>NW_026555265.1:8750000-9375000 GCF_021234165.1 Pteronotus mesoamericanus | reverse complement strand
AAGAAACTGGAAGTCTGATTTTTATATAAGCTTTCTTGTTTGTTTTAATATTAGCTCAAAAAAACCTTAAACACAAGATATATGCCTGTTCCATCAACTGGATAAAGAAAATCTATTTGCAAACCAAATTCGACTCATGGACTGCTAAAGGCAACCTCAGCTTTTTCTAAACCAATGATATCACATAATTTAATATTATCATGGACAGGGCCCCAGTGATCTGATTAGTTAATCTTGCAGAGGAAACTTTTACAATAAGTCATAAACACTAACTGAAATTGTAAATATTAATCCTCATGATAATGTTATTTTAGACATAATTCTATTTCCGACCTGAGTCATATATAGAAAGAACTTATCCAATTGAGGCTGGAATCCCAATCCTGCTAGGAGGAGCTGTGTGAACTTAAGCAAGTAGCTTGGCCTCTCTGAACATTCGACTACTTCATCTGCAAAATGGAGACTTGAGAAGAGAATCACAAAGAGAAGATAGGATTTACGTAAGGCAATTATTAGACAACATGATACACAAGGCCTGTCAGAAGAAGCTTAGTCAAGGCCCTAGGATTGCCACCCTCCACCCTCTACCCCTCCATCTTCCCTTGTTTGTGAATTTCTTTTCTTTCAGTATTTGGATGACCAATTTAGAATCTAGCTTATTTCCTCAGAAAGTTAATGTAAAAGAGACACCAGAACTTCTAATTTTGTCTGTAACAGGCTTCTGCACTAGATCTCTGGCCACCTTGTTTGGCAATAGTCTTGCTTTGTGAAGATTTGAAAATACAAAGTAAAGATTTGAGCTTTACCCTAGTATAAAAAAAAGTCCAGATGTTTCCTTCCTGTGTAGGGAACAACCCAGTTTTTCCCTACCATGGTTCTTTCTTCTGAGTCTCCTTCAGTCCTCACACAGCACAGTTCCATTCTGACACTCTGGTTATCAAATGTGGGTTATTTCCCCCACAACAACAGGCCAGCATGAGACAGCAGGTGGGTGCCCTACAATTTAACTCAGTTCTGACACTGTTTACTGGAGACAGAGTCAAATCCCACAGGTTAAGGACTCGGTCCAATAGGACTGTCCCACTTCTTCAAACACCGTTGGCAAGCCCAAGTTATTACCTGTGCTTCTGATGAAGCCTTTAAAGACCCTCTCCTCAGGTTCAGTTAATTTGCCAGAGGAACTCACAGAACTCAGGGAAACACTTATGGCTACCAGTTCAGTAAAGACTACAGATAAACAGACAGATGCAGTAATACATAGGGCGAGGTCTGGAAGGGTCTCAAGTGCAGGAGCTTCTGCCCCTGTGGAGGTGGTGTCTGTCACCCTTGAGGTGTGGGTGTGTTTGCCCACCTGAAAGTTCTCAGAAACGCCTGCTTACTATTGGGATTTTGTGGAGGCTTCCTCACATAGCCATGAGCAATTATTAACTCCATTTCCAGCCCTTTTCCTCTCTCTGGAGGCTAGGGGATGGAGCTGAACATTCCAAAACTTCCAAGTTTCCAACAATGGCCTGGTCTTTATGGTGACAGCCTCCATCCAGGAGGCCTCTAGGAGCCACCAGAGTCACCTCATTAAAACAAAAAATGTTCTTAGTGTTCTTATCACTTAGGAATTTATAAGGGATTTAGGGGCCCAGTGTCTGGAATGGGATGAGGTAGGGTGGGGCGGGGGTCAAAGACCAACATATGTATTTATTTTCTCTTATCTCACATCTTCTATAGGTGTTTGTTAGCTGAAAAAAGCCAGAAAATCAAAGCTCCTACATCCCCCCTACCCCTCGCAGTTGCCTAAATTCAATATGTTCTTTCCCACTGTACACACCAACAATTACAGAACAAATAGGTGATTTGGGTTTAGTTTACTTTAGTTTTATTTGAGGTTAAGTGAATCCCACAACAATGAAAAATTAATACTGTATTTGGCCAGATAGATATTATTAAAGCACCTAGATTAAATGGAACATAAATAATAGTCCACTGATTATTTTTATCCAATTTTTTGTAATTTAGTTTAGAAGGAACAGAAGTCTCAATGCACCAAATGCTTGACTTAGCTGAGTATATTCTATAACATTTTATATGAATTTTTGGTTCATTATCTGATCTTATTGGTTCTATTTTTTTTTCCACATATGTGTATAAGAAAAGAGGTTTATAAAAAACTTTCTTCTTCTTGTTTACTCTTTGATCCCTGACTGAATGCTTGATTTCAACAATGAATATCTCTGCAAAGGTTAACAGAGGCATTCAAAACACTGACTTAGGCTAAAAGATGGAACTCTTCAATATTAGCAGAAAAATACTGTAGGAACCACATTTTAAAACCTGATCATGGAGATTAAGTCAACTTTTGATTCTGAGACTACTCAATGCTCAAGTGTCCCGTTACTCAGGAATTTCCAATCCCAGGCCAAATAAGACTCACATAAGCTCCCATGATTGACAGTAACATACTAAAATTCACAGCAGCCAACCTCAGTCTCAAATCACATTCAACAACAGAGAGTGAACTTGCACAATGATTCCCAGACCTCGGGTGGGTTCCATTTTAAAGATCCTCTCTGCGCAAACACTGAGGATATTAAAGACAATTATCAAGAAAATGCCAGTTGTGCCAATAACAGAATGATAAGCAGCATGAATTAGTCTCCCTCCTCTAGCCATTTCCAAAAAGTATCTGTTCATGACAGGTTTCCTACAAAAGGCATAAGAGCAAAGTTAACTTTATGCACATACTATTTATTTTTGGCAGAGTAAAGCCAAATAATACTACAATAATGTGAAGCATATATCTTCCAGGTTACTTGTTAAACTCTGCCTGAACCAGTGCATACAAGTAGGTCATTGAAAGTCAATGCAAGCGGACAGCTCCCCTAACAGAGACATGAACCTGCAGGGGAGGGGGGCGGGAATCTTGCAGACAAGTGATACATTTGAGCCAAGCAGCTGTAGATTTCATTTATGAATTGATATAAGCATAGAGATATACAGGGAGAGGAATGCATATAATGTGTATCCTTTAACACATTCCAAAATAAAGATAGATGAGAAGAGATTTATATCCACATTTCGTCCAATTTACCGGGCTTGTTGCCCCACTTACAACACCCTCCCCCCACCCACCCCCAGCCAACTTGGTGCCAGTAAAAAAGAAAAGAAATCAGAGCTCTAATTACAACTCTGGGACCCTAATGTAGTTGGTTTCTTCTGTTTTCTCTCCCAGCAGCATAGCGCTAACTAACCCCAGGCTCCTACCTCAGTTAAGACCACCTGTGCCTCAGGTCAGCCCAAAGGGATCAAGGGACATACATATGCCACTTGGTCCAAAAGGCATTAGGATCTTTCATTTTGGAAAAGAATTTCTCAAGGGGACAGATTTCTTTTCCTAGTTGTCCACTTTGGTATGAACCTCATTTTAGAGAGTAGAACATGTGTTTGCTTAGGGGCACAGAATGCGAGGCCAGGAAGGAGCCTTCAAGATCATCAAATCCATACCCCTGAAATCCACACTCCTCCTTCACAGCTCTGAGATGTCCCCCAGCCGTAAGGGCTGCTCTGCAGACACAGCAGAGCACAAACAGAGGGCCACCCCTGTGGTCAGGAGGCAGGATAGAGCAGAAAGAGCATGGGCTCTGGAACTAGGCTAAGGGGGATTAGAATCACAGACGTATGAACTGAGCCAAATTCCCTAAACTTTCTGACCCTCGGCTTTGTACAATGGACATAATTGTGTAAGTTCACAAGCTGTCATCAGTAGTTTAGTAACTTAAACTACCTAAAAACCAAAACCATTTGCTGATTTATTTGGTGGAAAATCTGCCCAGACTGAAGTTGCTGGGAGGTAAAACCTGACCTGAAACAATGAGGCTGCATATCATCCTCATTTATCCCTTGGCAGCCGCGTACCATGCCAGGCCCGGTGCAGGAGCTCCTAAGACAAATGGAAGGCCACTGGCTCTGTGTCCTCATGTCACATGCCTGGTGCAGAGGCTTCTGCTGCTTCTAAACCCGTGGCTCATGCTTGCTGTTCCACCTGGAGCAGTAGGTTAAGCCAAGAAGAAGCCAAGAGAATGGCTCTTCTTGGAAGGAACAAAGGACCATGAGAGCTACCGTGGGCACCCTTCTGCGGGCGTAGAGCGGCAATGGGGTGACCGTCCCTCCAGCTGGACTCATTTGCAGCTCACACTGGCTCAAATGGAAAATTTCACTGTGGCATTTCCCAAATGTCCCCCTTTTTTTTGATGGAAAAGGGACAGTGGGAAAAAAAAGATAGAGAGATTCAGCTTGTAGCTTCATGGAACTTTGTCATTCCATACTGAATAATTAATTTGAAAGAAGGAATGATATCTAAGAAGAAAAATAAACCAGGTACTGCAAAAAATTCTTTAGGACATTTTGAACTTGTTCTACCAGCTGGATTTAACATCCGATTGCCATCTTTTTTCCTCTAAATTATCAGGTAGTTTTAAGTTGGGTTTATGCTTTTTTTTTTTCCTGATGTTTCAAGGCCAACGGCCTCCTCCTCTTCTCTTCTGAATGTTGACCCATGAGGTTCCCTTCGGGTGAAGGAGAGAATATCTGGCTTTAGTACATGATTAGGGCCAGCCTCGCAAGTAGGTGGAGTGAGAGATATGATGGTGTGGGAGGTGGGGCAGGTTCCTGCTCAAAATAAGCCCTGCCGCCTGGTCTTCTGCCCCTCGAGCTGCTCTCCTTTGGGGCCAGAAGGGTGTTAGTCAGCAGGAAGCAGCTGAGCAAACACCACTGGGTGAGACTAAGCCTCATCAGCTTGGTACTTTGGTAAAGAAGAGTGACAGCCAAATCCGGTGGGAGTGGGCCCTGGACGGTAGGATCAGAACAGAGTGCGAGGCCAAGGAGGGCACTGCTCAGCAGGGGGCAGGCAGGGTGTCAAAGAGAAGTTTCACCAACCTTATCGTTTCCCACGTCATTTTCATGCAAGTCAGCAACTTCCCTATTCCTAAGGCACCTGCAGTGCCGCTATGGCAGGGTTACATGGCTCCCTTTTCCCAACCTCTTCTGTCCTAGCTGAATGCTTGACGTATCAGCCCACATGCAACAAACAGATTTTTAGCATCGCCTGTGTGCCAGGTCCTGGTCTAGGCAATGGAAAGAAATAAAGAGTACATCTCCGACCTTTAGGGACTCAAAGCTTTCACCTATTGTACCTGGAGATGTCTGAGCAATATGATTTTATTCATTTTCAAAGTGGGTTTCATGGAACATGAAGTCTAGGATATGGGAGAGGGAAGGGGTATGGGTCCTGGGTCTCTCTAAATTTGGGAAACAGTGCTTACTTCACAGTGTTTAAAAGATCTTAGCAATAAAGAGATATGCTTAATTTCCATGACTTATTTGGGTCCAGAACCCATTTATCCTGTAATATGTCTTAACATTCCAGTGGGCTTATCTGCCACGAAACACATTTTGGGAACCAACCCGTTGGTTTTATTTCAGGCAAACATGCTTTGAAATTTGGGATTTTGGAGGTCTGGCAAGGTAATCTAGTGTACCCCTTTTCTGTACTATTCATGATGGCTAGGGGTTTTTTCAGAAAGCAAAAAGGGAAGACCTAGCTCCATTAGACATCAAGGCCATACATACATATACATATGTATGTACGAGTATGTATTGAGTACCCACTATAGAAGCAATTGCATTGAAAACTGGGAAATTTCAGTCTGCCAGGTAGATTAGGGGGAGCCCTGGCCAGTTAACAAGCAATTTTAAAGTGTGATAAATGCCAGGGTTAAGGTAACCATACATCCCGGTTTGCCTGGGTCAGTGCTAGTTTACTTTTGTTCATCCCTTAATATGTATAGATACCCCATTTCACTTCCACAGGGGTCCTAGTTTCGATAATAGATTTCAGGGTCTTACTAGCTATAATGTGTGCAGGCTATGGAAGGACAGAGGAGGGAAGGTCCTGGGAGACCTGACACTTAATAGTTTAATCCTGAATAACTGAGGAGGAGAAGGTAGCCAGTGCTGGGGTCAGCACTCAGGTAGAGAAGATAGCAAATGCAAAGGATGAGAAAAGACAGGACTCAGCACATGCAGTTACACTGCAATCAGCAAGAGATGGGTCTCAAAGAGTCCAGTTGTATTACGCTCTTCAGGGTTTTCTCCTCAGGGCCACGGAAAGCCTTTGACGTGGTTGTAGGCGGAGAGCTACCTTGATCTAGTCAACATTGCTAAAGAACCGCTGTGGCTATGAATGAGAGAAAAGTTAGGATAGTGAGCAGATTGTCTTGGCCACCAGGTGGGGAGGTGCTGGCAGCCTGGGTAAAGGCAGCTGTGGGCTAGAGGGAAGTGGTTGCATAAATGGATGGATGGATGGATGGATGGGGAGGTCTTTGCCAGGTGGGACAGACCTTAGTGATTAATTGATTGATTGATTGATTAACTGACTGTGGTGAGGACAGAGAGAGAGTTGAAGGGCAGGACCATGCTTGATCATGAGAGCAGATGATGGAGCCCTCAGTGAGACAGGGAGCATAGCAGGAGGAACAGGTTCAGGGGACAGGGAGGCAAGGAGGTCTGTTTCAGTGAGAACAAATGTGAGGGGTCCTTGCTTGGTCTTGGCCTTTCCCAGAGCTTCAGGGCTGAAAGGGTAAAGACAAAAGGACATTTCAAAAAAATAACTCAGAAACATTCTTGAAACTGAATGAAACAAAAGTCAAGTCACAGTGTACTGGAGCAGCCTTGTTACTGGCACAATGTGTCACTGGTTTCTGTTGTTTGGAGGCAGTGAATTGAGCCTCCAACACCAAGCTCCTCTGTTTAGCCCTACAACAGAGCAGGTATAGACAAGAGCCTTGGAAGCATCCTTCCCACCCACTCTGAGCGCAGAAACCCCTGACTCTAGCCTGTGCTATCATTCACAGCCCCACTGAGCAGACCAGCCATTATCAAGCGGTCTCTGTCCTTCCTTAGGCTGAGGCAGGTTTACAGTCTGACGGTGACATGCTCTCAAAGACACATGTGAGATCCCCTGCATCATCCACGAGCAATGTCGGTTCTCTGAGTGCTTCCTCATCAACCCTAGGGCCAGAGTGCGGGTTCAGAGGAGGACAGAGGCAAGGGGATTTGGTTTGCTTAGGGCCAGAGATGATCAGAGCTTTAAATTGCTGTGATGACCCTTGGATTTTCCAAGGTTGTTTGCAGTTCTCTACTGGATGGTCTGACCACTTTTGGCTTTAGACTATTGGTTCAGCTTATTAATATTATTCATGTTGGTCATGACCTGAGAAGTTAAAGTGGCTATATATCTGTAATGATCCTACTCTTACTAAGCGAAGAATAAGAAAAAAGAAAATGCTCATGGAACATTATCAATAGGACTCTGCTTGGTAGTGACATTGTAGTAGGTGGCATCCTCTCTTCAACCCTGATAAAATCATCTTACCTAAAACTGTCCGGTTCAGGGACTGGAATGGACCCCTTTTCTGGAACCCAGAGCCACTGCAGGCACATTATTCACCCCCAAACACTTCAGTTGTAATCCAGAGAGCCAGCCTTTGCATGCAAAGCAAGAAAATTCCAAGGTCAAATTTTACTTTGTAAGTTGTTACAGTGACCCAGGGCCAAGATAAACCTTTTCAAGAAAGCATGGAAAAAACTATTGGCCCTGAAAATACAAATAAGAAGGATCTGAACTGTATGCTTGCATTTTACTGAATAGTCCCGGGAAACAGATAGACATTTGGATGTTAAAGTATGATGTGTTCTTTGTTTTTGTTATAGCTTTTTCCCCCATGTTCTCTCTGTGGATAGCTAAAATTACAATCATCAACGGCAGCATTTAAGCAAACAAAAATAATCATTTGAAAGCTATTTTCCATAAGCTCTTTAGCTCGCAATTCACTACAATTCTGCTCAGAAGGAAATGTTCCATTTTTTCCCATTGTAGTCTTGTCAGCAATAAAGCAGTGACCAGTTCTCCACATATAACATCAATTTCATTTCAGCTTTTCTGAATAAAAACAAATCAATCAAAAACTGAAGTGTATTTTTCTTCCAGGAAGACTTTCTTTGGCCAGGCCAGAATCTACTGGAGAACTTCATCCTGGTTATACTTAAGTGTAAGCACTCGGTGGAGTTTTGAGCCCTTCTGTAAAAACCAAGTAGTTGATCTCTGGGAAATACTTCAGTCTCTAAGATCTCCTTTGGCATCATGTGAATTCTCCTCTTAACCTAGGCTATTCATAACTAAAGTGCAAATGTCTATGGATGTAATCATTCTATAAACTAACCCACTATTATTTCATTACCACTGGAGGATAAAGTTCTGAGCAGAAAATGGGAAAATGATTGTATCGGCTTGCATGGATAACAGCATTGGGAATTATTCTAAATCCTGAGGAGATACAGTCAGCTCCTTCATAGTGCAGGCAAAGAGAGAGAATTTGCATAGATAACTCAAAACAATGGCTGATCTACTCCAGGTTCTTTGTCCAACTTCAGTAACCTGTGAATCATAGAAATAAAACATAAAAATCACAAGAGAACCCAGCAATTGTAAGCACAAGAAGAGAAATTCCCAGAGTGTAAACAAGAATAATTTTTTTTTTCCTTCTGGTCCATAGCACCCTTTGGTGTCTGCCCCTTACAGGCTATTTTTTTAGCCATCAAATATATCAAAGCTTTCTTTATTAACCATCTTCTAAATTGGGAAATAAAAAAGTTTGCCCAAGGTGTGAGCTGGCCAAGACAAAAGTCAAGCACACAGTAGGAAATGTCACAAGCTTTGCCACCTCCTCCTCTCAATGCCAACTTCCCCTCTAGGGCTGCCTTGCTGGGCATCCTTGGACCTCCCGACTCACCAGCACTTATCCCGCGTCCCACACCAGCCCAGCTACTGGGGCAGCGAAGGGCCTAAGAGATGGAGAGTTTTACTGACGCACACTCGTGAGGTCCAGAAATAGAGGAGCCACATTTTGCTTTAAAACCTCTAATGATGTGGACGGTAACGATTCAAAGGTGACATGCCCTGGTATGAGTTTTCAAACTCTCAGACACTATGAAGTTTTACTGTAAGATGTTTGGCATTCCTCTGGCTTATTTGCTTCCTGGGGCAAAGCTTAGAAGATGAGGTCATTCTGATGAGTTCCTGCAGTCAATGGAATCCGGTGTGACTGCTTTCCAGCTCCACAGTGCAAGACAATGCAACCTTAGCCTGAACAAAAACAATCTATAAGGCCCTCGCTGAAAGGAAGTTGGGACCTGGAGGGGATGTCACCAGACAGAAAACCTCAGTGATCAGTGAGGGGCCCCTGGGCACCACCCGAGAGCGTTTTGGCCTCCTTTCAAGTGTCAGATTTATCCCAAGGGCTCTGAACGGCATCAGGGGCCCTGAGGCCCGGTGGAGGCCAACAGAGGGTGCCCCAGAATGCTAGGCGTGGCCTCCTCCAAATCCAAAGGTACTACATGCACAGGCCCAGGGCCTTGCCCCAGCTCTTAGGCAGGTTCTAGAAGGGTTATCAATACTCCCACCACTTCCTGGCTGTAGGCCATGGGCTCACTCCTTCGTCTGTCTCCCTATGCCTCAGTTTCCTCTCCCATAAAATGGGGATAATGATAAAGCTACTTTCCAGGATTAAGGGTATTAATCGCGTAAAGTGCTTAACACAGAGCTCCCAATATACTTAGCATTTAATGCATGCTAAACATCATTAATTTTGCAATCCTGAGACAGAGGGTTAGAGAGGTGTGAACTTTCTCTTTTTGATTCTCACTCAGGTCAGAAACTCAATGCTGTTTCATACAATTTGAAATTCCTGGATAGAAATAGCAGGAACCCATTCATACTACAGGAAGGCCCATTGATACGAGCACATATTTATATTCCCTGTACCTGTTGGTAGTTGATCAACAGGAATCTCAAGGGTATTTGAAACCTCATGGAGAGCCAAAGGACGAGGCTGTCTGTATCATTCACTTTGTCGGCAGAAAGTGGCACTAGGTTTGGCAGATTGCCCATAAATTATTACTTCATTGTGGGGTGAGGGAAAAGCTGACAAGTAAGAGCCTTCCCACTGTGACCAGGTGCTTCCCATAGGCTTCAAGTTTTTGTGTAGACACCAATGTCCTATTAGATTGGGTAGGAATCTCGTAAGATTTTGACTCCTTTCCAAATTCCATTTCCTAAGATTCAAGCTGAGATTCTGAATTATGATTACTTATGATTATAAACTGCCACTACTCCCCACTCATGAGCACCACTGGGTAGTAGAGGAACGGGAAAAGCTCTCCGACCTGCTAAATAATGAGAGAGGAATTCTGACCGAAGGTCACAATCAATTCGGCCTTCCTAACTTCAGAGAGTGAGTTCAAATTGGGTTTCAAAAAGAGGCCAAGAGCCAAATTCCACAGAAATTTCTAGAGCTGACCTCAAACAAATCTTTCACAGAACTCCTAGAAGCAGTCAGATATTAACAAGGAGGAAAAAAAAAAACAATTATTTTTCGGGATGCCAAGTGCCACTTCTTGTCATTTTAAAGAAGGAACAGACTTCCAGCTCCACTCAGCTCTCTGCTCACAATTACAAAGCCATGGTAAATAATCGTGGCAAATGGCTGGTTTGATTTAGGAGAGGGAAATTGTATAACGACTCAGTGCTTTCTCTTCCAGTTCTGTGGCAAGCAAGACAGCTCCTGCCACTTTTTGGCTTAAGTTCAGACCTATGTTTTTCAAGACAAAGGCCCTGGTGTTGTTCATTAAAGTAAACACACAAACACACACAGTAAGTGCGCCAAACATTTTTATTATTTTTACAAGGGGAGAATAATCATATCATGAGGCATGGTTTAATTTGCTTTCCAGTGGTTTTATTTAGCCAAAGGATCATATTTGTCCTTGCCAACAGCATTTTTTTAGTGGTTTTAGTAGAACATGCATCTTTTCATTTTCTCAGCACACTGGTTTCTGAGTACAGCATCTGAGCTCCATTCCTGAGAAGATGTGTTGATATGGTGGATATGGGCAGAACCTCTCTCCTTTTGCACCCATAATTCCCTCTAAGGTGAAGGTACATTTTATACTCACTCTGAAAGGGGTCTAGACCCTGAGCAATGAAGACTTTGATCTAGGGCCCAAAAGCTTCTTATCCAAACACTTATTCACTTAATCTTGCAACTCAAGAGTGACGAACCATTCCAAAGTGCTTTGGGGGGACCAGGAGAACACCATTGGGGCACACAGGAGGGACCTACGGGTATGACCAAGGAGCCAGTCGTCTGCGATACCCACTCTCCGGAGAGAAGCTTTGCCTCTCCGAGAGGCAGGAGGGCAATGTAAAGCATTCCTAATGCTGGCAGCCTCCTCTTGGGGCTTTCCAGGGGAGTGAGGTTTTGTGTACAGAAAAATAAGAGCTGCCCTAGGGAGAGCCAGATGGGCTGAGATACACGACTATGTTTCCTTCCAGCGGCTGGTCCAGCCCTGCCTATCTCTCACACCCCAGTCCCTAAGGCCCCTGCCAGTGTCATTCTCCATGACTTTGCTTCTTGCCTACTAAACCCAAGTAAGATTTCAGATAATACCCTTCCCAAAAGAATTTGTATCTTAACAGAAAACCTTAAATCCTTTTCATGTCTCAATTTAATTCGACAAATATTAATTACAAGGACTCATTTCTGATTACTGGGCATTAAGCACTGCAGTTACAAAGAGAAATGAGACAATGTTCCTCCCTTAGGGAGAGGAGTTATATTGTCAAATATTTCTGACATATAAATGTTATCAGAGAGGTTTGAGTGAAGGCCTATGGGATCCCCATTAAAGAAATTCTCTAGTTGAAATACAAGGATAGTGACTAACAAGACATACTATTTGAATTGATTTGTATATCTGTTTGGATTATGTTTGGCTACATATAAAGAAAAATCCATGGCTTAATCAAAATAGAGGTTTTTAATCTCATATAAAAGAAGTCCAGCACTAGAAAATCTACAGCTGGTAAGGGAGGTCCATGATGTCAGCCATATGCTTACTGTTCTTCTATCCTTCTCATCTACCATCCTTAGTATATAGCTTCTAGCCTCACATTTACCTCATGGTCCCAAAATGGCTGCTGGAGCACCAGACAGTTCATTTAAGTTTTGGGCAAGAAGGTAGAAAGGGCAAAGTTGATGTTTTCATTAAGGAACTTCTCTAGGAATTCTACCTAACAAACTTCTTTCATTTAATTTGTCACCCAATCTTTTGTGGAAAGAGAACTTCCTTCTATTGTAAGAAGAAAAGGAAGACTAGCTATTGGGGTAGGTAAATAGCAGTCTATCCCATAGGCTTTAAAGAATAAACGGTCTCTCCTACAAGACAAAGGAACAACATTCCTGGTATTATAAACAGAACATGCAAATATAAAAGTCTATTATGTATTTGGTGGATATGGGAACTGTGAGTAACCTAGAAAGTGCTTCCATATCAACCGTAGTAAATCAACCTGGTTTTTAAAATCAGTGAATTTTCTAACTTTGGGGTATATGTTGTGGTTATTGTTGTTCATAGGAACCCTTTTATTTGGATGGAATTTTATGTGGAACCTCAAGATAAAAAGGGTGAAAGAGAAGCAGCTGTGGTTCAAGGTGGGATTGGAGAACTGTGCTTTAATAACTATAAGGTAGAGGCTGGTAAATTGCAGGAGAGCAGTAGGTAAAAGATCAGTGGGATTTCAGAGGCAGTAACAGTTGAGCTCTCTCTGAATGTATTTAGGATTTCTAGATGCCAAGGTGAAAAGAAAGCTGTTCCAGTGGAGGGAAAACCATATGCAAAAGTCCAGAGGAAGAGTACTGTATAAATAGGAATCAGTGCCTAAAGTCACTTATCAGAAACTAAGGTTTGTGGAAGAGTGTGGGAATAAGGTTGGAAAGGTAAGTGGGGCAGGATCTATAGACAGCAATGAAGTTCAAGTATACAGCCAAGGACACATCCATGAATGGAGGCCTCTGACCTCACCACTTGACGATTTAGTAGCAGTATCATACCTTTGTATTCCAACCTATTCTAATAAGAAGCAGGATACACCTGTAATCTGAGTTTTCCATGCACATAGGCCTATTGATAACACAACATACAAGGACTGAATCTGGATCCATGAATATCTAAAAGGTGAAATCCCACTGAAAGCATAAGTCCACTCTTCAGTCATCTTAGAAACTAATCCCTGGTGCCTCTCTACCAAAGCAATTGCAACCTAACTCTCTACATCCCTAGTCACACAGCCACTTAGTCCTTAAGTCATCAAATGCCAGAAAGTTACGATCCTGAGAAGAGACCACATTGGTATGCACTATCCCTCCTCTATGGAGCTCTCTCTATATCTACGCTTAGGGGCCACTGATGTGGCACATGCTTTGGAAAATAATTTGCACACTGTAGGAAGCTACCCATAATAGGTCATGAAATCATTTCAATAACTCAAAATAAGCATTTCTGAAAAAAGAGGGAGGAGGAGGAGGAGGAGAAGTGGGGAGGGGAAGGAGAAGGGAGAAAGTAAAAAAGAGGGGGAGGAGGAGGAAGAGAAAGAGGAGGAGGAGGAAGAGAGGAAGAAGGACATACTGTATTAGTCAGAATAGGATAAACTATACATTTCCAAAATTTCAGTGGCAGTTTCATTTCTCTCTCATGTAAAGGCTGCTAAAGAAATGTGTGACCCTCTGGGGCAACTGTCCTCCATGTGGCAACGCAGTGATCCAGGCAGCTTTGATCCAACTCCATTATCTCACCCTGGGGCCTCCTTGGGTCAATGTTGCAGGGAAAGAGTCAGCTAGAGAGTGACATGCTGGCTTTCTATGTTTCACTGTGAAAGTGACACTAGTCTCTTATCACCATAGCACATTGGCCAGAATGGTCATATAGCCCCACCTACTTCAAAGATACTGATGCCCCTATTTCAAGTATCTGAAAGAGAGCTAGATATTGGTGTATACTAGCAGTGTCTGCTATAAGCATAGTAGAAGACAGATGGAATGGAAATGAATAAGATGGGATAGGATAGGATGGGATAGGATAGGACAGGGAATAGGAATAGATTCACTGCATCACAGAAGTATCTTTAGTCTCATATGTGTATGATTGAGCAGATGTTGGAGCATGTACTGAGTACCAATTATGAAATGTATTTCCAGGTAGGAGTTAGATGTGAAAAAAAGTTTCAAAGTGACTGCATCTGAGAGAACAAAGTGCCCTGAGAGGAGAATGAAGTTATTCATTTTGTGTGACTCTGTGACAACAAAGGGTTCTCCTCATGTCTGCTTAGTCAAAGGAAATAGAGTTTAAAGTTTCCTGAATGGGCTTCATTCCATAACTCAAAAATAACTTGATGTCACATACCCAGATTCCTGTAAAACTCAGTGGGTTACACAAGTCAGCATTGCTGGTATGAGTGTGTGTGTGTGTGTGTGTGTGTGTGAGAGAGAGAGAGAGAGAGAGAGAGAGAGAGAGAATGAGCGAGATTCTACTCGGGGGGGTTGTTAAATGGGCAGGAGGAGAGGAAGTCCTTAGAATAGAGGAAAGTTAGAGTGGTTTCAAGGACAACCAGAGCCCAGAAAAACAAATATAATGATGAAAAAGAGCTACTCAAAGGTGACCTTAAAAACCAATATGAAAACATCAACCTTCTGAGTCAGCACCTTGTTCCTGTGGAGACAGGACCCTCATAATGTAATTGCCCCACTGAACTGCTGACATGATTCAATGTGAAGCATTGCTCCTAAAACTGAAGGGAGTCTGCACAGAGAAACTTTACAAAATCTCCTTCGGGGCTCCAACAGCCAGCAGAAGATGTAGTACAAGCTCTGCAGGCCATGCAGTGGGTTTTTCCTGAGTTAGCTGACGTGGAGGCAACTGAAATATATTTCTAACACTTGTTAACTCCTTAAGGGATACAGTGGAAAAAATAATGTTAACTAATATTTGTTGAGAGCTTATCACGTGCCTGGAAATGTGCTAAAAATTGTATCTATTTTTATCTCATTTAATCCCCTCCTCTATGAGGTCACTATTATAAGCTATTTCTATTTTATGGATGAGGAAAATGAGGCTCAAAGAGCTTAGGAAATTTGCCCACTCAGATAATAAGTAACAGACCTATGATTCAAACCCAGCTTGTCTGTCTTTTAACTACCTTTTAAAAATATTGGGATTATTCAGAAGTAGCAGGAAGTTATGAGCCAAATTATTTCCCCCCAAAAAAGATATATTGAAGTCCTAACCTCCAGTACCTCAAAACGTAACCTCATTTGGAAATAGGTTCATTGCAGATGCAGTTGGTTAAGATGAAGTCACACTGGAATGGGGTGGGTTTCTAACCCAATACTACTGATTTTCTTGTAAGAAGACATTCATGTGAAGATACAGGGAGAACAGCTTGGGAAGATGAGGTAGAGATGGAGTGATGCATCTGCAAGTCAGGGGACCCAAGACTCTGGCCAAAACTAGAAGGTACGAGAAAAGCATGGGACAGTTCCCCATCAGAGCCTGCAGAGGGAACCAACACTGCCAACACTGTGACCTCAGACTTCCAGCCTCCAGAACTATGAGACAGTGCATGTCTCCTGTTTTAAGCCACCCAGTTTATGTACTTTGTTACGGCAGCCCTGGGAATCAAATACACCAGATAATGCAATCTGAATAATAACCTAACCAGATCTAACACAGCATCATGTGGCTCCTTAGCAACAGGAAAACTGAGGCACAAAGGGATGGAGAATTTTGCTCAAATTGAGAAGCAGTCACAGCAGCCAGAACCTCAGCCGTTAGTGTCTGGTATGTGCTCTCACCCTCCCAATGAAATTATTGAAGATAGTTTCCTCTAACTCCGTGCTCTGAGAATCCTGACCCATAGGGTTCACGCTGCAGTTGCCAGTGCACAAGTGACTGTTTCTATTTGTGACATAGAAGTTGAGTACAATTATGCATCCCCACAGGATACTTGACAGTGTCCACATGGGGACCAGTCCTGTCAGGCAAACGCTCTGTTCTGGGAGTACAGGGGAAGGGCCCAGCCCCATGGTACTGGGTGAGTCAGAGAGACCATGGGCAGGGGTGGCTGCCTCCATCTCAGATGCAAATTCTGGGGTTGCCAGCTGAATGTGTGTTCATCTTGTGCAGCACCCCCAAGACCAAATCCAGTCAGTGTTGGGAGGAGAAATTGAGTGCAAATTTTCCAAACCAGAGTGGAGACCTAGAACACTGGAGCAGTCACTTCTCACAGCCCAGTTCTCCTACACACCGCCAGAGAGGTGACCCAGAAAGGCTTGCTGTCAAAATCATCGTGAGCTAACAAAGGGAGCCTGGGTCTAAGCAACATGGTCTCTAACCAGAAGGCCACTGAAAGCCAAGCCCCACTCCATTTTAGTAACAGAAGCATTTTTCTCCAGAACTCTTGTCTCTCAAAACACTTAAACCAAAAGTAATATTCCATTAGCACAAAAGAACTTCAGCTGCCTCTGATAGGTGACAAAAATTTCTGGAACTCTGTTGACCTCATCCTGTGTTCAAAGGGGAAAGTTTTAAGGATGCAATAAGAGGAGAAAAAGCAATAGTAGTAAAAGTGATATTATTGGCACCATTTTTACTGTTGTTGTACTATGCAGCTCATAGACAAGGCACCTCTACATCCGAACCTTTGAGAGACCAGATGCCATTCTCCTGTGTATCATTTAGACCAGTGGTTGTCATGGGACTTTTAAAAGGCAAATTACTAGGTCCCCACCCAAGAGGGTCAAGTTCGTGGGCCCAGGAATCTGCATATTAACAAGCAAACCAGGGGATTCTGATGCAGATGGTCAGGTGACCGCATTTGTGGAAACCCTAGTTTTAAACATTCTTCCGTATTAAGATCTAAAGTTGTAGATCAGATAAACTCTCAAGTTTCCTCCAGCCTAATGATTCTACTATTTCCCCTTTTTATCTTGTATTTACCTGTTTATCTTGAGTTCACTTGCCCTGCTTATGCTTGTAGCTTTGGTACCCTACAACTGTCTTCTTTCCTTTAACCTTTCCAACAAACTTTACTGCCCTTTCTCCATTCATGGATTGTCTGTCTGGAACAGAAGAGCCCAATAGAATTATCTAAACATTTGATAGGTAGCTCTTGTGGATATCACTGATAAAGTCAACTCCCAATATAAGTAGGGTAGCAAACACACCACTTTATCGCCCTTTCGTCTGCCCTCATCCTTAATACTTAATTACTCCGCCTGACCAGAGTTTCCTAGCTCAGGACATCTAGGGAGGCATGGACAGGTTTCAAGATACCTGAGAACTCTTTGAAATGTCATATGAAATTGCATGCAAATGATAAACATACAGACATTTTTCAGAGATGCGAGTGCAAGGTCAGGAAATAAAGAACCATGGCTCCAGGTACCATCGGACTCACCCGGCTGTGATATAGGAAGTCCATTTTGATAAATCTAAGCTGCATTGTTTGGATCATGGACAGTTCCCTGCTAGCTTAGGCAGTTCATACAGAGTGCAAAAAAACTAACTAGATGACATCCATATTCATTAGCAATGTGCTAGACACTAATTACCACAGACAGAAGATCGAATAAAATATAGTTCCTAGAGAATTCCGGGAAGACAGCGATAGCACCTAAATCAGTCTTTCAATTTCTGCAAACCCCTACATAAAACTATCCCACAAACACAGTTACAACAAAACTAGGATCAAGTTTTCTCACAAACTTCAAATACCAGTGAGCAGAGACAAACCACCAAGAGCACAAGCGTCCATGCAGGAGGAACCTGGAAATAGAAGAACTCCTAAATACCTAATAGTATGTCCTAGAAAGTGTAATTAGGCCCAATTCATAACAATTGTGTCAGAGAATAGAGGGAATTTCCTTCTCTAGTAGGAGTAAGTGACAGGTCCCAGTAAGAAGGGCGGACAAGGCTAAAGCAGTCGAAACTCCTGACAGCTCTCAGAATGGACCTCCCAGGCCTCTCCCAGGTCAGGGCCCTGCCCTCAGGAGAAACTGCCTAAAGGAGAACCAAAACTAAGAGGTTGAGACATTAGTGATAAAGGAAAGACAAGGTCCAGGTAACCCTGGGTGGCGGGGTGGGGGTGGGGGTAGAGGAGCGGACAGGGCAGGAAAACTCAAAATGCAAGCCACCATGTTTACATTAGATAAAAACAACAGAAGAGGGAAACTGTAAAGTTGAAAAAGCACTCCTAAACCCTGTCTCATTCTATAAGTGCAGGAAAACTAAAAAATAGAAGTAAAATCCCATATAGGTTATTATAAGAAAAAAAGAGAAAATAAAAGCATCCCAGAAAGACATACCCATAAATAGATCAAAATGGTAACATACTATATTAAAACAAGTTAAAAGACATTAATAAAATTCTACAAGACTTGAAAAAACACGAACCAAAATTAGAAAACAAAAACTCTGGAAATGCATTAAAATAAAAAAAATCATTTCAGAAATGAGTAGTAACTAAATTAAAAGGATACAAAAGTAAAAAATAAAAAGATGAATAATATTAAATATTTTAAGAGAAATAGCAGGTGAAAACAAAGAAATTTTAAATCAAAAAGAAATTAAGAAAAAGATAAAAAGGATCAAGAGAAAGTTATACCTTTTGAAATTAAGCAAAATATTAAACATTCAGAAAATAGAAGTCCCTAAAGAAGAAAAACGAAGGAAGGAATTAGAACGAGTATAAATTCAAAACTTTCCTGAAATACAATACATTTAACACAAGTGGAACTGAGCATTGAAAGAGTACACCACGTACCTGAGATGATCAACCTAGAGCAAGAAATATCAGAAAAATGTCAGTGAAATTAGTGAACTTTAAAGAAAAAGTCCAGGGAGCATCTAGAAAACACATGTGATTGATTGATAAGGAAAGAAAATTATTGCTGTTATTACTATTATTATTATTACTTTCAATCCATGTGTGACCTGGCTCTTAGCCTCACCTCTGTCAAACTTCAATCCAACAGAAACTGCATGCCCTCAGCCCCAGATATGTGATGGTCAGAGGACCGGAGGTCCCTTACATATGACACAATTTCTCAAAAGTCTATGACTTTGCACACTGTTCCCTCCATGAAATTGCCTTTCCTCACCTTCTTCCTATTGTAAATCCCTAGACCAACAGTAAGTCATCTGGATGCTTCTGACATGGCAGGCAAGGATGGGGTACTGGCAGGAACAAAGCATGAAGGAACTTCATATGGTATGAAAATAATTTATACCTTGATTGGGGTGGTATTTTTTCTTTGTTATATATTTTTAAATTTATTTTAATCATAGTAGGCACACAATATTGTGTTAGTTTCAGGTTTATAAAACAGTGATTCAACATTTATGTTGCTTATGTTCCCCTAGTCCTCCTCCCTCTGGCAACCATCGGTTTGTTCTCTGTATGAGTTTGTTTTTGTTTTGTTTTGTTTTGTTTGATCATTTGGTTTTGTGTTTCATTTTTTGGTTTGGGGTTTGTTTAGATTGTGAAATTATACAGAATTTGTGTTTCTCTGTACAACTTATTTCACTTAATATAATAATCTCTAGGTCCTTCCATGTTGTTGCTATTGTTGTTGTTGAGCTGCGTGAGTTCTTTAAGTATTTTGGATATTAGTCCCATATTAGATACGTGATTTGCAAATATTTCATACCATTCAACGAGTTGCCTTACAATTTTGTTGATGGTGTTCTTTGCTGTGAAGAAGATTCTTAGTATGATATAGTCCCATTTATTTATTTTTGCTTTCATTGCTTTTGCTTTCAGTGTCAGATATTCAAAAATCATCACAAAGGCCTATGTTAAGCACCTTTCTTTCTGCTTACGCTTTCTTCTAGGGGTTCTATGGTTTCAGGTTTTACATTTAAGTCTTTAATCCATTTTGAATTAAGTTTGTGTATGATATAAGATAGAGGTCAAGTTTCATTCTTTTACAAGTAGCTGTTCAGTTTTCCCAGTACCATTTATTGAAGAGGCTATTCTTTCCCCATTTTATATTCTTGGTTCCTTTGTTATAAATTAATTGACCACATATTCATGGGCTTACTTCTGGGCTCTATTCTGTCCCATTGATCTATGTGCCTGTTTTTATGCCAAAGCCAAATTGTTTTATTCACTATATCTTTGTGATATAGTTTGTGACCAAGGAGTATGATGTTTCCAGCTTTGTTCTTCATTCTCAAGATTTCTCTGGCTATTCAGATCTTTTTGTGGTTTCACATAAATTTTAGAATTATTTGTTCTATTTATATGAAAAAAATGCCTTTGGAATATTGATCGAGATTGCATTAAATCTTTAAATTGCTTCAGGTTGTATGGACATTTTAAAAATATTGATTCTTCCAATCCATGAGTACAGAATATCTTTCTCTTTATTTCTGACTTCTTCAATGTTTTTTCACTAATATCTTGTAGTTTTCAATATATAGGTCTTTAATCTCCTTGGTTAAATTCATTCCTAGGTATTTTATTCTTTTTGATGCAATTGTAAATGGGATTATTTTCTTAATTTATCTTTCTAATAGTTCATTTTTGGTGTATAGGAACACAACAGATTTTTCTGTGACAATTTTTTTTCTTGCAACTTTACTGACTTCGTGTATTAATTCTAACAGTTTTTTTAATGGAGTCTTTTGGTTTTTCTAATATCTCTTCTGTAAATAGTAATAGTTTTACTTCTTTTTTTTTTCAATTTGGATGGCTTTCTCTTTTTCTTTTTCTTTTCCTTGCTTAATTGCTCTGGCTATGACTTCCAATACTATGTTGAATAAAAGTTGTGAGACTGAGCATCCTTGTCTTTTTCCTGACCTTAGAAGAACTGCTTTCACCTTTTCACCATTGAATATGATATTAGCTGTGGAGCTGTTGTAAATGGTTTTTATTATGTTGAGGTACGTTCCCTTTATGCTCCTTTTGTTGAGTTTTCATCATAAATGGATGTTAAATTTTGTCAAATGCTTTTTCTACATCAACTGAGATGATCATATGATTTTTATCTTTCTTTTTGTTAATGGGGTGTATCACATTGACTGATGATGTTAAACCATCCTTTCATCCCTTGAATAAATTCCATTTGATCATAGTGTATGATTCTCTTAATGTAATTTTGAATTCTGTTTGCTAATACTTTACTGAAAATTTTTGCATCTGTAATCATCAGGGATTGATTTTATTTTTTTGTGGCATCCCTGTCTGGTTTTGGTATCAGGGTAATGCTGACCTTATAAAATAAGTTGGGAAGAGTTCTCTCTTCCTCTTTTTCTTGCAGAAGTTTAAGAAGAATTGGTATTAATTCTCCTTTGAATGTTGGGTAGAATTTACCAGTGAAGTGGTCTGGTTCTGAACTTTTGTTTTTTGGGAGATTTTTGATTACCGAATCAATCTCCATACTAGTGATTGCTCTGTTCAGATTTTCTATCATCATAATTCAGTCTTGGTAGGCAGTATATTTCTAGAGTTTTATCCAGGTTTCTAGGTTGTTCATTTTGCTGGCATGTAAATTGTTCATAGTAGTCTCTTACAAGCCTTGGTATTTGTGGGGTATCAGTTGTAACATCTCTTTTATTTCTGATTGTATTTTAATCCTCTTTTTTTGGCAAGTCTAGTTAAAAGGTTGTCAGTTTTGCTTATCTTTTCAAAAAGTAAGCTCTTAGTTTCATTGAATTTCTTGATTGTCATTTTAATCTCTATTTCACTTTTTTTTTTCTCTAACCTTTGTTATTTCATTTCTTTTACTAACTTTGGGCTTTATATTTCTTCTTTCCTTACTTCCTTAAGGTATAAAGTTAGGTTGTTTATTTAAGATTTTTCTTGTTTCTTGAGGTAGGCATTTATCACTACAAACCTCTCTTAGAAATGTTTTTGCTCTATCTCACAAATTTTGGTACTTTAAGTTTTCATTTACATTTGTCTCAGGTAATGTTTAATACAATGAAATTATATTTTCATTAGATTTTTCAAGGGCAACCTCTTATGCCAAAATAAAATAGTAATATATTTAAGATAACCAGATAAAGACAGTATAAGCCAACAATTTTATCTCCAGAAAAAAGAAAAACACTTCTAAAATACAAAGGGCAGAAACTGTTATCAATATTCAAGAACTCAGAGAATGTTCCCATGATCACTTCATGAAGAATCTACTAAAGAGCAAGCTTCAGACAATCAAAATGACTAAAAAGACATTGACTTAGGCCTGAAGGTGAGCATTAAATATATAGTTACCTACAGAGCTAGGAATAAAAGAGGACAGAGGAAGAGAGAGAATGTAAAGGTTATATGTCCTGAAAATGCATATATAGTACAACTTCTTATAGATGTACTATAGGGTTCTTTTAGTGGTAGGTTATAATGAAGGAGGATATGTAACATGTTTTTAATGTATTATGTAAATATCATGGTGGTGGTATCAGTATTGTTGTTCTGAGGGTACTGTATGCATAATATAGAATAAAAATAAGTAATTATGACATACTCTAATCCTATCATTCCCTGTGCCCTTGAGAATCATAAATTTTTGAACTGAAATTGGATGTATCCATAGGAACTCATGAGATATGTAACCAGTGGCATAGTGAAGATGGTTTTCACTAGCTAGAAAGTACAGATTGAGCACATCTTGCCCCAACTCCACATTCAGTGCCTTCATGTTGGTAAATTGAAATTAGCCTTAATGATAGTCTTTAAACCATGGAAATTAGGAAACACTACCAATCCAGTCATTTTTTTTGAAGAGATGGAATCGGTTGTTAAACATTTACGACACCCTATTCTATATCGCAACCCTTGATTCCCAGAATATTCTGTTAAAACACCATATCTCACTAAAAGGAACCAGAGAATTTTGGATAAATAGTTGACTTGAGGACTTAAATAGGAAATGAACAAGATGAGCCTAGAACAACTTGCCATACAGATGATAAGGAAGATATCAAAGATACTAACATCATGTCGATAGGACCCAAGAGCCAATCTGAAAAGACCCCCACTTACCTAAGATGAATCAGGTTGAACTTCAACAATAATAATTACATTCAAATTCATTTAAATTCATTATTTCATAATGATATTTAAACAAAGAATCAGCCATCTTCAGAAGATAATAATAGGTAATAGACCTATAATAGACCTATAATAATAATAGGTCATTATCTGGACTGGTAAATAAATGCAATAAATCACATATTTTCTTGTGTTTTCTATATTGACTACTCCACTGACTATCCCAGTAGGATAAATGGAAAGTGTCTCTGTAGAAATGTATTCTACTTAATAAAATAAAATATATATAATTAGAATATCACTATTTGCAATCCCAATGAGCAAAAATATATAGGTATTACACATCAGTGGGTGCCAAGATCACACAAAGAAAGACAACAAGATGTGATATGCCTTCTTTAGTCTTGCCAAAGAAATAGAAAGGAATAGACTAGAATGTGGATCTGATCCAATTTGAGTCCAGCTGGCAATTTGCAGGAACTACCAAAGGCAGAGGAACATGCTGGGCTGCACATGAGTTTGCAGTCAGCAAAATTCAGACTGTGGGTAACCCCACAGATTCTTCAACAGATAAATTGTAAAGAAATTACAAGTATGGAAGAGAAATATATAGATTAAAAGTTATGACATTTTTTAAATACACTAGACCAAACTATAGTATGTAAGAATGCACATTTGAGTGATAAAACTATAATATGACTTCAGGATAGTGATAGATTTAAAAATCAGGATTGTAGTTCCTTATGGAGAGAAAAATGAGTTTTGATTAGAATGAGAAACCGAAGGGGCTTCATGGGTAAGCAACAAAGTTCTGTTTCCTGGTGTATGTGGTTTCATTGCCTTATAAAAATTTATTAAGATGTATTAGATTTGTCAGCATTGATGTATTCCTGTTTCATTGTACAATAAAAATAATTTTTAAAAATAATGATAAAGTTCTTGCCCTTAAAGAGCTCAAGGTCTAATGAAGGAGATGGAGATGTAAACAATTAGCTGTAAGAGAACATAAGTCGTAAACTCTATCAGGCAAGGATGTACATGTTACATGGAACCACCATTGAGCTGAAGCAATTTACTGTGGCAGATCCAAGAAGTCCACTGGGATAAAGGGACACATTAAGTTGGCCTTAAGGAGAGAGACATTCCCCAGTAGATGTGATTTAGCAGAGCTCAGAGACTAGACAGAAAGGGGTTGCAGTTACTCCCTACTGGCTTATTCCAGGCAGTTCTGTTCACCAATCAGGGTTTTTATTCTGGCATTTGTTGCTTTTTTTGTGTCCTAGAAGTTGTCTAGGAAATTTTCTTTAACATGACAAAGGTTACGATTGTCAATCAAAGAAGTATATGTTCACCTACGTGTGTGAATAGAGTGTTTCTTCCTTTTCCTTTTTTTAAAACCAGAACTTCATGGATAGCCTAGAAGAAGGCACTGTCTTGATAGCTTTTTCTTGAAATAAAGTGCCTGCTGCAAAGACAGAATCACACTCCTATGTTTTCTACAAGTGCCTGATGTAGAATTGGAAGTCCTCCTTCAAGCCAGAGAGAACAGGGAGATGAAACAGCTCAAATAAGAAGAATTTTCCATTGGAATCCTAAAGACTTTCTCCAACCAGAACCTTAAACCTTCAGAACGGCTCATCATGTAATGAACCAAGATGGCAAGATGGTGAATGTCCAGTTACAGAGATAGACATATCCAGGGGGAAGAGGGAGAACACACTCAATTTGATAGACCACGTTTCCTAGGAAACAAAGCAGAAGAGGGGTGATTTGTATATTGAAATCAAAAAATGATGGGGTATATATAATTTTGGGTGTCCCCTACTAGTTCTGTTCATGAATGCTGTGTAAACAACAGTGAGGTCTCATCAGGTCAGTAGCAAGTGGGACCTGGTTTTCTGCAAGAATGTATGGGCTTGGAGGACAACGTTGACTTCCACACCAGCATGCACCTATCCTTCCCCACATACCTGGCATTGATCCTTAACCATCTCAGGTAGCAAGCTGGCACTGAAAGATAAAAGCATTCTGGAAATGGAGTTAAAAATAGCTTAAAAGATCATTGAAAAGCCATCCGTTTACACATTTCTTGATCTAGAAAACAGGACTATAATAGCAACCTACAGTTGTAAAGAGAAAATAAGACATATAGAAATGCTTTATAAATGAAGGGTAGGAGGTATATTTCAGACAGAGTCTGAAAACTCTATATAGAGATAAATGTGCCTTCCTTCCTTACATAGCTATGCATTGACAACAAGATCATTTTATCAAGCCCATACACACAAACACATTCTAATGCTCTAAATAAGCATGAAGTCTTCCTATGCAAGCTGAGATGTGCTGCTTCATTAATTCACTCTCAGGTGTAGCATCGTCAGGCCTTCATCTCGTTGAACCAAGTATATAACACATTCCGCAGACAAAAATGGAACAATTGGCAGGGACCATTAGACCGGGCTGGGTTCTGGGCCAAATGGGCTTACCTTATATGTATCCTCACCCTAAAAATGATGGTTTGATGGACATAAGAGACCATGTTCTTTGTCTTCCTATTTAAGATTTGAATCTCACATGGAGAGTGACACTCTGGAAGGAGACCACTGAATTCCATAGTTATCCGATCATCAATCCCCTAGGTACTTAAAAAAAAAACAAAAAAAAAAAACAGAGTTCCAGGCCACCTCCAAGACCTGCTGAGTCAGAGTCTCCAAGGGAGGACTTGGAAATCTGGATTTTTAACAACTGTCCAAAATGATCTTTATAATTAGGCAAATTTAGAGAAAGCCAAGATAGAACATAGCTCTTTAGGGCTCTCAAATCAAAGACCTTTAAAGAGGGCCAGAGTGAAGGTGTGTTAGTCTGCTCAGGCCTCCATAACAAAATACCAGAGACTGGGTGGCTTAAACAACAGAAATTTGTTTCTCACCGTTCTGGAGGCTGGAAGTCTGAGATCAAGGTGCCAGCACGGTTGGGCTCTGGTGAGAACTCTCTCAGGCTTGCAAAGAGCCACCGCCCCATTGTGCGTGCGCTCACACAACCTCTTCTGTGTGGACATGTGGGGAGAGCATAAGCAAACTCTCCAATGTCTCTTCTCACAAGAGACTAATCCCATCATTAGGCCCCACTCTCATGATCCTTCCAACCCTAATCATCTCCCAAAGGACCCATTTTCAAATACCATCTATTCTGTTGAGGTAGGACTTTCACCGCCTTTTAGGAGGATGCAAACATTTAGTCAATAGGAGCAATGAAGTTTAATCCCCTTAAAAATATGTTCATTTTTGTGGAACTGACCTTTGCTTGGGGTTTTTACTTCTCACCAATATGCATAGGACTATAGGCATTGGTTTTGGCAACTTACAATGGACAAAACATGCAGTTTTAAAATAATCAAAACAGAAACTAACAAATGAGAGATAGAGAAAGCAATGTTACCAGGTAGTTCGGATGTTAGTTCAGTTAAGCACTAAATTTAGCTCTGGACCTGCCGACAGCTCAGGCCAAAGGAGAATATGTCTCTGCTGTCTTTCCCTTTTCATGCATGTTAAATTCTGGGTAGAGTTCCAAATTTTACTTACATCTCCCAAACCAAGGTGCTATTTCCAAACTTGTGCCCTTTAAAAATGAGAAAAGTCATTGTTTTTCCCCCCCCAGAGGTTAACATTTCGTGTTGATGCGTTCCTAGCTTATTAGAGAAGCAAAACTAACCATACCAAAAATACCCAGTGGGGAATCTCCCTCCCAAACATGTACTAGAACCTGATGGAAAAAAACACACACACACACACATTTTGCAAAATCTGCAGTTGAGATTTTTTTCATAGATCAAAAGAAGTTTCTTTTTAATAATTCAGGTAACCCTGAAGATCCAGCCACTTTCCAGACATTGCTCAGCAATGAAGAACTGGAAAGTCGCTGACTGCTGGATCCCAAATCAGTCATCCAGTCAGGCAAGTCCTGTGACCAGGGTCTCGACAACAGGAGGAAGACATCTCGGTGTGGTGGAAATGTCCCTAATCTCAGGCCCAGGTCTGTCTTTAATCAACTGACTGGATCCCATCAAACAATGAATTCTTTAACTCCCTCTGAGCCTATTGTCTTTATTAATTCAGCAGCTATTTATTGAACACCTAAAATGTGCCAAGCACCGAACCCAGGTGAACAGGACAGCCCTGCCCTGAAGGAGACCGCAGTCTAGAGACCAGAGCGTTTCCACTCTGTAAGGTGATTGTTCATTTCCTTCAGCAGGTGCCTCAGGGGTTTAGCACATAAAACAAACATAAAAACAAGTGAGGTACGAAAGAATAGATGAATGAGGGAGTGAAAGAAACACAAAGGTTATTTTTTAACCACTTTATTTATGCCATTACCACTCTGGTGTCCTTTGTCTAATCATTCAAGCCCAAGAAGTCCTTCTTCAGCTTGGCCTTTCTTAGCCTTCATCCTCAGGCAAAACCTCATTCCTTGGCTGTCAGTTACCCCTTTCAATCTTCTCTTGCATATTACTCAGCCTACTTTCATCGTTCATACCACCCCTGAATACCTCCCTCATTCATAAATTCAACAAACGTCCAGTGAGCACATAACATATGGAAGTACTGGACAAATCCAGTTGTTGGAGAACACTATCCTCCACACCCTCTGTGACTGCGGATGGTGCTTTGCACATCCCATTCCACTGATGCCACACAGAATGCCTCATTCCTTCGACTCACAGCCACTGAGATGCCAGAACAGCCAAAATGGCACCTTCCTAGTTTCCTAGAAGGGTATACCCTAGAAGGGTATTACCTCAAAAAAATTCTCCCCACCTCTCACCTACTACCTCATGCTAGCTCCCTATACGACTTTTAACCCAAGTAACTACTTCTTGTGTGGAGGCAGCCCAATTTTCTACCTGCTAACCAGCCCCACAAATCCCTATTATACACCAAACGCCTGGAGTGTCATGTTCTCTCTACCCTCAGTATCATTTCCCACCATTATACGAACAATGATTGAGACACCAGTTTCTCCTCAAAGTATTGCTTAGCAAATACATTTTTTAAATAAAATAAAAATCATTTAAATAGCATGAAAGAGTTTAAAACCACATTTACATATCTACATACATTATTTTGGTTAATAGTCACAACAACGCTTGAGGCTCAGAGAGATAAGTAACCAGCTCACAGGTCATATAGTCAGTAAAGCGGCACAGCTGGCAGTTATGCCCAGAACTTCGGCATCAAAAACCCCAGAGCCTGTCCAGATGGGACAAATGCTACCCTGTTTGGTCCAGGCTTCACGTTCACAGAAAGCTACAAATTTCATCCTTTGGTGTTAGCTCCGCTAACAGTGTACACAGAGTCAAAGAGACATCCCATCAGGACTGAAAGAAGAAAATGTCTATTACACATTTCTAAATTTGTATTTTACTTTTGTAACATTATTTTGACATTTTGACTTTTCAGTTTACTGAGTATTTCAAACAGTGGAAGTTGCCCAGTCTCCCCGTAGAGACTTGACAAATGTCTGTGTTTTGTTTTTGTTTTTGGGTGGTTTGTTTTTGTTTTTGTTTCTGTTTTTCAATATTTGAATTTTTTATTAATATAGCAGTTGTGAGAACAAAGGATTTATTAGCTTAGATATATCTTTAGAGAGTCACAATTCTGTGAAGATAATTAACATCTTAATCTTACATCTCAGTAAAAACTATAGGTCGGTTAAAATAAAGCTT
The DNA here is from genome assembly GCF_021234165.1 of Pteronotus mesoamericanus. Taxonomy (NCBI): domain Eukaryota; kingdom Metazoa; phylum Chordata; class Mammalia; order Chiroptera; family Mormoopidae; genus Pteronotus; species Pteronotus mesoamericanus. The sequence continues at coordinate 9,346,282 of NW_026555265.1, read as the reverse complement.
GAAGAAGAAATTAGACACCATTAGCATAGAAAAAGGTTTATTGTTTTTACATTATTGTTTTGAGTATTTTATAGAACTCTGAGCCTCCTGGCAAATTATGCTCACTCTCTCTCCTAATATCAAACATTTCATTTTTTAAAATCAAATCTGGAGTTTCATTCTATTCTTTTAGTTACAGCTATACATGGCATCTCCAGAAATGTTGCTAACTTGCCATCACTTTTCCATCTGCAAATATCATTGGCTGGATTTTCCTTGATTTTCACTCAGGTTGTACATATATCTTGTCCTCCTCACCTCCCTCAAAAAGCATTTTTCACTGACATGTACACCATCAACCCTAATAAAATCAGATGTCTTCATGTGCCACTGTGTGGAGGGTCTGCAGATCGCCCCCAGGGGAGAGGTCTGCGAGTGTTTCTCTCTAGAGAAGCAGCTGGTCACATGCGTGATTCTGCCCTGAAAAATTAACTTCTACCAGGGATGATGCTGGTGAACCCAAACAGCAAAGGGAACCTTTGGATTATTTAAAATCATTATATCTCTAAACCTTAATTCCTTCACCCATAAAAAGAAGAAAATAACACTCTAATGAATATTAATGGAAGATCATCAAGGGCTTTCCAGAGTTCTAGATATACTTTCAAGATGTTAGTGCGAATGTCAGGCTCTGAACTGTAACATCGCCCTTTGTCCTTAGCCGAGAACAACAGGTGCCCATCTGAAAGGAGCCATCAAGTTTTCCATTTGCAGTTGAAACCACAGACCCTCTTAGGCACCTTTTCAGTCACTCTCCTGGCATCATAGCTGGGCCTTTGTTTGTCACCACCTTGGTGGCAAATGACTGAAGCCAGAGGCAACCAGATTGCTGGCCCCCGTGGGCTGCATCCTCCTTCTGTCCTCATACGCTCGAGGTACCACAAGAACGAGAGTCACGCTGTCCAGCTACGGATGGATTCCAGCAGAAGCATCTCCAAGATCTGCGGTTCCCTGAGTGCCTGAGGGTGGCTGCAGATCTGTACCAGCCAACCATTGTTAACCACTTTCCGTGTTTCCCTTTCTCTATGTATTAAAGCTTTTCAGGAAGGTGATGAGATAAAATATTTTCCAGCAGAGGAGATAATCTAAAGGTTAAAAATTGTCTCTGAAAGAACAGTGAAATGATTTGACTACTTATCTTTGAGAAAAATAATAACAATAATGATAAGGCAATGTGAGACAGCCCCTGGGGATTTCAATATTGCTGGATTGGAGGGAAGCATAATGGCTTTAGATGAACAGGTTTTCCTTTTAACTCATAGCGCACATTGGGGGAAAGAGATGAGAAAGACAGGTGCTGGCCAATAGAATAAACCTGTTACCTGATTTTCAACATAATTTTGTACACAGAGGCATTGATGTATGAAGCATGAAGTGATTATGTTGAGCATTGAAAAAAAAAAAAGTTATTTTGGAAAACAATCTATGTTCACTACCCAACTCTAAAAGGACTGAACATTTTATGAAATACCTCTTGCTTCTTTGTGAAAATTACTGGTGGTTTAAGCTGTGCATGTAGTTTTAAGAAAACACAATTTTTTTTGCTGTTGTTTAAGACAATTCTTAAGAATACATTCTCTAAGCAGACATGACGTCGAGTGGGACGGGGAGGAGAGGAATATTTCACACATCGCTGTGACGTTGGCTGGGCCAGCCTCCATTTCCTCATGACTAAAGGCTTCTGGGAGGGCTGGAAAGGTGTGTGGAGCAAAGGTTATAAACACCAGTTTTTGCAGGTCAAATTGTCTCCTCAATGAGGGAATAGAGGATTTAAAGATGAACAGAATTGTCTTTTTCACTGCATGTAAAGTTCTGTGCTATGTATGAGAAACTAAATGCTAACTCCCTTTTGGCAAGTATTCCTTAACAGGCCTCAAAGATATCTGAAACCAATTCTGACCCACTCTGGTCCTCCGCTGACCACAACATTACCTGAATGGTGCGGTCCAATTTCCAGACTGCTCACCAGTCCTCAGGCCTATGGGGTGAGTAAATGTCCAGAGCTGGACAGACATGGCGAGTATTGGTGAACCCAGGAACCTTGGGGCTATTCCTTTCCAGTCTGAAAAGGAAGCATTTTTAAAATGTGCTGCACCACAAAGGTTTTCTCTTTTCTTTTCAGTTGTTTCTGACGTGGGCTCAAACTCCTTTGAAAAATGCAATTTTTTATTGTTACCAGTATTTTTAACCATAAAATGAATTTAGAAAAGGTAAAAGAAGTAATGTGTCCACACAAACTGCTGTGTTTAGAGGTTTTGAACATATAACGCCTGTGCTTTAGAGTTCAAAGGAATGGAATTTGAAAATGCTGAGAAGCAATTAGAATCATTAGCAGCAACTCAGAGTGTCAGAAATTACAAAAGAACAGAAATGTGGTGTTTGAGGTACCCGTTCAGCTTGTCCCACTGGCCCCCTTGTATAAATGGAAAAATGCATCTCAGATGCACTCAGGGCTCAACAGTTGAAGGCAGTGGTTTTCAAAGCCTGGTCCCCAGACCAGCAGCTCAGCATCACTTGGGAACTTGTTACAAAGACAGACTATCAGGTCCCAACACAGACACTCTGCATTTAGGGTCCAGCATCTGTGCTCTAAGAAGCACTCCAAGTGACTCTCACACAAGCTACAAACCTGTGGGCCTGTAAACCAGGGTACTGAGGTCACCTAACCAGGGATCATTCTACAAGTAATTTTGCATGGTTTTCTCGAAGCCAATGGAAGAAGGGTTAATCATTGGATTCTGCTAACTCCTAAATCCTCTCAAAGCCCTTAGATATCAATTCAAGAAACCCATTGAATTTTGTTTTAACTCTCTTAAACCAAGGAGATGGTGTGATGGTGTCAAGTCTTCAATGCCAACTCAGGGAAATGCTTCATCATGCCCACAAAGATGGAAAAGGCAATATCTGCTGCAGGAGAAACTTCAGCCCAGGCAAGAGCAGGCAGTTAGAAAAAGGAAAACAAACACCCTCTTTTCTTACATGGTAGGACTGCTATTGTTTTCCGCCTTCAGCATGAAGTGACTTCTCTCTCTCTCTCTCTCTCTCTCCCCCCCCCCCCCCCCAATCTTTCCCTCCAAAATTCCAGGAACAGCTAAAGGAGGATGACGTGGAATGCATTGTAAATCAGGACGAGCTGGCCATGAGTTACCAGGAGCAATCCTCCTTACCCTGCAGTCCTCCTGCAAGCCTGGGTCTGGACAAGAAATCTTCACCCCAGACTCCAAAGAAGGAAAACATTTATGAGGGGGACCTTGGCCTAGGAGGCTATGAACTCAAACTTGAGCAAACTCCAGGTCAATCCCAGCAGAATTAATGTCCATGAACCGTGCAAATTAATTACGAGTCATGCAGGGCTCGCTGAGGAATGCAAGCCAAGATGACGAGGCAGCACAGAGACTGGGAAATGTATTAAGATCATAAACTGGAGAGAATCAAACCTTTGTCATATGTACCCTCTGGTGCCTGAAGAAATGAGAATTTATTATGGTTCCTCTCTATTATGCAACTGAATTTAAGTTTTGACAGCAACCATTTTCATTAATGAATTGGGCGGGTGGGGGAGGTGAAGAGGGTTGGGGGTCAGGAGCCTAGCTGGTGTGAGAATGAAATACCCATGCTTGTCTGCAGGTGTTTCTTCTCTATATGCAGCCACCCAGGCCCTTCACTTGGATTCTGGAGTTTAGTTCCTTCAGTAGGGAGAGTTTAAAAGTAAGAAAAAGAGTTTCGGAGCATAGACATATTGCTTCAAAGCTGAAGGGAATGCCCAGATATTTAGCAAGTGACCAGTTTTATATTTTTAGGACCTAGACTCCCATTCACTCTTAATGATCCCAGGGCAATTTGCAGAGCACAGCTAAGTGCTTGAAACCACTGCCGATTGACTCGTAGAACCTGTGCCACATGCTCACTGGTGTCCTTTTTGCAGATTCTCCTATTGAAAGAAGGAGCTGGTCCCAGCTGGGTATACCCTGCACTAAAGGCAGTCTACCTTCCAGCTTGGTAGGACCTCATTCATGGGAAGACAAGTTCCTTTTCCCCACACGATGTGTCACCTGAGGAATGAGTTTGTCTGTCCTTGCTTGCATTTGAGTCACTCTTGGGTCTTTAGTGAGTCCCCTCTGCATGATGGGTTATGAGATTCTACAGTAGAGATTACTCTCCATGTGGCAGGAGGCAGTGCAGGAGCCCCAACCTGTCCTCAGATTCCAACCCTCACGGCTGCTTAGCAGGAGCTAGAACGAGAGGAACAGAAGATGATGACACACAAGCCACACCACGGAGTCGAGGAGGGAGGCAGCATCAGCACTCCCCCTTACAAGACGTGGCTCCTGACCCATGGCAGAGACCAACACAATGGCCTTTAATTCAGCTGCATGACCTGTGCCTTTAAGCTATAAATATACCTCAAGCCTAGCTTCTCTTGAAATGCAGATGTTAATTCTAGACTCCAAAAAGCTGGCTTCAGGTACCCAAGCTACTGAGTCTTCTCCAGGGAGGTAAAAATGCTGTCTTCCTCAGGTCCAGAGCTTGTAAGTAACATGCTTCGCTGACCAGTTGTCCGGCCTTAAACATGAACCATGGTGGTGTCAAGCACACTGCTATGCACACTGATTTTCTTGTTTTCCATACTGTAGAATCCAGGGGCACAGATTGTTTTATACTCAGCTAAGTATAAATCTGGTCATTCCAGGAAACTGTAGCAAATGGTAAAGCATGGAGTTTTCTAATTCGACCTAATCCTAATAAAATTTTGTTATACGGTATGATTGTTTTTGGCTAATTTTTTTAAGGCATTTTCCCTGTACCAATTGGCAATTCTAAGTCCTTGTACTTGGAGTGACAGACGAGGCAGCCCTGGAAAGGTAACGGAAGGAGATGTAGCCATCCTATGACCTCGGAAGAGCCCAGAGAGGCTGGCAGTCCACCTCATCTTTCAGTGATGACCGAGCAGAGAGCTGTGCCAGGCTGGAAGGACGTGCCAGGGAAGGGACAACCATGCAAAGAAGGATGGGGCAGCCTCCTCCTCTCACTGGGGCAACCAGAGCCATGAGACACTTCAAAAACCGGGGAGGAGGTCCTAGAAGGAAAGGGAAGAAAGGCCCATGTAAGGGTTCTTCTTATGTCTGCCCTTATCATGTGAAAAGGAGAAATGAGAGCTTGGTGTTTTGTTTCTTTCTGTTTGTGTGGAGAAAGACACACCAGAGAAAGAGAACCACCACTCCCCCTCCCCCGCCAGAGAGACAGACATGAGTGGAGGCAGAAGGGAGAGAAGGGAGAGAAATACGGCATAGCAGGTAGGAATGAGATGGGCGGAGAGGGGAGGCACGCATTCTAAACCCAGCACCAACTCCCTAAGAGGACATAGCAAAAATAGCCTCCTGTTCCACAGGCAAAGGCTTTTTTCCTGCTTAGAAAAAATTCTCTTTCCAGCTCAACGGCATGTATTCTTGCCAACAAGGATAATGAGGGGCTGTTTAATATGGGCTGGGCCACTTATTCCAGCTGGCTGCAGGTAGGTATTGTGAGTTTGAGGAAATTCTGCCCTGCCCGATCTGCAAGACGCATTCCAGGTTCAAGACATGATTAAGAGCCTCCTTCCCTCTGAATCAGCCCAAGACCCAAACGGAGGCTAGTATCCCAGTTAGTAATTCATAAAACCAACTTTCTCTTATGCTCTTGCTGTGAAGAATAATAATTTATGACCTTAAGAAATGCTCTGTTCTTTGATTAGCAGCATCAGCCTGTGAAATTCAAACCAATCATTTAACACTAGTTTCTAAGGAATAATAAAGTCAAAGGAGCTTTATTCAAACAACTAACACTTCCACTAATTATTAGAGCTTTACACAGGACTCTAATCCATTGACTTCCTCAAGCGTCTTCTCATGTGTATATCACACGCACATGCACTCACGTGCGCACATACGCACATGGTTCCCCCGGTGGTCGGGGCCCCTGCTGGGGTTGCTGTGGGTGCCCCGTGTTCCTCGACGCACGTCTGAGCAAGTCTGAAGTCCGGTGGCAAGAGCCATCGGGGTCTTCCTTCATGAAGTTTCTAGACAATTTTCGGAGGACAATTTAATATAAATAAAGCTGAAAATTGAAATACCCTTTGACCCACCAATTTCATGTGCAGAACTTTTATTCTACATATTGGGGAATATTATGCATATAAAGGGTATTTATTAAAACAACTGAATTGCCATTCTCGTTAGATAAAATGGCACAACTGCCTTATGGAACAGCATCATATGTACTAATATGGAATAATCTCCAAAAATATTGTTAAATAAAAATACCAAGATGCAGAACAAAGTGGATGATATACTGCCATCCTGGAAGATTAAAGTATAATTGCCTCTTAAGAACTGAGGAGAGACTTAACTTTTCACTTTTGTACCTTTTGGGGTTTGTATAATGTAGGTGCATTATTTAGTCAAAAACAAATTAAATAATAGTCATAAGATTCCTAGAAAATAATTCATTGAAGTAATGATCTACAACAGGAAGTGGAGTAAAACTGGGAAAGTTGTTATTTTTCACTATGATCTTTGAGACTTTGGGAATGCAAAGTGTAGCACCAATAACACCCAGAGCTTCTGGGTTTATTCATTTCCATCATTCACACATTAGTGTAAACTATGGAAAAGATTTTTGACATATAAAGACACTTATGACTCAGTCTTGTCCATTGAACACTTAATAGAAGATAGACAGCTAAGAAACAATTGATTCCTTATAAAATACCAAAACATACAACAAAGCTATAGTAACCAAAACAGTGTGGAATTGACCAAGAAATAAGCAAAGGGATCAAGCAAACTTACTACAAAGTACAGAAACAAATTCATGAACATATTTAAAAATTAGTTCATAAAAAATTTCATTTCAATTTGGGGATGAGGATGAATGGGTTATTATTTAATAAATAGTGTGCATCAATTGACTTTCAATTTGGTAAAAGAAAGAAAATTAGGTAATACCCTCTAACATACACAAAACTAAGTTCCAAGTAATTTAAACAGCTAAATGTAAAAAATAAAACTGTAGGGTAACAAAAACACGGAATATGTAAAAGCATGACATATGAACAGTCTTCCTGAGAAAGACAGAAACTACAAAGAATGGTAAAATTTGATTGCACAAAAATATGAAATTTTTGTGACTAAAGACAAAATATGCAAATTTTTCAAATAGGGAGAAAATATATATATACACACATACATTTTTTATTGATATGTGTATGTATATATATTTCAAACTAAGGATTATTCTTCAAAATACACAAAGGACTCTTACCAATGCATGATAGAAGAACAAAAAACTTCCAAATACAAAAACATGTCAAGATTATACAGAAACTATATATATATATATATATATATATATATATATATATACACACACATACACACACCGTTTATTCAGACTTCTGTTTTTAGGTATTTCTGTAGAAGTGAAATACTTGGCATTTATGCATATGGAGGCATATAAAATGATACTCATTGTGGCACTATTATTGCAAAATATTTGAGGAAAAAATATCCATCAACAGCAGAAGAGTAAGCAAACTACAATACACCTATATCGGGAAATTCTCCACAGCAAATATATCTTGTGTAGAGATGGGTACATGTATGTACTCACATGGAAGTATTTCCAAAATAAATTGTTAGTAAAAAAACAGTCTGAATGATCCAATGAACCAAAAAGGGAAGACTGAGTCAAGAGAGCTTTTGGTTTATCCACATTGCTTTTAATTTTATAGTGACACTCTATTTCTGTACAGTCAATTCTGAGAGAGGCTCTGGGGGAGGGGAAGAATACATTGTCAAGGAAGGCTTGAAGGAATAAACTACAATTGAATAAGGTCTTGAAATACCTGAGTTAAAAGATAACTGATGTTTATCAGATGACTATGAAGCAATATCTTGATGTAAGCACTTGAGAGATTAGCAAAGAAGACTTCAGGTGCATTTGTTATTCAGAGCAGAGCAGAGCACCTATTAGACTAGATGAGGGGGAGGTTACAAGGAGTCCATATACCTCCCGAATATCGCCCATCCATCTGTCATTCATTCAGTTTGACAAACGTTTATTAAACCCTTGCAACGTACCGCTGATAATCAAGGTTAGAAAGTGCCATTATCAATATCATTAATGGGATAAATTAAGATGAGACAGATAAGCAATGATAGAGTTCAGTAAGCACATTAATTTGGAGACATCTTGGCCCATCTCATCACTTCATCACACAGATTGATTAGTCTTGGGAATGAGTAGGGAGGAGCAGGGAGGTCCAGCAAGCCAGCCTGCAGGGAAAGGACTGTACCATCTAATCTGCAGCACGCGGCAAGTCTGACAAGCTGAGGGGGCTACATGGCAGGTCGGACCAGCTCTGAACTGAAAGCAACCACACAGGATGGTCCGATTTTAAATTCCTGACTGGTCAGGTCATGGTGGATAGTCCCAGGCCTATAGCTTCCTTACCAAAGGTCAATCTTCACCTTAAGCGAGCCTATTCATTGTTCTTCTGCATCTAGGATGTCACACCTTTGAAATGTCAAAGGAATTTTCTTTTTACAAACCCATCAGAGCTACAACCACAGGCACAAGGGCATGAAAACATGAAACGCCTCATTTTTACCTTGTTGCCTACATATCATCTCTATTTACTATATTTGTGAGGATTCCAATATCATAACTTTGTAACCAAATATCTAGATCCTAGACCCTTCTGCAATTTGAATTCTGACCCCACTCAAGTGACTAGGCAGTCTTACAGTTTAAACTCTGTGACTCTGTCTACCTGATGAACTGTATTCCATGCATTGTCTGTTTCGCCACAAAACTAGTTTTACCAATTTATTTTTTAGTCTCCAAGGGAAACTGAGGCATTGGTCCCTGCTGTGTGAGCCCACTCTTCTGCAGACCAGGGATTATGACTCCCACTGTTGGCCACATCCCTGACTCTTCCTGCTGATCACCAGTCAACCGAAACCAACTATTGTTCTTATCTCGCAGCCCCTCTTGCTAACTACTGAGTCAGCAACTGCTGAAAATCCAGTAGCCCCCACCAATCAGAAAATGCGTGACACCAGGGTATGGCCTTGTTTCCCTAGCAGTCCATCCCTTTGATCTGATCAGTTCATTGCAACTCTTGCCTTTACAATCATTGCCTTATTCTCCCCACCTTAGAGTGTGTCTTCAGTTCGAAGGCTGCATTTTCTGATTTGCAAATATCAGAATAAAATTCTCTTTTGAATTATCATAAGAATCCTCTGGAACTTCTGCTTACAAATGTTCAATGTTAACTCTCCTGTACCCACCATTGTAAAAGAAATAGGTATCAATTCAGTTTTCCTTTTATCCAGTCCTACAGATTTTCTCACTTTGCTTTCTCCTGCCTCCTTAATCTAGCACCAGTGGATTTTATGTGACCTTCCTTACATTTTCTCCCTTAATTCTATAATTTCTATAATTCCTCGAGGATGGACAGCAGTTTGGCAGGACTCCATCTGTAAATGGAGGTTAGCCCATGTTTCTGTCTGGCCATATTTTAGGAGCTTCCAACCCAAAAATTAGCCAGACTAATAATGAGGATATGAAAATTTTTAGGTTACCTTTTAGTAAGATTTACTATTTTTTTAATTTTTATACTTAAATGCAGGAAAATTGTGCTTCCAATGTCCTGATTTTTTATTACAGTATCTGCAAGTATCTAAAGGCAAATTAGGAAGGGGTCTGAGTGTACTTTGATTTTTGTTTGAATTTCTGTCCTTCCATCTGATTAATAGAATCTTTGTGACTATTATAACAAGAGCCCGTCTAAAAAAAAAATGTTTCTTTCTTTTCAATTTAGAAGTTTTTCCAGTTAAAAAGGGTCCATTGTCTAGCTTTGACAGTAGGATCTAGAGTGACTCAAACCAATACTATGGATGCGAGAGGCATCTCCACAAGAGAGTACAAAAGTTTACTCCTTGAGTTAGCCTAAGAAAGACGGGGAACCCTGCCTTTAATCAGCTGTTTTCAAACGCAGGGAGTCATGTGCTTTTTCTCCCTTGAACAGAATGAAGTTTAAGATCCCCAAAACTTGGACCCATGGCCTATTCAGCTGCCCACCACATGCAAATGTACCATCTAACTGGCAGCATTAATAGACCATCTCAGGGAGGAACAAGATAGACACAGAAAACTCCCTGAGAGCTTGTCATGGCTGGAGAGAGAAGGCCAAGCTCTCAAGACACATAACAAGACAAAAGGAAAGAAACCAGGCAGAGACAGAGAAAAACAAAACCTATGAATACTCATACCAAGTAACCTGAGTTATTGGGTTAGCCCACTATCCCATGCCCACCTGTGGAGAATCATCAGCACCATTTAAATGACCACTCCTGCAGTGAAGGTGCTCTGTGTGGTCCCCTCACACATTGACCTGTGTAGCCAACACAATACTGTGGAGATAACAATACATAATTATAAAAGACCTTACAAATGCTGCCTTCCTCTCCTGGATCCTCACTCTGGTGGAAACCGGTTGCCCTGTCCTGAAGACACTGAAGCAGTCGTGTGAAGGCCACGTGACAAAGAATTAATGCCTCTTTCCAAGAGCTGGCGCCAACTGCTCAGCCAGGTGAGTAAGACACCTTGGAAGTGAATCATTCACCGCAGTCAGGCCTTCGGACGACCGCGGTCTCAGCTCCTGCCTCGACGGCAACTTCATGAGAGACTGAGCCAGAACCACCCAGTGAAACCACCCTCACATTCTTGATCCACAGAAATTGTGAGATAGTAAGTGTTTACTGCTTGTTTTAAGCCACTAAATTTTGCAATAATTTGTTATGCAGCAATAGATAATTCAAATGGAAGCTTCCTGAACAGGCCCAAAGAATTCTGTAGCCATCTACACCTTTAAGCACACTTTTTTCTAGCAGAGTAGAATCTTTTGCTTAATGGCAGTGGCCTTAGAATACCCAACATCTTGCTGTCCTAGTCTCAGCACACATAGGTATGGCCTCCCCTGCCTTGATTCACAGACAGTGGCGATGGTGGCCACAAGAGCAGCAGTAACCACACGCCCTCTGATCTGAGTTGGTGCTCACTCAGGGGCGCCACAGCAGGGTCCATGATGCAAAGAGGAACAATGTTCGGACTCACAGAGCTCTTTGACTGATGCTGTCAGGGGGTACAGCAAGGAGAAAACTGCCTCTGGCTTGGGAGCACCCAATCTAGACATAAAGTGAAAACAGTGGCCTCTTCTGTAATGTGCAGCAGAGTTAGGCTTAACAGGAGCCCTACAGGGAAAGGGGTTATAGCAGCGGGTCTCCGTCCTGGCTGAACGTCAGGCAGACCTGCAGAGCTTTACACATTGCTGCTGCCTGGGTCCCGGCCCCGGCAATTCTGACTTAATTGATCTGGGCTGTGACCTGAATGTCAGGCTTTCTTAAATTTTCCCAGATGATCCTAATGTGCAGCAAAGGTTGAGAATCACTAGATTACAAGGGCTTTCCAGAAGGGAGGGGTGTCATCTGGTCACAGAAAAATCATCATGGGCTTCCCAGAGGAAGTGGTGTTTGGGATGGGCTGTAAAAACTGGGGAGGCTAGGAGGACATTTCAGGGAAAGGCAGAGTAAGTTGCGGGGGCTGCAGGAAGGGGGCCTCCCGGCCTGAAGGTGGCATCACGTTTGCTGAGGCCATAAGGAATACATTGGGAAAAAGAAACTAGAAGGTGACAGGGACAGTGCTATCATTTGTGCTCTAATTCTCAACCCTCAGGCTATCACTGCGTGCATTGCAGAGTCCACGGTTTGGCTAGGAAAGCACTAACTTGCAAAACCCTGAATCATCAAGTTGTAAATCCCTGGCGTGCAACACATTTGGGATATCATTTATAGGGAGCCACAGCTGCCGCCTGAACAAAAGAAGAAAAAATAACTGCTCCCTTCAAGCCCTGTGACCATGCAACGTCATCCACCAAATCACTCAAATTGCCGCCTTTTCATAACACTAGACCCTAAGATGAGAACTGCATCAGAATTTGGTTCTACTTTGGCTTGTCAACCTTGGCTATGGGTCTCCAAGTGCATCCCATTTCCTGGCGAAAACTTCACCCAGAGTCACCTCTGTCCCCATCCTCTGCACCAGCTAGAAATGAAGAGATGATAATTGCTTCTGTCAGGGACTGACAATTCGGTTAGTGTGGACTGCCATCCTCCAAGACCTGCAATGCTGCTGTTCTTTATTTAGAAAGCACACCCTCCCGAAGTCCATCTTAATCAGAAAAAGGATGTCTAGAGCAGTGTTTCCCAAACGTTAATGTGCATTTGAATGCCCCGAGGATCTTGTTAGAATGCAGATTCAGATTCCGAAGCTCTGTGGTGGGACCTAAGGTCCTACATTGCTAGCCAGCTCCCAGGTGATGCTGCTGCACAGATCCCCGGGCCAGGCTTTGAGGAGCCAGGTCCAGAGCAATGCTCCCAAGCTTGGGACTTGGTTAACAGGTGGTCTTTAACTGTCTGTCAAAGGGTCGGCAGGCAATTTCAGAGATAAAGTGGCAGAACTGTTTGATTCTCTCATGAAATGTTAACTGTGACATTCTCCACCCTGTTGTCCGTGTCCATGAGTCCTTTTTCCTTTTTGCTCAATCACTCCACCCCCTAACCTACTTCCCCATTGCTGTCAGCCTGCTCTCTACCTATGAGTTTGTCTCTATTTTACTTGTTAGTTCAATTTGTTCATTAGATTCCACAAATACGTGAAATCATATGATATTTGTCTTTCTCTGACTGGCCTATTTCACTTAGTTTAATGTTCTCCAGGTCCATCCATATTGTCGCAAAAGGTAAAATTTTCTTCTTTTTTATGGCTGAGTAGTATTCCATTGTGTAAATGTCCCATAGTTGTTTTATCCACTCATCTACTGAGAGACACTTGAGCTGCTTCCATATCTTGGCAATTGTAAATAATGCTTCTATGCACACAGGGGTTCTTATGTTCTTTTGAACTAGGGTTTTGAGTTCCTTTGGATATATTCCCAGAAGTGGGATCACTGGGTCAATAGGCAGATCCAGTTTTAATTTTTTGAGGTATGTCCATATTGCTTTCCATAGTGGCTACACCAGTCTACAATTCCACCAACAGTACAAAAATGATCTCCTTTCTCTACATCATCACCAGCACCTGTTGTTTGTTGATTTATCGATGATAGCCATTCTGACAGGTGTGAGATGATATCTTATTGTGGTTTTAATTTGCATTTCTCTGATGATTAGTGATGGTGAGCATCTTTTCATATGTCTATTGGCCATCTGTATGTCCTCTTTGGAGAAGTGTCTATTCAGGTCCTTTGCCCATTTTTTTAATTGGTTTGTTTGTTTGTTTGGTGTTGAGTTTTCTTATACCACACACAAGAATAAATTCAAAAGGGATTAAAGATTTAAATGCTAGACGAATCATAAAAATCATAGAAGAAAACACAGGCAGCAAAATCTCAGACATTGCTTATAGCAATATTTTATCAGATCTATCTCCACAGGCAAGGGAGACAAAAGGAAAAATAAACAAATAAGATTATATCAAACTAAAAAGTTTTTGCACAGCAAAGGAAATTGTCAAAGCAATAAAAAGACAACCCACAGAATGGGAGAACATATTTGCCAATACATCTGAGAAGGGGTTAATATCCAAAATTTATAAAGAACTTAACTGTGATTTTCACAAAAATCCTTCTATTTTTAAAGTTTGTCCATGTCTGGTATGGACGGTGTTGGTCAGTTCACCCCAGTCCCTCTTCAGTTGGCTAATGTGCAGTTAACAGGGCACACTTCACCTTGTTTAATGGATTTTCTCCTTCTAACAGGCATTGCTGTTTACCTATGTCCAATATGCATTTTGGTTGTTACTATTGTGTCATCACACCTCATCAAAATGGGTCAATGATTCAAAAGTAGTTCATTGGAGCATAAAAATAAAGATGGAAATAGTAGTGTAAATACTATAACTCAAAATAGTGTACTTACAGGTAGCAAACGTGGCTCCAGTGAGAACACGGGCTGTGGTTCTGGTGGCCGGTAGGTGAGTCCACAAGGATGACAAGCACATGAAGGAAAAGTATCTTCAAGTCAGCAGGTGTCAGTCGCCCCTCTCATAGGACATCATCCTTTATCTTCAGAGCACAGAGGGAATCTGCTTTTACCTTTTGTGATAAGACACTTGATTTCTTTTTAATAAGTATAAAATAATACTTTTCAGTACAAAATTGACAAATTTGGCCCAAAGTTGAAAGAGTCATAAGCCACAGAAACACCATTCGAAGTTGAATGCCCAACAGCAAAAAAGTGGGCCAAGCTATACTTTTGCCAAAACTTGGTTAAACCAATTTAATTATAAATATTATGTACAGAGGGAAAATGAGAATGAACTTCAGGGCACAATTTTCAAGGGGAAAAGCCTTTGTGATCCTACATGTTTGCTGGTTGGTATTTCACTTTTCAGTTGAATAATACCACCAATGAACACAGTATAAGTCAGTTCTTGGTTTATGTGAGATAAACAAATGAAGTAAAATGCCCTACCACTTTCTATTCTCTTTGTTACTGAAAGCTCTTGCTACAGAAAAGATTTTCCACTTTGAAAATAATTGTATTGTGCTTGATAAGGTAGGACAGAAACGGCAGGTTAGGATCATTCTGACAAAACACTGTTAGGGTAGCCAGGCAGACCTTTGCTAGGCAGATAAAAGTATCCATCCACACACTGTATTATGCAAAGAGAACCTCAGTGGTCACCAATATACCTCTTGACCTTTATTTATTCAACAAATACCAAATGAGTACCTACAATATGTCAGGCACAGTCCCAGGCTCTAAAAACACATGAGTGAACCCAGCAAAGTGTCCTGCCCTCACGTAGCTTACATTCTAGAAGAGGACAGACATTAACAGTGAATGTATAGTATATTACCGAGTGATAGCACCATAGGAGAGGAAATAGAGTTCTGTGACGGAGATTGAGAACGTAAGGTAGGGCCTGGAGGGAAGGTTGGAATTTTTTTTTTAACATTTGATGCACTAAATGTTCTCAAGTTTTTTTAAAAATATGTTATTTATACATTTTTAGGGGGGGAGAAAGAGAGGGAGAGAAACATCAATGTATGGTTGTATCTCACACGCCCCCTACCAGGGGCCTGGCCTGCAACTCAGGCATATGCCCTGCACTGGGAATCAAACTAGCAACCCTTTGGTTTGCAGGCTGGCACTCAATCCACTGAGCCACACCAGCCAGGGCTGGAGGTTGGCATTTAAATAGGATGATTAAAGTAGGCCTCTTTGAGAAGATGACATTTGAGCAAGAACTTGACAAAGGTCGGGGAGTGAGGCATGAAGCTATCTGCAGAAAGTTCCAGCTTTGTCTGCAATGTTTAAGGGCCACAAGGAAACACATGTGGCTAGAGCAGAGAAAGCAAGGGGGAGAGCTGTGGAAGGTGAGACCAGAGAGGAGACAAGTGTGGGGAGGAGAGGGTTCACGCAGGCTTTTATAGAGATTTTGGTTTTAGTCTTAGTGAAAGGATAATCATTTGCAACCAATTTCAGGGGCAACAGATAACTGAAAAAATCTGACTTCTAAATGGATCACCCCAGCTGCCATGTTGCAAATAGACCTTAGGGAGGTAATGCTTGGAATAAAGTATTTTGGTAAGCTATTAATGCATAACAAACAGCTCAGCAACACAAACAGTAAGCATTTACTTAGCTCATTTGTCTGTGAGTCAGTTGGGGGTCTGAGGACCCATGCTGGGTCCCACTGGGGCAAAACCACTATTTTAGGGTTAGCCCTAAATGACTGGGGTTAGCAATGCTGCACTTCCCACCTTCCTCGGGGACTAGCAGGATAGACCAAGAATTTTCTACATACGAAAATTATTGGCATATAGAGAACATTTTAAGCCATGATCTTGATTTAGCATTAAAAAAGTTGCCTATGAAATCAAACTGTAGCTACCAAGTATAGTTTTTCAGAGCACTGTGTAAAGGGACAGTGAGTCGTCTGTGCTTTGAGTCAGCAAAATACCCTAATGTCAAGGGGAAAGGGGCTCAAGGAGTGTTTTCAGTGGCTAATAATATATAATTTTTTTTTAACTTCATGACTCTGGACGCCACTAGAGACCATTTCTGGAACAAATCATTCCAACTGTGTTGCCCAAGTTACATATCACACTTGTATATTTAATGTCTTTAACAGCCTGAACATATCACTTTAGAGGTGAAATAACATATTTCTATTATGGAAATAAGACATCGGGATTTTTTAAGAAACAAACTGTCATGCAGGCAACTCCATTCCTGGAAGTGACTATTTTCCAAAATGATTTTCTTCTCTTCTGAGAGGGAGAAATATATGGTCTATTAATGGGCATATTTGAAAGCCATAGCTAAACGTTACAAAAGAATATGAAGAATACACTCAAATACAACCAAAGAATAAATAAGGAATTTATTCGCCATCATCTTTCTTGTTAACACATTCGTGTTTCCACTGCAAGTCATGTTAACTGATAGAGGGGCTAATGGGCACTAAGACAATAATGAGGACACACTCTATAATTCGGGGTTTGTATTCTATTCAGATGCCCAGCACATCTGAAATAACCATCCTACACGTGTTTCCATTACCAGAGATATAATTATGAACTAGGATTTTCAAGTTTAGGGGAAATACAAACTACAGAGCAATACACTGGGTAAAGAAACTTGTCTGTGGCTCAAAGTCTCCCACTGCACCAATACATTATGTAGATCTGTATACAGATACGGACACATTAGTAAAGGATGACCAACTAGATCATGTCTCTCATTCAGACAAAACTATCGTTTTTACTTTTGAATGCAGTTTTAATGCTAATTTTCTAAAAATTGTGTTGCAACTTTTTTTATTAACATGGTGGTCCATTGATATTTCAAATACATTCTAGGTATTCTTATATGCTAATGTTTTGAGAAACGTGTGCCAAGGAGTTGCAAGCAAATCTAGTTCAGTCACTCACCTACCACCAGTCAGGTAAGACTAAGTATTTTTGACAAACAACCTAGGAAAAAGTAGGGGAAGCTTTCCATGGAAGGAAAAAAATTACTCCTAATAATTTTCAGCCTACAATACCAAGCTGTGCCAATAAGCCCAGCCTGTTATAAGAAAGATGAAACAAGTACAACCATAAAAACAATGAACCGTCCACATATAAAAGAAAAAACTACACACAAGTCCATTTAGCAGCTCAGTTAAGATGACCTCTAGCCATCACACTTGTTACAATGACAGGTCCTCCCTCCAACACCCACTAGACTTGGCTTTCTCAGGTGGCCTGGAAATGACAGGAGAATTATTAGCTCTTTCTTTCCAGGCATCAGCGTTTCACAAGCACTTATGGAGGCTTTAACCTCAAAAGAGTTCCTGCTCTGTGGGGTAAACTTTCCTCCATCATATATAATTAGCCCACTGATGTATCCCCCACACCGTGCCAATCCTCTGGAGGACAGCATTATTAGGTCAAGTTCAAGTGATAAAGACAGGTAGCACAGCTGCATAACATGCCGGAGAGCCCTTTGTGGGGACAAGGCTGGGCCTAAGTGTCTCTGAATAAATGTTAATGCCCTGGGAGACAGGACAATAGTTTGAACCACATGGGGTTTGACTAGTGTCGGTGGTGGGGAGCAGGGAGCGCATGATTGGTGTGCACCAGCGTAGCTGTTCCTCTTCTTTCAACGTTTGCAGGAATTTTGAACCAGGTGAGGGAAGAGCTGGCCATGGTGAGAGAGAAGAGGGAGGAGAGAGGGAGGCCAAAAGTTGTAACATATGTACAGCTCCTGACCAATGCCAGAAGGGGAACGAAAACTATTTTTCAACATTGTTGTTAATTAAACACCATTAAAAGAAAGAAGCCACGACCAACCGTTGACATCTGAAATAGCAAGTAATTGAAGGAAGGTAAGAAATGTGGGTTCTAACCAAGCAAAGCTGAGCTTGCATGGTCACACTGACCATAGAGATGCTGAGACTAATGCATCATTATCGGCGGAGTTATATCTGAATGTTCAAATTGTATTTTTTCTCTTCTATATTGGTGAAAAACACGGGGATTTTACACTGCTGCAGAACAGAGAAGCATGACTTGGGTTTCTCAAGTTTTAAAGATGAGTTTTTACATGCTTTTTAACAGTTCTAATCCAATGTCAACACTTACAATCCCCTCCTCTATCAGAAATTTGGCAGCGGGGGGGAGATGTGATCTCTCTCACAGGCATCCTTGCTATGCCAATAAGAGCGTTTCCCCCGATAAGAGCAGGCAGCCCCACTCAAAGGTGAAACTCTCATCACATGTGTCTGAAACACAGAAGTGACAGTAATAGCCAGCACACATTCAGGAATAAATTTGCCCTCTGAGACACCACCTGTAAAACTGATACATAATGCATGAGTTCAGCCATCTGTGGAAATAAACCAAAAGATTGTAAGTGTGTGACTGAAGAGATTGGGAATATTGAAAACTCAATCAAGGGGACCAGGGCGTAATTTCAAAGCAACAAAACCAAACTGCGATTGTAATTTAGAAAAATAAATGCTAATCAAATGTATTGTGCCCAGTTTAAAAACAGACTCTGGGACACAAGAGGGAGTGGAGGGCCCGGAGCACACAGAGAGACACAGGGGAAGCTCAGAAACCCCACCACGGACAGTGCTTGTTCAGACCAGTCGGTCTGGATGGCAGAGATGAGGCTGGAATCGCAAGGAGGTTTATTCTGCCATGGCACAGGGCCGACGCCCCGGGCCTGTCCCTAGCAGAGCCATGCTGGCTCTCAAAGGGTGTTCAGGGCCACCGCAGGTGAGGAGGAGAGACCCCTACCCCTGATGCTCGGAATAGCTCTCTCTTTATAACTCCCACATACTACCACCAAACATTTCTTTTTTGAAAAGTGCCTCTTTTGAAAACAGCTATTCTGAATTAAGTACACCCAAAACTCTCTTATTTATTACTACTTGCCTTTGCTCTGACTTCATGGCTACTAAGCAAGCTTCTGATGATAATTCTTCATCCCTACTAAAGGGGCAGAAGACTCCCAAGCGGCGAGTATAAATACCAGTTACCAGCATTAAATATGCTCAATTATGAATGTATAAAATCCAGTTTAATCATCAGCCTTTTCTGAGTTTAATGGGCTCCAATAACACCGAAGTCATATTCCAAGTGAAGTCACCCTCGCGTCCAGCTGAGGCTGAGTCCCACGATGAACTCACCGCCCTCCAGGCCTTCACTGACCCAGTGGAAGCTGGCCCACTCCGGCTATCCTCAATTTACAACACAAGCGTGAATTAAATGGTTAACTTTGTATGAGGTGACTGACAAGAACTCTTCTATCACAGCAAAACCCAGTGACAGAGCAAGTGGGCAGTTGTTACTAGCAATTGTTCTGGTGGCAGGTAGAGGTGGGAGAAAGCGTAGGTGATCTCTGGTGTGACTCAGGAATCAGGTGGAGAACACTGGCCTTGTAAGTAAGGGGAGCGTTTTTGAGGATGCACACAAACAAAAAGGTATTCTTTCCGCTCTTAAAAACAGAGGAACCAGGAGACCCACATACGTGGCTCAGGGGAAGTCATTTGTACATCTTCGCAAACTTGTCCTTGAAACACCAAGCTGCACATGTTTACAGAAGGCATTTATTTGGAGGGGGGGGACCCTCTAGCATCTTAACTTTGGTGTAGAAGATTGCTGCTACAAGTTACCACAAGTTCTGTTGCATCACGACAGCACAGCTTCTTGCCCCACAGTGCTAAAGGTCAGAAGCCCAGTCAGTGTCACCGGCTGAAAGCCAAGGTGTCAGCTGAGTTTGGTCCTTCCAGAGGCTCAGGGGCAGAGTCTGCTTCTTTTGCCTTTTTCTGCTCCTGGAGGCTGCCGAGCTCCTTAGTTCATCACCCTTCCTGCATCACTCCAACCTCTCACTTCTGTCATCAGAGTTCCTTTCTGACTCTGAACCGCCTTATCCTCCTCTTATAAGGACCCTGTGATCACATGGTGCTTACCTGGATAACCAGAATGCTCTCCCCAACTCAGAATCTGTAAGTACTAAATCACATCTGTAAGCACCATGCGCCATGTAAGGTAACATATTCACAGGTTTCAGGCATCAGGACATGGGCCGTGTGGGAGCCATTGTTCAGCCTACCCCAAGCCTTATAACCATGGATGGTGTTAAAGGGTAAACTGTGGTGTATTAAAAATTTTAAGAGTTCATTTCAGTACAAATCAATTCTAATTAGTTAGGAACGTTCTGCTGACAGCAGCTTGGGGAAAGACTTAGGCACAGAAGCTAAGAAAGAAAATTGTTTGCTTGGCCGCAGTTTAAAGCCTAGTTGCTGTTCGTGGTTGCTTGTCTTTAGCATTTTGATTTTACAATCTTGGGGCACCTACAGGCTTAGATTTTGCTCTGCTTATGAAAGCCGCCATGGCCTCAGAGCCACCTAAGCCTAATGGCCTCCTTGTTCAATTTAACAGTTGGAACTGGAGTAAATGGCACTACTGAAATGCAATTGACAAACCTTATTACCTGAGCTCCAAGTGGCTGCATTCTAAGACACAGATGACTCTTTCACTTGGACATGGACTCTGGCTTAGAGGGCTGCGCATCTGGAATGGACTGGCACGGACGACCGCGGGACACAAATCGCCGCAGGGCGTCAGCGCAGACCAGCAGCACTGCCAGTGCTGGCACAGCATCCGGGAGAACACTGCTAGGGCCCACAGACACCGCCGATCCCAGCCAGGCCCACGCATTAGCAACGAGGAATCGACGCCGGACGCTCAAATACAAGAAGGAGCAGCCAGCGTGATTAGGATCTGTGTGGGCTTATTTTACTATATATAAGCTGGATGAAAGCTGTGTTCTTAATTAGTCATTTTTGCTGTCTTGATGCAGCCCTAGGGAAAGACGTCCTTTAGATCTCGTCCAGCAAGGAAACTGACCAGAGCTCCCCACTAAAGCTGGTGGTTGCTATGCCAGGGCCTGAGGTGGGGAACTCAGGGTCTACTCCATACATGATCTGCTCCTGTGCGGTGTCTCCCCTTTCCATGTCAGACATGCTGAGAGGCCCTCTTTAGCCCAAAATATCCCCCCTAGGCAGCTCCATCACAAGCCTGCAAACGGAGATCTGTTTCATATCAAGCTTGCTTTCCAAACTAGATCTAAGCACTGATTTGTCTTCTTTTCAGCGGTACGACGGTGAATTTAACCTTTGCACATTTTGACATTTTATCATTTAACATTTCTGAAACTTGGTATCATCATCTATAAAACGTAGATTATAATCTCCAACTTGTAGGTTACTATGGTTGTAACAAATAAGGTGGAATTACAGATAGCATTGTAATACAGCACTTAGTACATACTACTGTTACTGTTATTGATATCACTGTACGATCTGTGAAGAGAAGTAATAATATACACAAGACTGTGTAACAATTGAGTGAGGTCACGTATGTGAAACACTGACAGTACCTGCGTGTAGAAGATGCTCAGTAATGATGACTTCCCAGCCCCTCTGTCCTTGTGTTCCTCACAGTCACTCTGTTGGAGAACAATGGGCTCCAGGAAACTGCTGCCAAATGTCACAGCATTTTACCTGAGTCAGCCCCCACCCCTCTCCTATTAGCTTGTCAGCACAGACTCATGTGTTAGATGGGCTTGCTGTGCGCCGCTGCCCGAGAGCTCCCTGAGGAAGCAGGACAGACTGGTTTCAATGGGCTGGGACACTGGGGTGTGTAGGAAGGTATTCACTGGGGCCCTTATGAAAGGATGCTGTGAGTGACAGTACAGCTTTAACAAGCTTAAGGTTTTTGCAGGCTTAGATTTTCCTTCACAAGCTTAAGGAAAGAAATGTGGGGTGAGGAATTTGCTGATTGATATAACAGAAAAGTCCAGAGGGCATATTTGGTAAATAGGACTAGGTACAGATACTCAAAATATGTTTTTAAGAAGTGCGTCATGTTTCATCTCGACTCTGCTTTCTTCCATTTGGCTTCCCTTTCTCAGGAAGCCTTCCTCTTCATGGTGGCCCTCACTCGCTAGCTCAGCGAACTTGGTGGCCAGAGGAAGCCTCTTTCTCAATAGCAAATCCCTGAGCCAGAATTCATTGGACCAACTTGGGCAAGGTGACCAACCCTGTAACAATCACTAAGGCCAAAAGGATGGAAAATGCTAACTGACCAGGTTTTGGGGACATGTCTACCCTTGGAGCTAAGATATATGGATGTTAGGTGGGGAGGCAGGGGAGGGTTAGTAATAGCTCCCACCTGAATTCCATGGGTTGAATTGGTGATGAGTAGTTTGCCAAAGAAAAATGCACAGTGCTAATATTAAAAGAAGCAGAAGTAGTTGCTGGGGAAACAAAACTTCCAGAGGACCCAAGGTAGAGGGGCCTGGGTTAACTGGGCAGCATTTCTCTGGGTGAATGTAGCAGGCCTTAGAGATGAGAGGAGAGGCATAATTTTTACACAGCATTTCTCCTTACAGTTCTCACCCTATCTTCCTCCCAGTCAGTAGATTACCACAATGCTACCAGCCTTTCAAAACAGTCCCTAGAATTCCCATGATTCATTTGCTTTATGATGCCTTGGCAGGGCTTACATTTTTAGAGTGTGAATCATGATCTGGGGTCAAATGACTCAGCCTTGCTGCCCGTCCTGGATGGACCAGCATGAACATGGAGGAGGGCAGAGGGCTAGTAATTAATGCCTTTGCTCTTGGAGCCCTGTTTTTCAAAGGGTGCTCTGAAATCGAGTAATAAAAATTAAAAAATAATCAGAAAAATCATAAGGTTTATTCATCAAATCACTTTGCAGGTCTCTGCCAAAGCTGGCCACACTGAAAAAGTCACTCATTTCATGTCCTATTCAGTCCTTGATCCCTGGCAGTTCTGCAGGTCCCTCCCAGGTACTGAGTTTCCTTCTTAAGAACTTCCTGGAAAGACTAAATAAATTGTTTTATCGACCACTTAATTTCAAGGACTTCTGACAGGTTCAAGAGGCATAATTGTACTCACTCCAAGGGCACCCCAACTTGTTCCAATCAGAGTTTACCTGTCCAGGTGCTTTAGAAGACTCCTGAGTGCTTCAGTTTGCTTTGTTTGTATTGGCCTACTTACAGAGATATTATATAATGTCTGTAATTCCCAAGGATAAGCCAACAGTCTTTCTTCAGCATCTGCAGAGTACAATAAATATGGCTTACATTAAAAATAGAGCATAGTTTTGACCCGTTTGGCCATGGCTCTACACAGTCTGGTTTTAAGAATGAAGTGGTTCCACACAACATCAGCAAAAGAGCCAAAAACATTGGTTCTTAACCCTATTCATACATTAAAATCACTCAAGAAGATGTCTAAAAATAAACATGCCTGAGCCTCACTCCAAATCAATTAAATACAAATCTCTGAGATCAGGGCCTACATATTAGAGTTTTCATTTGAACATGCAACCAAATTAAGAACCACTGCATCGAAGATACTTGGTTCTTGGAGCATCAGTCCAGCTAATTTCTGATTCATACACAGACTGGTGGCACCTGGTGAAAAGCACCTGCAAGTCTAGGGACTGTGCACCCCATTCATTTTGTCTTGGGTACCTGATGATGACAAGTTTATGAAGACAACTATAAAGGAGGCCAAATCTCCTGCACTCATGAAAAAAAATAACTGTCTAGTCACAAAGGAGGACAGTGACTAATAAGGAAGTATGTCACCTAAACTATAAAGGATGAGGGTACAGTTAGCAAAATCTTGTAGTGACAGCATGTCAGGGCCTGGGTGTCAGTTCTTCCCAGATTCTGACACCCACTTGATATATGACCTGGGATTAATCTATTAACCTCCTTGTTGAATTTAACCACTTGAGGAATGGCCATGGCCTTCCTGGCATTTCAAAGACCCTTTATAGAAATAAAAGGCATTAATTCACATCTAAAAGTCACTTTTGACCCATAATAACTAAGTGAAAAAGAAAAACAAGCTATAGAAGTTGTTAATGGAGAGAGAGCAAGTCTTCCGGACAAAGGCTACCTTTACCTTCCTCCCTACTGCTTTCATTCTCTGTGTATAGAAACAAGAGACAAAATTATTGAAAAAGCACCAAATTAGGGAAAGATGTGTTAAAATTCCCTCGGAGGGCTGAAGAGAATGCCTGGAGAATTAAGCTGATCAGAGTTTCTTAAAACTGAAGTAGCTTCAGGATAAACTAGAGATTCAGAAGTCTCAACAATCTGCTAAGACGTATAAAAACCCACAAACTTTTAAAGGACAGCCCAGATCTACAGATACATTTGTGCACTGTCAAAACATCTTTTTGTTATAGAGAAACAGGAAATCACCATAGGAAGTGACAGGGAAAATGTGTCATTAACCATAACAAGGCCCCTTGACAGTAAAAACTGATATGTAAAAACTAAACGATCATATCCATGGAGAAAGACTGGGAGTCAGGGCTGACTTACCGTGACATTCATTCTCTTAAAGTCTTCAGTAGTCCAAAGTCAAGTAGCTGAGTAGGTGGACTTAAACTCTTTATGTGACCTCCATTGTCAGAAGAACAGAACTTATGAAGGAGGCTGGTTAATTCCTCCCAGGCTCAGGGACCTGACCCTAGCAGGCAATGTTATTTGATTCTGGAGAGCACAGTACACAACTGGAATTCTCTCCTTGTGCAGATTACTGAGATGGCACACAGGTAGTTCACCTCACAACATAAAGTGCCCTGTAGCAAGTACTGAGATGTAGAAGCCATGTCTTGGAGGACCATCCACCTTCAAGATGTAGTCCCATCAAAATGATCCATTTCTTCCATATTTATTCAGAAAACATTGTAATTCTATTGTGTGCTAGGCTCAATACTGGGTATGGTAGATGCAGAGCTTAACAAAAAAGTTCCTTCATTCAAGGAGTATGGTAATTGTTGTTATTAAGGAATGCCTAGAGTGCAATGTGCAATAGGAGGGGAATCTAACACAGATTGGAGGGGAACAGCCAGGAGAAGCTCTATGGGAGAGTCAACTGAACGGAAATGAATGACCCAATGAAAAAAATGAAGAAAAAATTACCTTAGTAATTACATTCCAGACAGATGGAAGAGTTTATGTAAAGTCTAAGAGAGGTCCATCAGTCAAGAAGAGTGTCCCAAGCATTTCATGTGGCTCGAGTGTGGGGAATTTGAAGACTAAAGGAAAGAGATGGGACAAGCAAGCAGGGTGCACCAAATCCGGAAGCGTTTTGCTGGCCCTGTTCAAGAGTTTGGATTTGACACAGAAGGTAGTGTGAAGCCACCCATGTTTTAAAAAGCGTTGTGAATAGATAAGAGCAACAGAATGAAGAATGAAGTGGAAAATGGAGAAAATAAAATGAGGCCAGTGAGGAAGGCTCATTACTGAAAAACTGTGGAAACCAAGGGGCATCGGGACAGGAGTGAGGAGTGGGGAGCAGAGGAGGCAGAGGCAGGGAGTCAGGAAGAAAATAGGGGATGGTGGTGAGAAAGACACCTTGAAGGAGAAGCACATTTGGGAAGAGGGCAGTGAATCCAGTTTTAGTGTTAGTTGCAAATTGGGCCCAGTCAGCAGGCGATGTATAAATCCAGGGCTAGGAACGGAGGCTTGACCAGCAATGGAAATCCGAAACTGGGTGTACAGGATGGACGTAGATGCGGCTGTCTAAGAAAGCATGTTTGTGAGATAAGAACATGGTCACAGGCAGACGCCTCCCTTCAGGAACACATGGGTCGACGGTGATGGAATCTGTAAAGACAAACAAGGAACTTAAAACCCCACAAATGCATAAATATAACACACCCGTGCTGGTTACCACTTATTGCCCATTTAGCAAGTTCCAGACAATGCTCTGCCTGAATATGACCTCATTTCATCCTCTAACAGTCAGGGAGCTGTCTCCCACTTGTTGCCCTCATTTTTCAGGTGAGTAAACCTGGATTTATAAAGGTTAACAAACTTGCCCCCAGAAATACATTAATAAGTCAAGGAACTAGGTTTTGAACCTAGTCCTATCAGATTACAGAGCACAAACTTTTCATGTGTAATGAGTGTCTAATATCATATACTCTTTGCCAAAAAAGGGGGCAGAGAGAGAGAGAGAACTTATCTTTTCTTCTGCTGTTTACCAAGACAAGAAGTAAAATTTTAAAATACAAACATTGGAAAAACAAACAATGATTTGGGAGCTAGGAGAAGCAAAAAGAGACTCTTATTGTACTAAAACTGAATCAGAAACTGCCTCAGCCACAGTCTTCCTGTGCTGGGGGACAAAAAGGCCCCATGGGAAACAGATGTCAGTGAGCCCAGTCCTTCCTTTCTGAATCTGACAGACACATGCTGGCATTTTAGTATGGTTCATGCCACATGGCAGGGAATTATGCAGACTGGGTGGGCCAGGGACCAACATGCTGAAGAACAACAAACTTCAAGGCAGAGTAAAACTTTGCCAAAAGGGTATATTTTCTTCAGTCAATCATCAAAAGAGAAAGTGCCTTTTCACTAGCTTGATGTCAGACAAGATGGTTTTCATGCAGCTTTTCCTTTCTTTTCCCTGGAAATCTGTATCTCCACAGGGTGGTATGGTTTCGGCCCTGATTTTGTTTCCACCATTTCTGGTCTTCAGATGCAGGCTCAGCAGGAGCCTGACCTCCTCTCAAAGAGGATCCTTGAGGGAAACTGGGCAGATGGACACATTCCACAGAATTCTACCAATGGCTTGTGCTTTCCTCTTTGATTTTAAATGACTGACCAATTTTTCTAAAAGTGAGTGATTTTTTTATACTCAAAACTACCAAGTCTGTCTCTGACTCTCTTCCTCCCACCCTCTTCCCTCTTTCTTTTCTTCTTTCTCTCTCTCCTCTCTCTCTGTTGCTTACACACACACTTACACACACACACACACATATGCAGGCATGCACGCACCTTCCCGTCTAGCAGAATCTTACTGCCTTAGTGAAGAATTCAGTGAAGCAGAAAACAAATGCAGGAAGTGACAGACGACACAAGCATTTGTCCAATTAACAATAAGAAAGTCACAAGCACAGGTGGCGAGCATTCGTGTTGAGAAGCCAGCTCAGTGAAGAGCTTTGCTAAACGTCCTCTGATGTAATTAGAACCATTCAGTCCACAACTGACTGGCCTCTCCTGCACTTTGAGTACACTGCTGCGCCCTGCTCATGAGGGGCCATCAACAGTTTTGATTAAGCCACAGGCTATTGCGCTATGTAAACATACCATGTATCATTAATTCTAAGACAAGCCTTTGCCCTGACATTTTACCATCTTTAAAATCAAAATGAGTCTTAGGATCCATGCAGTTGTGGTACAGGTGTCACCGCCTCTGCCTGGCAGACTTGGTCACAGCTGTTCACAGAGTCATTCATTACTCCAGCTGAGTTCAGTGTGTAGTTGCAACGGCCAATGTTGAGGTTCAATGCCGTTTAAAAGCCCCTCAAAAGATTATCCTCTATTGTGGCATTCGAACAATGAGTTATTCTGTATACAAAAAGAAACAGCAGAGTGGGTGTAAATTTGACATTTGTGAAACAAATATTTGTTGTTACACAAACAACTGCAATTTCTTGCTTTCTCACAAAGCAACAACGAACTGCTTTCAAGACCTAAAAAAGGAAAAATCCACCAAAAATGAAGCAGTTACATTGGCCCCACATCAAACAGTGCAAGTAAAAGCAGGAGTAATTGCCAAATTTTTCAGAAAAGATGGAAGAAATTTCAAAGCGCAAGAGACTAGTATTACCAACTACAGGGCTATGCAGAATCGCTGTTAAGACATGTCAGAGTTTAAAATAACTTTTTTCTCTTAGACATTTATAAAGTAATGGTAAATTTTATACTCTATGGTTTCTTGGGTTTGATGAAATACAGTATATCCACAATAACTTTCACACAAAGCAAGCACATAACTACCCATTAAAGTGCTTGAGAGTGTATGCAGAGTAATTTCACATTTCATGGCAGAGTAGCCACTTGCAGAATTCTTTTGAAACAGAGACAAGTCTGGGTACCCAAAGGCAATGCCCACCTTATCAGTTGCTCTCCCTGCCCTGTTCTCCTCGCTCATGGAACCCTGAGTGCTTTCAAGGCTTAGGGGGCCTTGTGCTTCAGAGGAGACGGGGTTCTCCTCCACCCCAAGGGATCCTAACCAGTTTCAACATGGTGACCTCTGCTCTTTCCCATTGGCTGTTTTAGGGGTGTCATGTAACCCAGTTCTGACGAATGATACGAAGGGATGGGACAAGGAAGGGGTAAGTCTTCTGGGATCTTAAAAACAAAGATGCATGAGGAAAAAAGAAAGATGTCTTTCCCACCGCTGGGCTTGGTGATGCCTGGAGCTGCTGGAGCCATCCTGCAACCATGAGGAGGTACCTGAAGCACAAAGACACATGCTGAAGATGGCAGGGAAGGAAGGTGGAGAGGACCTAAATCCTTGATGACATCAGTGAAACACTTTCTTAACCAAGCGTTAAAATTGGTTTCTGGTTATGTAAGACATTAAACATCTTTATTCAATCCATTGTTAGTAGATGGGTTTTCCATTACTTCTACCCAAAGTCATGTAACTGATACATTCCCACCCTCCCCACTACTGCCATGACGTCACCTTCCTTTCTATACTTCCTGAAACACAAACAACAGCTTAAAGCAACACACATTTATCATTTCAGTTTCTGAGAGTCAGGAGGCCAGGAATGGCTCAGCTGGGTCCCCTGCAAAGCTGAAGTCTACACGTCAGTGAGAGCTAGGTTCTCATCTGACGAGTCAACTGGAGAAGGTTCCACTTCCAAGCTCTCTCAGGTTGCTGGCAGAATTCATTTCCTTGTGGCTGCAAAACTCACAATATATTGCTTTTTCAAAGCCAGCATTGGACATACAAGACAGTCTGACAGAGACATGGAGTCTTATATAATACAGCATAATTATGGGAGTGACATCATTTTTGCCACATAATGTAATGAATCAGAGCAGTGACAACCCATTTCCTACACCATATTCTACTGGTTAGAAGTAGGTCACAGGACTCACCTACACTCGAGGGAAGAGAATTCCACATTAAAGCATGAACATTAGGAGGCAAGGGTCACAGGATCATCTTAGAGTCTCTTCAGCTCACACAGTCAATTAATCAGTGGCTCTCA
Source organism: Pteronotus mesoamericanus (assembly GCF_021234165.1). Lineage (NCBI taxonomy): Eukaryota > Metazoa > Chordata > Mammalia > Chiroptera > Mormoopidae > Pteronotus > Pteronotus mesoamericanus. The sequence goes on along the minus strand of NW_026555265.1, from coordinate 9,317,013 downwards.
TGGAATTTGAGACTGGTTCTATCCTACTCCAATATCTATCTTCTTTTACTCTAACTATGAAGCCTCAAAAATATAAGAATAAGTTTCTAAAGATATAGAATATTCTTATAGAAACTAAATGTATTCACTGCAGGGTCTTAGATGCTCTCTCACAAGCAATATCTTAAGTTGGACAGTCATTTTATGCAGATGTGGCTAAAGGGGCTTATGCTTTAGCAAAGGTTTCATGGTGCAAAATCAGAGGAGAAAGTTGTGAGGCTAGATGACTTCCAAGGTGCTTCTCGACTTTGGAAGTCTGATTCTTTTAGACCCATCATAGAATCCCGGAATATAAGGTTGGAAGGCATGTTTGAGATGAAGCCCTGCCCCTGCACTGTCCAGATGAAGAAACTAATCTGGAGTTAGAAGAAGGTGAAGTTTGTTTTAGGCTCATTGAAAGCTGCTGTTGATAGAGAATGAATTGATATAATACCTGTCTCATAGTTTAAATGGGAGGAAGCAGTAAAAACATAACATAATAGACAATAAATATCTTACAATGAAATTATTGAATATATTTAAGACACCCTAGAAACCCAAAGGAAGAGAAGGACCTCAGGAGTGGGACAAGTTGTGGGAGTAGATGATCCAGTTAGATCGGTCTGGGGTAGGGCCTGAGGTTCTGCATTTTTAATAAGCTCCCAGATGATGGTACATATGGTACTCATTCTCAGACCATATTCTGAGTAGCAAGTCTGATTTGGATAATCAGGTTTCCGATATTTGCTCTCCATTCCATTCCTCCTTATTCCATCGTCCATTATCTCTCTGGAAGGGATAAGACCAGAGGCTGTTGCCAGAATGAGGAGAGACAAGGAGGGAACTTCCAGATAGGAGCACCTTCACTGTACAGAAGGCCACTGTAGATGGCCACTGTACATAGCCACGTGAACTGGGAAGGGAAGATGCCTGTTAGTTGAAGCAAAGAATTCGTCTACTATTTCTTACCTTCAAATCATATTTGCTAACCTTTCTTTTCAAGGGGATACAAAAATGAATGACTCAGCCCACCAACACAAAAATTTAATAATGCAGATCAGTGTGCCCGATAGCCAGGAACTGTGGCCTTGGGGGAAGGGAAGGGAAGGGAAGGGGCAGGTTTCAGAGCAGAGGGTAAAAGCCAAAAGGAGGTAGTGGGGGTGAGACACTAAAAGGAAAATCAGGGACAAATGAAGAAGGCAGAGCTAGAAGACAGTCTCCTAAGATGTCCTTTCCCTTTTCAGTTTAGCACCTAGACCTACTCTAGATAAGAATAAATTGCTGGGTCTGTAGGAATAATGTACTGGGTCTACAAACCTATAAGATTACTTTCTCCACCAGGCACTCAAGGCTCAGGGCCCATAGCATGTGAGTTTTTCAGGGACCTGCAAAAATGTTTGAGGTCAGAATATAAAATCACTCACTCCCAAATGTGAAAAGAAACAAGCAAGATACAAAGCAATGATTGTTTATTGCCAAAATACAATATTATTTTATACTTAATGGTTCAGTTTAGTATTCATAAAAATTCCATTTTATCTGAAAGCCATTTGTAAGTTAGATTTGCTCGCATCACAAAAAATCCTGAGCAGATATGAAAATTGCCAAAAAATCCTAGCAAATTATCAAGTAATTTTCCAGTAGCCAACAATTTCTAAAGCATCATATAGAACAATGTACCTTGAGACAGAGCTCACTAAACCAAACTCACCCTACCCACCTGAGGCAGAGCCAGGTGAGCCTTACTAAAGGAAAATGGACCTCCAGGATACCACAGAAGGCCATCCTTGCTTCCTCAGACAGAATGAAAAAAATTCCCATGATTAAGTGCCTACTTTGTGCCAGACTGTGCTAAGTGCTCTCTATTTCATTTCTGTTGAACCCCTCTGAAAACTCTGTGGGGTCTCCTAATTCTCACATTAACAGCAGGGAAACTGGGCTCAGAGGGCCTGGCTACCTGTCCATGAGCAAACAGATAGTTAGTGGGTCACTTAGGATTCAATACCAGGACTATTTGACTCCAAACATGATCCTGATGGATGTCCAGCCATGGCCACTTCACACTTGGAAAGTTCTCTGAGCTGGCATGGTTGAGGAGAGCTGGAGACATGGGGCAGACCCTGGCTCTATCAGAGAACATCCAAGAGTGGCCTTGAAGGTGTTGGATGTGTTTTGCCTCTGTCCTCACTTATCAGCCCTTCAATAGCCTTTCCCTGGCCTCGGGAATGGTTAGCTGCACCTGGAGGGCCCTCCCAGCCCTGCCCTCCCAGCCTCTCCCAGTGCATTGTGCGGTCATCTGCAGCTGCCACGCCACTTCGTCTTGGGACCTGACCACAGTCTGAGTGCTCCTTGCATCCCTTGGGGCCATCAGTTCTGGCCAGCTGCCCTTTGAGCCTCTGATTGCCTCTCTTCCCCATGCCCACTGCTTCTCTCAATTGAGGCCTGGCCTCGCTGTCTCTCAGGACTGGATGCTGAAGCAGCAGAGTAGGACTTCTCTGCAGGGCAACTATCCAATGGCCCTTAACTGCTCATGAGGGAGCCCCACAACTGGCTGGTGTTTCTCAAAAGTGAGTGAGGAAATTAGTCAACTTTCTGCTTAGTGTTTTGGCTTTTATTCTCGTCTTTTTTTTTTTTTTCCAAAGTAATTAAGTATGAAGAGAGAAACCACAGTAATTACATTTCTTTTTCTTTTGGTAAAAAAGCTTCTCTAGAAAGTCTGGGGGGTTTCTAGACATGACATCTAGACTCTTTACTCCTCTATATCTCAGATAAAAGTCAGTCTTCCTATCCTTCCAGGGACAGCTGCAGGTATCATAGTAAAGGCCTGGCCAGAAGCCATCCTGTCTTGTAGTAACAGCAACTGGCCCCAGATTGCAACAAAAATATTGCAATATAAACTAACTCTCTTTCTCTCTCTCAGTCTCTCTCTTCCCTGTCACTCTTTCTCCCTCTCCCTCTCTCTATCTCTCTCATGCCTCCCTCCAGCTGGCTTTCTTTAGCAGACAACCCCCATTGCCTATTCGTCCTTTGTCCTCCATGTCTCTCCCTCCATTGCATTGAAGACCTCCCCTCATCCTGTGATGGTTTTTGGAAGGGGTGAGTCGACATGTGGTAGCTGAAGTGCAGTATCAAAATATAAGATCCACTAGATTAAAGACACCCTACAAGTCTCATTTCCTTCATCTATTTGGAATTTATTTTTATAAGTGTTGCTAGATAAAAGTCCTCTTCAGTTTTCTTCCAGATGGAGAACCTGTTGTACTCACATTATTTATTAACTAAATCATTGTTCTTATGCTGAATTGAAATATCACATTTTCATATATAAAATTCTCATATGAAATGAGATCTGTTTCTGAGTTGTCCACCTGTGCTCTAATCTATATAGTTGTTCCTATGCTGGTATTACATACTGACTTACTATGGTGGCTTTTTAGTGTTTTAATAACTAGTAAAGCAGATGCCTCCTCAGTAGGCTTCTCTTTTACACTTTCACTGGCTGTTCATAAGTGGTTTTTACCCCCAATAAAATTTTAAATCATCATAATCAATTATCCCTCAAGAAGCCCTCTTTGGAATTCTAACTGGAATTATATTCATACATTAATATTGACACAGTTGATTTTGTACAATATTAACTCTTCCACACATAAACATAAGTTTTCCCATTTTTCTCAGATGTTGATTGATATCCTTCCACCTAGTATTATCATTTATTTCATATAGGTTCCATATTTTTTATCCATATTTTAAATTTTGGGTTGGTGTTATAAATTAAATGTTTTCTATTTCTGTTTCTAGTTTCTTATTTCTAGAATAAAGAAAAGTTGTGTCTATCATTATCAAATTCTATTACTCTTTCTAGAAATTTTTAAACTAGGATTTTTGGATTTTTTTCTAGGTGTAAAATCATATGAAGTTTGCCAATTTTATTCTTGATTTTCAAATAGGTTGCCGATAAGTTGCATGTAATATTCTCTTACATTTTCATCTGCCTTCTCTGTAGATTTCTTACTCCTAATCTTATATATTTTTGCTCTCATGCTTTTTTCTTAATCACACTAATTAAGTTTTTGTATGCATTTTTTTATTTAATAGTATTTTTATTGTATTTTTTACATTCCCATTTATCTCCCTACACCCTCTTCCACCTCCACCTACTCCCTGCTCCCGCAATCATCACACTGTTGTCTGTGTCCATGAGCTACTTTTTTTTTTGCTCAATCACACCACCCTCCAAACCAACCCCCCCCCAGAGCTGTCAGCCTGCCCTCTATGAGTCTGTCTCTTTTGCTTCTTAGTTCATTTTGTTCATTGGATTCCACATTATGAGTGAAATCATATGGTATTTATCTTTCTCTGACTGCCCTATTTCATTTAGCATAATATTCTCCAGGTTCATCCATACTGTCACAGAGGATAAAATTTTCTTCTTTTTTTACCTCCACATAGCGTTCTTACAAAAAATCCTGAGCAGGTATGAAAATTGCCCAAAAATCCTAGCAAATTATCAAGTACTTTTCCAGTAGCCCTCAATTCTGTTGTGTGAATGTACAGTAATTGTTACAGCCACTCATCTACTGATGGACCCCGGGGCTGCATCCATATCTTGGCAATTACAAATAATGCTGTGATGAACATACGTGTCCATCTATTCTTTCAAATTAGTGTTTCAGGTTTCTCTGGATAAATTCCCAGAAGTAGAATCACTAGGTCACAAGGCAGTTCCATTTTTCACTTTTGTACATACCTCTATACTGTTTTCCACAGTGGCTGCACCAGTCTGCATACCCACCAACAGTGCATAAGCGTTCCCCTTTCTCCACATCCTCGCCAGCACTTGTTTGTTGATTAATTGATGATAGCCATTCTGACAGGTGTGAGGAGATATCTCATTGTGGTTTTAATCTGCATTTCTCTGATGATTAGTAATGTTGAGCATCTTTTCATATGTCTATGGGCCACCGGAACTATGTATATGCATTTTTAATCTTTTCCAAAATCTAGTTTTTATATTTACTTATACATCTTACTCTTTTAGTCTTATATTTTGTTAACATTAGCTGTGTTGCCACATTTCATCCTTACTTTGAATAGTTCTAAGAAAAATAAAACATTTTCACATAATTTAGGACATATGGCCTTCTTATCACTGAGAATGTTTATTTTGTACTTATTAAACACACTCTTTTTCCATCATATATGCTTTGAAAAAGAAATACATGTGGTAAACTTCTTTTGTTTCTTCATCATGAGCTTCTGTTCTCCACCATTACCTCACCTGTGTCTACCTCTTCGAGGCTTAGAATGCCAGGAGAGCCACGGGACAGATATTTCCTCACTAGACAGATACTTCATGAGTTGGTGTGTTATGTAGGTTAACTCCAGCAATCCTAGAATATTCCTGTACTGTTGTACCCAAATATAAAAATATCCCAGCATGGCACAAGTAGGCACCTTGGAACCATGTGTCCAAGGATTTTGGGGGTCGTTTGTACCAATTTGTCAACATCATTTATTGATAACAGCAAGGTTGATGATTTGTGCCTGGACTTGTTGCAATCCCCCAAAAATTTCAGTCACAGCGACTGGTCACATAGTAAAGATACACCTACCAGAGCAGCAGAGTATAAGATGCCCTGGCCAAGACTCTGCTTTGGGTTCCCTGGCTCCAAGGTGTACTGTACACACATCTGTGCTTTCTGCCTGAGGGAGCAGGTGCCTCCTGCCATGGCACATGCAGGAGGGAGACAACTGAAGCTTGCACCTGGTCTTTCCTGTCCCCTTGCTGTGATGTGTGTCCTTCCTTGAATACTGACTGCTCTGCCTTATCCTTTTCCTGCAATGAACTATGTTTTTGTAAGCACTGACGTTTGGGCTCCTGTGAGTCTTCTTTAGCAATCATGCCCCACCTGCTGTTGTTCGTGCAGTTGATGTGGATGCTTCCCAGGATCGGCAGTTGTACACAACTGATCTTTTCAAAGATACCTCCTAACGCTGGATTTTCCCATCTAACTGGCTCAGCACTCTCTCTGTGTTCACCTTGCCTTCCAGCAGCCTTCCTGGTTGGCATCTAAGACAACCCTCATCAGTTCCCTCACACTCATGAGGAAATGAGTAAAAAGGAAATCTGTTCTTTGCCCCAATCAACTTGGGAGATGAAAGCCACCTCCTTTGCAACAACATCTTTTCACTGGTTTCTCAGCAAAGTGAAGCCAAAACAGTCCTTTACCTTTCTATGCTTTGGGCTAGACTCAAACACTGAGCCATTGGGACACATGTCAAACTCATTGGTGGTCCCATTGAAGAACTTCCCCTAGGCTTGAAGTAAAAGAAAAATCTTCCACCTTTCCAAACAAATTTTTTCTTCTAATTTCTATTCAACCCTTTTATCTATTTGATGGTGGAGGAAATAGAGACCCAAAACTGGTTTTGAACACTTCCTTTCAATTCCTGCATGGTGATCTCACACCTCACTTTGTGATATAAATTGATACCATGGTCTTGAAGCCCTGGCCAGAACTGATGCTGAAAAGATTTGTTTTAACATTTTGTTATACTTAATATAAGTGAAAAATCAAGGATTTGAACCGACACGTTTGCTTCCAAAATCCATATTGTTTCTACTACTCCAAACACCTCTACCTATGTCAAATTAAGGATGCTATTCAGAATTTACTTAATACTTTTTAATAGCTTTTATTTGAGTCCTGGAAAAGATGCCTTCCCAAATGTGTATTGCCACAACTTCCCCTTCTCAGAGATATTTTTTTTTCCATTTTTTTCTGAGAGACAGAAAACCAAAGCTTTCTTTAGTCAAGTTGAAAATTTTAATTAGCTCCTAAATAGTGTAGTCTTAACTTATGTCAAACTACAGTCTTGTGGCATTCATTCTTTCCTTAAATAAATGAAGAGCATTGATGGAGTACAAAACATATTTTTTTCTAAACTCAGAAAAAGGCATTTGAAAGTTTTGCTATGGGTTACTGACTCCGAAGCCTCTGTTTTCCAAATTTTTACTTCCACATCAGTAAATGTGTAAATGTCTCTGCATCCGGTGGATGATGTTGTCTTCATTCTGGGAAGTAAATTCAGGGTTATCTGACGCTCTTCTCACCCTGAACTTTGGCCATGTGATCAGCCAATGAGAAGTCACTAGGGAGATGTTTTCCCACAGCTTATTATTTCCCTCACTCATTCTGTCCACCTCTTCCCACAATTGCTCCACAATGAAAGCAAACCAAGAGACAATTTTGTGCAAAACACAACAGTTTCTCTTTTTTAATAAAAATAATTCATCTTCTCAATAGCATTTACCCAACCATATAAAAGAGCCAGCAGGGCCTCTATCTAGAAACAAGTTTGCAAGGATGACGCATGAACATAGATCTCTGGGGCAGATACAGCACTCTGTCAGTGGGGAGAGCAGGCTAGATTTCTGCTCCTGAACTTCTACTCCAGAAGCTCTCAACTGCATGGTTTAAACAAGCACCTTCACATTAGCTACTCCTACTTCAGGAAGACTTCAAATGAATTTTTTTAATAAATTTAAAAAAAATTTTTTGGTTGTTATACTTTGAAAAAAAGATATTAAAGGAAAAATGTAAACACTCACCCCCTACCCTATGTCTTAGGAAGTCAAAGTTAAGAGCTTGGTCATATGCTTTCTGACCTTTCTTCATAATAATATAAATAATTACAAACATACACACACACAAACACACACAAACACACACACCCACACACAGATATCATGTACAAGGCAAATTTTTTCACAGATATTTTTAAGTGATATCATAATAAACATTACAACTGAATTCATTTTCCTGCTTATATAGGTATTGATTGGGCTATAAATCTAGTTACAGGTAATAGACATCCAAATTAAGAAGACAGAAAGTTTCTTTCTACATGACTTAACAGTCCACAGATAGATGGGCAAGTGCCCTTTGAAACCCTGCTGCACACAGTGAGCCAAACATCCATTATTTTCTATTTTGTTGCCCACCCTCCTCAAGCAGTACTCCTCATCCACACGGCCTAAGTTAGTTTGCCATCATAGTTCCAGGAAGTAAGGTGGAGGGAAGAAGAAAGCAAAGACATACCCTACCCCTCCTTTGCAGCCTAACATCTCATTAACCAAGACCTGGTCACATGTCTACACCTTACTTCAAGGGAAGCTAGAAAATGTAGTCTTTTTCCCTGGAAGCTATGTGTCCAGCTAAAAAATCATGGAAAGAGATAGAGTTGTTGGTGGGGAAGGAGTTACTTAGTAGGCCCTAGCCCAGCTAGAGCTCTTACTATAACACATGTCACTTTAAATCATTCTTTTTTAATAAACACTTGATTTTCTAAAGTGTGGGTGTATCATAGTTTATCTAATCATTCCCCTATTTTTAAAAATTTGCACTATTTTCAGGTTTTTATTGTTTTCCTTTTGCCATGACAAGCAAGAGTACTTGAATCTGAATGAAGATTTATCAAATACATTTAAATAAATATAACACATTTTAACTCTCCTTGAATGACAGATGAGAGGACTGTCAAGCTTCTCTTCTTCCATATTAAAGAATTTTGAAAAAGGATAAAGAATCTCATATAAAAGATCACAACCCCCTCTTGTTTTCCTTTGTCTTCTGGGTGCCTATTATTCCCTGCTCAGTGGAAGGAGCTGTTGACAATCAAGCAAGTGGAACTAGACCTACATACTTAACTAAGAGGAGGCTGCCTTTAGGGAAGAACAATGACTTTGCTTATTTTCTTCAGATAATAGATTGTGAACTATATTCTAGGAGGTGTACCCTTCAGCTTAATTTACCCTTCAAAGCTGAGGGTTTGTAGCTATGGGATTCCTGGCAAGAAAATGGCTTTGGTTTAAAACAAGGATTCTCTGTAACGTGCATGCATAATCGCAATGCAGTCTTAAGAGGGAGGGATGTTCAAAGAAAAGCAAAAGATGAGAGACAGAGAGAAGAAAGAAGGGAGGTGGGAAGGAAGGAAGAAAAAAGTTGTTCAGCAACATACAGGAGCCAGTAGTATGCCCAAGCAAAAGAGCTTCTGCTAGGTAAATCTCTTAAGTCAGAAGTAACAAAAACTAACTCAAGTTGGCTAAAAGAGGGTTGGGAGGAGAGTTTATAAAGGCACAAGCATAAGGAAGGTAGGATCAGGGAAGAGTGGAAACCACAAAGAAAAAAACTCTGAAAATCTGAGTATCTTTTCCCTCTGAAGACTAGACTTTGATGCTTTTAGTACATGTCTGAGCAGAAGGTGAACATGTCCACACTCCTGAGGCTCTGTTCTTTCTCTACAAAAAAGGAGCCAAGACTGACTGGGTCATATTCTCAATCCTAAATTCCCAGGAGAAAAAATCTGATTGGTCAGAGTGGCTTCTGTCCATTAACTGTAGCCAGAGAGACACAGTCAGGTAGTACAAACATGGCTGCCAGGGTGACACCTTGTGAGTAAAAGTGTAGTCTCAAAGAAAGCACCTTATTGTGAACTGGGAAGGTAGCCAAGCACCTAATCAAGTTAAGGACAAAACCAAGTATCTACTCAAGTCTCTTAATAAAGGAAAGATAAGATATACTCTCTCAAATAATATAGATTGCAAAGTGACCCTGGCCATCTCTGGACATGTTTTCTGGATTAAATCTTCTGGTTACACGGTGAAAGATTAATTATAATGGACGTAGAAGTCCTTGTCAGTATAGCAAACCTCAGCATTCAAACCAACAGATCAGAAAAAGATCATTAGTTATCATACAATCATCTGAACATTACCCCAGCCCACAGCAAGGCAGGTCTGGGGTTTCTCACCACACTAGGACTTCTCACCACACTGGGACCCAACTATCAGGAGCCATTTAATCCTACACATATAATGACCTACCTGTTCCTAAAAAGGTGTAAGTCAGGACAAAAACAAGCTCAGGAAATGAGGGAGAAGTTAAATTTAGGAATAATACTTTTCATAGAGAGCTTGGAGGTGAGCTAGTTGGAACACAGAAGTGAAATGTTCTCTAATACCCGCAGCGTACCCTTTGTGGCCACTGCCATGGATCTATCCATGTGCCTTTTTCCACAGACCTCCTTGTCCTCAGCCTTCTAATCTTTCTCTTTCCAGGTCTGTGACCAACTGTTCTAGCCATTCACCATTGTCTAGGGATCCATCCAGATTCCTACCATGAATCACTTCTCCTTCCATAAATGTATAAGATCAGATGCACCATTCAAAATTCTGCTCTTTGAGGTTTGGGTCTTTATCAGTTGTTATGCTAATCTCTGCCATTCCCCCCAGGATGCTGTATTGTTTTTTATTTACATTTGTTTAAGTAACTTGTTGCTGAATAACAAATTACCACAAAATGTTGGGTGGCTTAAAATAGCACCTGTTTTATTAGTTAGCACAGTTCTGTGAGTTAACAGGAGCTTAACCGGATCATTCTCTTGTTGGTCTTGCTCAGAGTCTCACCTGTAGAGGCAGTCAGATGGCAGCTAGGGCTGGAATATCCAAGAGAGCTTTTCTCATGTTGCTGGTACTTCATCAGGGATGTTTGAGGGTCTGGGATCTCTGTTTCCACACAGTCACACTATGTGACTACCCAGAGCTCCTTTATATGGCAGCTGATCCCAGAAGCCAGCATTCCAAGAAGACAAACCTCCGTGTGAAAACTCTCATCTAGTCTTTGCTTGCATCATGCCTGCTTGTATCCATTTTACCAAGCTCAAAGTCAATGTTAGATGGCATTACACAAAGGTGTGATATTATGAGTAGTTCTTTGAAGGCCACCAAAGTAACTGCCTATTTGGTCATTAGGAAGAGAGCAATTTCAAAGGCTTCCACTTGGCTTTTTCCATTACAACACTTCTTAGCTTAGAGGCCAAGAAATAAATGTGTCAGTTCTGCAAATTATCATATAGGTCTGTTCCAGGAAAATGACCTCTGGATGAGTCCATGGACTCAGTGTACTCTGTAAGTTGGACCTACACTACATAAGAGGGAGTGGCTCCAGGTATGAACATCAACTCAGACTCTGCTGCCAACAGTCTTTGAAATGTTTGGGCATTTACCTTTATCCAATGTACAGTTAACTGAGTAAACCATTAGGGTCCCTTCGGGGAATTATGATCATTCTCCCCCACCATGGTGTTGCAGGGTCCTTCTTCCTGAGGATTCTGCCTCTCTTTCAGTCGGCAGGTTCCAAGTGCAAAAACTGCCTCAGGTCTGGAAAGTGGACAAGGGACATCATAAAGTTTTATTGGGGTACTTCCCTCAACCTCCTGATATCTTTTGATTGTATAAGCAATATTTTGGTGGTTACCTATAAGGATGCTACATTTTACTAACTATTTTCATAGGTCCCAGTGGGTCAGGGCTTCTGGCTGCCACTTTTACCTTTCTAGGAATTATGATAATTGTGCCCTCCTTGCTTCTGAGAGTTAAGTACCACAACCTGGATTCTATCAGCCCCAGTGTTATCACCAAACTCAGAGCTGCACCAACATCACCTACCATCAGCCTCGGCCTTCAGAACACAACCACTACTGAACTTCCCAATAATGTCCATCTTACCTGCTCATCCCTCAGGCTTCCTTAAATGCATAGCTCTTCTGACTTTCCCATGGAACATAGTTGGGTTTGGGTTTTTTATCCTTATTTTAGTACTATGAGGGAGTCCAGCCCGCTAAGTCCCCCGATTCACCACAGGGGGGAGAATGAGTCATTCCAGACACCATTTGCCTGTCAAGGAAAAGGGAAGGTGATTCGCTCTTGTGGGGAATGCTCCTAGCCCCTGTGTTCAATGGCTTAAGTAACTTAAGTTTACAGAGAATAGATGATGTTTACAGAAGACAATGGCAGGAACACAGCAAATTGCTTCGGTCTGAATAAGTAAATATGGCACCAGATGGGATTTGGGTCAGGGTCCAGGAATTTTGTAAATTTCTTTCCCAGCCTTGAGCTGGTTATCTAGTATAAGATTAACAGAGTTTAAGGGAGAAACAAAGCGTGCTTCAAGGAGTATAATTTACTTCTAGGCCTGATTTCCCCCCGGGGGGCCTCAGAGTTATTATCGGGTCCTCCCTATCAACCGCATTACCAGCGTTCTGGCCAAGTCTTATGGGGCCTCTCCCAGGCCCCAGCTTGCACGGGAATACAGCCCCTGATACCACTCACAGCAGCCCCCAACATAGTATATTCTCTCTAGCATTCTCATTTCTCTGAGCCTGTGATCCTTTCTACCATTTACTGCACAATCATGATATTTCTACTTCACTTAGCGCATACCATCACTTTCTTCAAGTTTCCAAGAGCAGGGTGCTAACAGCATGTTAGCACCATTTCCCACAGTCCTTGTCAAGGTGTTAAACCATGTATCCTACAAGAGTGTCTCCATATCAATAAACTCTCCTTTAACCAACTTTATACCTCCCTTTCAATGCCACTCCCACTTGACCCAGAACTCCTCTCATCCTTTTCCAGTTTCCCACATGTTGGCCAGATACCACTGCTTCCTTTCTTCCCTTTGGAAGGCCTGGCACTCCTCTGACCAGGTTCTATTGTGACTTAACTCAAATAATTGGTCTAGAGGAGAGAAAGAGGGAAACTCTGGAGGTGGCCGGAATGAGCATTGTGGTGTTGCCAAGGCAGAGACCTCTGCCTTCTCATCAAAAGAAGGTGGCACTGGCCTTTAATAATGAAGACAACAGCCATTCCTACAGGCTTGGAGAGTTCAGGGGATTCTAGAGATTAAGATTTTTCAATTATATTAACCCAGATGACCCCATCCCAAGTCTCAGAGTCCCATCAGGACCCTAACGTTGGGGTAGCAGATTTGCCAGGTTTGAAAATTCCATCTGTCATGAAGCTCCATTACCCTTTTAATTAAGTCTTAGACTTGATACTGGGTTTTTTCTGCCCCTTGGCCATGGGGTATGAGAATCTCCTTATCTGTTGTCAAAGAGGCCCTCTGCTTTTCATACTTCACCCTACAGTGATGATTAATCACCCTCAGCCTTTCATTTTCTCAGTGCTCTGATATTCCTAATCAATCAGTATTCAATTCCATAATCCTAAAAGTTTTACTTTCTCTGAACCTCTCAAATGCTGAGATAACTGCACCTGCCAGCGAGCTCCCTTCTGCCGGCAGTATCCCCTCTCAGTTCATCACCAGTGACATTTTAGCAATTGTACTGTACTATACAATACACCAGAGGGCTACCACCAACGATGGGGTCTTCACTGCCATATGGCTGATGACTCAGACCTGAAATCCCATTTTGGATTCTGCTTCCTAAGACTATGCTTGGCGCCAACCTTTGTAGGTGGCTCCCTGGAAACAACTCTGAGATGGAAGTTTACTGAGTTGTCTTTTGGGGAACAACTCCTATAAACAAGTAGGGGAAGCAGGGTGGGGCAGAAGGAAAAATTGAATGGCAATGAAATGACTATAAAATCTCAGTGGATCTCATGAGGGTTCTAAAACTGGAATAGCTCTTCAGTGACATCCCATAATGAGGCAGTCGGATCAAGAGTTTGTACTACCCCATCCTCCTGTACTTACAGCAAGACAGCTCCGCTTATCGAAGGACAGTTTCTGAGGAAGGGCTCTGCTGTGAGCCATCAGAGGAACATGCTTAGCCCCTGGGAGAATGGGTGTCTCATTCCTCACAGGAGGAGCCAGAAAGCATTCCACAGTACCCACTATACAGCCCAGCAAAGAGAATTTACTACACAAACCTAATTGTCCATATGCACTTATTAACAATAATGAGACACTAGGAAAGCATAACGATGTTCCAATGATATTTAAAGACCTGGCCAATATACAATAATGGCATGACAGTGAGAAAGACAACAGAGAGCAAAAACCCAAAAGCCTTAAGTACCTTAAACCTCACGACTATCCAGAGGAAAAATTAATAAGTGACCCAGCCAGTGCCATTGACCAGGATTCTGGTTTAAGTCATTTTGAACTTCAAAAATAGTTCTCATGTCTAGACCAAGAATCTGCTGGTGCATCCCAGAACCTGCCACCTAAGTTGGTCTGGTAACCTGCCTACCGCTCTGGGGAGGCACAAGAATGAGGTAAGAATGAGGACATGGCAATGAATAGAAACAATAAGACACTGAGATCACTCTGGTACATACAAGGACATCTGCGGTCGTTAGGGTACACAGTGTGATTCCTCTCCTGCTTAAGGTGTTCAGATCGTTTAGGAGGATCTGATACATTGGAGTGTGAAAATTAATTGTTCAAGAGTTGAATTAAATAAGTTTCTAAGTTTAGGGGGAAATATCTTCTCAAAATCCTAAATGTTGACTTAGTTGTGTTAAACAGTATGCAAGTATTTAGAGGAATATTAATTATTTAATGATTAAAAAAAGTCTTTTGTTTCACAAATTCCAAAACAATCATAATTGACCCTCAGAGGGAAGGTAGGTAGTAGTGTGTTCCTCTCCAAGCAAAAAAGCCCTTCAGAGAGTAAATAATAGCATCAATAGAGGCAGTATTACAAATATGAAATTGCCTTACTCCATGCTCGGCGAGGAATATATTCATGATATACGTCAGTATTGTTTCAACCATAAAATCCCCCATATTCAAAAGACAGTACCAAGCAAAACACAGTTCAAAGCTAAATATAAGTAACAGGGTATTCTCCACAGTGTTTTCCTTTTTATATCCATTGTGTCCCATTTGCCACACCATCAGGGGCTGACTCTGCGTGCACATATTTATGTAACTCTCTTGGTTGGCCATAACATAGGAGAAGGTTTTTATCTCATTCTCAATTAACTCCTTCCTTCCATTCTTCCTGGAAGGCAGCAGATAGAGCAAGTTCCAGAAGCCCGAGTAAGTGTCATCTGGAATTGCTAACGATTCGAGGCTTTACCCAACGTTTCCACCAAGAAGGCTGCTCTACTTCCATGGTAGAAGAAAATCAGAAAAATCAAAACAAATTCAGATTTATTTTTGTGAGGCACAACAAACAGAAAACACTAACCTACTAACAATTCAGAGAAGCCAAGAACCAGACAAAGAATCAGGTTTCAACACCAGTTCCCTCTCAAGTCTGTTTTGAAGTATTTGGGCTTCCAAAATGCATGCTGCCACTCAGAACAACTCTCCTGGAAGTGGTGAAGCAAACCCTGGTGAGTTTACTTCCTTTGCTTTGTAAAGCAGTTAAGCTCTACACCTGTGATGGGAGAACTCTGTCCCTGGACTAATAATCTCTCCCGGAGGCTTTTAATCCTCAGGTAAAGAAAAGAAAAAAAAATGAGTGTACAATGCTCATTCTGTTCTCATGAATTTGCTTGTGTTTTGGTTTTCCTTTTTGTTTGTTTTTTTTTTCAGACTCTTAATCCCTTTTTCATTTTAGGTTGAGCTAGTATTTACTTTTCAAGTCACTCTTCTGAGCCAACTTTTCTGCAAACATTAATCAAGCTGGCATGGGGCTCCCCCAGCAAAAAGTCCCAGTGCCTGGTCTGCACGATCCTTCAGTGTTTCCTTCATCCTAACAGATCCACAAAAACATAGAGGCCATTGCCCAGAGGGAGAATTTCTTTTGTCCTCCAAGGTGGTTTCCATGAGGTGCTGTGAAAGAGAAGAAAAACCTATGGTCTCCAGAGCCTGGATTCTAGTGCCAGTACTGCCCTAGCTGGCTAGGTGACCTTGGACAAGTCACCTCCCCTTTCCTCATCTTAGTCATCGTTGGAAGTGATACTCTTAGCCTCACCCTTCTGTCTTCCCCTTCTGCCCCACACCTGGGAAAGCTGAAAAGACACCCCAGGTGGTCCCTTGGGGGAGTTTCAAGTCACTCAAGCCCCTGCCAACACACAGGAACACTTACCCCCGTCCCATCCCTAAACCCAAGCCAAGGCCCCTTTCCCTCCTCTCTTAAGCCAGTTTTAGATCTGCTTAGGATCCACTCTGCTCTCACCAGAAAGCCTCATTAAATCAGTAATGAACCTTTTCATACTCTCTTCATATGTGGTATAATATTTCGACATGTGAACCAAATTTTGGGTTGAAATCCATCCAGGTTCTTCAAGGTGGTCACAACAGCCAGTCTCTGAAGTCTTTGATCTAAGAAAGCGCTGTCCAGGAGAATGCAAAGTGAGCTGCATGTTGAAATAAAATGTTTCTAGTAGCCGCCTTAAAGAAATAAAAAGAAATAAATGAAATCAATTTTAGCAATATAGTTTATTTAATCCAATAGATCTAAAATATTATCATCTCAACACATAATCAATAAAATACTAAGGAGTTATTTTAGCATTATTTTTTTTCCGTTCTAAATCTTTAGAATTTGGTCTTTTGTACTACAGCGCATCACAATTTAGACTAACCACAATTCAAGTGCTCAAAACCCATATATGGCTAGTGGCTACTGTTTTGGACAGTACAGTTCTAATGAGATCCCAATGAAGGCCCTAGACTACTAAAACTATTGTTGTTATAAAGTGTATTACCATATTCATCAAAACTATAGTGCCATCAATTATAAATGTATTCTTTTTTCATATGCCACAAAAAAAAATAATTGTAATTATACATGCCATAAATTGTCAAATCAATTTAAAATTTGGAGATATTAAAGTGGGAGAAAATTTTATACTTTAGAACTGATCTAAACAAAGAAAAACTATATACATGGTCGTTTCCCCTGAAAGGCCTGACCCAAGAGAAAATTGTCAGGGGAGAAAATCAATGTCTTTCATGCTATCACCCATTTCCTATGAGATTCTCTCTCTCCCCTTTGACCCTCTCTACTTAATTCCTATCAATCCTTGTTATCATTAAGTGACAAGGAAAGGCTCATTCATAAGCACTCATTGTATTACAGGATCCTTGATATGACACTTGTATTTTCAAAGAGGACATCAGAATGGAGACATATATTGAGCACTGTGCTTTGCACTGAGCTCATCTATTTCCCAACAACCCTGTGAGTTAAGCATTATTTTCATTTCCATAAGGGGAAAAAAAGCTATCTCAGAGAGGTTAAGTAACTTATTCAAAGTCAAACAATTTCTAAATGGCAAGTTCAGCTTTCAAAACTAGCTCTGTCTGACTTAAGGGGCCAAAGTATTTTTTCTGGGTCCCAGAAGGTAACTACTTACCAACTCCCCTTCCTAACAGAGCACTGGACCCCTTCACAAAGAAGTAGGGATTGAACTGTCAGTGGCATCCTTCATCAGAAATATCATCAAATAAATGCCAGCTCTGGCCACAGTGTTAGGCCATTGGAAATGATTCAGCAGGTTTCCTTTGCAAGACTGCGAGAAGTGCTGGGAGCTGACAATCCCTTTGAAACAATGGTTCCATCCTGGGCTCCAGAGAAACGCCCTCATGAGCAGACCCAAGTACACAAAAAGGCCATGAGCGCTACTCTGGAGGTGAGACTGCACAGGCAAGTGGTCACGGTCCCTCACTCATGACAAGAGCTGCAGCTGCAGTTCTCAGGAGCCCAGAAGCCAGCGCTGGGCACACATGACTTCTTTCTTCTTCGTGGGCCTCACAGCAGCGGTCCAATGGGCAGCCTGACAAGCCAACCAGAGTGAATTCCAGCCTGGTTCAGAGAGAGGACATGTGAGAAGGGGCATTCTTCAAGATAACCAGGGTCAAGGCAGCTTTAAGTAATGCTTTGAACTCACGGGCAAAGAACTCCTCAACCAAGTCTCTCAGCTGGAAGTGTGGGCAGGTATATCAAAACTGCTCCCGGTACTATCTCTGTCATTGGCAAACTGTGACTATTGGGGAGAAAGTAAACAAGAAAAGAGTAGCAGGATGCCTGTGATAATAGAGCAATAAGACAGTGCAGCAGAAAAGTGGCCCAGGCTCTGTCAATAACGGGGACCAGAGGCAGGCTAGCTCATGGGAGGCAGCTACGTTCATCGACACCACCAGCACCATGCAATGGGCTTATCTTAGGAAAGAGTCCTCTCGGCCTCTCTGAACTGGCAGTCAGAACTTGTCAACATGGATTGTTCTTGGGCATGGCTACAATTTAAAGATACTTTAGCAACACCTGGTCCACACCTTGCCTTCCTGTAAAACTCCACACTGACTTGTTTTTGTCATTATCCTCCATCTCTAGGTATTTGGGATGCTGAGACAGAGAGCTGCTGCTGCTGCAAAGGCTGGCGATGCCACCTCACAAGACAAGCCCCGCATCTTTGCACACACACAGCCCGTGTGTGAGCTCTAGAAGCCGGGTTTCTTTTTCCCATCCATCTGCTTTGCGCTGTTGAGTGGTCTGAGTCAGGCCGCAGGCAAATTCCAGAGGAGAACCTGGGAACATGCTGGCACTTGGCCACCTCCATGTGACACAATCCAACAGCTCTGGCCGCCCAAGGGTCAGTACAGAGCCAGGGGTCCCCTTCCCATGGTCCCCCTCTTCACCTTAACTCAGTTGGGGTGGGGCACAGCTGAGGAAGGAGTCAATTTCAAATCCTAAAGGGTAAGAATTCAGACTGTGCACTGCAGAACAGCCTTCAAGAACCTAATTCTAACGGATAGAAATAGGCGGAACAGACATCCTTCAGACCAACATCAAAGTTCACTCAAGCTAACTCACCCTTCTGGTGGTAATTTGAATGCTGTTAACTTTAATAATAGAAATAACAGACACCATGGCTGATTGCTTGCACTGTGCCAGGCCCAATGCTAAGCATTTTGCATACCTCAGTTCATTTTATTTTCCTAGCACTTGCCACTGTCTGAGGTTATCTCGTTCCTTGGCTCATTTATTATCTGTCGCGCTCATACAAATACAGGCATGACGAAGGCTGGAAGCTCCTCTGTCTCACTCAGAGCTAGTTTCCCAGTCTGGGAATGGGCCCTGAAAACAGCAGGAGCTAAATAAGTATTTGTTGAATGAATAATTTTTTAACTTTATAAGAATTCAGTGATGAAACCTGTTAATCTTAATTTTACAGATAAAGAAACAGAGTCGGAGCATCTCAAAGTTTCATAGCTAGTAAGTGGCAGAACCAAGTTTTTGAACCTAGATCTTTAAGAATAAAACTTATTCTTTGAAACATCAATGATCAGTTAGGAAATGTTGGTTGAGACTCTCAGAAGGCACAATAAAAACAGGCTTTCACATGAGAAAATTATATTATATAACAAAAAGTCCATAAGTGGACATAGTTTCAGGATTTAGCATCATCAAGGACTTAGCTTCCCCATTCTTCTTTGACCTGTTACCTATGGCACGTAGTTGTCCTCCTGGGCTGTTGGCCCCCTGGCAGTCCTAGGATAAGAACCACAGGTGTAGGCATCATCTTCAGACAACATCCAGCAGTACCACTGAGAACCATCCTGTCCTGCACATCTTATAAAGAATAAGGGGAATTTCCCCAGAAGCAGCCCAGCAAACTTCTCCACTCATCTTTTTGGCCAGAATTGCATGTTGTGGCCATATCCAACCTAAACACAGAGTAAGAGAAATGAGATTACCATAATTACCTTCAAAAAATAAATATTCAACTTTAGGGACTAAGAAAGGGCCACAGCCTCTCTTCCTGGACATAAACATGGTGAACAGTTGGGACTCTGTGAATGTTCCAGTTATTATTGTTACTTAAGAAATTTCCTTAGACTTGAAACAACAATGATACTCATTGCTACAGATAATTTGCAAAGGGCACAAAGGAAGGCTAGCATCTGTTTCACAGCATCAGGGGCCTCATATGGGAAGAGCAGAAATGTCTAGGGGGCCAGAATGACTACCTAGAGACTTCTTCACTCACATGCGGTGCCTGGGTGGGAATGACTCAAAAGCTAAGATGAGCTGGAATCCTTAACCAGAGGCCTCCAGGTTTCCACAGGGCAGGGCAGCCTCCTGCTTGTCAGACCTCTTAAATGGCTTCCCTGGGCTCCCAACATGAGTGTGTCACCTTTTCTAAACCAGTCTAGGAAGCCATACAGCATAACTTCCCCAATACTCTATTTGTCAGTGACCCAGACTCAAGGAAAGGTAACAAAAACCCTGTCTTCTCAATGGAAAGAATATCAGAAAACTGGGGGCAATATTTTAAAACCAGAACTGTTAGGCAAAAAACAATATTACTTGCCTTTAGATCAGAAAACAATCACAGGATAATCATCACACTTTTAGAAAACTGTGTCTTGCTAACTTTTCTTAGAGCTGATTCTTCATTTAACAGTGAGGCTGTAAGATAAACCACCTGCCCTTGATTTCCTCTATAATTTAGCAATCATTATATGAATCAAAATATATGAAGAACACATACTATGCTCTCTAGGAGTTATAAAGTGAGAAAAAATGGGCCGGTTTACAACTCCTTTTCTTTAGTTTGCTAAGAAAACTAAATATATATAGTATTATATATATTATATATAATAATAAATACAGTTTGGAGTTAGTTTAGCTCCACTGGCTAGAAGTCCTTTCTGCATGCCTTTTAGTTCTGTTGCTCATGTGGAATGGACACCTGTGCTTTGTTTGGTCCTGCTCAGCCACCTGTGAAATGGACCTGCCCATCCTTGGAGGAGCAGGTTCCCGCGACTCCTTTTCTCTGCTCACAACAGACTTTAAGGTTCTTGCAGACTGTGCTGTGTAAATGCAAAATGTTATGACTATCATTTCATTATTTGAGAAACTGAACAGCACAAGGGTGCTTCTGTTGCTACATTGCTAAGTTACAAAAAGATCTCTCTACCTGGACTAGGACGTTGAGACTTACTGCAGCTTTGCACCAAGGCAGGCGGGGACGAGGGCGGGAGAGCAGGGGGGTTGCCGTAGAGTTGAATTGCTGTGGACATCACCGGGACAGGGGCTATTTAGCTCCCAGGTTTCATAGCTGTGTATGCCTGTGTTTGAATCAAAATTAGCTTGTGCTGTCGATACCAGAGATAGTTCAATACCCAGCTGCTGGGCTTAACAATGACAAAGTTCAGATTGCTTCTCTGAAGGAGCCAAGTCCGTATGCACTTTATTTTCCAGAGAGGTGGAGATGAGAAAATCAAATGTAGCCAGCAGGCAATAATACCTAGAATGCTTTGCATATGCTCAAGCCATGGCATCACCCTTCTGACAAGTTTGCCCACATTCCTTTAAAGGATGAGGGGAGAATAATATTGTGCCACTAAAAAATTCTTTCCTGGACCAAGTAATACGTTGGACAGCCCAAGGTGGCTGCTATTGTAAGTGTCTAAAGGCAGATAAGCTCTCCCAGATATGACATTTAGATACAGTCATACAGACAAGAAATCACACACGCGCAAAAGAAGGATCTCTCGCCCAGCACACCTCCAGGTGAGTGCTCTTTATGAAACATATTCTACTGCTAAAGAAAACTTCCCAGCAGCTTTACTGTGGTCAGCCTTTGTCTCTTATTCGAGAATGATCTAAACCTGGAAGGAACATCCTGCTGCTCAAAAACCTAGAGATATTTTCTCCCTGTCCATATAACCATGAAGAATAATTTTAGAAAATTCTGGAATGACCTCATCAATGAGGATGTGATATTCAGTATTCATCTAAAATCCTCTACCCATCTGTCTCCTTGTAGAGCAACAGGGAGGAAAAAAAAAAAACACACAGGGAAACCACTGAAGTTGTTACAAATGAGCCAGAGGAAGAAGGGAAGGATGAGAAAGAGACTGAGAAAGTACAAGGGAGACCAAGGGAAATTAAACGGTTGCAGAATTTTGCTTGGACAAGGAAGGGAAATGGAAACCACAGTCTTTCTCGAAAACCACAGAATTTATTCATTTGTCACAAGGATTTGCTGGGCACCTTCTCTGAGCCGAACTCCACTGTAGGTGCTGGGAGCAGCAGCCCAACGCGGGTGTGGCCGGCAAAGAAAGCAGGAAGCGCGCAGGCATAGGCACATTCACAGGCAGCAAGGGAGCCAGGAAGGAACAACCCCCAGGATGCTGTGAGTGTGCTTCCCTGGGAGATCTCTTCACATGGGAAGGCACAGAAGGGTGAAATTTGCTCCTGAGAAACACCGGGAGCCTATGGAGGGTGGCTGTTTAAAAAGGTTGAGCAGCAGAACTCCCGGGCATGCTCAGCATTAGCACTGGCACAAAGGCAAGAGGAGGGGATGGGGCGGGGGTGGGGGGCAGGCGGTGCGGCTCGGCTGGTCTGCCGGAACCATGACAGGTAGAAAGAGAAATCCTAGTGCCCTCGCTGTGGCACTGGCTCAGCTCCTCCCTCTCTTAGCAGACACTCTTCAGTTTGCAGGATGCCTGGTGCGCACTCCCTCTTTCTTACTTCTGCAATGAAGTCAAAGCAATTTGGCATATTATTCTCTCTCTCCATCCGTGTCACTTTTCACAACATTTTCATCACTCTTTTATCCACACGAAATCCGCCTCCCTTGGTGTGTAATTAAGTGCTTCCCCAGAACCCGATTGTAAAGGAGGCTTTGCAGTGAGCTATTTTCTATAACAAAATGTGAAAGGATTTCAATGTGTACAAACAGGGTGAATTTATGTTCCACCACCTTCAAAAAGAAAGAAAGAAAAGGTTCCTAGGGTGGGAAAAAACTCTTTTCTCTTGATGTTAAAATTCCTTATGCAAATTGTCCTCACAGAAACCCCTAATAGTACCAGAATAGTTTCATATTTAGTTAATATTATATAAACTTTGTGGAAAGACCTAGTACTGTTCCTCAAGCTTTTTCACTACTTTTCTTACTGCAGTAGAGCCACAACTTCCAGATGCTGGTGGCCAGGGCAGAGATGGGACGCAGCACTCACAAGAACTGGCTCCATTATTCAAAGGCACATCTGCCATCCTGCAATAAACATTCCAAGTGCAAATTGCCTCAAGTGACTCTTCAGAAACTGACTAGTTTCTAACGTTGTATCTTAACACCAAAAGAAATTGAAAACATTTTTATGGCTTATGTCCATAATACATTCCTTCAGATTGTGTTGTATTTTTATCTGCCAATATATTAAGCTCTTCTAGTGCCTGCTTATGCATCACCAGTTCATTTTGTGTGTGTGTGTGTGACAATGGAAAAAAAAGCTTTCAAGAATATCCATCCAAAGGAGAGCTATTAAGGGCTCTCACCAAACCAAGTTCAAGTTTCATTGTTTTTGATACTGTATTGTTTCTAAAGCAGCAGGAGAAGTGTACAGGTTAAAACCATTTATGATGTAGAAATTAAGCCCCATTTTTCTAGGGAGGAAAGGTCTTGGGTGAACCTGAAGCTCTGCTCTGAGTTACTCTGTCCTCGCCATAAAGCTTTAGCCACTTTGTTGCAAAAGAATTTCCATCTAAGCTTTATAATCCAATTAAAGAGATCAAGCAAGGCCGCTGTCCTTCATGTTTTCTTTTTAATCATGAGATGAAGATGATTGTGTTGTTGTTTTGTGGGTTCCACGGGGGCATTAAATGCTTGGTCATGCTCTCAGAAGCCTCATTTTTCTCCTAATCCTGCTGCTCTTAAGAAGAGTTTGGCAGGGGCCTTCAAAGCTGCTCCGTTCTTTTGTCTCGCTTCCCCTGAGCTTTGCAAGTTGGTAACAGTGCCCAAGGCTCCATGCCTTCAACATGAGGC
Source organism: Pteronotus mesoamericanus (assembly GCF_021234165.1). NCBI lineage: Eukaryota > Metazoa > Chordata > Mammalia > Chiroptera > Mormoopidae > Pteronotus > Pteronotus mesoamericanus. The sequence continues at coordinate 9,293,450 of NW_026555265.1, read as the reverse complement.
CCACCTCCTCCCACTGAGGGCTCACATCTCACCCCTCCTTTAAAACAGCAACAATGGCATTGTGGGGTGGTTTTAAATTTGTTTTTATCAAAGCGCCGAAAGCTAGAAAATGTAAGAAATGGAACTAATTCCATAGTATACACAGTTCTGTTTCTTAGCGACTTTCATCTAAGAAGTGTGGGTAGATATGTTCAATTGCAGTTCTGGGAATGCCTGTGATGATGGTGCAGTGAACTATGTTAACGTTACTCCTTCTTTGCAGGACCACTGGCTATTCAAATTTTGCATCATAATTCATAGAAACCTAGACTACTGTTGCTGGGGAGATCTTAGAGAGCTCCTCACCAAGGTTTCCTAGGTTTACAGGTGGAAACACTGAGGCCCAGTGGTGCTTGTTGCCCAAGTTCATCCAGCTGTTTGGTGATGGGGGTTGGGCAGGAACTCAGGTATCCTGATTTCTGATACAGGGCTACTGAGTTAGACCACATTTCTGCATGATTTCATGGGTTTATTAAAGATATTCTATTGTACCTATTTTATTGATTAGATAAAAACAAGTTGACTATTTGAATAAATGAGGAGATAGATCATGCTGGGAGAACCTTGGGTATTATGAAGATATTTGTTCTCCTCTAATTGATTAGCTTAACACATTAGATTCTATAGATCGGGGATGGAAAATAGTGAGATTAAACTATTCTGATGTTCTTATGAAACAATAAGTAGGCATGGGTTGCTTTTAAACTTCTAGGAAAAGCTAGTCATTGGAATTTTTACTACTACTTATAAGAATATATTTAAAAATACAATAATTAGGACAGTGTACTACTATCAGAAAACAAATGCAGTGATAAACAGTCAATATGCTTGAAGCAGATCCTAATGTATTTAAGAAGTATATTTCAAAAAATAACATTTCAAGTTGGTGGGTAAACAAAATATTACTAAATGAATGATGTTGATACCATTAGCCATTTGTTCAGCAAAACAATAAAATTACATCTGTATCACACTTGCACAAAGGTAAACTCCAGATGATTGATTTAAACTTCAAAAGTCCCAAAACAAACCCATAAGAGAAAGAATTCATGCAAAAAACTTAAAACTCCTTCATTGAAAAAAATCCAAACAAAACTAAAAAGAGTATCAGAGATTTAAAATATTGTTTGATTGTATATATGCGTGTATGTTTTTGTACATATACAAGTCTGTCCATAAAGTATCCAGCCATGCACTATGAAAAACAGAGCTACTTCTTGAAGAACATGTAAGACACAAGAGACATTCTACATACAATAATGACGCCTGAGTCCCCTTCAAAGTAGGCACCTTGGGGCCTCACACAGTTCTCCCAGCATCCCTTCCACTGTTCAAAACACTCTGTAAATCCTTTGTTGGAATCACCATCAGTTGCCCCATCATATTCTCCTGAATCTCATCAGTGGTCTGAAATCTCTTCCCTTTCAAAGGTAATTTTAGTTTTGGGAAAAGCCAGAAGTTGCAGGGCACCAAATCTGGGTTGTAGGGGGGCTGAGTCCCCTGGGTGATTTGATGTTTTGCCAAAAGCTCTGCCCAAAGAGTGATGCATGAAAGGGCACATTGTCATGATGAAGCTGCCAGTCACCAGTTTCCCATGGCTGTGGCCTTCTGAGCCATCAAAGTAATTTCCACCGAGGAATGTTCAAACTTAATGCAAAATTTGATGCAGATTCATTGCTCTACTCAGTCATTTTGAATGCAATGGCCACACAGTACACATGCTCACTCAACAGTGTCTACTGCCCTTGCTGATTAGTACAGTGAAGTTGTCATTGTTTATGCATATGCATTCCAGTCCACTCTCCTTGGCTGCCAGGTTACATCAAACTCATGCAAACCATCCTTGTTATACAGAGTCCAGCAGAAGCAATGCCTGCTTGAGTGTGATTTGTAGGGGAATGATATGGGTGTAATCATTTATAGTTTTAATTTGAACATTTCACCTGAAATGTCATATGGTGTGCTTGAGTGTGATATTGTTATGTTACGGAATTACATGCCTTTGATTTTGTAATAAAGAGAGGTGTTATTTGTGCCGGTCCCTGCATTAACAATGGCTGGACTTTTTCTAGAAAGACCTCATATATCAAAATAAGAATTCCTCTCTTCCATACACAAAAGACAAAAATTCTTAATATATAAAAGTCTTAAAAGTAGATTAATAAAAGATAATCACAGTAACAAAAAAATAAAAGATTCGAACAGGCAAAATTACAAAGGAAAAAATGTAAATGAGATATTGAAAGCTATTTTATCATGCTGATAGAAAATCTTCCCAATTTCTTTCTTTTTTTAAGATAATATGAAGTTTAGATACTAGGTCCATCAAAAGAGAGAATTCTTACACACTAACAAAAAGTGTATCCACTGGCAAAACCTCAACAGACAGACAATTCGGGCAGTACTATCAAAAGCTTGAAAATGCATTGAAACATTTTGTCCTATTATGTTCCATTCTAAGAATTCCTTCAAAGAACTAAGAGATGTGAAAAAAAAAAAGTTTCATGAACAAAGACATTTCTGATAGCATTATTCATAATAGAAAACTTCATAAATATCACAAACATGAAAAGTAGAGAATAGTTAAATTGTAGCGTAGACATGTGATAAATATCATGCCAATCATATGGGTCACATTTTTGAAGACATAATCTATAAATTTTTAAAAATTCAATTAAAAACTATATACATTGTATGCAACCCATTTCTTCTGAAAAAATTTGGAAAGATATACACTGAAATGTTAACTTCTTTGAGTATTAGAACATTAAGCGATATTTAATATTTTAACTCTTCTGAATTTCTCAATGATCTCATATTCACAAGAAAATATGTTATTAGTAAAACAAACACAAAATATCAAGTTAGGGAAAGGCCAGAGCAGGTCCAACAGTAGCAGGCCCAGCCCCTTTTTTAAACAATGTAGATTTAAACAGCTGCTCCATATCCTGCGTCCTGGAGATCTGCTCTGCTGCAGATGGGCATGCATGGGCAACAACTTTGTGGGCACCCAGGAGCCAGAGGACATGGTTCTGACTCCTGGGTTTTGAGAAAAAGGAAAAAAATTCACACCATTAAAACCTACTAGATTAGAAGCAATTAAGATGTCCTTCAATGGATAAATGGATAAATAAACTGTAGTACATCCAGACAATGGAATATTATTTAGCACTAAAAAGAAATGAGCTATCAAGTCATGGAAAAAGCTGGGGGAACTTTAAGTGTATATTGATACCTGAAAGAAGCCAATCTGAAAGGGCTAAATACTGTGTGATTCTAACTATATGACACTCTGAATAAGATAAAATTATGAATACTAAAAAGATCAGTGTTTGTCAAGGATTAAGGGACAGAACGGGATGAATAGTCAAAGAACAGCAGATTTTTAGGGCAATGAAAATACTCTGTACAATATTATAATGGTGAGTATAGGTCATCATACATTTGTCCAAACCCATAGAATGTAAAACACAAAGAGTGAACCATAATATGAACTATGGAATTTGGGTGATTGTGATAGGTCGATGCAGGTTCATCAGCTGTAACGAGTGTACCATTCTATGGGGGTTGTGGTTAAGGGGAAGCTATGTGCATGTGAAAGGAATGGTATGTAGAAAATCTCTGTACCTTCCTTTCAACTTTGCTGTAAATCTTAAATTGATCTAAAAAAAAATAAAGTTTTACTAAATTTATCAAAAAAATCCTCTAGGGATCCCCTCTATGCCATCAACTGCATTAAACACTAACTCATGGCAGAACCACTGCTTATAAGACAGAATCTCTTTTTTACATTTACTCCTCAAGCCACACATTGGCTTTTTACAATGTATTTTCCCTAAAACCTTCCCATGATATTCACTTTCTTCTGGTTCCGCTTGGATAAAAATATGCAAGATGATACATGAGGAACAAGCAATGTGAATTCCCCCAGAGTATGAATTTGTGTACATCAAGAGCAGATGTGATTCTAACAGGGGATAATCTAGTACACAGGAAACTGCATCTCAGAAAACAAAGAAGTTAAGGCTCAAACAGAGGTTGAAACCATTTTCCTAAAAGAAATATAGACAGTCTCCTAGCTCAGGGTTTGAGATGTTCTGGTAGCAAAAAATTTATTTGGGGCTGTAATCAATGTGATTAATTAAAGGACTGTACAGAAGAACCACCCAGATGAGCCTAGCCCAATTTTACCAACTATTTATTTACAATTGTAATTATGTAATTGTGAGCTAAATACATAGTTATTGTTTTAAGCTTCTGGAAAATAAACTGAGTACAAAAGAACAAGACCAGACCTCCTATGTCTCCCACTTACATATTTATTAGAGAAGATATTAGCAACATTGCTGTCCTCCACATGAAGCCAGAGCTCTGTCCTATAAAGGTATTGGACGCTTGCCTTGGGAATGCTGAGGTTTTTCATGTGGATGTTGGTGAGTCATAGTAAATAAAGTCCATGCTATTTTGGCTCCTTTTTTTTTTTTTAAGGAAAGGAAGGATGGTGAGATCTGTTGTAGAAACAGATCTATTAAACTACAGAAGAAACTTACCTTAGTGGCCCATGTTAGAAATATTTAATTTTTTTTATTATAAATAAGAACAAACAGCCAAGGCTCAAGAGACATTTGAGGGAAATCAACAAGACAAAAGAATCTCTAAAGAAAAAGAGTAATCAATTACTAAGAATGCAGGTATAAGTTTGAAGAGATTGCATCCATCGAAATGAAATAGGATACTTGAACATGATACAAAGAACAACTATAATTGTCAAACTAAAAAGAATAATAATAATAAAAGGACTAGAAGACAAAGTCAAAGATAGAATATAAATTGAAAAGAAGAAGAAGAAAGGAAAGCAGGGAAAAATTTTAAAGGAAAAGAGGAGAAAAACTTAAGCAATATGATAGATATAACTTCGATCTAGGAATTCCAGCACCAATCCAGCAAGAGTTCCAGAAGGGAAGAAAAGAGCTAAAAGGAAAGAAATTACCAAATAAGTTGTAGAAGAAAATTTCCTAGAGCAGAAGCAAGCACAAGTCTTTGATGCATCAATTAATGAATGAAAAGATAAAGTTAAACATAACACTTTCGGAGGGGAAAAAATATCTACAAAAGAACTGGCATCATACCATCAACCAGACTGGATGACGGAAGATAGTGGAACTATGTAAGCAAAGTTCTAATAGGTTATTTTCAACCTAAATATTATAGCTAGCCAAACTATCAATCAAGTGTAAGGAGAATATGGTGACTTTTTAAATATGCAAGGACACAGAAACTTTACTTTCTGGTTACCTTTCCTGAAAAACTTACTTAACATTGTATGCTAGCAAAAATTTAAATGAAATAAAAGAAAGAGGAAGGCATGTGGACCAAACCAGAAGTGCAATAAAATAAAATGCCAAGATGACAGCTCTGCCACAATACCAAACCCGAAAGTTCAAACTGAAACAGGAAGTTGGAAATCCCCCCTCTTCAGCTTAAAAAAATAAATTTACTTTAACAACAGTGTGTAAAGAAGCTTAATATTCTTAACTATTGGGTAAAGACATCACAATGTGATGAAAATTTCAGTATCCAAAATCAGACTGGTTGGTTCAAATTACAAACTATGCATGTGATCTTGGCAGTTACTTAACTTCTCTTTGAGTCATTTATTTTTGTTTGAAAATACCTATAAAAGTAATGTCTACTTCATAGGGTCATTGTGGGTATTAAATGAAATAATGCATGGAAAACATTCAATGTTAGCTCTCAGTAACTTTTCTAAAAAGATTTATTTTTATTATTATAATTTTCATATCAACAAGAAAAAAGGGGCAATTAGAGCTTTTGGAAAAGACAAAACAAAGCTGTCAAAAATGTCATATGTCAAATCAAAGCAAATTAAACTGCAGCATGATTCTAGAAGGTAAAAAAATTATGAAGTGGAAAACAATTCATTCTGACCTTGAAGATTAGATCTTTTTCATTTTAGTGCCATGTATTTGATGATTTAGGATTATTTTTCCTTCTCTACAAGTCTAATCAAACTACTTGGTTCTCCACTGAATAATATTTACATAATCATAATTTCAATTACCATTTAATGGTGTTTGATTTTAAGAAACTAACTTATCATCAAAGCACAGAAGTCTTAATTACAGTTACAGATCAGAATATAAATGTAATAAACCTTGATCAAGTAATGACTTAAGCTGAGAGGGGAGGGACCAAAGGATAGAGCAAGAAAGTATCTGTTGTATACATTTTCTCTTCTTACAGTAAAGGGACACAAAATAACAGTGATTTATGGCTACAGAAGTAACCAAAAGAAGACTTTTTTTTAAAAAATTATGTAACTTTTAAATTTAAAAAATATAATAAAAAATAAAATTAAAATAGAAGAAGAGGAAAAGAGTAATGTTAATGTGCTAAATTCCACAACTTCCAAAACCAGCTTACCTCTTGGGAGTAGAACCCCGAGGGGGAGGTTCTGAGAGCAAGCAAAAGGGTAATTTTATTTTTTATTTTATGCGTTGACGCTATGTAAAATTTTTCTCATGTGTTTGAATTACTTATATTAGTCAATAAATCAAAAGGCACTGTTCCAATCAGTCAGTAAATATTTACAGAGTACGAGGAGGGACCCAAAAAAAGTAATTTATTTATAAAAAAACTGTTTATTTATTCTTATATGTTTAAAATCAGTCACCTTGAAAGTACTCTCCATTTGATGCAATATGCTTGTCAAGACATTTTTTTCCACTGCTCAAAACAGTTTTTAAATTCATCAATTTTGATGCCTTTTAGAGCTTCTGCCATTTTTTTGTTTGTTTGTTTGTTTGTTTTACCTCTTCCACATTGGCAAAACATTTCCCTTTGAGGATTTTTTTCATCCAGGGAAACAAAACAAAGTCGCTCAGGGCAAGATTGGGTGAATAGGGAGGGTGAGGCACAGGGGTTATGTTGTTTTTGGTCAAAAACTGCTGACCACTCAGCACCATGTGGGAAGGTGGGCTCATAAATCACCCATCATGAAACGGGGTAAATGCTTTGAAAGTGTCTTCAAAAACAATTCAATGAAGCCAAATGCAGCTTCTCACAACAATGCTAGCAGGTATACTGATACAGATCAGTTCCTAGAATACTCCCCTAATGGGAGAAACCTGTACTATAAGAGGCCCACCTTCCAGAGATAATTCTGGATTTTTGGGGTCCCCCCTCATACATATTCCGTACCAGGCCTTGTCTAAGTTCTGGTAATCACCAGATAAAATCCTTGTCCTCAAAAAGCTGACACTCTGGTGAGGATGATAAACAGTAAACACAGAAACAATTTGGTAAATAAGCAAATTTTAGATAGCGATTGCTGTGAATAAAATGGAGTCATGTGGTCTACAGTGCCTACAGGAAACATGAGAAACTGCTTTATTTCCAATAACCAAATAAGGTCTCTGGGAGGAGATGACTGGAACTAAGATGTGAATGATGACAGCAGCCATGAAAATGTCTGGGAAAGTATCATATGCAAGGCCTGAGACTGGAGGGAGCTTGGCTTGTTCTCAGGCTAGAAAAAAAGCCAGCTGGTTAGAATGGCGTGCATGAAGGGGAGGTAGTAAGAGTTGAGGTCAGAGAATGGGGTCAGATCTTGTTGGGTCTTTTAGGCCACAATTTACAATTAGATTTTGTCCAATTGTAATGCAAAGTCATTAAAGGGTTTTAAGTGGGAGTATAAAATGCTCTGATATTCACTTTAATAAGTTGACTCTCACTTTAATTAGTTTGTCATTTGAACCAGACATTTTGATGCTGCATGCTGTGATGTTAACCACAGTGCAATGTCTTTACCCAATTACTAATAAAATAAGTTTTAACCAGGAAACCTAAAGGGAGAATGAGCAGCGAGGAGGTGCCGTTGTGGCTTTGGGCAGGGTGAAACAGTGGAGATGGTAAAACAGTCAAATTCAAAATATTTGGAGGTAGAGAGCAAGGACGGATGGTTGGATGTATGGGTGGGTGTGGGGTTTGTAGGAAAGCAAGAATCTACTGAGATTACTACATTTTTGTCCAGAGAGTTGAACCGATCGTGGTGCCCTTTGTTTAAGTGGGAACTTGAGGAACAGCAGTTTATCGTAGAAGTAGGGAGCTAAAATCCATTGTTCTGTGTTAGCTATGTTAATTTTGAAATTCATTTTTAAGTACATTTTATTGATTATGCTATTATAGCTGTCCCACTTTTTTTCCTCCCCTTTACCCCCTCTGCCCTGCACCCCCTCTCCTCCAGCATCCCCTCTTAATTCATGTCCATGGATCTTACATATAAGTTCTTTGGTTTCTCCATTTCTTTTTTTTTTTAATTTTATTTTAATTTATTTTTTCAAATACATTTGTCTCTGCCTCCCCCCACCACTTTCCCTTGCCCCCTCCCTCCTTTCCTCCCTCAGCTCTTCCCCTTTGGTTTTGTCCATGAGTCCTTGCTATATGTTCCTTGACTTCCCCTTTCCCTTCCTTTTCCCCGCCCCCCTGGCCTTCCCTTTTGTCTCTGTTGATTTCTTTTCCTTTCAGTGTTGCTGGTCTTATTTTCCTTGCATCTTTGTATTGTTGGTTAGGTTCCGCTTACAGGTGAGATCATATGGTATTTGTCTTTCGCCCCCTGGCTTATTTCGCTTAGCATGATGCTCTCCAGTTCCATCCATGCTGTCGCAAAGTTTAGTAGTTCTTTTTTTCTTTCTGCTGCACCTAGTATTCCATTGTGTATATGTACCATAACTTTTTGATCCAGTCATCTACTGATGGGCATTTAGGTTGCTTCCAACACTTGGCTATTGTCAATTGTGCTGCTATGAACATTGGGGTGCATAGGTTCTTTTGTATTGGCGTTTTGGTGTTCTTAGGGTATAGTCCCAGCAGGGGAATCACTGGATCAAAAGTCAGTTCCATTTTCAGCTTTTTGAGGAAATTTCACACTGCTTTCCACAGTGGCTGCACCAGTCTGCATTCCCACCAACAGTGGACTAGGGTTCCCTTTTCTCCACAGCCTCGCCAGCACCTGTTGTTTCTTGATCTGTTTATGATGGCCATTCTGAGCGGTGTGAGGTGGTACCTCATGGTGATTTTGATCTGCATTTCTCCGATGGCTAGTGATGCTGAGCATCCTTTCAAATGCCTCTGGGCCCTCTGTATCTCCTCCTTGGAAAAGCATCTGCCCAGGTCCTTTGCACATTTTTTGATTGGATCGTTTGTCTTCTTGGACTGGAGTCGAGTGAGTTCTTTATATATCTTGGAGATCAAACCTCTATCTGATGTATCATTAGCGAATATATTTTCCCATAGGGTTGGCTCCCTTTTCATTTTGCTGATGTTTTCTTTTGCCGTGCAGAAGCTTCTTATTTTGATGAGGTCCCACTTGTTTATTCTTTCCTTTATGTCCCTTGCTCTGGGAGACATATCAGTGAAAAAATTGCTGTGTGGGATATCTGAGAGTTTCCTGCCAATGTTCTCTAGGACTTTTATGGTGTTGCAACTTATATTTAAGTCTTTTATCCATCTTGAGTTTATTTTTGTGTATGGTGTCAGCTGATGATCCAGTTTCAATTTTTTGCATGTAGCCGTCCAGCTCTCCCAACATCATTTGTTGAAGAGGCTATTATTGCTCCATTTTATGCTTCTGCTCACTTTGTCAAATATTAGATACCCATAGGCACCTGGATTTATTTCTGGGCTTTCTATTCTGTTCCACCGGTCTATGGATCTGTTCTTGTGCCAGTACCAGATTGTTTTGAGTATGGTGGCTTTGTAGTAGAGTTTGATGTCCGGTATTGTGATCCCTCCTACTTTGTGTTTCTTTCTCAAAATTGCTGCAGCTATTCGGGGTCGTTTATGGTTCCATATAAACTTTTGAAATGTCTGTTCTATTTCTGTGAAATATGTCATTGGTATCTTAACAGGGATTGCATTGAATCTATAAATTGCTTTGGGTAGTATGGACATTTTGATGATATTAATTCTTCCAATCCAATGGGAGCACGGTATATGCTTCCATTTATTTGTGTCTTCCTTAATCTTTTTCTTTAATGTTGTATAGTTTTCTGCATACAGGTCTTTTACGTCTTTGGTTAAATTTATGCCTAGGTACTTTATTTTTCTTCTTGCTATATCGAATGGTATTTTTTTTCTGATTTCTTCTTCTTCTATTTCATTGCTGGTGTGCAAAAATGACTTTGATTTCTCAATGTTGACATTGTATCCTGCTGTTTTGCCAAATTCACTTATTAGGTTGAGGAATTTTTGGTACAGTCTACAGGGTTCTCTATGTACACTATCATGTCATCTGCAAACAATGATAGCTTTACTTCCTCCTTTCCTATTTGGATGCATTTTATCTCTTTCTCTTGTCTGACCGCTGTGGCTAGGACTTCCAATACGATGTTGAAAAGAAGCGGTGAGAGCGGGCATCCTTGTCGTGTTCCCGATCTTAGTGGGAAAGCTTTTAGTTTTTGCCCGTTCAGTATGATGTTGGCTGTAGGTTTTTCATATATGGCCTTTATTACGTTGAGGAATGCCCCATTTATTCCCATTTTGATGAGTGTTTTGATCATAAGTGGGTGCTGTACCTTATCAAATGCTTTTTCTGCATCTATCGAGATGATCATGTGGTTTCTGTCTTTTATTTATGTGATGTGTCACGTTTACTGATTTGCATATATTGAACCATCCCTGCATGCCTGGGATGAATCCCACTTGATTGTGGTGGATAATCTTTTGAATGTATTGCTGGATGCGGTTTGCCAATATTTTGTTGAGGATTTTAGCATCTATGTTCATCAGCGAAATGGGCCCGTAGTTTCCTTTCTTTGTAGGGTCTTTATCTGGTTTTGGGATCAAGGTGATGCTGGCCTCATAGAAAGAGTCTGGGAGTCTTCCCTCCTCTTGGATTTTTTGGAATAGTCTGAGAAGGACAGGGTTAGCTCTTCCTTAAATGTTTTGTAAAATTCTCCCATGAAACCGTCTGGCCCTGGGCTTTTGTGTGCCGGCAGTTTCTTGATGACTGCTTCAATTTCCCCAGCTGTTATCGGTCTGTTCAAGCTTTCTGTTTCTTCCTCCTTCAGTGTTGGAAGATTATACTTTTCTAAAAATTTGTCCATTTCATCAAGATTTTCAAATTTCTTGGCATATAATTGTTCATAGTAGTTTCTGACAATCCTTTGTATTTCTGTGGTATCAGTTGTTATTTCTCTGCTTTCATTTCTGATATTATTAATTGGGGTCCTCTCCCTTTTATTCTTGATGAGTCTGCTTAAAGGCTTGTCAATTTTATTTATCTTTTCAAAGAACCAGCTTCTGGATTGGTTGATCCTCCGAATTGTTCTTTTTGTCTCTATGTCATTCAGTTCTGCTCTAATCTTGACTATTTCCTTCCTTCTACTTGCTCTGGGGTTTATTTGTTGTTGTTTCTCCAGTTCTTGAAGTTGTAGTGTTAGGTCTTTTATTTGAAATGTTTCTATCTTTTTTAGGTAAGCCTGTATTGCTATGAACTTCCCTCTCAGGACCACCTTTGCTGTGTCCCATAGGTTTTGGACTGTTGTCTGTTCATTTTCATTTGTTTCCAGAAATGTTTTGATTTCTTCTCTTATCTCATTATTGACCCATTCATTGTTTAATAGTCTACTGTTCAGTCTCCATGAGTTTGCAAGTTTTTGAAGTTTCTCTTTGAGGTTGATTTCGAGTTTCAATCCCTTGTGGTCCGAGAAAAAGTTTGGTATTATTTCAATTTTCCTGAATTTGCAGAGGTTTGCTTTGTGTCCTATCATGTGGTCTATCTTTGAAAAACTGCTATGAGCATTTGAAAAGAATGTGTATTTTTCTTCTTTGGGATGTAAGGTTCTATATATGTCAGTTAAGTCTCTTTGATTCAGTGTGTCATTCAGCACCACAATATGTTTATTAATGTTTTGTTTGGAAGATCTGTCCATTTTTGACAGTGGGGTGTTGAAATCTCCTACTATCACTGTGTTGCTGTCTATATCTTTTTTGAAATCATCCAACAATTTCCTTATAAGCTTGGGGGCTCCTATATTGGGAGCATATAAGTTTACAATGTTGATGTCTTCTTGATAGACTCTTCCTTAAGTATTATAAAGTGCCCCTCTGGGTCTCTTTTTATGGCCTTTGTGTTGAAATCTACTTTGTCTGATATAGGTATTGCAACCCCTGCCTTTTTCTCTTGCCCATTTGCTTGGAATATTTCTTTCCATCCCTTTACTTTCAATCTGTGTAGGTCTCTTGCTCTGAGGTCAGATTCTTGTAGGCAGCATATGTGTGGGTCTTGTTTTCTTATCCATTCAGCTACCCTGTGTCTTTTGATTGGGGCATTTAGTCCATTCATATTGAGAGATATTACTTATAGAAACTTACTCATCTTTTCTCTTTGTACCTGTGTTCCTCTCTCTCTCATTCTTTTCCTTCATCTTCTTAAACCAGTCCCCTTAGCATATCTTGGAGGGCTGGTTTGGTAGAGATGTATTCTTTTAGCCTTCTCTTGTCTGGGAAACTCTGTACTTCCCCTTCTATTTTAATTGAGAGCCTTGCTGGGTAGAGCAGCCTTGGCTGTAGTCCCTTGCTTTTCATGACTTGGATATTTGTTGCCATTCCCTTCTGGCTTGTCGTGTTTCTGTTGAGAAGTCAGCTCCTAGGTGTATTGGGGCCCCCTTGTATGTTACTTTCTCCTTCTCCCTTGCTGCCTTGAGGATTCTCTCTTTGTCTTTGACATTTGCCATTTTAATGATGATGTGTCTTGGAGTGGACCTCTTTGAGTCCCACTTGAGTGGGGTCCTCTGTGCCTCCTGGATCCATGAGAGCCTTTCTCTCCTCAAATTAGGGAAATTTTCCATCATTACTTTTTCAAGGAGCTTCTCTATCCCTTGCTCCTCTTCTTCTCCTTCTGGTATCCCTATTATATGGATATTATTGCGTTTCAGGTTGTCCTGCATTTCCCTAAATGCCTCTTCATTCTTTTTGAGTCTCTTTTCCATTTCTTGTTCTTTCTGGGAGCTTCTTTCTACCTTATCCTCCATCTCACTGATTCGATCCTCAGCTTCATCCAGCCTGCTTTGGATTCCTTCTACTGTGTTCTTCAATTCAGAAATGGTATTCTTCATATCCTCTTGTGTCTTCTTGATAGTTTCTATGTCCTTTTCCAGGCTGATATAGTTTGCTGTAAGATCCTGATAGTTTCTCTGCAGTTTCTCACAGTTCTCTTTGAGCTGGCTGAGCTCATTGAGCTTCCTTAGAGCCATTGTTTTGAATTCAGTATCTGATAGTTCCCTTGCCTCTATTTCATTTAGCTCTCTCCATGGGGAGTCCCCTTTTCCACTCATTTGGGGGGAACTCCTTTTTCTTCCCATTTTTGTGAGAGTATTTTTGTCCTTTACTTTTCTTTCTGGGCCTGGCTCTGATGATGTCAGTTGTTGACCCTATATGGGCTTGGGTCGTTTGTTTGAGCCTTTCAGGAGTCTACTGTCTGTGTCTGACTCCTGCTTGGGGCAGTTCTGTGACCCCTTCGGTCAGGGCTGGGCTATTTTTTGGGATCTCTCTGCACTCTCACCCGGCTCCTTGAGCGTGCTCCCGGCGTGGCAGGATCCCCTGCCTGCCTGGGCTCGCATGTGCTTGCCCCAGACTAGGGGGCTTATTTGCGACCTCGAGTACTCATCTGGACCCCCTGGCCAGCGAGCTCCCTGGCACTGGTCAGTTTGGGGTCTTCTATTGTGTGTTTTCCCTGCTTTTGGCTTTCTGGGTGCATTACTTGCCCTCGCCAAATGGGGACTACGGAAATGGGAGGAAGTCAGCTCCAGGACTCTCCGGTTAATCCTGCCTCCAGTCTCTCATCCAGGGACTCTGGGCTGCTCTGTGACCCCTTCAGCCGGGGATCTACTAATTTTGTGGGCCGCTCCACAATCCTGGGCAGGCGGGTCAACTTACGCCTGCCCTTGCAACTCTGTGCACTCCCTCGCAGGCCGTATGGGTGCCAATCTGTGAAGAGGCCTTGCCGCAGGTGTAAGCTCTCGCCAGCCTGCGGGGATCACACACACGCTTGCTAACCCTCGCCGGTCACCCGGTGCAAGTGTGCGCACCTGCACTGGGTGTTTTTGGGGTGTCTATGTGTGTTTTTCGGCTTTTGGCTCTTTGGGGGTGTGGCCTCTTCCCAATCAATGGAGACTACGGCAAGGAGAAGGAGTCGGGACTCCCCTGTTCCTCCTCCCGTTCTTTCCCCAAAGCCTCAGTTTCTAGTCTCTCCTCAGGGGACTCTGGGCAGTTCTGTGACCCCTTCGGCCAAGGATCCACCCCCTGTGCGGACTGCGTTTCAATCGCAGGCAGTCTGGTTCATGCGCGCCCCTCTTCTCCGTCTATGGGGGCGCGCCCTTCCAGCCCACAATGGAGACTACCGAACGGGGAGGGAGTCGGGACTCCCCGGTTCCTCCTCCCGTTCTTTCCCCAACGCTTCCGTCTCTAGTCTCTCCTCAAGGCTCTCCCAGCCAGTCTGCACTCAGCCCCCCAGCTCACATGCACAAGCTGTGTGCGGCGTGCACAAAAGGCAGGTTAATTGATTCTCTTATGCCTGAGCGAGATGGTAGCTGCAGAGTGGGAGGTGCATTATCACCCAGGCTCCACCGGCTGCGGTCTCAGTTCTCTTCACAAAGTTTTCCTCACCAGTCTTTTCCCAGGCACCAGCCACCCTGCTGCCGCCTCTACCCAGAGATCAAGGAAAATTTGTAGTGGTGGCTGCCACTGCAATTTTTGCATTGGTCGTTTAAATGTCTCTCTGCATCCCCAGCCACCTGTCTCTGGCAGACAGCGCCCCTAAGCTTTTCGGGGTTGCGTTTTGTCTGTATTTTCTTGGTTTTAGCTGCTGTAGTTTAGGGGTCCCTGTTTATGATTCAGACCCCGTTCTTCTCGGGGGAAGCTAACTGGCCGTTTCAATGTCCCTCTGGTGCTAGTGCCCGTGGGCACCCAGCCCACCCTCTGGAGCCTCCACCGCACTTCTTACCCGTTGGGATGTGTGAGAGTCAAATCCACTGTCCGCGGCCCCAAGGCTCCTCTCCCACTATCGTTCCATTGTTTTCCAGGTGATTACTCCACTATTTAGTCGCAATTCCAGTTTGGTCTGGGGAGGAGGTCAGCGTGATTCCCATTCACTCCTCCGCCATCTTCTCAAGTCCTGGTTTCTCCATCTTATATTATTCTTAACCTCCCCCTATCTGATTTGTACCTACTGATTATTCTTCTTATTCCCTGTACCTTTTCCCACATTCTCCCCCCACTCCCTCCCCTACTGATAACCCTCCATGTGATCTCCATTTATGTGATTCTGTTCCTATTCTAGTTGTTTGGTTAGTTTGTTTTTGCTTTATTTTTTAGGTTCAGTTGTTGATAGTTGTGAGTGTGTCATGATTTTATTGTTCATAGTTTTGATCATCTTCTTTTTCTTAGTTAGTCCCTTTAACATTTTATATAAGGGCTTAGTGGTGATGAACTCCTTTAACTTTAACTCCTTTAACTTGGTGATGATGAAATCCCAGTGTCAGCTAGAGGGATAGAATGCTGTTGGGGATTTAAAGAAGAAGGGGTGTAAAATGTTCCTCCTGGAATATGCAAAGATGAACATCCAGATAAAGGGCAAGCACTTTATCTGCCCTCCAATTCTAAATGACAGCTTTGCTAGATAGAGTAATCTTGGATGTAGGTCTTTGTCTTTCATCATTTCAAACACTTCTTTCCAACCCCTTCTTGCGCGTAAGGTTTCTTTTGAGAAATCGACTGATAGTCTTATAGGAGCTCCTTTGCAGGTAACTCTCTCATTTTGTCTTACCACTTTTAAGATTCATTATCTTTAATCTTGGGTAATTTAATGATGATGTGTCTTGGTGTGTTCCTCCTTGGGTTCAATTTCTTTGGGATTCTCTGAGCTTCCTGGACTTGCATGTTTATTTCCTTCACCAGATTGGGGAAGTTTTCCTTCAGTATTTTTTCAAGTAAGTTTCAATTTCTTGGCCTTCCTATTCTCTCTCTGGCACCCCTATGATTTGGATGTTGGAATGTTTAAAGTTGTTCCAGAGGTTCCTAAGCCTCTCCTCATTTTTTTGAATTCTTCTTTCTTCATTCTGTTCCAGCTGAATGTTTATTTTTTCCTTCTGTTTCAAATTGTTGATTTGAGTCCCAGTTTCCTTCCCTTCACTGTTGGTTCCCTGTATATTATTCATTATTTCACTTTGTATAGCCTTCACTTCTTCCTTTATTTTACAGCCATACTCAATAATTTCTCTGAGCACCCTGATTATCAATGTTTTGAACTCTTCGCCTGATACATTGGCTATATCCTCATTGCTTAGTTCTTTTTCTGGAGTTTTGATCTGTTCCTTCATTTGGGCCATATTTCTTTGTCTCGGCACACTTGTTATGTTGTAAGGGGCAGAGCCTTAGGTATTCAGGGTAGAGCAAACCACTTCACTGCTTTGTGGCGCTGTATGCAGGGGAGTGGTCAGAGAGGGAACAATGCCACACTCACTCAGCACTCACTCCAGTTTCAGTTACTTCCCCCACTACCCACAAGCAAATTGGGTCCTTCTGGTGCTGATTCACAGGTGTGTGCTTTTGTGTACATTCTAGGACCCCATGGGTTCCTCCAATGGACTTTCTTGTGGGACTGGGAATTTTTCCCACCACCGCAACCTCAAAAGGTTTTTACAGGAAGAGGTTTTGAGGCTTAATATCCCTGTGCTGGAACCCTGAGTTGTGTGGTTATCTTGCGCCCTACTTGTTCCTCCCAGTTTATCTGCATGTGAATGTGGGACCACCTTGTTGGCCAGCTGTCACCTCACTTGCTGGGTCCACCAACTGCCACCTTCCCATGCATCCTCTCCACCCCAGCTTCCTGTCTCTGCCCCTCCTACCAGTCTGGATGAATATTTCTTCTTTAACTCCTTGATTGTTGGACTTTCATACAGCTCGATTTTCTGGCATTTCTGTTTTGTTTTGTTTTGTTTTGTTCTTTAAGTTGGTTGTTGCCCTTCTTTTGGCTGTGCAAGGAAGCAAAGCATATTTACCTATGCCTCCATATTGGCCAGAAGTCCTTGAAATTCTTATGAGATGTTTAGTTGGATACATGAAGTAGGCTGCAAGATATACAATCTACAGTTCAGGAGAAAAGCTCTTGCTAGAGATATAATTTGGGAGTGATCAGAGGATGAATTTCATTTAAAGCCAAGAAGAAGAGAGCTCAAGGAGAGAGTGTTAAGTAGAAACAAGAAGACATCCACAGAGAGTGAGAGAAACTGATGATAGAGAGAGGAAGGATACATGTAGGAATGAAGTATTTGTCAAGGTGTGAGAAGGTTAGGGATACCATGTGCAAGTAGGTGCAAGTGTTTACCCTGTATGAGATCAGATATAGTTTTTACAGTTCAGCAGAATGGAAAGCCAGATATGTTAGCACAGATTCATGTATGCGGACAGATGTGATGGTAGAAAAATGGAGTACCTCTTATCTGATTGAATCTATAAATTGTGAGGTGAAGTTAATCCCAGTGTCAGCTAGAGGGATAGAATGCTGTTGGGGATTTAAAGAAGAAGGAGTGTAAAATGTTCCTCCTGGAATATGCAGAGGTGAACATCCAGGAAACTGTTAAGATTACCCAGCAGTTTTCAGACATCATTTAAGAATCATGGTAATATGAGAAAAGTAAGAAGTTAGGAAATTGTGTGACTTTTCTCCAGAAACATTCAGCTACTCAAGTGCAGGCATGGAGTTGATTGACAATTGGTCAGGCAAGGAGGAAGTGGAGAGGGTAAAGAAGGTAGAAGTGTTTACAAAGGAGAAATTATAGTGCTATGTCACTGTTAATTGTGTTTCCAAAGATGGCTGCAACAATACTCCATTCCACACACTCTTTTGCAGTGTGATCTTGCCACTCACCCACCAAAGGATATAGTTTATTTCCCCTCCATTTGGATCTGGGCTCACCATATATTTTGTTTTCACCAATAGAATGCAGCGGAAATGATGCTGTATAACTTCTGCAACTTCTAGCTTTGCTAATTACAGCACTCACTGTTGAAAGCCAGCTGCCATGTAAACAAGCCAAATCTGCAAGCTGTCCTTTATGAATTGACAGGGGGGTGGGGAGGGAGAGAGAAGAAGAAGGGGAAGAAGAAAGAAGAAGAAGAAAAAGAAGAAGAGGAGGAGGAGGAGAAGGAGAAGAAGAAGAGGAAGAAGGAGAAGAAGGAGAAGGGGAAGGAAAAGAAGGAGAAGGAGAAAAGGGAGAAGGAGAAGAAGAAAGAAGGAGAAGAAGGAGGAGGAGAAGAAGAAAAAGAAGAGGGAGGAAGAGGAGGGGGAAGAGGAGGGAGAGGGGTATGGGGGAGGAGGGGGAGAGAAGGAAGAGGAGAAAGAGGAGGAAGAGGAGGAGGAGGAGGGGAGGGGCAGAGTGGGGAGGCGAAGGGAGATTCCAGGCATCACCACTAAGGTCCCCGTCATGTGAGTGAAGCTGTCTTGGATGCTCCAATCTTAATCCACATCTGGCTATAACCTCATGAGAGACTCCAGTTGATACTGCAAAAGGCAGAAGAACCCTCTAGCCAAGTGCAGCTAAAATTTCCGGTCCACAAAATTGTGAGCATATAAAATACTTACTGTTTTGCATTGCTAAGCTTTGGGGTAATTTGTTGCCTAGCATTAGATAACTGAATCAGGAAGTGCTCCCCCAGCTTGTTGCCACCATCCACCGAAAAGACATAAGGATCTCAGGGGGATGAGTGTAGGCGAAATAATACAGGGGCAGTGAAGGGGGAGTTGAGGAATTCTGAAGTCGAAGCACTACAACAAAGAGAAAGACAGGGGGTGATGCCAGACAGTGGAAAACTTGAAATCCCTATTTTGAGATAATGTTGTAACTGATGAAAAGGCTCTGGATATAGGAGTGGGGAGCCGTGGTAGAGAAGAGGACTCAAGGAAGCTGAGAAACAGGGAAGCCAGGGTGTCAAATGAGTCATCTGCATAGATGTTAAGGTCTCCAGGAACATGTGAAAGGAAACAGCTTAACGTGGTGTTTAAGTGCACGTGCTTGGGAGCCAAGCTGCATTTCCAACGTTGATTCTATCACTAACTACTTGTGTGTGATGTTGGGTAAAGTACATTACTCTCAGCACCTCAATTTACTCATCTGGAAAATGAGAATGATAATAGTACCTATCTTATACTAGCATAGGAATTAAACAAAACAATGCTTTTAGAGTGCCTCAAAGAGTTCCAGAAGAGAGAACACTCTGAAAATGCTGTCATTGTCCTCCCTGGCAGCAGAGATAATGATAGCAACGCGGATGCTGGAGGCACCAACTGACTAAGGTCAGTGAGTACCAGCAACAAGGTAGTCGAGTGATAACATCTGAAAATCAGCTTCAAAGGGGTTGAGGTCTTTGAAGTTGGAAGAGGGAACAATGATTAATTAGAAGCAGCAAAGCAGAGTGAAAAAGAGGCTTGCCCCTTTTCCCAGGTTTTAAGTTCCATGGGGTGTGAAATCAAAGTTTCTCCCTGAAAAGCCTGCCGAAGAAGCAATGTCCTTGGGGAGAGCCACATTCCATGTGGAGTGAGGTCAAGGGAACATTCAGGGAAGGGGACGAGAACGTGTATCTGTTGGTGACAGAACAGGAGCTCTGGGGAGCTCAATGGAAGGGTTTGAGCAGATGAAAAGAAATGGAAGAAGGGTCAGGTTTCAGGATGTACAAAGCAGCATGGCAATAAGGGAATACACAGTGAGCAGTTATGTGACGGGGTTTAAGAATCAAGAAGAAATATTCATGACCTCCATGGGGTTGGTCCAAGAAGCCTCTCAAGAAGAAATGTGGGAAGACCCAGAACCAGCTGTCCATTCCAGGGGTTCACGGTGGTGTAGTTCTAGGGGATGGCAGTAACCTCCTCAGAGCTATTCTGCTGGGTGACTCACTTCCCTACGCAAGCTTTAAAAGGTGTGGGGTAGGGAGAATGAAGAGAGTATCGTTTCCATCTATCAGTAGCTGACATCATGAAGAATTAGAGCATCCATTTATGTTTGATCCATTTATGGAAGCCCAAAGGGTGATTATTCTCTTTCAGGAGCAGAGAGCGTAAGCCACCTGACCTTGGGTAATTAAAAGGTACCAGGTGCTGTATATCTCTTACAGCAAAAAGATGACCCATCACTAGCCATTACAGTGTGCCTTTGTCCATTTGGGCTGCTATAACAAAGCTACCATAGACTGAGTGGCTTATAAACATTTATTCGTCACAGTTCTGGAGGCTGGGAAGTCCAAGATCAAGGCACCATCAGATTCAGTGTCTGATGAAGGCTTGCTTCCTCGTTCATGCATAGATAGCCACCATCTTCTTATTATGTCCCCACATGGCAAAAGGGGCAAGGAGGCTCTCCAAGTCTCTTCTATACGGGCATTAATCCTCATTTCTTACCCCTTCCCCTCACCCTTTATGCTCCAGTCATGCTGGCCTCCTGTCGTTGGCCATGCCGGCACGTACCCATCGTGGGTCCCTTGCACTTCCTGTTTCCTTGTCTCTGGAATATGTGCATAGCTTGTTTCTGCATTCCCTTCCACTCTCTACTCAAATGTCATCTTGTTAGAGAGAACTTCCCTGACCGTTTCCCGCATAAAATAGAACTGTCATCCACACAAATGCTTTCTATCTCTTTGTGCTACTTTATTTTTCTCCATTACGCTTTTCATCATCTGATATACTATATACACTTTGGGGTGTTTTTTTTTCTTTGTTATATCCCTGGCATTTAGAACTGTTCCTGGAACATAAATATTTATTGAATAAATGAATGAATTTGAACACTTCAATATATTCTATGTACATGATCTTAAGTATCGGACTTAACCTCTAAAGTCTCATTTCCTCATAAAGTGATGATATCAAAACACTTGTCTCACACTGTTTTTGATTAGTGGCATAATATGTGTGGAGTACATTCCAGTGTGCTAGAATCTGATAGGAGGTAAATAAACCATTGTTGCCATTGTTGCTGTTGTTGCTGTTCTTATTGTTGTTACCACTAATTAATGTTACTTCAGCAAACAATGGTCAAGAATTCAGTTTTAGAGTCCCCAGAAAACCCATCTAAATGCTTCAGGGACCAAACACTATCCTCATGCTTGCCCCATCCTGGCAGACCCTTAGCCAAATATTCCCCCAGTCTATCTACCAGACTTGAGTTCATTGGCAAGCCAGAACCCTGTTTTCTAAGGGAGAAAATAGCTCACCCATGTGAGCCCAGTACACCAGGACGCGATCCTGTGCAATAAAAGTAATTTACTAAATGGTCCTCTGGTGTTACGGAAAAGTGAATTCACTTTGTACAGTACACAAGTTACTTCCACAGAGCAGTTTCGTCCCTGCTGGAAACTTGGTCTAACAGAAAACCAAAGTACAGTTTTTTCCAAGCATCCTGGGCCTTGGGAGTCAAGTTGAGGGAGAGAAATATGAGGAGCAATATGCTGTAATAAAACCAAGTTGTTCTCTATGTTGCTCTTGAGACCGTTAACTTTTCCAAAAGGAACTAAAAGACTGGAGAGTGGATGGACAGACTACCACGATGAAGGTGGAGGACAAAGCCAGAGGCCCAACACCACAGTCAGAACCAGTTGTCCAGAAATACAGTAAACCTAAAGCTGACTGCTACTGAGAGACAGAGAAAGGAGGAAATAAGAAGGGAACAGAGAGGGGAGGGAAGAAAAGGGGAGAGTTGAGAAAGGGAGAGGAGAAGAACCAGCATCCCTTTTATTTTTATTGAATTTATGGGGGTGATGTTGGTTAATAAAATTATATGTGTTTCAGCAGTACAATTCTATAATACATCATCTATATACTGAATGGTGATTGAAGGAGACCAAATCAAGTTTCCTTCAATCACCATTTATCGCCCATTTACCATCTTCTACCTCCCCCACCCTCATTTCTGTCCAGTAATCACCATAATGTTGTCTGTGTCTATAACATTTTTCTTTATTTGATTAATCCCTTCACCTTTTTCACCCAGCCCTGCAATCCCCTCCCCTCTGGCAGCTGTCAGTCTATTGTCTGTACCTATGAGTCTGTTTCTAGCTTGTTTGTTAGTTTATTTTGTTCATTAGATTCCACTGTAAGTGACATCATATAGTATTTATCTTTCTCTGACTGGCTTATTTCACTTAGCACAATACTGTCCAGGTCCATCCATGTTATTGTAAAAGGTAAGATTTTCTTCTTATTTACTACTGAGTAGTATTTCATTGTATAAATGTATCACTACTTTTTTATCTACCCATTTACTGATGGACACTTGGGCTACTTCTAATCTTGGCGATTGTAAATAACACTGCAATGAACACAGGATACATATATTCTTTCAAATTAGTGTTACCAGTTTCTTAGGATATATTCTTGGAACTGGAATCTCTGGGTCATAAAACAGTTTCATTTTTAACTTTTTGAGGTAACTCTATATTGCTTTCCACACTGGCTGAACTAATCTGCACTCCCACCAACAGTGCACGAGGGTTCCCTTTTCTCCACATCCTTGCCAACAATGTCTGTTGATTTATTGATAATAGTGATTCTGACAGGCATGAAGTGATATCTCGTTGTGGTTCTCATTTGCATTTCTCTGATGATTACTGACATTCAGTATCTTTCCATATGTCTACTCAATTCTTCTACCCACTTTTTAATTGGGTTGTTTGTTTTTCTGATGTTGTCTGAGTTCTCTATAAATTTTAAATATTAACCCCTTATCAGGTGTATCATTGGAGAATATCTTCTCCCATTCATTGGGCTATCTTTAATTTGTTGATGGTTTCCTTTGATGGGCAAAAAATTTTGTTTGATATAGTTTTATTTGTTTATTTTTTGTTTTGTTTTCCTTTCCTGAAGAGATACATCTGAAAAAATGTTGCTAAAGAAATGTCCAAGATTTTACTGCCCATGTTTTCTTCTAGGATTTTTTATGTTTTTGAGTCTTATATTTAAGTCTTGAATCCATTTTGAGTTTATTTTTGTGCGTGGTGTAACAAGGTGGACTAGTTTTGGTTTTTTGTTTGTTTGTTTGGGTTTTTTTTTTTTTTTTTTGCATGTATCTATCCAATTTTCCAAACATCATTTATTGAATAGACTGTCTTTACCCCATTTTATGTTTTTGTCTCCTTTGTCAAATATTAAATGACCATAAATGCAGGGCTTATTTCTGCTTTCTATATGCCATTGAGCTATATGTCTGTTTATATGACAGTACCATGCTGTTTTTATTATCATAGCCTTGTAGTATAGTTTGATATCAGGTAGCATGATTCCTTCACCTTAGTTCTTCTTTCTCCAGATTTCTGTGGTTATTTAGGGTCTTTTGTTGTTCCATATAAATTTTTGGAATATCTGTTCAGGTTTTGTGAAATTCACCATTGCTATCTTGATACAAATTGATTTAAATCTATAGATTGCTTTGGGTAGTATAGACATTTTAATGATCTTAATTCTTTCTGTTGATGAACACAATATATGCCTCCACATATTTGTATCTTCTTCATTTTCTTTCTTCAGTGTCTTAATTTTCTGAGTACAGGTTTTTTACATCCTTGGTAAAATTTATTCCTAGGTATTTTTTATACTATTGTAAATGGAATTATTTCTCTTAGTTTCCCTTTGTGATAGTTCATTATTGGTGTATGAAAATGCCACTGATTTCTGGGTAATTATTTTGGGTCCTGCTACTGTGATGAATTCATTTATCAGTTTTAGTACTTTTTGGTGAAGTTTTCAGGGTTCTCTCTGTATAGTATCATGTTATCTGCAAATAATGAGTTTTACTTTCTCCTTTTCAATTTGGATGCCTTTTATTTCATCTTCTTGTTTGATCACTGTGGCTAGGACTTCCAGTACTATGTTGAATAAGAATGGTGAAGCAGACATTTCTATCTTGTTCACAGTCTTAAGGGAAATGCTTTTAATATTTTCCCATTGAGTATGTCAGCTCTGGGTTTGTCATATATGACCGTGAAGTATGTTCCCTCTATTCCCACATTTCTAAGAGTTTTTATCATAAATGGGTGCTGGATTTTATCAAGTGCTTTTTTTGCATCTATTAACATGATCATGTGGTTTTCTCCTTCATTCAGTTTTTGTGATGTGACATATTTGTTGATTTGGGAATGTTGTACCAACCTTTTATCCCCAGAATAAATCCCACTTAATCACAGTGTGTGATCTTTTTGACGTATTGCTATATTCAGTTTGCTAATATTTTGTTGAGGATTTTAGCATCCATGTTCATCAGGGATATTGGCCTATAATTTTCTTTCTTTTAGTGTCTTTATCTGGTTTTGGAATTAGAGTAATGCTAGTTTTGTAAAATGAGCTTGGAAGTCTTTTCTTCTCTTTTTAGAATAGTTTAAGTAGGATGTGTGTTAGTTCTTCTTCGAATGTTTTGTAAAATTCACCTGTGAAGCCATCTGGTCCAGAACTTTTGTTTCCTGGGAAGATTTTTAAATTATTATTATCGCTCCAATTTCATTAGTTGTAATATGTCTATTAAGATTTTCTGATTCTTCCTGATTCAGTTTAGGAAGATAATGTGTTTCTAGGAATTTACCCATTTTATCCAGGTTGTTCCATTTGCTGGCATAGAGTCATTCGTAATACATTCTTACAATTCTTTGTATTTCTTTTGTGTCAATTGTTACTTCTCCTTAATTTCTGATTTTATTTATTGGGGTCCTCTCTCTTTTTTTCTAGGTGAGTCTGGTTAAAGGTTTGTCAATCTTGTTTATCTTTTCAAAGAACCAGCTCTTGGTTTCATTGATATTTTGTATTTTTTTAGACTCTATTTCACTTATTTCTGTGCTAATCTTTACTATTTCTTCTCTTCTAGTTACCTTGAACTTTGTTTTTTGTTCTTTTTCTAGTTCTTTTAAATGTAGGGTTATATTGTTTATTTGAGATTTTTCTTGTTTCTTGGAGCAGGCTGTAATGCTATGAATTTCCCTCTTAAGGACTGCTTTTTCTCTGTCCCATAGATTTTGGATTGTGTGTTCTCATTTTCAATTGTTTCAAGGTATTTTTTTATTTCTTCCTTGGACTCGTCGTTAATGCATTAATTGCTTAGTAACATGTTATTTAGCCTTAATGTATTTGTGTGTTTTTCAGGTTTTCTTGTGACAGAAAAAGAGCTAAATGAAAAGGAGGCAAGCTATTTATCAGATAAAGAGTTAAAAAAAATTATAAGGATGCTCAAGAAACTTTGTAAGAATTACAACAGCATGAAAAGGGACATAGAAACCATTAAAAAAGTATCAGTCAAAAATAAAAAATACAATATCTAAAATGAAGAATACACTAGAAGGCATACCAGTAGGTTGGATAAAGCAGGGGATTAAATTAGTGATTTGGAAGACGAAGTAGCAGAAAATACCCGATCAGATCAGAAAAAAAGAAAAAAGAATTTTAAATAACAAGGATAGTTTATGGGACATTTGGGATAACATGAAGTGTAACAACACCTGCATCATAGGAGTACCAGAAAGAGAAGAGAGAAAGCAAGAAATTGAGAATCTATTTGAAGAAATAATGACTAAAAACTTCCCTAACACAGTGAAGGGAAAAGACATACAAGTCCAGGAAGCATAGAGAGTTCCAAAGAGACTCACACCAAGACATAACAATTAAAATGGCAAAGGTCGAAGACAAAGAGAGAATCTTAAAAGCAGCAAGAGAAAGACAGTTACCTACAAGGGAGCTCCCAATGAGACTGTCAGCTGATTTCTCAACAGAAACATCTTACACCAGAAGGATTTGGCATTGCCCTGCTTGGTGTGGCTCAGTTGATTGAGCATAATCCCTCAAAGTGAAAGGTTGCTGTGCTAATTCTATTCCTGGTCAGGGTATGTGCCTGGACTGCGGGCCGAGCCCAAGTTAGGGGTGTATTCATGGGCAACCAGTTGATGTTTCTCTTCCTCTCTTTCTTCCTCCCTTCCTCTCTCTCTAAAATTAAACAAAACATATTTTTAAAAAGGTTTGAAATACTCAGAGTGCTGAAAAGCAAGGACCTACAAGCAAGATTACTTTACCCAGAAAATCTATCATTTAAAGTTGAAGAAAAAAGAAAGAGCTTCCCACACAAGAAAAAGCTAAAGGATTTTGTTACCAACAGTCTTAGCGATATTCTTAGAATGTGACTGGGAATCCCATTCCAGAAATAGATAAATTAGAGCATGGAGTGATTACTATAACTACAGAGCCTAAAATAAATAATGAATCAATCTCTCTCTCTCTCTCTCTCTCTCTTTCTCTCTCTCTCTCTCTCTCTCGCCTATTCAGAATGTATCCAGCCATGTACTATGAAATAGAAAGACATTTATTGAGGAAGATATAAGATACAAGAAACATTGTACACAGGACAATGATGCTACAGACCCCTTCAGAGTAAGCACCTTGGGATCTCACACAGTTCTCCCAATCACCATCAGCTGCCCTGTTATATTTTCCTGAATCTCATCATTGGTCTGAAACCTCTTTCCTTTCAAAGGTGGTTTTAGTTTTGGAAAACCAGAAGTTGCAGGGCACCAAATCTGGGCTCTAGAGGAGCTGAGTCACCTGGATGATTTGATGTTTCGCCAGAAACTCTGCATGAAATGCGATGCATGAGCAGGTGCCTTGTCACGATGAAGCTGCCAATCACCAGTTGCCCATAGCTGCAGCATGTTGAATCATCCAAATAGTTTCTGTGGAGGAATGTTCAAGCTTAATGCAAAATTTGATGCTGATTCGTTGCTCTACTCACTCATTCATTTTGAATGCACTGGCCACACAGTGCACATGCTCACTCAACAGCATCTACCACCCCCACTGACTAGTACAGGGAAGTCATCATTGTTCAGGCATGCACATTCCTGTCCACTCTCCTTGGCTGCCAGGTTACATTGATGTTGCATAAACTGTTTTCCTTATATTAACAATGGTAGACTTTTCCCAGACAACAGATATCCCTATGTCTATCTCTATCTCTCTTTTTCTCTTTCATTTCTGTGTTTATATTGGTAGTTACAAAATAGTCACAGGAATGTAAAATACAGCACAGGGAATATAGTCAATAATATTGTAATAATTATGTCTGGTGCTAAGTGGATACTGGAATATCAAGAGGAACACCTTTTACAGTATGTGATCATCTGACCACTATGCTATACACCTGAAACTAATACAAAATAATACTGAATGTAAACTGTAATTGAAAAATAAAATCTTTTTAAAAGAAAATAAAAATATCTCCTTTTTACATATTTGTGTGCATTCCATGGCTCTTCTTAGATAACTAACAGTGTTTCCACCAGATCTGGATTTAGATATGCCCTTTACAAGTATTCAAAATCACTCTAAAATGTCAAACAAAACAAGGCTATTTGAGGAGACATTCACAGAACACACAGGGATGGCGAAAGAGGTTTGCCGCTATACTTTCCAAACTTGCCTAAGATCAGAAAGAAATCCAGTGGACAATGTTATTCAGTGATAGAAAATATAAGTTTAGCAGATTATTAGAGAACATAGGCAAAAAAGTTTGTACTTTTGTTTTACTTCTTGGTCATTTTTTTCAATCCCCTTTACTTTTTGTTTTCCTTCTAGAAATTTCTGAGCTGAAGCTTTGATTTTTAGAAACAAGTGCAAAATTGTAAAAATCTGGTCCTGCAAGATGTTAATAGATGTTTTGGGATAATATTTGGTAATTTAAGTTGGTAAAGCCAAGATCAAAAAAGAAGTTAAACAGGTGTCTTTACTGGAGAACCGTTCGGTATCTTTGAATTCTATGTTGTGAATCTCAAATATAGGGACATAGTACATGATGTTCTGCTAACTATATTGATCACAGAAACATTTTTCGCAGGGAGCATCCTGCAGGGCATTTCTGTAGGGAACACATTTTCAGAAATGCTGATTAGATCTTTCTTTTTCATTGGCCCAAAGAAACATGGATGGATTCACTTGAGGATTCTCTTATCCTTATCAAAAGTATTTTTAAAGCGAAGACTTATGTACTGGGCACTTCTGAAAATGTTAGTTTAAATGTTTGGTAGACACTTCAACTCATAATGTGGGAACTTGAACCCCACAGGAGGAGAATTACCATAAGCTCAAAGCCTCCATTGAATACAGAAAATCTGGCACAGTGGTTTCCCTCACAGCCTCTGGAGCCAGCTCCCTGGGATTGAATCCCAGCTTCCCCCATTTGTTAACTGGTCTGGTGTACTTGAAACTCTCTATGCCACACCTCTCAGTCTTCCCATATAAATAATGAAAATGATACTAATATCACATACTTCACAAAGTTGCTTGAGATTTCATGAGCTAAAAATTTATAAAGTACTAAAATGGTACACACTAACTAGGTTTTTGAAAAGTAATATGTGGCATAAATCATTTCAAGTTCCCAGGAAAAAAATGGGGCACATATGCTCTAAACCAATAAGATTTATCCCATTATCCTTTCTCATCTAGGAACTGTCATATTTTCAGTTTGAAAAAAAAGGAAATTTAAGTTAGACATTAATAAAAAAAAGTTGACTGAAAAGTTATACAATATTCAGATGTAGAATAAGAGGCTATTTTAGAGGAAAATATCATAAGTGAACTAAATACAACTTAGCCTAAATCCACCAAGTCTCCAGGCCTGGAAACACTGACATTTTGAGTGGGAGAGTATGTAGATAAGTATGTATGAGTGTTTTTGTATATGCAGGGAAATACACTTTAATATTTTGCTATTTTAAATTGCTGAATGGAAAAGATAGCTATTTCTGTGTCATAAGACAGTAATCATATCAATGCCATGACCCCTCCATTAGCAAACAAATTCTCAACATATAACTAGATTTTAAGAAGTTTGGGAAGCGTGAGTGATTGTGCATTGAGCACAGGGCCTCTCTGTGACCTGCACCTCTATCCCCCTCTTCTTGATCTGTTTCTTCTGCCTACAAGCACAAATGCCAGACCCCGCCTTAAAACAATCCTTCAAAACTCTACTGAGAGAACCATTCTCATAGTCCCCCAAGCTAATTTTTAAACTTTCTTCACAATAATTTCCTGTCCTTAAAGACAAAATGAATGATCGAAAATTATTCGGATTATCTCTACTTGGGAAAGTCACTTTCTATCACATAAATCCTAGTGAGGCTGGAGCACCAAAAGAAGCCTCTTAAGTCTCCTCAGACCCATTATCGCTTGCTGTTTCAAAAGTGAGCATGTGAGTTGTGGGTGGTTTGCTCCCTTTGCCCGGCTCCATCCTTGGGCCCTGTCTGTGCAGCTCTGAGCCCTGGGGACCAACTCCATGGACTGCATCCGCAAGTAGGCACTGCCAGTCTTAGGTGAGTCAGACCAAGGGAGGCACCTCACAGAGAGGCAGGAGGAATGGGAAGACAGGGCATTTCTTTCCTGCTCCCTGCAGGCTCCAGGCCATGTTTTCTAGCAGCAGCTATTTCCCTCCCTCATTCAGCTTAAACTGCACTAAGCGGTGCACTTTGTAATGCTGGTGTTCCTTCAGGCCTGGGCAGCACTGGCTTCTGCTATTGCTAGTGTCTGTGTACCTCACCCTCTCTGCTTATTCTCTTACCCTGTTCACACCCTTGTAAGTAGGCTCCTTTTTGCAGTCTCTTGAACTATGTGCACTGAACTCTAGTTTTTGCTAAGATCCCAACGGATTCTGAGCCCAACTAATAATGTAGTATTTTTATGTAAATCATAATGATTAATGTGATTACTAAACAAAAATAACATTTTTTTATTTGCATATACTTCAAAGATAAGAAAAAAGCAATTATTGTTTCTACTCAGCTCCACCACCCTGGTGGATGAGGGGCCCTTCTGCAGGGAGTTATGCCTGTTAGAGGTATCATAACTCTTTCAGGAGCCATAGTAATAGTCATGATTCCTAAATGAGTTAAAGCACTTCATACATAGCACACACTTACAACCAGAGACAATTATTTACAGGAAAAATTTTAAAACATTTTAAAATGTATAATATTTTCTCTAAAAATATAGCTTAGTTGACATTTTTCACTTAGAATCTCACAAAATTAATCCATTTCAGCAAGCTTCTTGGGTCTTGCACCCTTGTTCCTTCCTCACCCAGAATTCTCCAGATATCTCCATAGCTGACTTTTTCTAGTCATTTAAATCTCAACTTAATGGTGACCCATTCAGAAGGGGCTTTAAGTAGCCACCCCCCCCTTGCCCAGTATTCTAATTTAATCCTGTACATTTGATACTTTTGCTGTCTATTTGTGTTCCTTCTTCTCCATTAGGACATGAGTTCCGTAACAGCTGAGGCCTTGTCTCTTTTATTCACAGATATATCCTCAGCACTTAGCCCATAATAAATAGCTCCAAAAATATTATTGAATGATTTAATGAATTAATTGGCATTTTACAAGAGAAAAATGGAATAAATCACTGCTCCTGCAGTGTTTCTCAAGGAAGAAAGAAATACATCTGGAAATGCATAGTAGAAGAAAGTGCTCTAATAGAAAGATATAGAGTCCCACTTCCAGCTGTGGAAAAATATCTTATAACAGTTCAGTCACCCCATTGAACAAACTACAAAGATGTGATAAAATGAAAAAATATATCTGTTTGAAGACATTGGAAACTCTCAAGAAAGTCAGATTTCACAGGGTCAGGAGTTTAGAGAGCAGAGAAAGTCACTGAGGTGAGCCCAACATTCCATATCACTTAGCTCTTTAGAGCATTTGTTGATTCATACACAGCACACATAGAAGGGCTGTGAAGCCAAGCAGAAAGCAGCTGCTAAGGGGTAGGAAAGTTGAGTAAAATGTTCATCATCTCACAGATATATGGAGGCAAAAATTGCAATTCAGGGCCAACCAAGCACCAGGGCTTACAGGACCAAGACTGAGGATAGAAGG
This sequence comes from Pteronotus mesoamericanus, assembly GCF_021234165.1. Lineage (NCBI taxonomy): Eukaryota > Metazoa > Chordata > Mammalia > Chiroptera > Mormoopidae > Pteronotus > Pteronotus mesoamericanus. The sequence goes on along the minus strand of NW_026555265.1, from coordinate 9,262,445 downwards.
GAAGCTGAGAGAAATGGGCTTAACAGTCAATGCAGCATTTCTCCTTGAGACATTTACTGATTTATTAGAAGCACATATAGAGAGGTTTATAGTGGCTTTTAAGACTATCAGAAGTTGGGCAGAGCTATCAGCAGTGTCCAAGTGCTGAAAGATTTTTAAATTCTCTCCAGAGAAAGAAAGTATCAACTGTAATTTCTGTAATTTTTATACATGTGTATGACATTCAATAAAATGTTACTAGATCTCCAAGGAAGATGACCAAGTGACCAAGAGAGAGAAAAAAAGACAATAGAAACAAACTCTCCAGAATTCCAAGGAGTTATTTAAATATTTTAAGAACCCACTGATTTATAGATTAATAAAAATAGATAGTAAAAGTGAGAATTTCACTAAAGATTTAGAATAAATGAAAGAGAATCAAATGAAAATTCTAAAATTGGTATCAAAAATTGAGAATTCAATAAATAGATTTTTCTACTAGATCCCACAAGTCTCTCAGGGCATTTTCCATCTTTTCCTCTGTACTTTTCTCTGGATAATTTTCACTGTCCTATCTGCTAGATTACTAGTCCCCTTTCCAGCTGTGTCTAATATCCTATTAAGTCTATTTATTGAATTCTCAACATATGGAACTAGAGTTCCAAAGAAGAGGAGGAAAAGAAAGGGGCTGAGTAATATTTGAAGAAATAATGGCCATGAATTTTACAAAGACATCAAGCCACATATTCAAGAAGCCCTGCAAGGCCCAAACAACAAATATACAAAGAAAAGCATGGCAACACACATCATAGAAAACTGTTGAAAACCATATGTGAAGAGAAAAAACTTGGAGCTGTATACAAAATTTTATAGTTACATAATAAAGAAAATAATTTTGCTTCAGAGGGTCAGACAAAGATTTAGAAGGGAGGCAACAATTCATTTATTCACTCATTCAACAAGAAAAATTCATTGAACACTTAATATATATTCATCACTATGTTGACTAGTTTTTAAAAAGAGAGAGAAAATGACAGAGTCCCTGTGCTCTAAGAGAGTTTGATGTGCAAGAGAAAAAGAGATGTAAACAACATCTCTATAAAGCCTGTCAAAAGGAGCTGCCTTTTTAAACCTTAAAAGAAGAGTGATACTTGGGACAGGGAGAAGTGATGGGCTAAAGGAAGTTGTAGGACATTTACATTTTGTTTTGCTAAACATTCTCGGGGTGAAAACCCAAGCACAGCGAACTATCTCAGTGTGTTCAGTGTGGGAGAGCGGAGGGAGTTGCAAAAAATGAGGCTGAGGAGTTAAGTTGGAAACATTCAGTAAACAGTGGGGGCCCAGCACAGGATTTTTAGCAGAAAAGGAACATCATCCATGTCATTCTTTAGGAAAATCACCCTGGGGGCAACATAGAGTATGCATCTGAGAGGGAACCAGTGTCAGCCCTTGAGACCAATTAGACAATTATGTATTGCCATGACTCAGGCAAGCAAAAAAGGAGTGGGCCCTGAACTAAGACAGTGGGAATAGAAATGGAAACCTGAAAGAGTATCCTCTAGATATTTTGAAGTCGGAATCAACAGGACTTGGTCACCATTGACTGTAGGAGACATATTGTAGAAGTCAAAGTTGACTTAGGTGTATGGAGCATGTCGATGTTGTGAATGCAAATATTTCTTGGCGATAATATCCTGAGGTCTCTTTTAGCTTGTTGAGTTAGATTATCGATAGGATTCTTCTAAAACATTCATCAGGGAGCTAGGAAGTCCAGTCTGGAAATAAGAAGCAAGATGAGAGGCTGACACCAAGCTGTGAGGACCCAGAGGGGAGCCTGGCAGAAAAAAAGCTAAGTAAAGATCAGTGGCTCCAAGGTCACATCTTGGGAGACAGAGATGACCCTCACAAACTACTCTTGGGCTTCTCATTCTCAGACATGTGAAAATACGTTATTTGGGAACAAACCATTAAGATGTTCATTACACAGAAAAACATGCCTAAGAAACAGATCTATGACCTTTCTCATATTATGTTTTACTAAACCACATCCCAATGTTCCCTGCTTACATAGCAGAAACACTAATGATATGAGCTATAGTTAAAAGTGCTTTCCAAGTCTCTGGTTGAAAGCTTCTATATGAATAATGCCAGAGATGGGTGTGAGGTGGTAACTTTGAAGATTAAGTTTGTGCTGTGTTTTTAAAATAATGCACAACAAATTTAAAAAAACACCACTTATAACTGAGGTGAAGTTTCCATAATATTAACAAAATTACTTTGATTTAAATATGTATACATATAATGTCACTGGGGAAACTTTTCACTCTCAGTCAGTGGGTTCCTCCAATTTCAGAAATGATTTATGGATAAGACTATAACTTTGTCAGTGAGATTAGAAGCGTTTTTGTAGCCCACTCATTATCGCAGAATATTGAAGTTCAGGTCAAGAATAACTGACTTCTTCTGCTACAGAAATTCTCTCTCAGGGTTATACCGGATGTGATTTGAACTTTTGTGTTTTTCAGCTACTTGTGGTTTATTTCTTGAAAAGTCTTGTTGATCTGCTTCAAATCCCCTGAGAACTAGCAAAAGGCAAACTCAGTTAATACTTTCACATTTGATCTTTAGAGATGGTTTCTCCAAATTACTTTCCCACACCCCTAAAAACCTCCATAGTAGGTTTAATTAGAGAATAAAATAATTAATAATTACTCAGTTCTTCCTACGTGTTCAACATGGCCTCATGTGCCAAGAAGCAAGGATGCAATGAAAGATATGAGCTTTGAAGCAAATGAAAGACAGAAGCTATTAAAGAAACTAACTAAAAATAGCAAGACATTATAATCAAGAGCTTGTACAGGATCAAGTATTAAACGCTGTAGGATCTTTCATAAAGGAGCAATGTGCATAGACTATATGAATTTGAAAGGCTCCCTAGAGAAGGGAGGATTTAACCCTGGAAACACTGGGTTTTTTGCACTCTCTTTGATCTGGGTGGAACATTTGTGTTACATTTTGCCAACCAATCAATGAAGGGTATACTATCACCAACCTGGTATTTAGTCACTGCTGAATTCATTAAAAATACAAACCCTCTTCCTCACACACTGGAGTGAGTGGAAAAATTTACAACTTCCCTTACTCGCAAGCCCACATTTGTGCCGCCTGTCCCCAGCGTGAACATGCAGGAAGAGGTAAAGCAAGGAGAAGGATGTGAAGCTCCTTACATGGTGGCGTCTATAGCCCTGTGTCAGCAGGTGTGTCAGCCTGATTCCAGGCCAGTCTCACGCAAAATGGTGGCTGGCACACAGAGCCCCTCATGCCACACTTCTTCCAACAGCTCTCCTGTCACTTGCATTTAGCTTCTCTCTGAAGTTTTCTCCCCTATAGATTGGGGTCTCATGCATTTCCATTCACCAAACTTTTATTAAGCCCCTGCAAAGTACAAAGTACTCTACGTGGAGTAATAGAATGTGTGGATACAAAGAAGGGACTACCAAGAAGTATGCAGTCTGCAGAGGTAATAAATAGAAAATTCTAAGGCCGACAGGCAGTGCTGTGTGCTAGAATTGTATACAGACAAAGCTATAAGGTGATGTAAATATTAGGTCTCCAGACACAGGACTTTTTAGAAAGCCTTTTGGTTTATTAAGATCTTCAGGGAAGAAAGAAGGGTGTGGTCATCAGCCCATTTTTGAAATTTATGTGGCAGCCCCTCTGAGGATTGCCCTGTGGTCAGAGAGGAAGGGGACCCACATGACAGTCAAGGGAAAGAGATTTCATTAGACTTGATATGAGAAGAAAAGGTAAACCTTCGAACTGTAAAAGGTGGGGAGAGGGAGTGAGCAATACTGATGATAAAGGAAGTCCAAGCGTTTATTCGGTAACATTTTCACAAGCTGCAATTTTGCTGAAACTCTACTTCTCTTTCTCTGACTCCTGTTGTATAATATCATCTTATCCAATGAAGGGCTGCTTTCTGTGCTAAGAATCACTGAAGGTGAGAGAAATCAATTAGGAGGCTCAAGGAAGACTTTATTTCAGCGGTTGCATCTGAACCCAGCCCAGGAGGTAAATTTTCAAGGTGGTATGTGAAGAAAGACATGATGGAAAAAGGTAGGAAAAGTGAGCAGCTTGTTCAAGAGGGCTTGTGGAAACCAGAAGAACTCTAACATCAGCACGCGGGACAGAACCGGAGAGATTAGGAGCAGCCCAGACCAGAAGACTAATCTGGGAGCAGTTTCTATGTTCCAGACTAAATTGTTCAGACTGAGTCACAAAGACACTAGGGAGCTAGTTCCCTAGTCACTGCTAGTTCCCTAGTCACTGCAGTTCCTGAGCAGGAATGGTGACTTGATTCCATCAGATAATCCCCCAAGGTCACTGACCAATATCACCTAAGGCACAGTCCTCCTGGAAATATTTATGTTTCAATTAAAAACTTCTTAAAGACAAAACAAAAGTGTTTGCTAATCCAAAGACATAAGTTTCATATGAGAAAACATCTACAAGGCAGATATTTTAGGATAGGGGCCTCCAACTACTCCTGACCACTCCTTATGCAACAGGATGGCATTTTGGGAGGATGGAATTTTTAAAGAGATATAGTCCTAAAGCTCCCTACCCTCTTCCCCTGAGACACCTAAGAACAATGACAATCCCTGACAGAACATACTCCCATGGGTGCACCCAGGCTTAACTTAAGAAACCAGCTTGGACAACTGTAATGGAACAACAATAAAAAATAAAAATAAAGGCAAATAATAAAAGAAATCTGAAAAGAAAGAAAGAAAGAAAGAAAGAAAGAAAGAAAGAAAGAAAGAAAGAAAGAAAGAAAGGAAGGAAGGAAGAAAGGAAGGAAGGAAGAAAGAAAAGAAAGAGACTCATTGAATGACCTGAATCAAGCAGAGTTCAAATGGGAAACAGCTTTGTTTCCCTTCAGCCATTGCCTTCACATCTGCCCTGTCAGATCTCCCTTTTCTACCTCTTGACCACACTGACAGACCCCAAACTGTCAGTCCTAAGAACAAGCCTCATTTTGGTAATCAAGGCTCACTTTCAAACAGTCCCGTGGAATTCAATGCTCCGTCAACAGCCTGACTCCCCTCAGCTCCAGCTTAGCCCTGACCTGCAAGGAAGGGGACCATGGTCTGTACATGCACTGTCCTTTCACAAGTTCTCCACCTCCACCCAGCTCTCTTCCCAGGCCGGTGCAGGATACAGGGGGATTGTGCAAAGTGAACCTACATGCCGCCTAACTGGTACTTTTGTGGTCCAATATAAGTGTCTTGAGGGAGCCCCCACCCTGTTCTTGGTGGAAATCAGGCTCTTCCACAGGATCATGAGAAAAGCATTCCAAGGACCCACACATGGTAGACTGTGGTGTGGCAAGGTTTATTCAGGTGGAAATCTGCCCCTGAGTTTCCAACGTCCCATTTCCACAGGTGCCACCATGGAAAAAGTCCAACCTTGTCTTCAGCAAGGCCAGTACAAAAGCCAGTGTCCAGAATTCCTGTGTCATATTAGAGCCTACTCCTTTGGAGCCTAAGCGGTGTGTTGTGGGCCCACATTGCTGCTAGACCCACATGGTCACGTGTGTTCCCAGATGAGAGAGAGAGAATGCACAAAGGAACAGTGTGAGTGTGGGTCACTGAGCAAGAGGGGAGCAGGGTTTCTTTATTCTCCTGGGATTATAATCAGGAGCTTTTTCAAAATAACCAATCAACTGTCCAAACTTTTGTGGGCTTATGATGGGTCCACCCCCTAGTTAGACTGACAAGCCTCTATAGTCAAGCATTTCCTCCTGTACCGCCCCTCCCCCGCAAAAAAAAATCTGGTAGCAGAGGGCAGACAGTGCTCCTGGGGAGATTTCCTGTGCTCTTAGGATTAAGTCTGCTCAATGGCAGCAGCCCTGAAGTGTACGACTGAGTCTATAAATGCAATAGTTCCCTGGCTAACCAAACAGGCTTATGCTCTCCAATTTCTTAAACTAAATGTCTAATTCCCTTTGCTCTCTTTATAAATACCTAGATAACTATCTATGGTAACAACCCCAGACTTGAAAGGAAGGGCCAAACCTTCTCATCAGGGCATGTGATTTATTTTCTTGGCAATTTCCCTTGAATTTCTAGTCTGCTCTTTATATAGGCTTGTTTGGCCAGGCTGTCTCTTGATAGGTGCTGTAGGGTCATGTCTAGCAGCAACTTCCTAAGAGTTTATCATCCAATCATTATCGGCTTTGGAGCTTTAGCTGAATTTTTTTAAGACAGCAGGAGTGCCACCCAACATCTAATGTATATGTAAGCTACCATTACCACTCACTAATTGTAACAAAGCCTTTCTCTTCCACTCACTCATGAAATCATATCAAATGCAAATCAATGAGAATGAAATTATTATACAGAAACTACCGAGTATACTCTAATTTATTCTTTAAATACTAACAAATTTGGATACTTAAAGCATGACTAATTACAAGTTTGTTTTGACACACCTCCCCCACTGATGTTTTGCAAAATTAATGGAACCCTTCTATTACTGAAACAACTGTAATCTTATGCCAAGTGAAGAGCTCAACAGAGAGAGGTCCACTTTTGTAGGTTATCAGTTCTAAAATGTCAATGTCAAGTATTACTTTGAATTACTAAATCACATATCATGTGGGCAGGTAAGAAATCCTGGTTAATTGTAAATTGCAACCTTGACTGAGGCAGGAAGGAAAGTAACGGAGATAAAGAGATTGTAAAGGAGCCATGGCAGAAAGCATGTGGTATGGAGGAGGCACTAGTGGCTTTGTGCATGCTGCCTCCAGAGCACACTTTGTGGCATTTTCCAGCCACTTGGTGTAAATACCTTTGGTCTCTGTGGTCTAATGTTTGGTAAACCAGCATTAGAGGAACTGCTGGAAACCTGACCCAGTGCTTGAACACCAATACCTACTCTACCCCTTGGTCTCTTGCAGATGAGGGCCTCAATCTTCACAGTGGTTTTTTCAGTCAGTGCAGAGTGCTAGCTTCTGCTTCTGTGAGCAGAAATAGATTGACAAAGGGTAACCAATTCTTGTCAATTTCCTAGTCTCTTCTCAGCAAAAATATTCAGACTCGCAAGTCAATCAATAGTTAAGAAATATCTAAGAAGTACCCACTAGCACAAGGTCCTGCAGGATCCCAGTTCCATGGTAAGTACAAGCCAGTCTACCTCTAAGGCTAAAAAGACTGGACTCTTATCCAATAACACTACAGCTCACGATATTTTCTCTTTAGGAATGTGTGATGTTGGGGAGGGAGAAAAAAAGGAGAAAGACTATCAAGAGATGGAAGAGAGAGATTTCAAATGCAATGATCCTCAACTGACAGAAAGTAAGGACTATGAAGAACTAGGGTTTTTAAAAGAAAGGGGGTCTCGTGATACAATCAATTCTGAAATTAGGAAGTATGACTCTAGACCAAGTCAAAATCATCTATTCAACAGATTGGGTTGAATGATTTCTACATCCTTGTTATTCAAATCATGATTCACCAAACAGCAGCATCAGCATCAGTATCACCTAAGAACTTTGTAGAAATGCAGACTCGCAGGCCCCATCCCATAAATAATGAATCAAAACTGCATTTTAACAAGATCCCCAGGTAATTCATAAGCATGTTAAAGTTTAAGACGTACTGGTCTGGGTTCCAGACATTGATTATACATCTATCTACAAGTGGAGACCAGGAAATCAGCTGAAGTCAACTATTCAGAGCTGCTGAGAAAGAACCAGCCCAAAGCTTGTCATTGTCTATACATCTAGAGAATTCTCAAGTGACTGATGCCTCTCACCTGGCTCTCAGTTCTTTCAGAGGGAGCCATTGACTGCTATAGCCACTTTAGAATTCACATCACTAAAACAGGGGGAGAGATGCTGAATTAGAACTCAGGATGCATTTTTTTCTGTAGGATAATTGAATTATGTGTTTTTGTGTGTTGATATTATTTACACTTCCAAATTACTTTCATTAATGACTTATACTTTCAAAAGAGACATATTCAATAAAGCTATTCAAATACAAAAGAAAAATTATATAGTATATCAGATAGGAAAAAGAAACAGCAAAAGAAAATGCTTCAGTCCCTGGCCGGGTGGCTCAGTTGGTTGGAGTGTCATTCTGAACACCAAAATGTTGCGGGTTCAACCCCTGCTCAGGGCACACACCTAGGATGCAGGTTTGATCCCCAGTTGGGGCATGTACAGGAGGCCACCGATCAATGTTTCTCTCTCCCATCGATGTTTCTCTCTCTCTCAAATCAATAAAAACATGTCCTCGGGTGAGGGTTAAAAAAAAAAGAGAGAGAAAATTCTCCAAGCACCTTAGGTATCATGATTATTTAGAATAAGCAATAAGTGTAGCTATGGGGTTGCTGGTAGCCAAACAAAAAGAGAAACATGAGTTATAAAACTCTCATTATCTGGAACATACCTACCACTCAAGAGAGGTAAGAGATATTTTTGTAATGCCTAGATATCAGTGTTAGGAAGAAAAAGTTAAGTATTTAGAGAAGGAAAGATTAAAAAAATAAGTCTAGCCTCAAAATCTTCAGAAAACAAAAAGACTTCAGTTGGGTTTCAAGCATAAATGTTTTGCATTTTACATACATCCTTTGAACTGTCTAAAATTCTTCAGGACAGGTAATAACTATCAAGTTGCTGATACCACCTGCAAATTCAATCCCAGTAAGAATATATTTCTTTCTTTTCCTCTCCCTTACAGACTTCAAAATTTAAACACTTAGATTTTCAAAGCACTTTCAACTGATATACAGTGGCCCTCCTAATCTTTGGGAATGTGTTCCAAGACCCCCAGTGGATGCCTGAAGCTGCGGATAGTTATGAACCCTATGCATATTGTTTTTTCCTATGCATCCATAGCTTGTCACTTACAGGAAGCACTTTATGGCTTCTCTTTGGCATATCCAAATTGCCAGCATCACTACCCTTGTGCTTTGGAGCCATTATGAAGTAAATTAAGGGTGACTTAAACACAAGCACCATGACACGGCAACAGTTGATGTGATAACCCGATATCTGCTAAGTGACTAACAGGAGGAGAGTGCATACAATGTGGAAATTCTGAGCAAAGGAATGATTCACATCCTGGGAAGGATGGACCAGGATATCGCAAGATTTCATCATGCTACTCAGGATGGTGCCCAACTTAAAACCTATGGATTGTTTGCTGGAATTTTCCATTTTATATTTTCTGACCAAAGTTGATCATGTATAACAGAAACCTTGGAAAGTGAAATCATGAACAAGGAGCACTACTGAATCTTGCTTGACCTTCACAACAACCTTCTGAGATTATTTCCTCCAGAACACTATGAAGGAAGCAGGCCCAGGAAAGATATGCTTCTTGCCTAATATCACACAGCAGGTCAGTTCCAGAAGTTAACCTGGAATCTATATCTCCCAACACCCAGTCTGGTGTACTTGACACTACAGCCAGCTCCCCATTCCTGGAAGTCAAGATTTAATTCCAGTGATCAGTCCGAAAACCCCACTTCCAGCTACCAATTGGCAGATTCTTAGGAAAAGTAACTCTTTCAGACAAGATGAAGAAGGTTCTGTAATTTTGCAAGACCTGTGACTGCCTGCACTTAGGAAGCTCATTTTTTAAATACAATCTTTATTACTTTTTTTCATGACCATTTCGTCCCCTTATCCCCCTCCCCCCAGCAATCCTCACACTGTTGTCCATGTCCATGAGTCCTTTTTCCTTTTTGCTCAGTCCCTCCACCCGCTCAGCTCTACCCACCCCCCAAAAAATAGCTGTCTTCTGTTCTCCATCCATGAGTCTGTCTCTGTTTTGCATGTTAGTTCATTTTGTTCATTACATTCCACATATAAGTGAAATCATATGATAGATCTTAAAAAGAGTCAACGGGAGAGGGCTTTTCACCTGAAAAATGCCTGCACTTGATAGCTCCAACTGAAACCCTATGAGAAGGTTTTAAAATCTAAAATAACTCTGAGAAGGGAAACAAAGAAGTAAGCCTACCATAATCAAAGAAAAACAGCCAAGAGGAATGAAAGAGTTGTCTGCTGGGACAGGCCAGTCAGCAACAAGCTTGTCTTGCCAGAATACAATTTAAGGAAAGGTGTCAATATCAAAACTGAGAAAAACAACATGAGGATGAACTAAGCAGCGGGACAGGCTGATCACAGGACGGCAACAAGCAGATACCTGGAACACAAACAGTGCCCTCTCCCCCGCAGGGAGAGCCCAGCACCGCTCACTTCCAGAAGGAAACGGTGTCTCCCTGCCAGGATAACTGAACCAAAAGCAAAAAAATCTTCAGTCCCTTCTTCCCTCACCACTAATCCACCATTCAGGCAAACAAATTGGAAACCTGGAGCTGTGAATAACAGGTAGCAGCTGAAGACACTGCTTAGTGATGAAGTGAATCTGCTCCGAGGACTGTTTAGTAACTGATCGTGTTTCCCTTTCTGTTGCTGTGATTGAGAAACTTGGAACTAAACCTCTCGCCTCAAGGGTTCAGGACCAGTGATGCCTATTTCTTTGGGACTTTGGATTTACATTTATTTCCTCCACCATTTATTGATATGTATTTTAATAAGCTGCATTAACTTTGGATGAAGTGGGATAAAGATGATAAAAAACATGTGAGGAATGACCATGAATGTGTGTGTGTGTGTGTGTGTGTGTGTGTGTGTGTGTGACAGAGAGAGACAGAGAGAGAGAGAGAGAGGAAATGGAAGGATGAGGGGAGAGAGAGAATATTTGTGAGTGAAGAATTCGGGTGCAGCATTGTGCATTGGGGCCCTGCTGGGCAAAGGAGATGGCTGACAGAGCAGGAGATCAAAACTAAGGCTCCTGGCATTGTTGTCCATGCCTGTAGTGCACACAGCTCAGTAAGTTTCGACAATTACAGACACTGATCATTAATGATCAGTTTGGTAAAAATAGAGATCATGTCCATCACCTAACAATATTCTTTGGTACCATTTTTTGGTTTTATCCCATAAAGACAACCATTGTTGATTTTTATCACTACAGATTGATCTTGTCTGTCCTACAACTTAGCATCAGTGGAATCATGCTGAATGTTCTCTTTCACTTAGCATGACGTTCATCTATTATCAGTAAGTTGTTCTTCTTTATTGTTGACTAGTATTCACTTATACAGATATACCATAATTTGCTTCTCTTTTCATCTGTTGATGAACAGGTAGGTTATTTCTAGTTTCTGACTATTATGAATGAGACTTCTAGGAACACCTGTGTGCAAGTTTTTTAGTGGACATATGTTTTCATATCTCTTATATAAGTATCTATACATTTAATTGCTATGTAACAGGATACATGTATGTTTAACTTTTTCAGAAATTGGCAAACAGTCTCCACAGTTGTTGTACCATTTAAATCCCTACCAAGTAGTGTATGAGTGTTCTAGTTGTTAACAGTTGTTTTAATTTTAGTCATTTTAGTGGGTACCTAGTAGTGTCTCATTCTAGTTTAAATTTGCCTTTTCCTGGTGAATAAAGATATTGAATATCTTTCCATGTATTTATTGATTATTCATATATCTTCTTTTGTGAGTTCTCTGTTCAAATCTTTCTCCCATGTTTTTATTGTGTTGGTTGTCTTCTTACTATTGAGTTGTAAGAGTCATGGTGTTTTCTAGATACAAGTTACTTATCAGACATATGTATTATAAATATTTTCTCCTATATATGTGTCTTGCTTTTTTTATTTTTCACAATATCTTTTGATGAGCAGAAATTTCTAATTTTGATGTAGTCTAATTTATCAGTTTTATCTTTTATAACTAGTGCTTTCCATGTCCTAATAAAAAAAGTCTTTGCCTACCCTAAGGGGACTAAGAGATTCTCCTATGCTTTTTTAAGAATATTTATGACTGATTTTATATATCACATTTATAATCCATCTCAGATAACCTATTATACGTGGAGTGATGTGGGGTCAGAGGGTCATTCCCACCCCGCCCCACCACATATGTATGTCCAGTTGTTCCAGCACCATTTGTTAAAAAGTTTTTGTCTCATTGGAATAGCTTGGCACCTCTGTCAATTACTATTTTGTCATATTTAATCTTCACAACCCTGTGATATATATTCTTTGTTTTACAGATAAGGAAACTGAAGCTCAGAAAAATGAGATGATTCACCCAATGTCATATGCCCTCTGAGATGAGGCATGTGAGTCATACACAGGTCTGCCTGTCTATAAGGCAGTGCTTTTAGACATCACCAGATACAGTCTCCTGTTTTCAAAGACCCAGTCAAAGCCCACTTCCTCCAGGAAGACTTCCCCAACAATTCTAATCTTCCTCTCTCTCACTTTTCTAAACTCACTTGGTTGTTATACTGATGCGCATTGCTTTCCAATTCATACATACGTAAACTCCAAAAACCTGTTCTTCTCTGTCCACCAATATTGTCTGGAAGTAAGCAGAAGCCAGCTTTTAAATTTGATTATGCTTTCTATGTCACCAAGCACAATGCTGGGTATACAGTAAATACTCAATAAATACTTTCAATGGAAAAAATACTGTTCGGCTGAACAGTGGAACCAGCACTTCTCATACCTCATTCAAGGCATTTTGACTTTTATATTAGGTCTCTAGATCCTGCCTCACTTCCCCCATGAATAAACAAGAATTTTAGTGGTAAGAACCTCCTATGTAGAACCTGAACTTAAAGAAATGAACAATGAACAATTAAGTAAAGGGAGAGTTTAAAAGTAATAGTTAAATCCCCTTAAAAATAGTTAAATCCCCAGAAATTGTAGCTTAATCATAAATATGAAAAATATATATGTGCGACTAGACATAGAGAAATTTTGAGAGCTGACGACTGAATCACGCATGGGACATTGTCAGACAGAGCCCTCCACGGGGGCCCAGAGAGGTCACGCTGAAAAAGTACGAAGGCCAGTCTCACCAGAAGATACAAGGTACCTGAGTTAAGCTGCAAGCCACAGAAGACCACACTGGAAGCCCAGAGGGCACCAAGAAACGCAGCTGAGAAGCAGCACCCTCACAGGCAGGTGTGTGTGGGAGTCAGAGGCCACATCCCTGGGCTCACCCAGGGGATGATGCAGTTATCCAGAAGTTCAATTATTTCTTCAGAAGAGCCTACTCTTTAGAGGATCTGATGAAATGATTTCTAACCTAAGGACACTGCCAGCCGGATGTCATGGAGTGTCATGGCAGAGCCTAAAGTCTCCAGGGAGGAGGAAAAGCAGCCGCTAGAGAAACACAGAGGTGATAACTCATGAGGACAGAAGGGCAGGGTCTGAGAGTGCAGAAGAGATTAAAAAACAAAATGGTAGCCCTTGCGATGAAGAAATCCAAGCTGTAGGAGAACCGCTCCCAATGCAGGGGCCAGTGAGGAGCTGGGCTTCACAGTCATGTCTGTGGGCCATGCCCCATATCAGGACCTTGACACCTGTCTCCACAGTAACGGCACTCTGGGAAACTTGGGGACAAAGAATTCCCGCCTTTTAAAAGAAGGACTGCCTGTCGTTTTCTTCATCTAAATTATCCGAATACACTTCAACTCTGCCTTTAAAGCTTTCCAAGCAGAACCTTGCCATTGAAGCCAAGTCTCACCATTTCTGTTACTCAAGAGGAAGTTAGATTGTTGAATCAAATCAGTTTATAAACATTATTTTCAAACTCCTTGGACCTTTGCAATCTTTTAGCGTTCTCTGAAGAAAATAACAGCAACAGCAAGTCTCTCATCAGATACAAGGCAATTTGCTTAAAATATAGATACAGATATAGGAACTCAATTATCCACACAAATGAAAGGAAGCACAGATAATTCCCCAACAGCCATTAAGCCAGGTGGTAGCAGTGGCCACTGTTTATTAAGGGCTTACTATAGTTCGACAGGCTCTATGTACCTCAAACACATAAATGTAATCCTCAAGAAAATTATGTAATAATAATTACATTGGTGACTTATGCAAATTATTTTTTTTAAATCTCAGATCAAACCTGGGAGGAGAGGCACTACTATTTTTCCATTTGACAGATAAGAAAATAATTTAGAGATACTAAATAACTTTCCATGATCATCTAGCTATTGAGTGTGGACCAGAGAATCGATCTAAGAATCTGATCCCATTGTTTATGCTTAAACTCCTACACCCTCCCCACATTTTACAGATGAGGAAACTGAGCCCTAGAGTAGCTAAATAAACTCAAAGAGCACACAGCTGGTAAATGGCCACATCAGGATTTTAACTCCAGTCTCTCCAATTCCAAACTTCCAGGCTCTTAAGCTTAGTATTGTATTAAATTGATTTTCATACCCAACCTAATTTTAATTTGTTTTTATTTGAGGACTTTACAAAATACAAAATTGGAAAAATCCCAGAGCTTCAAACCAGCACCCAAACCCCACAGTAAAGGGCTGCTTAAAAGAAGTTTCCTAGCACATCCGAGTGGCTTGCCCTGCCCTGCACTGCACACTGCCCTGGGGGGTGGCCTAGAGCCCTGCTGGACAACAGCAAAGTCAGCTGTGTGTCACCACCTAACTCATACCTGCCAGCAGTGAAGGGGAGCTATTTAAGATTCAAAGTGAAGATATGTAGGGAATGTGAAGGGAAACTCTATTTTTTTTTATTTTTATCAATAAATTAATGTAGAGCTCACAACAGATGGAAGGAAGATGAATCCATCACAGACAATAGTGAATATCTGCTGTTTGCAATTTACCACCCTCTCTCCATTGGTGGGTTTCTGTTCAAGGCGCTGTGCCTTCCCCTGACCCAGGGGTGGCTGTGTGACCCAGGTGATGCCAATGGAAGGCTCCCAGACACTGAGTCTTAATTGAAGAGATACAAAGAGAAGTTCCTGGAATGGATTCATCCTGGTGGCCCTGACCTGGACACAGCAATGATTGGTCCCTGCTACAAAGCTTCGCAGAGTTTCTATAGTCCCTGTTGTTCTGAAACAGTGTCCAGTGGTTCTCCTGTCACTTCAGCGAGCTGTCTCACATGCCCCAGCACATTCCTTTTGTACTTAAATTAGCTAGGGTTGTCTCCCATGGCTCACAACCAAAAAAATCCTAACTGAACCTCCAGTTGGCCAAAGAGAGGCATCACTTGACGTTGGTGAACCGCAGCCTCAGAATCTACTACAGGGATCAAGAGATGACTGCTTCACACGGAAGAGGAATGAGAGAATACATGGGGTTGTTTCAAAAGACAAGGTGAGGGCGTAGGATCCCATTTGTTGAGTTTCCGCGTAGTTTTACACCCCTGAAATCCTCTGTCCTTTGCATGATTCACAACTTTCAAGGCTACTTACCATTTAAACCGAGAGATCGGTTGTCCTGTGAGAAGAAGCTCAGCTGTCCAGAGCATGATGCTAATGGGGGCAGCACTTCTGACTTGATTTTTGTGGGCTACTTACCTTAGTTCTGAGTCACAAAGATGGCACTAGAAACCTGATCCAAGCTCTTTTGACATGTCATAGAACTGGAGTAACGAAGCTGATGGACAACCCTAATCATGGCCACAGATTCAGGTTCAACTCATATTTCTTAAGACCCTGCTCCATGCCAGGTAGTGCATTGGACACTTCACATGCATCATCTTATTGTCTGTCAAGCACCTATGACAAATGGATCCAAGTACATTACAAATGAACAACATAACGACATTGAGGAGGGTGAGGACAGAAGAATTGAGCTAAGTAATTTTGGAAAACAGGATCTTGACTAGATGCTAGAATAGAAGGCTAAAGACAAAAAAAAGTACCTAAACACTGTACTGTAATAAATTTGTTTCTCACAGGTATAATGTGCTAGCAATTCTGGTTTATACATATATAGATACATACATACCAGATCACGAGAACCTAGTTTCTTGCAGCTGCAGAAAGAAGAAGTTACAAATAAGGCAACAAGGAGGCTAAAATAAATCCTGTGGTGCTTGACGGGAGTGAGAAATAACGCTATGAACTTAGGGTTATTTTCATATGTGTGGGGTAAAAATACATAACATGAAAATTACCATTTAACCGTTGTTAAGTATACAATTCAGTGGCATTAAGAACAGTCACATCACTGTGCAGTCACCACCAGCACCCATCTCTAGGCCTTGTCCATCATCCCAGACTTACACTCTCTAACTTTACTCCCCGTTGTCCCACTGTTCTTTTCTCGTAATGTCTTTGGCTTTGGTGCTAAGGATCATGCTAATTTTAACATATAAACAGCTAGATAAATACAGATAGGTAAACAAAGAAATGTAGAAATAAGTGTTTGCACAAATTAGCCACAGAATAAATACAGCTGGATAAATAGAAATATAGAATTGCATATATGCATACATTAGCATACACATGCACATGCCACTGCTCAGTCTGTCTCCTGAGAGGCTCTAGAAGGTAGCAATGAACACACCTAATGCCCTGACCTTTGTGTCTAATACCATGCTCCAATAAAAGTAACTAGTACTCCTTGGAGAAGTGTTGACTCCAGAGCTGGAGCAGGAAAAACACAACATAAATTTGGAACATCACACCCTGGCAAAAAGTAAGGAGTGATTTAAGGAAGAAAAGGAAGAAAGAGGAGTAGAGAGGGAGGGAGGGAAGAATAGGGTAAGTTAAAAGGCACACAGACCGACCTGAAAGATCTCCCAATGGCTAAAGTGGGAACAATTTGAGCAACAAAGTAAACAGTAAGAGTACTGAATTATAATATAAATATCCCAGAGCCTATAGTGTGATGAAATGATTGAGTGAATAAATGAATTAATAATAGGCGGGAGAGAAGAGACAGCACTTCCTCACAGGAGAACTCCAATTAATAAATATGGAAGGGATGAAAGAAATAGAAAATCATTATTAGAACACCACAGACATATTTGTTGGAGGCACACTCCACTGAAAGATGTTAAAATCAGTGAGTGAAAAACAAAGGGAAAACAGGATATTTCCATAATCTCAAACTATCTACCCCAAAATAAATATTTATTAATTTCAAAGGTAAGAATGGTCATTTCAGAACAATGAAACCACCTTACACAAGGCTAACATCACTATTGATGTTATTATGGTATCGTGTACCCCTGATATGAGCCACTGGGAAGGGCATATCACCTCTGTGGTATTATTTCCCAAAATCCATCACCCCAGTGTAATCGTGAGAAAATATCAGACACACCCCTGAGGACATTCTACAAAATACCTGATCAGTATCCTTCAAAATTACCAAAGTGATGAGGAACAAGAAGAGACTGAGGAACTGTCACAGATCAGAGGAGACCAAGGACAGACACATCATGCTTACGTGCCATCAAGCAACCTGGGCTGGCTTCTGGAACAGAAAAAGACATGGCTAGCAAAACTGGCAAAATTCTAGTACTGTCTGCAGTTTAGTACATAGTATTGTGTCAATGCTAATTTCTCAGTTTTCATAATTATAATATATTGATGTAAGATTTTAAGATTAAAGGAAGCTGAGTAAAGGGCATATGGAAACTAGTACATTGACAATTTTCCTGTAAGTCTAAAATTATCTCAAAATATTAAGTTTTCTAAATACCTGAAAGAAAATAAAAGCACACAGAATAAATGTTTTGAGAGTCCTGAGACATCATCTTTCTAGGCAAAGAAAGCACGTTTTCATTTTTCCTGAATTAATTGCTCATAGTAAGAGTTGGCCATCTCTGTCGCCCCAGGAATCTGAAGGCCTGCAAGGTGATTGGTCAGGCAATGAATTTAGGAAGCATCGTGGTGCTGTGCTGAGGTAGATCTGAACTGAAAGTTTGAGAATTTGTCATGGAAAGTTATTTCATGTTTCTGAAATGTAGAAATACCTTTCTATGTTCCTTGTGAATATTAAATGGGGCCATGCTTAAGAAAGCACTTTATGCAGAGTAAGTCTTCAATAAATATACCTCCCTTTTTTTTTCTCATTTTAAACATTTTAAAATACAAAAGGAAAACAAGATGTGGTACCAGTTGTGTCAGGGTCTTATCATCTAGACTAAGAGGAGGTGGACACATGGGCACTTACAAACAACAGCTTTACACTCTGATATAATCAAATGCCCAGCTCATTTGGAGAGTGGGGCAGGGTGTGCCAGAACACAAGAGGTGCAGACGGGAGAACTGAGACTGACTCCCGGGGCAGTCTTCCGGAGCAGTGGGACCAGGCTGAGCGTGGGGTTCAGCTGCAGAAAGGACGGGCTTGGCGTGCAACCGAGCCTGACGGGGAGAAGCAAAAGCCTGAAGACAGGAGGACGTCTGGAAGTACACCACTCTGCAGATAGAAGCAGACTGATTTGGAGGACAAGGTGAACGTTTGGAAACAGTAAAACCATACTGACTAACTAGGATATGGAGCCGAATTTCGGAGAGCCTGAAGGGCAGGCTGAGTCTCTTGGGATGTCAGAGGAAGAGAACCTGTGGCTGATCCTTAAATGAAGTGCAACTCAAGGAAAGCATCTCATGTTTTCGTTTCAGCTGCATTTGGTAGCCACAGAAGTGTTTTAAGCAGAGGAGCCATGTCATCATAGAATGGTATATCAAGCAGAGTTCTGTTGCAGGAAATCAAAACCACTTTGACAATTTTAAGTGGAAAAGGAATTAAGTGCCTATGAAATCAACAAAGGGCTAGAGAATTTAGTTCCAGGCTGAAATTTAGCTTTAGTAAAGGGACTGAAAATCCATGAAGCCTTTTCTTGGAAACTGTGGAATGCCACCTGTCAAAACTACAAATGAATATAATATTTGATCCTGGAAGTCCATTCTAGAAAAAAACTTCAATTCAAGGAAAATCTATTTTAGAAACTATTTACATATGAACACAAAGGTAAATACACAAGGTTTTTTATGGGAGCATTTTTGTACAACTGAAAAACTAGAAAGTCTTAGATGGGAATAGGTAAATAAAGGTCTGAGGTAGAATATTATGTACTCGTTAAAAGAATATATTGAGCCTTTACAGAAAGAGCTCCCAGACAAATTGTTAAGTGAAAAAAAGCAGTCACGAAGAAAAACCTATAGCATGTCCCAATGGTGTGTTTTGAAAGTGTATGAACGGAACAAATGCAAGCAGGGTTCGCAGTGCTTGCGACCTGAGGTAGGATGCAGAGTAATGGGGGCATGTGGCTGAGAAGCTGTCATGTTTTCCTCTGAATATTCCTGCATTGTTTGAACATTTTATGAGAAGCATACATTCATGTATTACTTGTAGAGGGAAAACATCAGAAATCTGAACTTCCCTAAAATGCAATAAAGTAAACAAGCCTGGACTTATCTCAGATCATGACAGGGGTGGGTAAGTAGTTTCATATCCCTCTCGTGTAAGAAGTGAGTTGTTCTCCATATCAGGTAAAAACGACTATTGAAATGGAGTGCCAATCCAGTTTCTCCTGATTTTGTTCTAGTGGATTGTGCGGTGAGGGGAGAAGCAGGAGATTTAATTTTTTTCCTTTGTGAGCTGTTTAGAGTTGTAGGCTGTACCAAAAGGGATGTATTGGAATGATCGGGGCCCTCTGGGCATCAACTGGACAACTGAAGATCTAGGCTTGGAAAGCAGACAGAAAAGGGGAAGCCAGGCCTCCCAGGGACACAGGCAAGCTCCCGTACCAGCAAGGTGCTCTCGGGTGTCCCAGTCGGGCCAGTGCCAGCCAGCTCTGCCTGCCACGACATATCTCCCATGACACTGCATCTCGGCACAACTCCCTGAAAATTTCAAATGCTGGTTGAAGTGTCTTTTTTCCAAGCGAAGAAGTAAGAAAGAAAGAGTATCGGTCCCTCTCCTTGGTTTTATCATGAGCATCTGGGTCCTGATCTTTTCCAAGACCCCACAGTGAGAGATTTGTCTCAAGTAAAGGTGCTCTGATCCTGAGATGCCAGCTATGATGGCTGTCAACTATACTTTGGTGGCCTAAAGATTTTGCCTGATTATTAAACAGATGGCCCACTGATCTGTTCATTTGTCTAAATCTGCCAAAGTCATCTCCTTCTGATCTTTGAGCACTTGAAGTCAGCCTAGCACTACACAGGCCACGTGTGGAAGGAAGGCTGCAGAGACAAAGCATCACTCCTCTGAAGAGAGCATCAGGAGCAGCGTCCCTGGGACCAGCACTGGCTGAGCTGAGGAGCAGAGGAGGTGACTCAGCAGACACCCTGTACCCATTTCAAGCACCCCGCTGCCTCAGGACACGGAGCAAATGATTGGCAAAAGTCTAGGCTGCCTGGCTGAGAGGGCTGAGGGGTCGGGAAGTGGTGTGTCCTTTGCCTTCATCGGGCTGAGAAGTTACATTCCAGAAAGAAGTTATTCCACCTAGACTAGGAGACAAAAAAGCAAATTCAATTGAGGTTCATAAAACTTATGAAGCGTATACTTAAAAAGGCCTCAGCAACTCGCTCTTCAGCCTTATGCCATAAGTAATGCAAGGACAAAGGGATAGGGGACAATGAAATTGGAGAGTTTTGCACAACGAGGAGTTTAGATGGGGAGCGCCCTGCAGCGGGCAGCAGCTCAGAGCACACGCAGCACGAAGGGACTTTGGAGAGGCCCACTTCATTTCCACCATTTTGACCATTTCTGGCATTGGCAGATATGCGGTATTAGGACTTGTTGATTGAGGATGCAATTATATGTTTTTGAGAAAAGGAAGGACTGGGAGAGAGGTTATTTCACAAGTGCAAGGGCCGTTCATAAGGACAGTATCGCTTCTGTACTTCACCCGGGGCGCTCTCCACATGGCCCTCTTCACTATGAAAAAAAAAAAAAAATACATGAATTTCTTTACTCTGGGAAATCTCTAGGCAGATGTGGACACAAGCGAAGAGGGGTCTGAAGGCTTAGTCACATCTTGGCCATCGCAGAACCATTTGCTGAGGGCCGAAGGAATGCACATCTGTTTCCAGCACGCTCCTTACCAAGCCACATGGCAGGGAGGCCCAGGCGCACCAGACTCAGAGCTGTGACTGTGCCCCAGGAGCTCCCTGCCTCCAGCCCCATTCCTCTTTCTCATCCAGTAGACCAGCAGCTCAAACAAGAGGATTCAAGTGAGAAAATACAATGACCTAGGAATGCATTGGTTGTTGGATCTTTTTCCTAAATGGCCAGGATAAGCAAATAGGACTATGGCTGGTCTCTCTTTGGCCAGTCTAATGGTTTTAGGTCAAATCACTTCTGGGCAAAATGAAGGGGCAAGAACTGCCTCTGAAGTTACAAAGGCAGAGAGAGAAGCATTTGCGCAGCAAACACAGCCAAGAAGCTGCGACAAGAAATCAGGCTAAATAGGAGCCAGATCTGGAAATGCAAGTGGCCTGGCAGCGTCCTTACAAAGGATTGCTTCAATTTAAATGTTTTTAAGGAACAAAAGACATAGGAGGCCAGATGCCATAATTTAAGACAAAGCAGTAGCTAGAAAGACCAATTCTCCTACAGAGAACTAGACTTTATATTGTTTTCATTATCCGCCCATATGCGTTCTGTTTTTACATAAAATCTATTGCCCATTTCCAAAAGCAAAAATGTATTTATGTCTGCTAACCCATTGTTATGGAACTACATATATCAGTTAGAAATGTGTGCAGCTGCAAATAACAGAAAACCTGACTATCAGGGATTGAAATAGATAAGGATTTGTTGGTCTTATGCAAGAAGCAGTCTGGGGTCAGCAGTTTAACTTAGAAACTTCACTCTGGTGTCAGGAATCTGGTCTCCGCTCTTTTTTCTGTTCCACAAGCCTTCTGTGCAAGGCTTCCATCCTCATGCTTGTTTCCTTACGATTCCAAAATATCTGCAGCACCTTCAGTCATCACACCTATATCCAGGCAGGAAGAAAAGAAAGAAACAGAAAGGGGAAGAATTTGTGTCCAGAAAGCAAATGCGTTTCCGAAAATCCCTTTGAAGCATTCATTCTACCCAGTAACTGGAATGATAACACAGAGGCACTCCTAGCCGCGAGGGGCATCTGAGAGGCGTACATTTTTAGCTGGACATATTGCCAACTCCTAACGAAATCTCCATTCTATTAAAAATGAGACTGCATGTTGGATAGGCATCCAGCAGGACCATCATGATAGTCGTGCTAATTGTACCACACGCAAACCATAAGCCCCAACCAGACAATCGGCAAAGCCCGTCCTTCACTGCAAGTGTTGCAATCTGTTCAGTTCAGATGGCTGTGAGGGGAACGTTCGCATCTTATGATTATGGATAGATGTATAATGCTGATAAGTCTATATATGGGTTAATCTTATCAGTAGCTCAGTTTTTCATCTGTAAAATGGGCCAAAGCGGAGTTGGAATTACCTGCTGGAGAGAAGGGTCAAAATGCCCTCCTAAAAGTGTGGAGATGTATCTGATTTTATTTTCTCCTCCACTGCATAGAGTCTACCATTTGTGATTATTTGTTCCCATAGTTACCCAATTTCCAATTCAATTAGGAGCCCCAATGTTGTTTAATGAAAATATGCCTTAATCACGTGAACCTTCCAGTCACGTTGTCAGATTTCCTGAACCCCTACGCTGCTTCTGCAGCCAGCCCCAAGGTGCTTCCAGGCAGCGGTGGAAGAAAGAGGCGAAAGTGAACAAAGAGGGTGGAACGAGGTAGAAGAGAGTAAAGGGGAGAAATGGTGATGGAAAGAGACTTGCCTCTGGGTGGTGAACACACAATACAATATACCCATCAAAGATGCTGTGCTATAAAATTATACACCTGTGCCTTATATAAGTTTATCAACCAATGTCACCCCACTAAATTCAACAAAAATTTTTAAAAATGAAAGTGACAGAAGAGGGTGAGTGGAGGGAAGCAAAGAGCAAGAAAGCTGCTCTTGTATGTGGTCCAAGCACTAGAGCAGGTCCTGGGACCCAGCTCCCTCAGTCAGAGCTCTCCCAGGACACACCTTTGGACTTCTGGGGTGACACTGGTCTGGGAGGGCTGGGAGGCCTCGAAGAGTTGAAGGCTGTGGAATACCTCAAAGAATCAGAGTCCTGTTCGTCACGGTCCCTCGCTGGCGCATCACTTCCTTGGTCCGTGCCTGCAGAAGACAATGAGTGCTTTCACAGGGAGGACATGGCTGGTCTTTGCTCTGTAGCTGCCTCAAGAGAGTGCCCTCTTCCATGTCCTGCCACTCTGTGTGGATGGCCTTGCTGACAGCTGCTGCTGGTACTCAGGGGGCTGCGTCACAACATAATATCTCAGACAGTTCCTGACCACAGAAATATGTCATGGGTCTGAAACCCTCTCAAAACATAGTCTTTTCTCTACCTCCAGCACATGATCACCCTGCATTCATCAGTTTTTATGTCAAATGTCACTTTCCCAGAGGCTTTCCGGGGCCACCTTCCCTAACACATTTGATGTTTCCCTGCTCTCTTTCATTTTCCTTTGTGATGCTTCTAGTATACATGTGTTGCTTACCTGTCTGAAATCTCTGTGAGGACAAGTATTCTGCTGGTAGTTTCTCTTGTGCCAACGCAGGTCTGGCATATAGAAGATACTCAGTCCAATAATTTTTAAGCAAACACTTATTGAATATTAAAAGGTAATATTCTAAATGATTTAAACTTAATTCACTTAAACTTTACAGCAGCCCTATGAGGTAAATGTTGTCATCCATTTTTCAGATGAGAAAACTGAGGCTCAGAGAAATTAAGGTTGCCCAGTAAATGGCAGAATGGAACTCAAAGCCAGACAGTGGCTCCAGACCCATGTTAGCCACTGCTCTGTTCTGCCTCCACATTGTAGAAATGGCCACAACACAGTGGATTGCATTGTAGCAGTGCCTGTATACTATTCCTAACTCACCAGCCCTGGGGAGCGCATTCAGTTCTATAGTTCTCCTTACTTCTTAAACTTTTTCTCCCTTCCCAAACCTCGCTTCCTCACTGCTTAAAGTGACCCCAGGCCTCCATTAAGGATTCATTAATTGGGCACAAAATATACATTAATAACCATTTATTAAAAACTTTACTAAAGTCCTTAAGTGTTTGAAAGAGTCATAGTTTGTTGGAAATAATATACATTTTAAATCCACTGTGAAAATGGTTATTCTTTCTGCTCAAAGAATTTCAGTGAGAGCAGATATCATTTAATGAGCATCTGATTCATGCCAACATTATACTGAATGTTTTTCATACAGTAGTTCTAATTCTTTAACAACCCTATGAAGAAGGCAACATTTTTCCATTTTTGAGTTGAAAAACAGAGACTTCAAGAGTTCCAGTAATTTGCCTATAGCATGTCATAAGGAGCAAGGGAAGAATCAGTATTACCCCATTCACCAGATTTTACCATTTTTGAATGATTTAAGTACCTATCTACAAGGTCCATGCAAGGGATATTTACAAAGCAGTGAACACTTAACCATGGTCTCAAAGGATATAAAAAATCCATAAGGCATCATATGATCCCTAAGAGAGTTTAACAAACAGATCTTTTCCAGCCCAATGAGAAAAGGTGCTATACTTCTTCCAACAATTGTGCCAAGAAGAAACCATTTCTGAAATTACCAGAACCAGTTCACAAATTCCAGGAGGAAAGGAGCATCATGCCTCCATACTCCTATCATATATGCCCAGCTTCTCCCAGGGAGAAAACCAACCTTATTCACAGCTCCTTTCTGCAATGGTTTTTTATCTCTACTTCAAAAATTAAATCCACCTGCAAAGGATAAAGATTGGCCCATCTCTGGAGATGTGGTTGTAATTATCTCCATTTTACCAAGGCAGAAGTGAAGACTCAAGAGTTTCAGAAAATTGCCTGAGGTCATTTATTTTGTCCTCAGTGAAGCCCAGGCATCAACCTTCATCTTATGATACTCAACCCGGTGCTTTTCCTCCACTTCCAAAAGGAGCTTCATTGTCCAAAAGGAGCTTCATTGTCCAGGGTACAGAGGCCAAAGAGGAGCCAGAGAGAATATGTTGTAGGCCTGGGCTTATTCCAATTTCAGAATAAGTCCATCCTGGCTCAAGTTTTGTCTCTGGATGCCATACCTCTGTGTATTTAAAAACAAAAAACAAAACAAACAAACAAAAAAAAACATTGATTTACTTCATACTCACAGCTCATGAGATTTCAATATGTGAAGTCTTGATGGTTCTTACCCTAGAGATAAAACATCATCAGGCTCTCTCTGTAGAACGTATTTCTCTGGACACTAGGGTTTAGAGATTTCCAGAATTTCTTCTCATTTCTTCAGTCAAGCAAATGGTGGGACTGAAGGACTGTCCGGACCCCTTAGATGACAGGCCAACTGTCCCCATGGCTTAGAGCCTGCCGTGGGCTCCAGAGTCACACAGCCCTGAAGCTCAGCTCCCATCGCTGCCACCCACTAGGTAAAAACTTCAGTTCCTCCCACCAGTAAAACAGGGTTAACTGGACCGTTCCTCAGGGGTGGGCATGAGGGCTGGATGAACTTATGGAGGCAATGCTTTGAACACAGTGCTGGCATGGAACCAATCAGCTGTCATCTCTGCCTCTTCTGGCTGGAAGCACATGATCCCAGAGGAGCCGCTTCTGCCCAGCTGTGGGGAGTTCACTAGGCAGAGAGGCAAAAACGGTTCTTCCTTCAAAGGTCAGCAAGACATTGCCTAAAGGAACTTTGACTTCTGATAGAAGCACACTGGCACCCTGAATGACTCACATGGTGCTGCTCAGGGGAGCTTCACTGCCTCCCACCAGGCGCCCGTGGGCAGTGTTTGCTGGGGAGCACCATCACGCTCAGGAGAAAAGGCAGGGTAAAAAAAGCTCTCGCAGCAGCTTGTTTGCAAAGCAGTCATCCAGAATCTAGTACACTTGTTCAATGAAAATGCACCAAAATACTGGTTTTCTTTGTTTATGCCATTTCTAGCATGAAAATGTGTCTAAGAGACACATTGACATAACTGTGGTCACCCTCTGTGTACATAACTGGCTTCTTTCACAAAATATAATTATTCCCTCTTGCCATGCTTTTAGCCAAAGATTAACTTGTAGCAATGTAAAAGGTCAAAGCTGAGCTCAAACTGCCTAAGTTTTAGTCTCCAAGAAATGTAAATTGGACCAAAACTTCAAAAATAACCAGCCCTGCAGGTCAACAGTCTATTCCTGCAAAGTTCCCCGGGACACGTGAACTGGCCTTTGGAGAACCAGCTTTGCTTCTGAGCAGCAGCTGTCACCTCTGATGAGTATTTGCCGTGATGCAATAGTGCTGATGCTGTACTGGAAAGGGACAAGCAAACTGAACAGAAATGCCGCAGATCCAAAACGTTTCATGGCTGAAGTGAAGGTTGTCTCCAGCGTGGGGGCCACAGTGATTTATTCAGCCAAATGTTTAAAATAAATGGCTTGGTACTTTTTTTATTGACTGTACTTATTTTCACTGACAGAAACCGTATCTGCTAACTTCATATCTGGGTACAAGGGGGTGGATTTGAGGACATAAATTCCACCAAGGGACATCAGAACTTGTCCTGAAAATGTGATCTGCATTGCACAGAAACAGAATGCATTTCATTCTACATGGTTGTTATTCAACAAGAAATAATGAAGGAAAACAGTGCTGAACTGTGCCGTGCAATTCTTAATGGCATTTTAATAGATTAAATTAGGAGCAAAAGGCTTCTCAGCATGCAGTTTTGCATAAACATTGCCCTTTTGAGATATTAATTGGGGTGAGGAAAGTCAGACTAGGAGAGATATCAGGTGGCAGAGCTCAGTCCCAGCTTACCTGGCAAGGTGGCCATTGGCACAGACCCTCCTAGGCCCCTCAGAAGCAGCAGCCAGACCCAGATGGTCATAGTAAAGCAAATCTCTCTTTGCCCCACATTCTGAAATAACTTCCAGTGTAAAGTGCACCCCACACACAGTTGACAGCTGACTGGCCGGCACACTTTAATTGTTTAATTTGTGTAATGTTCAGCAAGGGAAGGAGGTTTGAAAGTAAGAGACAGATGACTTCACTTGCCACCAAAATTCATCTTTACTACTCTCTACAAAGAGGGTGACCATAGCAATGAGATTCCAAAAGACAGCTACAGGGGCATGTGGATTTACAATTTGCTGACGTACCTGAGACCACAGCACACCAGTGAATGAGGTGCATAGTCTTGTTTCTTCTAGTTAAAGTGGATAGCTCCGTGTACAGTTGGCCCTGAGAACAAAATGCTTGCCAAAAAGGACTCCTGTGGTTAATTGGGCTCAAATTCATAACCAGAGTATAGCAGCCATTTTTTACAGAGATCCCTTATGCACTCCGTATTTCAAGGAGAAGCCACAGGCTGGGCTGCCAAGTCTCCTGTATTGTGCTCCTGCCATCTATGTAAACCCTTATAAGAGAGTTCCTAGGATCAAAATTTGACCAAGGGAACTGAGCCTTTGCCCATCCAGTTGGAGCTGCACAGCTATATCCTTACTTGTGTCTTCACTGAGCGATCAGAGCAGCTTCATTTTAATAAATCTGAAAGGTGTTATTTGGACCAATCAAACTGTGAGGATTTGGAGTCCTTCTTTTCATAGAAATGGACCAATGAGTGGGACCAGGCACTCCTTTCTGTGTAAATCAGCCTCACCTGTACCTCACCAGAGCACACTTCCCATTTCCATCAAAGGCTGTATTTCCCCGGCTGAAAGGCAATTCCAGGGCTGAAACGCCAGGGCCCCCTCTCCCTCCTTGCTGAAGCAACCTCACCACTGTGCTGTTTCACTTTTGAGATGTATGCACTGAATAGTCTTCCTTTCTCACCTGCACCCCAAATTGTGGACTCCTGTTGGCATTGTATTGGCGGCAATGGCATTTTGTCAACATCACAGATTGACACAGGCATTGCAGAGTTGTTATGGGATGGATTTCACCGTTCCTGCTCTAAATCCTAAGGATACACTCATGACCAGAGCAGACAAGCGCCTTGTTCTCAAGGAGTTCCCACTGAGTTCCCAGATGTGAAGTAAACAAATCAACTAACAAAATAATACCAGATAATGACAAGTGCTATGCAGAAATAAAACAGGGGAATGGGAAAGATAGTGCCTGTGTGGTCAGGGAAGACTCTCTGAGGAGGACAGATTTAAGCTGAGATCCAAATGTTAAGAGGGGAGCAGCCAGGAGATAAAGATCTCAGGAAATAGCATTTCAGGCACAAAGTACTTCAAGTCCAAAATCTCTGGAGTGAGTCTGGGCCATGTGCCCTTCCTTACACCATAAGAAGGTTTGTGTCATGTCAGATCTTCTCACTCAGCATTCCTTGAACAGATGGCCTAGCTCCATAGGGTAGAACATGAGCATGTTTCTAATACAGAAAATGACCAGGTTATTGCAGAAGTGAAAGTTGGTACTGGGGGATCATAAGGGCACAGAATCCCAAGAGAGTAGGAAAACATAAGTGCTGTAAGAACTGGTTTATAGAACACCCTCTGAACTCTCTAGAACAATTAACAATAGCAGCGACACATGGAATCAGAGCGGGGGAAGGGGGGCGGGGAGGGTCCTGAGAAGGTATTTGATGAACACCAGATTATTTGTTAGGTTTTTAACAAATAATGAGGGATAGCATGCTCTGTTGCCAAGTCAACTGATATGGGTCAGTCACGGGTTTTCCTACGCTCCACAGTTCTCAGGATGGCAACAATACCTGCCTTTAGGGATAATCTACAAAGGAGAATTGGAATTGAGAACTATCAGAGCAGCAGGAACCAATAGGAAGACAAGATTCTTGTGTGCTGGAGTGAGAGAAGTTGACTTTCTCTACATCAGGAGTTCTAGATGAAGAAATGATGCTCCCAAGTGGCTTCAAAATTGTGCCATATTGTGTCTCAAGAGGCTAGAGTGGAAGACTTGAATGGATCTTATTTTTCAGAATACAGTTGTAAGAGAAGAACTACTCATAAAAAGCACTCTCTTGTTGAAATATTCCTTGAAGCTCACAGAAAGTATCAGAGATATCTATTGAAGATGTCCTTTCCAAGCCTTTTGGGGATGCCCTTCTCTTTGGAAGGACGGTACCATTGTGAAATCTGATATACATCCTATTCAGATGTATCTCTTGAACAGCAACTACTATTTTTTGTTGTTGTTCAATTTAGTTGTCCCACATTTTTCCCTGTTGCTCTCCCCTGCCCTGCCACCCCCACTCCCACAGTCTATCCCTACCCCATTGTCCATGCCCATGGGTCCTCTACACATGTTACTTGACTTGCCCATTCCCCTTCTTTACCCCATCATCCCCTTCTCTCCTCCCCTCTGGTCACTGTCTGTTTGTTCTTTATTTCCATGTCTCTTGTTCTATTTTGCTTGTTCATTTTTTGTTGATTATGTTCCACTTACAGGTGAGAACATACGGTATTTGTCTTTCACTGCCTGACTTACTTCACTTAGTAGAATGTTCTCCAGTTCCATCCATGCTGTCACAAAGGGTGGGAGTTCCTTCTTTCTTTCTGCTGTGTAGTATTCCATTATGTAAATGTACCAGTTTTTTGATCCACTCATTTACTGATGGGCACCTAGGCTGTTTCCAGCACTTGGCTATTATAAATAATGCTGCTATGAACATTACGGCACATAGGTTCTTTTGAATTGGTGTTCCAGGATTTTGGGGGTATAATCCCAGCAGTGGGATCACTGGATTAAAAGGCAGTTCAATTTTTAGTTTTTTTGAGGAAATTCCATACTGTTTTCCACAGTGGCTGCACCAGTCACTCACCAGCACTTATAAGCCTCTCCAGCACTTATTGTTTGTTGATTTGTTTATGATGGCCCTTCTGACTGGTGTGAGGTGGTATCTCACTGTGGTTTTAATTTGCATCTCTCTGATGGCTAGTGATGTTGAGCATTTTTTCATGTGTCCATGTGCCTTCTGTATTTCCTCCTTAGAGAAGTATCCATTGAACAGCAACTGTTTTTATAATAGCAACACAGGTTTAATCATTTCAGAAAATGCTCATCTTTTGGGAAACTGGCTCTGGGTAACAGCAACCAGAAAAATGCATTTTTATGAGAAGAATATATAAAATTCTCCCTCATTTCTCTCTTGAAATCTTGATTTTTCTTAGGAATCCATCATTTGCTACCAAATGCATCAAACACAAGGTAGAAGAGTCTTTGACTTTCTAGATAAGAAAAATTAGGTGTTTTGATTTATATGATTGCTCTAACTGCATTATCCATGTAGGGAATTGTTGGCTAAATCAACATGATTGAACTGTGTTCCAAGGTTTCCTCACCACAGTCCTATTTGATCTATAGAGTGATTTTGATAAAGAAACCATAGAAAATGAAATAAAGACATTCTTTACCAAAATAGAACAGATTATCTTTTGCAACAGGAAATTTGGCCTTGGAGTTTATAAATTACCTGTTGACTGTGCATATAACTCCACAATATCTTTCAGGGGAATGGGTGTTCCAGGGTATCATGTATGCTAAGATTTGATATGATTCAACTGTCCTGGCAAATGCATTACAAGCTGGGGAGCTGAATTTTTACTAAAGTTGTATCTACACAATGGCACAATTGTTTAAAAATGAAAAATGTGTTATTTGAAGAGTATCTAAAAACACCAAAAAACTGGCCCAGCTGATTTTTGCTCCACTAAATTGATCAGTAGCTTGAGCAAATGGGCTGAGTTAACCAGTGAATAAGAAATTAAAGATAGTCTACAACAAAACATACATGTATTCAATCAGAGTTACAGTACCTGCAATCTGTTTTCTTTTCAGCTATAGTAGCAATAAAGTTTGGTGCTCAAAGTAAAAAAAAAAAATGAATTGTTAAAATAGTAAATATTCCATACATATGTGTTGAAGCATAGTAATAAAAATATAGACACTGATATCTCTGTAGGCGTTAAAACAGCAGCTTATATTTTGACACCTCACAGGCCACAAAAGTAAAGTGATAATAAAGAAGTAACTAAGCAGAAAAGAATGAAAAGTTGCAGTCCACAACCAAGAACCCTGTATTAAGGCTTACAATTCTTCTGCTTGATGACCATATTAGCACCCAGTTCTAATTCCTAAACGCTATTCTCCAATAAAAGGAATCATGGTTCCTTGGAGAAATGGCTGATGCCAGGACAGAGAAAGAAAAGTAAAAGATGAGCATGGGCTATCTTATTATGGTACCGAAAAATAAGAAATACTGAAAAAAATGACAGAGATGTATCAAAATCACAAAGGATCTAATGAACAAACTGAACTAA
Organism: Pteronotus mesoamericanus; assembly: GCF_021234165.1. Classification (NCBI taxonomy): domain Eukaryota; kingdom Metazoa; phylum Chordata; class Mammalia; order Chiroptera; family Mormoopidae; genus Pteronotus; species Pteronotus mesoamericanus. Next base: position 9,231,279 of record NW_026555265.1, on the reverse strand, counting down.
CAAGCATAATAGAGAAAGACTCATAGATAGAGAACAGTCTGACAGTTACTGGGGGGCAGGTTAGCGGGTGGAGGGATCAAGCAAAAAGGAAAAAGGACTCATGGACATGGAAAACAGTGTGGCGATTGCGGCAGGAGGATAGTATAAGGGGGTTAAATGATAATGGGAAATATACAACAAAAATTTTTCTTAAATTACACCGGAACCAATTGGCCAAATCTGAGATAATTTCAGCAATAAAATAATAATAATAATAATAATAGATCATTACCCATAGAAAAAAATAAAAATCCATTAATCCATACTGATATAAATAAATAATTGTATAAACAAACAAGTGAGAAAGACAGGAAAGCTCAATCTTGGAGTAGAATTCTAATTAATAAATATAGAAGGAGTGATGGAAACAGAGAATTACCATTTGACAAAATACCATGGTAATAATTGTTCCAGGCAAGAATTATCAATGGATGCTAAAATTAATGGGCACAGTATGAGAAACTATTTACATGGTCTCAGAGTACCTCCCCATTAAATACTTATTATTACAAAGGGGAAAATAGTAACTTTCAAATGGAAAAGCTTATCAGACACCACCTTAACCAAGTTATCAAAGTTAATATCACCAGTTATGGATCAAATCATATTCGTGTCCCTCCTGACCTGTCACACAAGAAGGACACAATATCACCTCTGTGGTGTTCTTGTCAAAAACACATAATCTGTGCTGAATCATCAGAAAACCTGGACAAATCCAATTAAGGGACATTCCGCAAAATAACTGGCCAGTACTCTTCAAAAATATCGAGCTCATGAAAGACAAAGAAGCAAGTTGTCACAGATTCACAGAAACTAGGAGATATTGCAACTAAATGCAATCTATTACACTAGACTCATCCTGGATCAGAAAAGGGATAGCAGATGACAGAGAAACGTGAATCTATGTCTCGATTATACGACAGTACTGCATCGATATTAATTTTCAGGTTTTTATAATTTTACTGTGGTTCTGTGACATGTTACCATTTGAGGAATCTGATGAAAGGAATACAAAAATTCTTTGTACTATTCTTGCAACATTTTTAAGTCTGAAAGTATTCCATAGTCAAGAAATAAAAAATAAAGAAAATGTTTTTAAAATGGTTCTGCTTGGGCTGCGGATGGAGTGGGCAAAGCAGCCAGTTTTGTAGAGGCCAAACTGTGCGGTCTGTCAGAGAGTTAAGAAGTCAAACACCAACCAGTCGCAGCAGTGACCTGAAACTGCAAGGCTTGGATAAAGTCTGAACCCTGCACTGGCCTAGCAACCTTAACTTGAACCTCACCTATTTATACCCACAGGTGCTTCAGACACCACCTGGCTCCCAACTGTTCTCCAAATGGAGAGCAAACTCCTTAATGCAGCTTTGGACAAGTTGCTTAACCTCATCATTCTTCATGTATAAAACAAGGCCATAATACAATAGCAATACGTCATAGGGCGGTTGTGAGGATTGCCTGAAAAAAATGTGGAAAGTAATTGGTATGGTGTCTGATACAGAGAAAGCTTTTGATAAATGTCGGCTTCTCTAACCATCATCTTCTTCATCATCATATTACTCTGTTGCTCACAAAGCCCTGCAAAGTGCCTCGCTAGAGTCTAGTTCCATGGGGATGGGCACCAGCTTGGTTACCACCAAAACCCCAGCACTTCACACAGTCCCTGTACAGAGCAGGTGCTCAATTAGCATGTTATTGAAATGGAAGAAAGAAACATCTGGCCCCAGTTTGCCTCTTGAATTATTTTGGACAAAAATATAGCTGCTATAACAGAGACCCAAATTACCAGAAGTTTATTTTTCTTTCACTTCACCATCTGAGCGTTGCAGTCCATGACTATAAAGTGCCTCCAGTAACAGGATGCAGCTCCTCTCTGGGGCCGGGCCATCCCCAGAAGATTCCTGGCCTCGTGCACATTCCAGCCCACAGGAAGCAGGAAAGACAAGGAGGAAGGATATACTCTTTAAGGGTACTGCCCAGAGGATATACACATCACTTGTCTTTTCTTCTCACCGGCCACATCCAGTTGCAAAGGGGGGCTGGGAAATGTAGTCTTTATTCCGGGCCGTCACACATCTCACTAAAATGTGAAGGTTCCAGTACTATAGTGAAGAGGATAATGCTGGTGGGAAGCTTCAAGTGGTCCTACCGATCTCCCCAGCCTTATCATTCACAATCTGCACGCCAGCCCTCCTGTACTTCGGGCCTTTGCACCCACTGCTCCCTCTGCCTGGTGCCCTAATCTGGCCTCGACCCCACTGCCTTAGAGAATGCCTACATCATCTCTCAGACCCCTGGAGAGACATCATGTCCTCTCCGCAGCCTTCATGAGTACCCCACCACCACCCAGCAGTGATCAGCTCCTCCCTCCATGCAAGTCCTCTTCCTTCCCTGAACATATCCTACGGTGTCACTTGTCACACGGCACCTGAACTGTTTATTAGTCTGTCTCTCCTACTACAATGTACACTCCAGGAGGGCAGAGAATATGTGTCTGTGACCCTTGCACATGACAGCTCTTTAAATTTCTGCTGAATTATTAAAGATATACTTTTGAGAATCTGTACTGAATGTCCAAGCTACCATTGTCCTACTCTTACTTATGTTTATGTGTGGCTGAGTAAGAGGACAACAGAAAACCATCAACTACACCCCTCTCAGTGAAATCAGCCAGACTGGGGGCTGAGGCTGGACTCAGAACAGAACATGCGCACACCCAGGCAAGGCGAGCTGGTGTGGCAACATCAGGACGCTGCTGGTTGAAGTCACAGCACAGATGGCTTATGAACATGAAAAGGCTCTTTAATGTTAAAAAGCCTTTGATTTTTTTTCCCCCCAGATTTATTTCTTTGGTTCCTTGAGAGCTGTAGGCAAAACCACGTGAGCCAAGGACAAAGGGCATTTCAATCAAAACACTAAATGTCCTTGTTTAATATCATTTTTGTGAGTTCCAACCAGAGGCTTCAATGTATGTTTGTGGATTCAGGGTTTGTTTTTATTTGTTTAAGGAAGGATGTGAAGGATATGGTTTTAAGCTGTCTTGCTTAACCAAGTCTCAACAAAGAGGACAAGAGAAAAATATAAAATTCAGATGGAAGAAGTTATCATTTGCTCAATGAAACTTAATTTTCAAATATAATCCTAAATTTCCCTTCATTACTCTGGTTAGAATTCCTGTTCCACCCTTCTGACCTCACTTAATGCCACACCGCCTTCTGTACTTCCAAATCAGAGTTTTCAACATAAGTTTTCAGGTTGAGGATTTGCTTTTTTGAAGGAATAAAAGAGTTCTTTCACTAGGAGAACATCATGCCCTCTAAGTGTTGGGCTATACTAGGCTTCATCTTATTTAATTTTCTTGCCAACTCTATGAAGTCAGTAAAAAAAACAGACTTCAGAACAGTCCCCAGATGGTAAATGAGTGTCTTCCCATCAGAGAACCCTGCCCAGAGAAAGAACTACAGATATAACGTTTTCTCTGTATACTTGCAGAAATTTAAGGGAGACCAAGAACTCTTTCATGTGGAATTTAGTAAGTCACAGATTTTTCTGGGTCCTTGGCCCATACTAGTCTGTGATGTCACCAGCTGATAACATTATTTTTAATCAAAGACTCCCTGGCTTTTGCTTCTTCTTGGGTGTTGAACATGCCAGAGTGATTTGCACGTACTTTCTGGAAAACCAAATCTGTGTTTTGTAGCCATCGCCTTTGTCAGTGAACACAGCTGTGAGGTGAAATAGTGATAGTGGTCACACACATGCAATGTCTTTATTCTTATTTTTAAGTACATAACACTCATGGGAGATGACAGATTTGTGGAGTTTCTCTTCAACTTACTCTGAATATCCCTTGACAACCCGATCTCTCAAAAACCAATATCCATGTGTGACTATGTTTTAAATGTGTGTTTTTATTAACAGTAGGGTCACTGAGGTCTCCTGCTTGCACACGTGATTAAGAAAACATGTAAATAAGTTCTCCTAAATCATTCCATGTAAACTAATTCTAAATGTCATCTAAACAGAAATAATTGCTTGCCTCCTGCACCCAGAAAGGACATCTCCATTAAAACTGTTTCTTTGATTCAACATATAGATGATACATGATAATAATTCAAACCAGAAATTAGATCCTAATTGGGCCTCTAGATAACTTGAAGTTTTCTTTAAAAAAAAAAAACTGAAAAGGTGAAAAACAGAGTTGTCAGTAATTGCCCACAGGTGAGAAAAGAGTTGTGCAACGTTTTCCCTCTTCTTGGCAAATAATCAGATATACTCTGGGTGTTTAACTTGACAGAGAGTAGCCCTGTCAGTCTAAAAAGGGAAGAACCACAACCTCTTTAACTGGAAAAAGGAGTAGAATGGTGAGAGTCTGGGCCCCCGGTGAGACCACCAGCTCTACCCTTTACTAGCTGTGTGGCCTTAGCAATTACTCTACATCTTTGAGCCTCATCTATAAACAGGGATATGAGTAGTGCCTACATTAGAGGGTCACTGTGTGGATTAAATATATGCACAGCTCAGTGGCTGGAATAGTGTATCAGTCAAGGTCAATGAATCATAATCGGCCTCTGGAGGTCAAAGTAAAGAGGATTTTTTCTACCCAATCATTGCAACTATAAAGTTGCTTTTGAAAATTGAACCAACCACCAGTTTGGTGAATCTAAAAGGGCTGCTATGTCTCCTGGAAGGCACTATCTGCACCAGCTGGCTGTTAGGTACACGCAAGCCCTAACCTGTGAGGTTAGGTACCACCTGTTAGTTGCACTCAAGCCTATGATGGGATATTTACCCCACTTTGCTCAGCTCTGATTTGTTAAAATGCTACTTGTACATGAAATAGCTTCCTTAAAAATCAACAGAGAGAGAGAGGGAATGTATGATAGTCCTCTATTGCCACGCTCTGAAATGCCCCGACTCTGAGTCCTCAGCCTCAGAGCCTGGGTGGTCAGCTGCACAGAACTCTTCCCTGATAAGCCCTGCTCCAGGCGATGGCAGGTTGAGTGTGTTCCACAACGTACCTTCTTTAGTCTGTAGTGGTTTTGCTCTCTAACATTTATTGTAGATGCCAAACCAAGCTAGCTGTCAAACATTGTGCAAATGAAGGCACTTGACCTGCCACAAACAAAAGATGGGTAATATGTTTGATATTAAAATGCAAGTTACCACACTCGGATATGTTCATCAGAGCAGTGAGGTAACACTCTGCAAGCAATGAGCAGCTCTTAAATGTCCTCAAACACTACCACCAGGCGTCATAACATCACTGCAACTCAGGGAACTGATCCACAACTGACTCAGAGTTATAGGCTGGAGGCTAGAAAAGGTTTCAGGTGGTTTGTAGAGCCTGGAAGAACTGCCCACGGCAGAGCCAGGACCGCATCCCCACAGGGACAATGTTGAGTCAGTCATTGCTCCCACCCCCAGGTGGACAAACCGCAGTGATGAGGAATATGAGTGTGCTCCTCTCCTGCCCTCCGCTTGAAGTCCCCTAACACACAAATTCTTAAGTTACAGGAAAGAAATGACTCATTCTTTCTGCCCTGTGTTATTCAAAAGTTACGCAAATCATTTACGTCTCTCGTACACATGTATAAAACCTGCATATATGATCCTTAGGTGATGCTCTGTCTTTATATTTTTGACAACTGCACCTTTATTTTCTCGTGGACAATGTGCTTCCCCACATTGTGCAGCTTGGTGGGGTTGTCAATCAAGGTGCCTTGCTCAGGTGCCAAGGAAGAGACACCTGACCCAACCTCAGCCAATGCAGCTCTTACTCTTTTTGTATTTTATTTTTCAATTACAGTTGACATTCAGTATTGTTTTGTGTTAGTTTCAAGTGTACAGCATAAATGTAAGGCAATCATACACTTTACAAAGTGGTTCCCCTAATAAGTCTAGTACCATAAGTAACACCATACATAGTTATTTACACTATGATTGTTTATCTTCAGTCCTCCTAATAATGTATGCCCAGAAACCCTCCAAAAATCAAATTCCTGAGTCAGGAACATGGCTAACAGGCTGCAGGAGGGAAGTCCAGAATTCATTTTAACAGGTAGTGTTCCCTAGACGGTGACCGAATTTAGATTTCAATTAGCCTTCTTCAGGCTCCCAAAATCAAGAAAAACCCAGTGGGTTGCTAACATATTCATACATAAGCAAACATTGCGTGCCTGCAGCAGGCTGCCAGGCTGTGGTGTCAGGGAAGGGGGGGCCCAGGCCCCCACCATGGAGCCAAGAGTCATTCCCTTCCCTCACTCTGTGGGGCTGGACCAGCCACCCCTGCTCCTGCTGTCTTTCTGAGCATCTTTGTGTACACCTCTATGGAACCCTGTGAGTAAGATGCCCACTAAAAGAGGCCTGAAACATAGCCAGAATTACAAGCCTGAGGTGGTGCTCCCCGTGCAGAACCACGCCAGGCTGGATATTTGCAAAATGAAGTTGTCTGCAGGTCTGCACAAATTTCAGTGCACACATGGGTCACCTGAGGATCCTGATTAACATGCAGGTTCCCATCTGGCAGGATAGTGAGGGGCTGATGCTGTTGATCTGAGGTCCCCACTTTGAGCAGCAACACTGTAAAGTGAGCTCAAGGTCATTCCATTCACAATTAATTAAACATAGTTTGGAGGCATCCCAGGTGCCAGGCACTGTGCCTTTGGCTGCAAGTGCAAAGAGAAGACAAGGGGCCCTGTCTTAGAGGGCTTGCCATGTAACTGGAGAGCATGTAACATACTGGGTAAATTCAGCATTTGTTTGGATTTTTGCATTACAAGGAGAACAAGCCCATCCATAGTGGCTTAAGCACCAAGGAAATGTAACTGGCTCCTTTACTGTAATTGCAGAGCCGGAGTAAGGTGACTTCAGCTCCAACTAGAAGCAGGGCTAAAATGATGTCACCAGTACCTGGTTTCTCTTTCTCCACCAGTACCTGGTTTCTCTCTCTGCGTGCCCTTTGGCTCTGCTTTCTGGTTGGCTCCCTTCTCCTGGATGCAACATGGATACCAGTCCATATGTCTTCTCCTGTGAATAAGAGTACCTGCTTATCCCAGAAGTCTCAACAAAAACCTCAAGGTTCCATCTCATGGCCTCTGACTGGGTCATGTGCTCAGCCCTTAACCGGTCACTGTGTCCTGGGAAGTCAGACTTTCAGCATGGCAAACCCTAGAGCTTAGGGTGGAGTTAGCTTTAGCAGAACTACATGTATCAAGGGAGCAGGAGGCATGGATTCCCAAAAGAGAATCAAGGGTTGGATGCTGGGCAGACAGGAGCCCATAGTCACCACTACAGGGGTGTGATAGGACCATGTACAGCAGGCAACGACCATGTGGAGAAAAACAGTGGTCCCTGATGAATACCATAAACAAAGCGTGCGTGCGTGCGTACGTGTGTGTGTGTGTGTGACCCCAGGCAAGGCACACTCAGTGCACAGTCTAGAAGGGACTACTGATTGACTGATTGGTGTCATGGGAGCCTTTTTCACAGCACTGCCCTACCTCCATCAGCCATGGTGTGGTTCATTTACTACTGAAGTAAATGAAATGAAGTATTTCATTTACTACTTTTTGTGCGGGAGATAAGAAGTGAAGAATATAGTTTAATTGTTCCTGAGGAGATGAGAGTTCAATTGAAATACAGACCAGATTGACACATATCAAATATTTTGAAGCCAGTACAAACTACTGTGGAGATGGGTACCAATTTTTGCTCAAAAACAAGACATACAGGTGTGAGCTGAAATAGTATCATCCACAGGCATGGATATACAGATGCAATAATGTGCTTGCTTGTCCACTGGGGTGTGAAGAGACCAAATGTGTCATCTTCAAAAACCAAACACAACTAACTATAAGATTTGAGCACCCAGATCAGAGACCTCCACTCTACCATGGCCCCTTCCAGCGCAATCCATGACTTCAGTGTTCATGATGGGAACCCGTCTGACATCCTTCTCTTTCAGCTCCTTAACATCTTCACTTCCAATCCAACACAGCTACCTTAACCCTTGACCAGGAACAACTGCACCACCCCAGAAATGTACGTTTCAAGAATTCCTGACCATGTGCTCTACATTCTATCCTCCCAGAGCCATATAAATATGTATATTAATATATGTTTATATATTTATATTAAATATCAAATCTTCATTCTCATTGAGAGTTCCAATCCAGTACCCCTCCTACTTTCTCTGTATCTCTTACCCATCATTCAATTAGTCATTTTCTCTACAGCTAACCTAAAGTAGCCGAATGTAGAAAGAGAAACATGCAGTCTTTAAATTCATTACAGACACAACTGCCCAAAATGATGTTGATGATGTTGATAACAATGGTGAAATCATTATCACCTAACATTTATCATCATTATGAGCTATCCTTGCTCTCAGTTCTCAGTCAGTGAATACATAATTCTCTTTGGCTGAATTTGGTTTAGTATTTCTGAAAGGACATTTGGAGCAGGACAATTCCTCATTACGTGGGACAGTTTTGTGCATGGCAGAACATTCAGCATTACTGTTCTCAGCCCACGAAATGCCCGTATCACTCCCCAGTTATGGCAACACTTGCACACACACGCCCGTTTTTCCAAAGGCTGGCCCCAGATCCACCCCCTGCCAGCTAAACAGCAGAAAGTCTCACACCCCGTTGAGCATCACTAGCTGAGTAGAAAGAATACTAATCTGGACATCAACATTGGCATTACAATACTTTGTGAGCGAGCCACTTAGCCTCTCTGAGTGTCAGTTTCTTCTCCTCTAAAAGGCAGGTCACGCCCCACTTCTGCCTGGAGGTGGCAAGTTTCAAATGCTTTAGTAAAATATTAGTGAGAATATTTAGTGTACTTGTTAGGATTGTATTTGCCTGTAATAAAAATTGGCAGCAACAGCTTAAACAATTAAGTGTTTGTTTTCCCCACAGCAAAGGGATTCTGAAGGCCACTGCTAGCATTGTGGCCCCACGTGACATCAGCATCCCCAGCTTTTCTCTGTTAGTGGCATTTACCCTCATGGCTGCCTCTCAAGCACAAGATAGAGGCCCCACTTTCCAGGCTTCATCTGCAGAAAAGACAGACAGGCAGACAGAAAGGAGGGAGGAAGGGGACAAAGCAGGCAAGAAAAAGCCCTGTTTATATCAAACATAACACTTAATAAAAATATCCCCGGTACACTTTCATGTACATCTCTTTGGCTGTCAGATAATCATTCCTACTACAAGGGACACTGGGAAATATTTTTAGCTGAAAGTATAGCCTCCTGGAACAAAATTAAAGTTCTCTGAGTAAAAAAGAAATGGAGGATGGATAGTAGGCAAGAAACCAGCACTGTCTGCTATACCTGGTAAACTACAAAGCATGGAAGTATGAGGTGGCATTATTATTAAAAACTAAAGAAAAGCATCATGAAATACAGTATCTATATGGATTTCACTACATGAATTAATCCACATTTTAAGACTAAATAAGTGAATGTTCTCTTTTACATCCAACAGGCATGGCAGCCCAATTAACTAATAAGACGCGTCTCTACGCACATTTGAACACAGCAATGCAGAATGAAGCCCCCTATGCATAAGGAACTCCCAAGAAACCATCCCCAGCTATTCAACAAAACAGGAGAATAATAATAAAGTGTGTAATGAATGCAAAAAACACCTATTGGCTTAAGGCCACCTGGCATCCATTATTTTTGATAATTGCACCCTTATTTTCTTGCAGACTACTTCCCCACATTGTACCGCTTGGTGACCTTGGTGGTCAAGGTGCCCTGCTAAGGTGCCAAAAAACAGACATCAGACCCCACCTCAGCCAGTGCAACTCTCTCTTTTTTTTATTTTGCTTTTCAGTTACAGTTGACATTCAATATTATTTTGTATTAGTTTCAAGTGTATAGCATAATGGTAAAGCAATCACACACTTTACAAAGTGGTCACTTCTATACGTCTAGTACCGAGTTAACACCATACATAGTTATTACAATATTATTGAGTATATCCCTTATGCTGTACTTTACTTCCCCGTGACTACTCCGCACTTCTTAATCCTGTCACCTTCTTCACCCAGGCTCCTAACCCTCATCCCACTACTGGCAACGATCAGCCTGTTCTCTTCATCTATAAGTCTGTCTCTATTTTATTTGTTCATTTATTTTGGTCTTTAGAGCCCACATATCAGTGAAATCATATGACTATTTGTCTTTCTCTGACTTATTTCATTCAGCATAATACCCTCTAGGTCCATCGATGCTGTCACAAATAGTAAGATTTCATTCTGTTTATGACTGACTAATATACCATTGTACATATGTACTACTACGTTTTTATGTGCTCAGCTATTGATGGACACTAGGGTTATTTCCATATTTTGGCTATTGTAGATAACAATGTAATGAATGTACAGGTGCACATATTCTTTCAAATTGATGTCTTGGGTTTCTTCTAATATATACCCAGAAGTGGAACTGCTGGATCATAATGCAGTTCCATTTTCAGTTTTTTTTGAGGAAACTCCATATTGTTCTCCATGGTGGCTGCACCAATCTGATTTCCCACCAACAGTGCATGAGGGTGTCATTTTCTTCACATCCTCACCAACATGTGTTTGTGGGTTTATTGATGATAGACATTAATATCCACATTCTGAAGGTGTGAGATGATATCTTATTGTGTTTTAATTTGCATTTCTTTGATAATTAGTCACTTTGCACATCTTCTCATATGGCTATTGGTCATTTATATGCCCTCCTTAAAGAAGTGTCTATTTAGGTCCTCTGCCCATTTTTTAATTGAATTGTTTGGGTTTTTTTGATGTTGAGTTGTATGAGTTCTTTATAAATTTTGTATATTAACCCCTAATGGCATGTATCATTGACAAATATGTTCTCCCATTCAATAGGGTGTCTTTTCATTTTGTTGATGGCTTCCTATACTGTGGAAAAACTTTTAGTCTGTAGTTCCATTTGTTTCCACACTTGTAAATGACTAAGCTGGCTCTATCACATCAGTTTTCATCATATGTCAATACTTCTTATCTAAACTAGGTCTCCACCTGTCCACTGAGTGTCTACCTGCATAGCCTTATATTATAGCAGTAGATCAGCCTCCTGGACAACCCCTACCTATTTCCTGAGCTATACTAAGACCATTTCTCCTTTAAAATTTAAATAAGATTGGCTACAAGCCCCTTGCTCACTTGGAGAGAAATTTCTCTCCCTCCCAAACACCTCCAGGGACTTCTAAGGAAAGGTAGCACTTTCTCAGATCCACTCTCAGTTCTTGTTTCCACTGACTCTGCAAATGCCTCCCTGCATTTTGCCTCCTGTTACTTTAGCCCTACTCTGATCCCTTCAGCCTGCATGACCCACTCAAGGTGAAGCATGCAGCAGCCTTTCTTGGAGGTTTGGGGCAACAGAGGTAACTACATTGTGGCTCAGTAGGACTAAACAACTCCAAGCTGAACATCGTTCTTCCTGTCCTTGGGTATTTCCTTCTCTTCTGGGGAGCATTTCTGTGGTGTCTCCTCCCTAGGCTCCAGCACCCTGTTATGTTGTTCATTTCTTGTTATTCTTCCCCTTACTTCTTGGCTTCTACTTTCAAACTCTCTTTCTCCCAATCTCCAAATTTCCTGTTCAGGTTTTACAAAGAGCTTCTCCCCACCACCAAAATGGCCTATTATATATTTTGATAAACAAAGGTCATTCTAAAAGGAATTCAGGCCAACACAATTACTTTTTCCTTTCTGCTGCAAAAAAAAAAAAAAAAACAAAAAAAAAAAAAACCCACAACAATCAGAGGCAAATCCAAGATGGCAGCAGACTAGGTAGATGTTATTCTCACCTTCTCTCAGGACCAAACTAGAATTACAACTAAATTATGGAACAATCATCATGAATAACCAAATGAAGATTAGCTGAACAGAAGTCTTATAACCATGGATTTACAGAAGAAGCCACATCAAGACTGGTAGGAAAGATGGAGATGCTAAAAGGGCTGGCCCTGCTCCCGCAGATAGGCTGAGATTCTGGTCAGACATCTCAGCTGCAAAGGCTCCCCAAGAGAAGTGCGGGGTTTCAACCCCAAGCTCGGCTCCCCAGCCCAGAACACCATAGATGGGAAGAGGTATCCACCTAACATCTAGCTGTGAAAATCAGCAGGGATTCTGTCCACCAGGGAGAGACTGGAGTCTGCTAGAGACTCAAGTGCTCTCTTAAAGGGCCAACATCCAAAACTTTATTCACAGCTACTCACCCCGGGCTCCAGAAAATGGAGGGTAGGGCAGACTAAAGTCCTGTGAGGACAGGCTGAGGTTTGAGGCTCTGGAGAAAGAGCTGAAGGGACAGATGCCCAGGATCCCAGTGCTGAGTCCCTCTCCCACATGACAGTCATTTCTCTCTTGGGTAGAGCACTCCCCTCCACGTGGTATCAGCCTGGGGGATTGCGATAGCTTGACCCTCTGGATTCCCTCTTTCCCCACCTTATGGACCTTATACCCTACTGAGGAGTCAGCCGCCTTGGCAAGGGTGTAGAGGTCTAAGCAGACTCAGCAGGTGTCAGTCACTGAGTTGTGTGGCTGTTACCCCCACTTCCCCCCGAACCTGACTGGTGCTTCACCCTCATGGGAGATCACTTCCTGCAGACCCACCCATCAGCCCCCTAGTTGCTCCACACTGCCCAGATTGAGGGCAAAGTCCAGGACAGAGTAAGTTGTATGGCTCTGGAGCAAGAATTACAATCTCCCAACTTCCCAGAAGCCTGGCCAGCACCTCCCCCTCATGGGAAATCCACTAGCCTCATCCTCCCAACTCCCTATGGCCCTGCCCTGCTGAGCTCTATCGTGTTCAACACAATCTGGGACAGACTGAGTTGTGTAACTCTAAAACAGGGGTGTTTTTTCCCTTACATGCCTGACCAGAGCAAAGCCATCCCTTTACATGAAGAAATTTTCATCAGATGGGGCCTGATAACCTCTGCAGGCCTCACACTGATGACTCTCTGAGACACCCCCCCCCCCAATAAAAAGTGGTGCAAGCGCCCAGTGGGTGGCAGCTAGACTTAGTATAGCCAAAGACATTTGCTGAGTGGCCCCAGACCCAGCACTGATATCAATTTTGAACCTGTATCAGTCTAGTGAACACCACTCGCTTCTACCTGGTAACTTACTGAGAACCTACCTCATGCAACTCAGGTACCAACAGAGGCTATTTCAGTGACTAAGCCTAACAGGCAGCCAGCAGGCAAAGGCAAGCAGAGGGAGATCTTGGGTTGCCTTGGGACTTTTGCTGACCTTCCCCCTGGGTCCAGTGCTGATAAATCTGGCTTTTGTGCAATACTTGGTCCTTCCCATGTGCACCCAGGCTCAGCAGAGGCAGCCACAAACTGTAGATGACTTTGTAGCTCCAAACAGGTTACCCAGGGTCAGCCACAGGCAGCATCTGACACTAGCCTACACTGGAGTCCCTCCTAAGAGGATCAGAACCAACGTACTCAGTAGCCAGCTTTAGATATGTCAGAGCAGCATCCAATAAGATTCACAAGCCACACATCCAAAGGGAGATCTGGGCAGGCACCAGATCCTGATGAGATGAATTCCATTTTGTGCAGTTAGTACCTGCAGAGCAGTTCACACACAAGGGTCAGGGTTAAGCCTCACAGTCAGCCAGCGTGAGGGTCAGTCCTACACAAATGGGCCAATGGCAATCAAAACTCAATTACAATAGGAGGGCCCACTTAACTTACACATGGATATCTCTGGAGCACCCAGCTCAGGTCATCAAGAAGCGTGTACTGCTGGACCCCACAGGACACCTACTACATAAGTCCACCCCTCCATGTGGGAGACATACCATACCTACCTAATACATAGAAACAAATACAAAGAGGCAGCCAAAATGGGGAGACAAAGAAACATACCCCTAATGAAAGAACAGGAGAAATCTCCAGAAAAAGAACTAAACGAAATGGAGGCAAGCAATTTATCAGAAACCGAGTTCAAAGCAATAATTGTAAGGTTATAGGTGTAGAGGCTCTGTCCCGCGGAGTCTTGCGATTGCCCATGGATGAAATAACAAGTTGTTCTAGACACCAAGTGATGTCAAGAAAAGGGGAAGGCGATTCCTTCTGGAGGAGAATGCCCTGAGCCCTTCTCTGAAGTGGCTTTTACTGAGAACGGATGCATGCAAAGCTTATCAATCAATGCCTAAAGGCTATGTTTACAGAAAACAGATAGAGATCATAGATAACAATTGAAGGAACACAGAGATTTGCCTCAGGTCAGGGCTTGTTAGACATGCTGACCTCAGACAGATAGTGGTTAATGTACAGCTCCTGAATTTAGGAATTCATTCCTTTTGGTTTGGAGCTTACACATCTGGTTTTTCTGTATCAGGGCAGTACAAAGCAGAGTAAGTTTTAGTGGATACAATGTATTCTTTAGGCCAGATTCCCCACAGGAACCCTCAGCATTAGCATCAGATCATGCCTGCCTCCAGCATTCCCAGTTTTCTGGTTGAGACTTACAGGCCCCTTTCAAGGCCTGGATCACATGGGGCTACAATTCCTGATACCACACCAAGTGGTCCCCAACATATAAGGATGCTCAAGAGCATGGAAAAGGACATAGAAACCATAAAAAAGACCAGTTAGAAATAAAGAATACAATATAAAATGAGGAATACACTGGAAGGAATAAACAGTAGGTTGGATGAAGCAGAGGATCAAATCAGCAATTTGGAAGACAAGATAGAAGAAACATGCACTCAGAGCAGCAAAAAAAAAGAAGAAGAAGAAGAAGAAAGAAAGAAAGAAAGAAAGAAAGAAAGAAAGAAAGAAAGAAAGAAAGAAAGAAAGAAAGAAAGAAAAAGAATTTTATAAAATGAGGATAGTTTAAGGGACCTTTAGAACAACATGAAGCATAACATTCTCATAATACAGTTACCAGAAAAAGAAGAGAGAGAGAAAGAGAGAGAGCCAGGGATCTAGAAACTATTTAAAGAAATAATGAACGAAAATTTCTCTAAACTGGTATAGGAAAAAGACACACAAGTCCAGGAAACGCAGAAGCATGAAGGCTAAATAACATGTTACTAAACAATGAATGGGTTAACAATGAGATCAAAGAAGAACTCAAAAGATATCTTGAAGCAAATGAAAATGAGTAAACAACAACCCAAAATCTACAGATCATAGTGAAAGCAGTCCAAAGATGGAAATCATAGAATTACAGGCTACCTCAAAAAAAACAAGAAAAATCTGTCCCTGCTGATATAGCTCATTTGGTTAGGTGTCATCCCACACAGCAAAATGTCACTGGTTCAATTGTTGGTTGGGGCACATGCCTGGGTTACAGGTTCGGTCCCCAGTTGGGGCGCATGCAGGAGGCAACCAATCCATGTTTCTCTCTCATATCGATGTTCTCTCCCTCTTTTTCCCTCCCTCCCACTCTCTCTAGAATCAATAAAAGAAAAAAAAATTTAAACAGGAAAAATCTCAAATAAACAATATAACTTTATACCTAAAGTAACTACAAAAAATAAGAACATAGCCCAAAGTAACCAGGAGAAAGGAAATAATAAAGATCAGAGCAGAAATAAACAAACTATAGGCTAAAAACACAATACAAAAGATCAATGAAATCAAGAGCTGGTTCTTGAAAAGATAAACAAAATTGACAAACCTTTAACCACAAGAAAAAAAGGAGAGCAGACCCAAACAAATAAAATTAGAAATAAAAGAGAAGTAACAACTGACAACAAAGTAATACAAAGGATTATAAGAAAATAATATGAAAAACAATATGCTATAAAAATTGACAACTAGGATGAAATGGATAAATTCCTAGAGACATACAATCTTCAAAAGCTCAATCAGGGGGAAATCAGAGAATCTAGACACAGAATACACCTAGAGAAATTGAAGCAGTAATCAAATAACTCCCAAAAAACCAAAGTGCTAAACCGGATGGCTTAACAGGTGCGTTTTATTAAACATCCAAAGAAGGACTAACACCTATCATTCTCAATCTATTCCAAAATATTCAAGAGGAAGGAAGGCTCCAAAGCTCATTTTATGAGACCAGCCTTATCCTAATTCCAAAGACACTACAAAGAAAGAAAATTATAGACCAATATTCCTGATGAACATAGATGCTAAAATCCTCAACAAAATATTAGCAAGTCAAATTCAGTAATACAAATATTAGCAAGTCAAATTCAGTAATACAATACATGGTACAATACACCATGATCAAGTGAGATTTATTCCAGGTATGCAAGGCTGGTACAATATCCACAATTCAGTAAACATGATACACCACATAAACAAAATGAAGGATTAAAACCACGTAATTATATCAATAGATACAGAAACAAACATTTGATAAAATCAGGCCCCCATTCATTATAAAAATTCTCAGCTAAAGGGGAATAGAGGGAACATTCCTCAATGTAATAAAGGCCACATATGACAAACCCCCAGACAACATCATGCTCAATGGGCAAAAACTACAGGCGTTTCCCTTAATATTGGGAACAAGACAGGGATGTCTGCTTTCACCAGTTTATTCAATGGAGTACTGGATGTTCTAGCCACAGCAATCAGACAGAAAGAAGGAAAAAAGGCATGAAAATAGGAAAGAAAGAAGTAAAACTGTCATTATTTGCAGATAACATGATATTGTATATAGAGAACCCTAAAGACTCCACCAAAAACTACAAGAAGTGATAAATTAATTCAATAAAGTAGCAGGATACAAGATAGATATCCAGAAATCAGTATACACCAACAATGAACTATTACAAAGAAAAACTAAGAAAACAATTTTGTTTACAACAGCATCAAAAAAAAAAATACCTAGATAAATTTAACCAAGAATGTAAAAGACCTATACTCAGAAAATTATACAACACTAAAGAAGAAATTAAAGAAGACACAAATAAGTGGAAGCATATATAATGTTCACAGATAGGAAGAATTAACATCATTAAAATGTTTATACTATCCAAAGCAATCTATAGATTCAATGCAATTCATGTCAAACCCACACGATACCAATGGCATATTTCACAAAACTAGAACAAATTCTTCAAAAATACATGGAACCACAAAAGACCCCCAATAGCCACAGGAATCTTAAGAAAGAAGAACAAGGTTGGAGGAATCATGCTACCTGATATCAATCTACAAGGTTATAGTAATTACAACAGCAATGTACTGGCATAAGAACAGACATATAGATTAATGGAAGAGAATAGAGAGCCCAGAAGTAAACCCACATCTTTATGGTCAATCAATATTTGACAAAGGAGGCAAAAACATACAATGGGGAAAAAATAGTCTATTCAATAAATGACATTGGGAAAACTGAGCAGATACATGCAAAAAATATGGAACTAGGCTACCAATTTATACCATACACAAGAATAAACTCAAAGTGGGTTAAAGACTTAAATGTTAGACTTCAAACCATAAAAATCCTGAAAGAAAACAGGCAGCAAAATCTCGAACATTTCTCATAGCAATATTTTTTCTGATATATTGCCTCCAGCAAGAAAAACAAAGGAAAAAATAAACAAATGGGACTACATCAAACCAAAAGTTTTTGAACAATAAGGAAACCATTGTCAAAATGAAAAGACAACCCACTGAATGGGAGAACATATTCTCCAATGATATATTTGATACAGGGTTAATATCCAAAATTTATAAAAAATATATACAACTCAACACCAAAAAAACTCATAATCCAATTAAAAACGGGCAGAGAACCTGACTAGACACTTCTCCAAAGAGAACACACAGATGGCCCAGTGATCCCACTTCTGGGAATACATCTGATGAAACCCAACATACTAATTTGGAAAAACATAAGCACCCCTAGGATGGCCACGATTTGGAAGCAGCCCAAGTGTCCATCAGTAGATGAGTGGATAAAAAAGTTTAAGGTACATTTACACAACAGAAATTCTACTTGGCCATAAAAATGAAAAATCTTACCCTTCACAACAGCATAGATGGACCTAGAGAGCATATGTTAAGTGAAATAAGCCAGTCAGAGAAAGACAAGTACTATATTATTTAACTCATACACGGAATCTAATGAACAGAATAAATTCAAACAAAATAAAAATAGATTTATTGATACACAGAAGAGACTGACAGTTGTCAGAGGGGTGGAGGCTGCAGGGCCGGGTGAAAATAGTTAAGGGATTAAGCAAAAAGAAAAAAAAAGAACCCTCACAGACACAGGTGACAATATGGTAAAAGAGAGGTGGGCAAGGTAGATGAGCATATAGGGGTGATAAATGGTGATGGAAAGAGACTTGACTTGAGGTGATGAACACAAAATACAATATACAGATGATGTATTATAGAATTATGCACCTGAAACATATAATTTTATTAACTAATGTCACCCCAATAAATTCAATAAAAAATAAAATAAAACTGTGAAAAATTTAATACATCTCTAAAAATACTTCAAACACCTGTTCCCTGGCTGAAAGCATAATGCCTCAAACATTCAAGATGCATTTCTCAGAAAGCATTTGGCTGTGGGGCGGGGGGGGGAGGGAGGATTTGCTATTATGTTAGTATTCCCTACGTGGAAACTGTGATATCTGATGTCCCAAAGAAAAGGAAAGAGGTTTTATCACTTATTAGCTATGTGACTGAGGAAAATCACCGCTAGATGTGGTAATTACGAAAATTACCCATCTAAACCTACGTTTCCTTTCTATAAAATGGGGACAACAATAACCCTGATCCCATAGGATTGTTATGAGAATCCAATACAATCATACACATGAAGTGCTCTGTACAGTGACTGGCACACGGTGCATGGTCTGCAGAGGGTAAATCATGGTACGATTATCATCACCACCATCATCATTATCCCTACTCAGGACATTGGAAAGTGAAATCAAAATAGCAATAGAAAGCTACAAAAAGCACAGCACGTTGAGAAGCCACTTAGGAGTGTGAAAAATATAAATAAAAAACTATGTGCAGCAAATACCTAAATAAAGTGCACTTGGAGCTCATGTCTCATCAGCCAGGAGGGCTCGTTAAAGAGCAGGCTGAAAACTATAAATGTGAATGCCATTATTTCAGAAAGAAAATGTGTCATTACTATTTTTATTTTTTAAAAGAAATAACATAATGCCCTTTTTCATCTAAAGATACTGAGCACCAATATGAGAACATCAAACATTTTAATTCCTCCCAGGACCTAGTTCAGTCCTAGAGAGACTAAGAGTTTACCAGAATAACTGGGACATCTGAAAATGGAAATGTACTCTTTAGACCTCCACATTGTTTCTTGAAAATTTTCCAGTCCCTCAAAAGGGTAAAAGAGGATCATACTGGCAGTGAGTTCAACATGTCAAAAGCAAATACACAGCCTCAACTGATGTTACAGCAATGCATTTTTGTACTTGGCCCTTTAAAAATGGCATCATTTCTGTGTGACTATAATTCAGTTGATATATTCCTTTGGGGAGCTCTGATGGCTTCTCTCTTTCAAATATGAATGTGAAAAGACCACATCTAAGGCCTTTCCAGGCATTATTTGGTATTCCTTTGGTCCATAGGAATTTGCCTTCTTTTTCAGCTTCTCTGCCACACATATGAAGTTCAGGACTTCATGGACTGTTGCCAACTAACTCTGAAGACTCTTTGACAAA
The DNA here is from genome assembly GCF_021234165.1 of Pteronotus mesoamericanus. Classification (NCBI taxonomy): domain Eukaryota; kingdom Metazoa; phylum Chordata; class Mammalia; order Chiroptera; family Mormoopidae; genus Pteronotus; species Pteronotus mesoamericanus. Next base: position 9,211,565 of record NW_026555265.1, on the reverse strand, counting down.
GTGGCTGCCCCTCAATCCCTTCTGCTCTGGCTTCTTGGGTTATATCTTTTATTCAACACTCACTTAATAAAGACCTACAAGCAAGGTGTTACCTCAGTATTGGGGAGATAACACACACACACAAATAGGACCCAGACTCTTCCTCCCTAGGAGAAGTCAGCTATAAACAAAGACTCTCAGTCTGCAGTCACTACCACCACCTACCACCAGTAGACCCATGAGTGAGGCAGTGAGGGGAGCAGGGAACAGAAAGACAGTTCTGTGTCTTAGAGCAGGAGTGATAAATGAAAGCTTCCCAAAGATCCAGGATCTTTTCACAAAGTAGAGATGAAAGGGGAGACAGGGTTGCTTTGGATAGTATAACTTTCCCCAGTATAGAAAGGGGAATGGAGAAAAGGGTACAGAGAGGATAGAGAACTGTTACCCAGAGGAAAGAGGGGGTGCATATCACGCCTATAATAAAAATCAGCTGACTCCACTAGGCACACTGAGGAGGCATGCCAGTTGGCTTAGCACATCCGGCAACTCTCTTCACCAAGTTTATTGTGACTTGATTTTTTGCTTTTCCACATATAGACTTTCTCTCTATACTATACACAATGCAAATAGAGGCCCACAGAAATTCCAGGAGGGTAGAAATGTTGTTATGAACACACCTTGCCAGCATCCACATGCTGAGGACGAGGAGGTCATGGTCTCCATACTCATGAAAGACATCTGACTTGTTCTGATGGGAAGAGTTCTCACAAAAGCACAGGCAATCTTGGTCTTGAGCGGGATCAAGACCCTCCGATGATTCAGAGGGCATTGCAGTCCCTTGCTGCATCAAGAGTGATCTGTCCTCTGTGCTCTTACCTCCTTATAATTCCATCACGCAAAGCGCGCTTGTCTCACTAGGACGTCTTTGCTTTAATTACAGTTACACACAAAATTCATCCTTTTATACCCATTTTCCAGGAGTTTGTAGGCCACCATTTTTTTACTCTCTCCTGTCGCTGGACATTTCAGAGTCTGCGTCTGGGCCCAGGACTGTCCCCTCCATACATAACCTGCATGATTTGTAGGTCCCACTCTCAGAAAGGCCCTGCTTAGTTAATTCCCTGCTGCTGCCGAATTGAAATGCCTCATAATTTTTTAACAAGGGGTTCCACATTTTCATTTGCACTGAGCCCCCACAAATTATGTAGCTGGTCCTGTCCAGGGGACCAACTGTTTCAAGGCAAATTTCTATCGAGCCCTGTCTCTCCAGTGGGGATTTGAGCCATTACTGAGTGGTCCTGAGTAGCTTTTGGTTAGAGTGACCATTTTCACTGTCATTCACTAGGAAGGGTGACTGTCAGAAACCTGAAAACTCAAGCAGTCCAGAAACACCTTGACATCCGATTACCAGCAATGGGTTCAACCAAAAGTTCAGCTTTGGCCTTGGTCATACTTTATCTTCCTGACAAATGCACAGACAGGCTTCTGCCCCTTCAAGCCTCCTTCACATTGATAAACAACACCATCCCCAAATACTTGTTCATAAAGTTTCTCATTCTGTAAACTTAATATGTCACTCAGAATTTAACAATTTCCTTAGCATTATTTGATTAAGGGTAGGTGGAATTGCACCAGATGTAATAAAAGTCAAACCCTGTAATTTCCATTATTAAGCTCTTGTACCAGCGCCTGTAGGCACACACAGCTCAGTGGATCTACCTGAATTGCTAAAGTAGTGGCTGGCATGCCCAGAAAGGAGGGAAACTAGATGAAGAAATCATGTTCCCAGCCGTGACAGATTTTAAAGGGCCTGCCTCAAGGTGAGTGACAAAGGGCTCTGTAAACTGCACATTTGCCTCATGACATCCCCTCACACACCTCAAGGTTATCCTCACATTGCATTGTCATTTTCTACCTGTCCACAGTAGCTCCTGACAGAAAACTGTCACAGGGTCTGAAAGAATCATTGGTCACTTGCCTTCCAGAGGCCCGAGATCAAAGTGCCCCTCGCCACATACCCGCTAGTTGGCATGAACATACTCTCTTTCCACACCTGAAGACAATGCAGACACTCAATTGTGCATGCAGGTGTGCGTGTGTGCTGGGTGTAGGGAGGAAGTTGCGGAGAATGATAACCTGACTCCTCGTCCTTATTCATGACTTCAAAGAACGCGTGCCTTTTCATTTCTCTCTTGGTCTTTCTGAAGTCATCTCTAGAGACTGGGTTTCAAATACGATCTTAATTTCCTTGTTCTGACCCAGGAATATTAATTTAATGGCCTCACTCAAATTCACATTAATTTCAAACTGACAGCGTAATCGAGCCACAACTGTACTGTGTGCAGCAAAAACCATGGACGGATTTGGCCATGGCCTGGCAGAACGCATGGGCACCTACAGCCACTGTCTCACTTATCATCCACGATAGCAGACTCCTGAAAGTGGTTACTCCCATGCCTGGGTGCACACCCACATGGCTTCTGTAACCACAAACGACTTTCTAGCCCGCCCTCAGGCACCAGAACAGCCTTGTTCCACAGGCATGCCCTGGCCCCTGCCTTGACCTTGCTCATACAATTAAGAAAACAAATACTATGAAATGAATCCCTCATTTGGAAACTCTGACCTCTCCACATTTGCCAATTCTGAATTTCCATTTCTAATTTATCAGTAGGGAATATTGGTCCATACAAGGTCACCCTGGAAATCTTGAAGATGTTTCTGTTGCCCACTCCCCACATCGAAAGAGAACCGGAGGCCCATTTCCTTCAGCAAACTTTGGTGAATTGCCTGGCGCTCCCTCCAAGGACGTAACAGCACATTCTTCTTTGCCTTCTGAGCACTTTCAAAATTTGATAAGTTACATCTTTCATTCACTTAGGTAATAAATATTTATCAAGCACTCACTCTGTGGTAGACACTGAACGGTACAGGATTTGCCCCAGTCCCTGCCTGCCAGGCACCCATGGGTCAGTCTGAATAAGGCCTTTGAGTGCCTCTGAGCTCCCTGAAACCCAAGCACCCAGCCTGTGCTGCTGCCTTGTTCCAAACGCGTATTTGTTGACTAAATGCAATGGGTAGACTTCATTTTATAAACAGAGCTTTCTAATTAACAAAGGCATTCCAAAGGCAAAGGGGCAAGTAGGGCATGCTATCAGCTGAGCAGAGTTTGAAAATAAAAATCACTTTGATGACCTGCTCTGAAAAATATTTCCTACTGCTGATGGATATATTGCCAAGTTGGGAAATATGAAAGACCTCTTTCACATTTTGCTGCCTCAGAAATGATCACCATCTCTGTTGCAGTTTGTTGAGGCATGGGTCTGCTTGCACCAAGGGCTTGACAGAAGCTTATTAATGCCAGGGAAAAAAAAAATACTTCTCTCCTCTCAGACCTGTGGAAGCTGAATGTCACTGATATGACTATCGTAGCCGTTAGAGGGAACTACCCCTTCTCACTTTCCTAGAATGCAGCTAGGTACAAGTCTCCCGGAGCAACAATTCACCTTTTCAGATGACAGAGCCCAGGAGGGGCAGGGTGGAGAGAATGCCACTGCTACAAGAGAATCACAGGTAAATACACCATTTGAACACAGTAAGGGAGAATTGGTGGTGTTTTGCTTAAAAAGTCCATCTGAGCAGAGGCCACAAATACTCTGCAGGCTGCAAGGGCTCTATGCAGCATCTAATATATTTTTAAGTACAAGATCCCAAAACATTGTAATTTCACTTTAATGCAATCAAAGTCTTTCAATATACTGAGAAAAGAATGATTCAACTGCTTAAAAATACTTCACTCAGAAACTAAGCATGAATTTTACTGTGATTAAGTGAGAAGAGCTGAATGGCATATGAAATGTTTTTAAATGGTTATTTTATTCAGAGTGGTTGCCTTTTAATGATACTGTCTTAATTTCCCCATAAACCTGTTTCATTTATAGCCATCCAACATTAATATTTATTTTGTTCATTTAATTTTAAAGTATTCTAAAAGTAAAGCTATTACAAATATTCTGCTATGAAGATAATTCAGCACAGGCACTACCATGAAAATATCACAGAAAACATGATCAATATGTTATAGCTGTAACAGGGCTCACTAAACACAATACTACACACTATTTTAGTAAATTAAAAATAAACCATTCTAGAATGTGTTATAAAATCCACTGCTAAATACATCTTTTTTAACCTCTGTGCTTGTTTATCTTGGAATTTTAAGTGTAGATTTCATATAGTAATGAAAATTATACTTAAGAATCATCGTGTTAAAATACCTCCCATGTTCATATTTATCATGCTTTCCTTAAAATCCTCAGCATTTAACCCATACCAGTTGGCCTACAGAGATCTCACAATACATTCTAACACTCATACACTCACTTGATGTAACACATAACTACTCTGCCGTGTTCCTTTTTAGGCTTCATAACTTCTTATTGCACTACGACAATCTGCAGAACGCTCCCATACACATGGGCTCAGAAAAGCAGCAACACCATTACCACTGCAGGAAAATTGCAATGGCTTCCTCCCTGGAAAAGACCAAATCTCAAAATCCAACACACTAGCTCATAATTCATTTTCATAGCTAATAGAAGCTCTTGGCTGAAGCACACACTATAGGTTCCTTGCACTTTTTAGTAAATATAAAAAGCAACATGCCCCATGGGCATCCCAAATAAACCACTGTAAACTTCACATTTCCTTTTGCACTAATTTAGACAGAAGAAGAGTGCTCTTACAATCCTTAGGTGCTCTTACAATCCATAGGTGAAACTTCCCCCTCCTTGCATATGTCTCTGCAGACTGTGTCAGAAACAGAAAGACAACTCAACACATACACTTCTCTCACTTTTCTAACCCAAGAAGTTGCTACCACTGCCAACAATATGTTCACACTAATATTTGAGGTTTGTGTTCTAATCATCAGAGGTACTTTTTAATTATACTTAAAAAAAAAAACCCTCTTTTTGAACTAACGTCAGGACTGAAACATTGCTCTCTGCTTCAAGGTTCCTCAGTTTTCACTCAGTAATCAAAACCAAACACCTTCAGATGTTCAAGGGGTTGCTTCTTCCTTACTGTGCTCCAAGTGGAACAGGAAAGTAGTATGTGCCTTTTCCTCCACTGCCTTCGTTTTGAATTTGAAGATTTTTTTCCGATTCCTAGGCACCCGACAGGCTGTGATTAACATGTGAGAAAACAACTCCCAGGTTTTTATCAGAGTCAGAAGCTGCTCACACCCATCTTAGCTGTTCTGCAGGAAACAGACTGGAAAAAGGAGTGTGGGGGGTGGGAAGCAGACTCTGTCTGAAGCTATATAGGTTAACAGAGGTAAATCCAAAATAATGGAGGCAAATATAGAAAAGAATATTATTTATTATCTTCTTTATTAATACTCACATATAACCTTTGTTTTTACAGAAAAGTCTACTTTAAAAGAATGCCTCCTTGGTGTATCATAACCAACGGGGCTTTCTGCTCCTGAACCACTGCCCCTTTCTTTATCCCACCCCCCACATCCAAATTACTCTATTACATGTTCACAGATACCACAAAAATTTTGTAAACAAGAATTGGGTTACTGGATCTTGATTAATCAGCATCCCATTTCATAATGAAGGGCAGGTAGGAGAGAGGGTAAGACATGGGAGAAAGGGAAAAAGGAGCAAAGGCAGGAGAGAGGAGAGGAGGGCAGCTGGTCAGAACTTTCAAGTCTTGCCTTTTCTGAGATGTGTGTATTGTGATACGTATACTGTTCCTTGAAATTCAATGACTCAGAACATTGACATCAAGTGTGTGTGTGCGGTCACGTTATACAGCTATAATGGAATATGTGGGCTTCCCGGTTTGGGTCTGGACTGTTTCTGTTTAAACACAGTCCTCCTGTGGGTGTCTCCCATCTAGAGTCAGGTCTCCTTGGAAGCCTTCTCAAAGCTGGGGCTTGCGGAGGAGCGTCTTGCTGAGGTCTTTGACCTCCTCCGGGCTATTCACCCGCTCGTAACCCAGCACAGCCATGGGCTGATAGCAAAACTCCTCCACCTGTTTGATCTGCTGAAAGGTGAGGGCAGTCCGCCATGCGCTGGCGGCCTGTGTGGCATTGCGCGCAGACACCACGAAAGGCTTGGAAGAGGAGCCCGAACCACTGGTCATGTTCAAGGCAAACTGCTCCATTTCAGGGCTCACCAGAAGCCCCACAAAGTCGTACACCCTCCGTAGGGTCTTGACGGGGTCTCCCACCAGGTCCTCGTACCTCACCACCAAGTAGTGACCCTGCAGCCAATCAGGAGGCTGCAGAGCCGTCTGCAGTGTCTTGGCCATGCTGTTGCAGATGACCTCCATAGCGCCAAGCGCGTGGTAGTCTGCTGGTCCACCCACACCCTCCTTCTTGGCGCCCAGTTTGTGGCCAGCAGCCTCCAAAAACGGCATGCGATGGGCTCGCGGGTCCCGGCTGCGCACCACCTGCAGGCTCTCACGGATGAGACCGTGGCGCGAACGGATACGTGAGCTGGCCACAGCACGGGGATCACGCACCAAGTGGATGACCTTGAGGTCCAGGGCCGGGTCACGGAGCAGTGGCGCCAGCACAGCCACATCGAAGACACGCACACCCTTGATGACTAGCGTACGGTACTTGCGACACTCCTCCTCGAAGCGCGCCAGGCGCTGCGGTGGACACTTCTTGCACACACGATCGTCGACCAGCCCCACGACCTCCTTGCGATAGGCAGGGCAGAGAGGCGAGGAGCACACGACCTTGTTGGTGGCCGCGCCAAAAATGCCCAGTGTGGTGAGGTTGCGCCCCCCGCTACCAGCAGGACTGTACAGCTGGAAGACTGACAGGTCGCAGCGATAGAGAGCGCTCAGCATGTCCCGCGCTGCCCCTTGCAGGGAAACTGCATCCCCTGGGTAGAGTTTTTGCCACACGTGCCACACTGGCTCGTAGAGAAAAAATACCTCGGGGTTCTGGTTGAAGAGCTCACCGAAGAAGGACGAGCCCGAGCGCCACGTGGTGAACACGTACACCAACTGCCTCTTGTCCTCGCCGCCCCTGGTGCCCCGAGTGCTATTACCAGAGGAGGCTGCGGCTCCCGCCGCAGCTGCTGGAGCCGCCCCGACGGCGGCGGCGGCGAGAGGGCGGTACGGGGTGCGCGGGTCCAAGCCAGTGTGAGCACGGCGCGACACAGCTGGAGGAGGCCCGGGGCGCCCCCAGCCGTCCCCAGCCGCTCCCGCCGCGGCACCTAGTGGCACGTCGGGGCTACACTGCTGTAGCGGCTCCTTGTGCCACTTGTAGTCCAGGAGGTTGAGCATGGTTAGCACAAGCAGCAGCGCATAGCCCGCGCACAGCACCAGCGCCTTCCTACGGAACACCTTCATTCCGAGCGGCGACGCGGGCCAGCGGCGGCCCGGGCGCCGGGGCCACGGCGGGAGCAGGGCGCGCGCCGCGGCGGCAGGCGCGGCCGGGAGCAACCGGGGGGGCGCGCCCGGGGACAGAGCTCCCAGCGGGCTGCGGCTCATCACAGGCACAGCCCGGGCCCGTGGTGCGGCGGAGGTGGCCCTGCAGCCCGGGATGGGGACGAAGCGGGCCGGCTTCGGGGGCGAGGACTCGGGCCGCGGCTCCTAAGCGGGCGCGGCAGCAGCAGCAGCGGCGGCTGGTCCCCGGAGCCCAGGGTTGGCTCTCCCATGGCAGCGGCTCCGATTAGAACCTGTGAGGGTAAACGGAGTAAACTGGTGAGCCCCAATCCTCCCCCCTAACCCGCGGCCGCCACCTCCGCCTAAGTAACGCCCACCCTCGGGTCTGCCTGGTTCCCCAGCTCACCTGGAGCCGCGGGCGCGACCCGGAACGGCCCCGGATCGCGGCCCAGTGATCTGTCCCGCAGTTACTCGCTCCTCGATTTCTCGCGCTCTGTCTTCCCGCTGGGGGTCCCCGTGCCTAGGGACTCGGCAGCCCAAGCCCTGGGCAGAGTTTCCGGGAAGCGGGCGCTCCGCGGCTGGGGAAGGTAAACTTTCACCCGGCCAGGAGATCTGCTCTGCGCTTCACCGAACCCAGTGCGCCCGGCTCCTGCTGCGTATCCTCCGCCTCCTCCAGACCGCAGCTTCCTTCCGAGCTCCTGGGGCCGAAGCCCGCTGGAGAGGTTGGGGGGAGGGGGCTTATACGAGACCCAGCTCCAGGCAAAGCGGCTCCGCCTCTCTCGCTCTTGGCCTCAGCGCCCCGAGTCTCCCCATATCTCTGGCGGCGGTGGATGGGGCGCACGGCGACCCGGCAGCAGCGGCGGCAGTGGCAGCTGTTTCTTCCATCACCCAGAGGATGCTCGGGCGGGCATTGCCGGCAGCCCTAGCCGCTTCTCAGCCTCCAACTGGTCCGTAAGGACCCTACACACGCAGAGCTCAGCTAAAGACACCGGAGCGCTCTCGTGCCCGCTCGGCTCCTAGCAACAGCCGCTTCTGGCCAACGAGGTATTGGGGCAGAGGAAACCCCCACCACCACCGCCGCCGCCGCCGCCTGCCCGGGAGGATGCTGCTACCAGATTACCCTACGCGGAGCGGCTGCGACGCGCTCGGGCCAGCCTCTGCGCGGCTCTTGCCAGGAGGCGCCGGGTTGGTGCGAGCCGCCGTCTGTCGCTGCGGCTCCTCCCCTTAGCTGCGCTGCACTCCTCCGCCGCGCGTCCCGCGCCCGCCCCCCTCCCCCGCGCGCCCGCCCCCCCCCCCCCCCGGCCACTTCGCAGCACCGGCTCCCGCCGCCACGGCTTTAGGGACTGGAAAAGCAGGGTTGGATTTACTGCGGTGCTGCTGGGGCCGCCATCCGCGCGGCGGAGGCCGTAACCAAGTGTGCGCCGAGCTCCGAAGCGCGGACGCGGGGTCCAGAGCGCTCAGGCGCCACGAGCTCTGGGTAACTTGGATTCTGCGTGCAGCTGCAGGGCTCAGCAGCACATCTTTGCTCTCGCAAAGAGTAGGTGCTAAAGTTTGGGCATAAATGCCCAGCGGCCGCCCACTCTACTCTTCCCTAGGGGTTGGAATCGCTCGGCCCCTCCGGAAACCGAGGACGCACCCGCGCGCTGCAGTGCTAGGAGGACGCCGAGCGCCGCTCTCAGGCTTTCTATTGCCGGCTCGCGGGTTCCAGATGGCCTGAGGTTTCTCCCTCACCGAGGAAGTAATAAATCTGTCTGATCCCCGGGTCAAAAAAGACGTTGTCCGGGCACTGTGCTGGTGGGTGCCTTCTCCAGCTTTACTCCAAGTATGGATAGGGCCGCTTTGGGCTTATGAGGCCCCAGCAGATGCTCTCTCCGACTCAGCTCGGAATGTTGCGACCGCTGACTGACGTCCTCGGAAATAGGGGTACGGGGAAGTGACCCTTTGCTTTAATTTACAGTAAAATACTTGCCTTGTTTCTTGGCTTCAGAGATAAGATCAAACGATTTGACTCTAAAGGAAACACTTTTGCTAAAGTGGAAGATCATTTTTGAGTTGGTTTAATACTTAAAAAAAAATAGTAAGGAAAAGCTCTTTCTCTTCTCCTCCTCCCCCCATTAAGTGAACCAAAGAAGACTAAGCCATAACTTCAATTTCAGCCGTTAAAATGGGATAATTATAATAGCCTCCAGTAACTGAAGGTGATAAAGTGTTGGTTGCCGAGATGATTTAAGCCCAATCAAGGCCTTGGCTGAATCCGAAAGCCCTGAAGCTCCTGGGCCGAGTGAATGCTGCTGATCTGGAGGCATTTTGTCTGTCTCCTGTCCCAAGAAGTTTTTTAGCAGTTTGACAGAGTTAATGCAAGTTTATTTTTGTGCTATTTTGGACAGCCTCTCTCAGCCAGAGGATCCCTCTCAATTTAAAATGTTGCTTTTTGCACCATTATTTTGAGTGAGTCTTATAGAATCTTAGTGCAAGGACTCTGGAAAGCAACTCTTGTGGTTTTTCAGGGTGGAAAAGTGTTCAAAGAACTTGACTTAACCTCGTTTTCCAGAAAAATTCATAAGGCTACAAGCAGCGTTCATATCTCCCCCTCCTCCCCCATCCTGATAAAGTGAAAGGATAAGACAGATTTCGGTGCAGACAGAGGGAGAGGAGAACTGGAATTTTATATGCAGCTTTCTCAAGAAGGCTAGCATTACCTCTGCCAGCAGGTCAGGACAGATAGGACTTTTTAATCCCTGTTTACAGATGGAGGTGGTAGAGTTTAATTGAGTGACTCCCATTTCTTCATTTCAGGACCCACCTGCCTCCATTCAGGGTGCTGTTTCAAATGTTCCTGTCCCTTCTTCCCTCTGCCTATTCCCTACAAAAATTGAACTTGTATTAACAACTAGTAAAGACTATATTAACAGTCTATTAAAAGACTGATGGAAGAGAGAGGGAGTTGGGGAGGAAAGAAAATCTCAATCTTAGTATTCAGTATGATTCCAAGAAAAATAATTTCTAATAACTTTAAATTACTCTCTGGCTTTGTGATTACTTGAAAAGCATATTAATTGCAATTACTTGATGTAAGGATCCTTTTTAAAACAATTGTTTGCGTAGAAACAATTTTTTGGTGATTTTGTAACACTTTTTTACAGTTGGCAAAAATAGTAAATGCATGTGCCAGATGCTCCCACATGGGTGTTCAGCTGGCATAAATTCACAGGTTCCTGCATCTCTGCCCTCTCCTTGCTTGCAAAATTTTTACCATTTTTGTTCAGAAATTACTTTAATTTTAATCCACTTACCTTTTAGCATAATAATGATCCAGACATATATTAAGTCACACCAATTTCATTGGCAGAGGAGCATCATGGCATAGGGTTGTCCTTAATTTCAGGCTTACCCAGGATGCCCCTTTGCACTCCCTCTTCTCTAGTATCTGTCGTATGGAAAGGAAACTGCTCTTGGAAACTTTCTGTGGCCTTTTCCTAATCCCGGACAAACAGGGGACCTAATATTTTGAGGTGCTGCAGGCCCAGTACCCAACCTGTGGAATATAGCAAAGAGATCCTTCCAGTCCTTCATAGTCTGCTTTGGGACAAGATGTAAGGCTGAGTTGCCTGGACAGTTCCCATCTAGACCTGTCTATGTCTCTGGGACCTGCAAGGTTCACCTTTGGAGAGGGTCTGCTCCGGCGCCAAGATAGATTCAGTCACTCATATTTTCAGCAAATAATACATTTTCAAGGGAACTTGAATACACAGAATTGGATTAATCATAATCCTTTATTTATTTTTTTTTTATCTACTCTCAAGGACATTTTTTCATTGCTTTTCGAGAGAGAGAAGCAGAGATAGACATTGATTGGTTGCATCCGGAACACACCCCAACTGAGGATTGAACCAGCAGCTTAGGTAGGTACCCCGATTGGTGTACAGGACAATGCTCCAATCAACTGAACCACGCAGCCAGGATCATAATCCTTGATTTAAAACATGCTGTCATCATTAACCCAATGGTGACTCTTATATTCTGCATGATTTTAAATAACATATTGAATACTCATCAATTCATTATACAGGAGAACACAAAAACTTGAGAGCTAACCACTCTACTTAATTTTGTTTAAAAATGTAATGAAATAGTCAAGTGCCAAAGGCCATGGGGTGGGGTGGGGGAGGGGAACAGGACTTTCCTTAGCTGTCAAAAAAAAAATAGCCTGAATAGTCTTATGATTATTAAGGAAATGAAGCAGTCATTTGAAATCTTCCTGTAATAAAAACAGCTGGCCCAGAGGGCTTTAAAAACGGTTCTATGGACTCAAGGGCTAGATAACTTCTATCTTATCCAAACTCTTCCAGAGAATAGAAAACAAGGGGACACTTCCCCAACCTATAAAAACTAGACAAAATAACCAGAGGGGGATTTCAGAGTATGAAATAGGTCCTTTTCACTGATTGATATATACTTAAAACTCCTAAATAAAATATCAGTAAAACAAATCTAATTGAGTATGGGAATAAAGACAGTACACTACAGTCAAGGTGGGTTTATCCCAGGAATACAAGAATAACAATACTGATAAATATTTATTGAGCACCTACAAGGTGCCAGGTGCTTGTCTAACGCTGTGGGGTGCAGAAATGAAATAAGCCTCGTTCCTACTCATGAAATTTACACTGTAAAGTGGGAGACATTCGGTACACATACGTTTAAACATAAGGTTATTTCAGAGAACTCTAAGTGTTAAGGAGAGAATACAATAGATCAGATTTTTTTGAAGAGGATGACTGCAAATCTACTATAAATTGGGGAGGTGACACTTGCAAAGAGTGAGGAGGCAGCCCGGTAAACACAGAGGAGGAGTCTGGCATGCAGATGATGCAGCAGGTGCAGAAGATCTGAGGGAGGGATGAGGTTTATGTGTTTAAAGAATAGCAGGAAGGCCAGTACGGCTGGAGCCCAGAGATGGCCGTGGCCACCTAATTGACGTGTGTCCTGCTTGCAATAGCTGAAAGGGAGTCCTTAACTTCAGTCTTCGAAAAGCAATTTGTTAAGATATTTTTTGGGAGAAGTGTGCTCTTGGGAAGTGGACTTATTCCAAGAACGTAAGTAGCTAAATATCAAATATGTCACCCTGTTGTCCTTGTCTGAGCATGACTCTCCTCCCCAGACTCCACCTAGATATGTTCAACCTTCCAGCATCTTTGCGTTAGGACCTAGCACAGCTGTCTTCTTCCTGGGTCTCAACCCAGCCTTGAAGGTTGGCAACAAAGCCTTGGGATTTTTCTGCAGTTTTTCCTTCTGGACATTAGATAAGGACAAGCTAACTGGACCAGGAGATGTTAGAGACAGCACTTTCTCTAGTCTGCTAGCCATTTGTCTGCTGCTCGTAGTTGTCATCCTTTTGGGTTCTGCCTGCCCTCCATCCATTCTTCATAGCATCTTAACCACCCCTTCCTATGGTATGTGGCTTTGATGAGACCTTTGGCCAAGATACAGCTCTTCCCCAGGGTCAAATATGTGACCCAGGCTCAGCAAATTAGATGTTCTCTACCTGAAAGTTCCATTCATTCCTTCACTCAGTATATATGTATTGAGCTCCTACTATGTGCCAGGCAATCTGAATCTTCATCAGAAAGACCAAAAGATGGAAAACAGTTGCTGTCTCTCATCCCAACAGTGGCGCTCTAGAGAGATGTTTCATTATTCTTTTGGAAGGGACCCTGACCTTTGTAAACCTGTTATGTGGTTTTTCTTTAGATTCTGCGAGCTACTCCAATGCATCATCCATAAATTTCTCCCTCCTCCCCATTAAATTCATCAGAGTCGGTTTCTGTTACTTACAACAAAAACTTCCTAACTGGCATAGTGGCTTACCGCCTAATTACAGATTTGGTTTCATTCATGCTTTGTCTGTGTGTCTTATTCTCCATCTACCCTTTTTATAATTTTTTTATTAATTTATTTTAGAAAGAGAGAGGAAGGAAGAGAGAAACATCAATTTGACATTTCCCTACTTATGCATTCATTGGTTGCTTCTTGTATGTGCCCTGACCAGGGATTGAGCCTGCAACCTTGGCCTGTCAGGACAATGCCCTAACAAACAGCTACCTGGCCAGGGCTCCAGCTGCCCTTAAAGCAGCGTGTTCTCTTTTGAGTTCCCACCTTTAAGTTCTAGTATATAGCCAGCTAGTGACCGTAAGGAACTCCAGCCCAGCCCCCATGTCAGCACTCACACCTTGGCCTGCCCCTGTTTATCACTAACAATGGCTGGGCCGCTCACTTTTAACCCCTGACCCCATTAGCCACAGAGCCAGGACGGCTTTCACACTAATTAGCATTCTGTTTTAGTCAGATTTATTTCCACATTCAGTTAGAGACCACATCTAATCATTAGTATCTCCTAACTTCTGTCCCCAAGAAGATCTGTTGGGCTTTTTTATTATTTAATTGTAGCCCCCTTTATTTATATATATATGATTGATAGGAGGTGGCCCAAAGAAATAAATACAAGAAAATTAATCAAAGGAAAACTAACAGAAAGCCAGGGGTGTATATAACAATATGGTCTGTATAACAATTCATTCCATGAGGTCCTGTGCAATTGCTAAAAGTTAGTTTAAAAAAAAACAACAAACACCAGGGCTCTGAGCTTCCTAGTAGCAAGAGTGAAGAAGGAAATAGGGAATTTGCTCAGGAGATCAACAGCTTTGCCTACCATAGAGAACTAATAAAAAATGTTATCCTCTATTGTAAGCTTAATTCATGCAATTTCTTTGTTAACTACTTTATTCACAATTGTAGCACAGTATCTGACATGTAAGTGCTCAATCAATATTTTGACTTACTTGCTATGGGTCCTTATAAAAAGAATTATGTAGTATAGAAAAGTAGACTGTGTCTTTCCTTAAATATGTCTCTAAATTTATAATGAAAATGACTATAGAGTTGGGGCAGAAGTTGTTGGTTCTTATATGCTCAGTCAATGCAATCTAGTGGCATAATGTCAATACTCAGTTCTCTAAAAGCAATTTCTGTGTGGACTCCATCCACCACTCTGATGGTCTGGCCTGCTGGCTCATTCCAAGAGTCTGCATGAAGCTCTTTATCATGTCCAAAGTGCATGGGGATAAATAACTTCCAGGAGAAGGCTTCTTGGAGAAACGATTGCCTGGAAACAAAAACTCCAGCTTCTGTCATCACTTTCCACATCTCCATGCAGCCAAAAATCTCCCAATGGCAATAAAAGCCAGCTTGCGCTCTCCTCAGCTGGAAAGTGGTCTTAAAGCACTTCGGGAATTTCTCAGCTCCCCTGCTTTCACCTCAGTGTCCCAGCACTCATTATTCATTATCTATGAATGCACTGAGATGGGGTTGAAGCTGGAGCACTCAGCGTGCCTTGCTCTGACCACTGCCCTTGTCCCCAGTCTGGAGCACCAGGGTTGCAGGAATTCCTCCTTGGAGTAAACCTGTTCTCTCCACAGAGGGCCTGTCCCCTGCAAGTCGGGTGCTGAGAACGCATTCTTCCCTGGACCCACTGAGAGGTGGCCATTGCCTTCGCTGTGGACCTTTGGACCCATCTCCCGCCTGAGCCTAATCAGTCAGGAGATGTGACTTTCACTGTATTTTGAAACACAGTACCTGCAAGTGCAGAGAAGTGTGGATGCC
This sequence comes from Pteronotus mesoamericanus, assembly GCF_021234165.1. Lineage (NCBI taxonomy): Eukaryota > Metazoa > Chordata > Mammalia > Chiroptera > Mormoopidae > Pteronotus > Pteronotus mesoamericanus. Next base: position 9,196,511 of record NW_026555265.1, on the reverse strand, counting down.
AAAGGTTTTGATCCATGATCAGAAATGCTTTAAAAATAATCAAGCAATCAGCAAGTCAACTGTCATAAAGCAGCAGAGATAACATCACGTTAGTTGAAACTCTATAGCACATCCACATGGCTCTGCAGTAATTAAAGTCTGTTTAAAATACTTAAAGGATGTCTAATGTAATACCCCCAAGGTTTCAATGTGACTTTTACCTCAGTTACCACAGTATTTGATAAAACGCTGTCATCTGGAAAATTCTCTCTGTATTGACAGAAGGAATTAAGTCCCTTGAGATTTAGAAACAAGATACAGTGGCTCAGCTACAGAATTTGGAATCAGCCCTGGATTCAATTTCCAACAAGTTTACTTGCTAGTCCTGTGTTCTTGGACTAGATATGTAATCTCTTGAGCCTCAGTTTCCAATATGTAATATAGGGGTCACAATAACTGTCTCATAGAATGGCTAGAAAAAGCCAGGGAAAGTGAAGAATAAAGCACAAGCCTGGCATGGAGTGGTTAGTAAATATTGGCTTGGCCAAAAAGTCCATTTAGTTTTTTTCCATAAAGTAAAAGACGCCTTTTTCATTTTCACCAATAACTTTATTGATTTGAATATTTTGAGTATGTTGGCTATCTTCTGCATGGTAGAGCATTGATTGTTCTCATTGTCTTGATCTGATTGCCATCAACTTTCACTGGTCTACCCGACTGTGGAGCATCGTCCAGTGAGAAATCTCTAGCACGAAACTTCGCAAACCACTTTTGACATGTTCAATCAGTCACAGCACCTTCTCCATATGCTGCACGAATCTTTTTTTGTGTTTCAGTTGCATTTTTACCTTTCCTGAAATAATAAAGCATAATATGCCAAATATATATTCCGTCTTTAATATTAAAATGGCTACACAAAAATTCACCAGTTTTGATAAGTTTTTTTTAATGCATGCTGATTTGACAGCTGTCATAATACAATCTAACAAAATCATTTTAAATGAAGTTAAAGATAACTAAGGGCTACTAGAGCCATCTTATGGAAAAAACAAATGAACTTTTTGGCCAGCCCAATAATAATTTCTGCTCCCACACCAGGCGAAGGGCCTCTTCTCCTTAGCAAGTTACAAGGACTCAGGGCCTACAGAAAAGGATGCCATATCACTTTTTTACCCCTTTTTTGTTAGGGACATTTGGGGATTTGGTTTGGTGGGGACTTTTTCAGGACAAGGAGCGTTCTGCATGAGGTTCGTAGAAAGATGGGGGGAAAGTTTCAGCAGTTAACAGAGAAATGGGTTCATCCCAGTAGGAGTTACATTGGTCTTGACACCCAATGAGCCTTGCTTCTCCAAGTATGTACCATTTAAATCGAGGTCTCCTAAGAGCTTATAAAAAATGCAGAATTTCAGGTCCCAGATCTCTTGCATCAGAATCTGCATTTTATAAAACCAAATTAAATCAGCAATTATCCACAGAGTGCTTTCCTTTGAATAATTAGCCAATGTTATAGGAATAATAATAAATAAAAGAAATTCTAGCTATAGACCCTGGCCTCAAGGTGAGGCAGAGAGAGAGAACAAAAGGATACAGCAAAGTTAATCTTTTAACTCTCAAACTCAAGACAATCATAGAACTAGAACTTCAAGGCAGTACAATATTCACTCTAAAACTGAAGGAAGTCTAGTTCTAAATATCATTTTTTGTGCTTTCCAAGTGAGTTTCCAAAATTGGACTCTCAATCAAAACAAAATCTATGCAGGAGACATATTGATTTCCTAGGCCCGTCAATGGAAAAAAAAAGAAAAGAAAGAAAGCAAGCCTGAAAAGGAAGAGGAGCATGTGGATTCATTCAAGGAATGTTTACTAAACACACACACAGGTGCACGCGCACACATGCACACACTCCTGCATTAGAACAAGATACCTGAGTAACTGGTCTGCACATTAGTTTTGGGAAACACGGTAGCAGCCACTTTGGTGTGTAATGCTGGGTAAACACCTACAATAAATAACTCAGGGTAGTGCTGGTGGGTGGACATTGGTTCCTTCAACCCTTTCTGTTGCATAAGGTTATCAGGTGGCTAGTAGAGGCTTCTCTGAGAGCAGCTGCCAGCCCATGCAGTGCAAACTTAAAACAGATTTCCTTCCCCCCTTCCCTGCTGCAGGTATAGCCTTGTGCCAGGTTGCACAGCCAGTGAGCAGATGTCGGGGCTTCCGTGCAATACCCAACCTGCACACATTCTGAGGGCCTGTTTTTAGCACAAAAATAAGTAAAATAACATTTAAAAATTTCCAGAACTAGTCCATCACACACTACTTTGCTATTTACCAAAAGCAATACAAATAGGTGCTTTGCTTGCATTAAACCAAATGAAAAAAATTATGGCAGGATTTAATTACAGTAGCAACACACTGTGACACCAATTCTTTCTGAAGAAAGGCAAGAGTTTTAGGCACGTCCTGAGTCTCACGATCCATGAAAGCAAATTTCATCCTGGGCAATGTTATATCCATTCTTGAAACTTATAAAAAACTATTATGCGAAACATAGCAATTTTCCACAGGTGACCTCTGTACCCATGTATTTAACTTCTGCAGTGTATTGGTGAATGAAGTGGAATGGGACAGTTTTATACCTACATTGTCTTGGTGGCAGGCATGAGATACAAAATCCAACAGGGGAAAAAATAGAGGAAGAAAGTAGCTCTCAACCTAGAGTTTTATTCTGCATCCTCTCTGCTCTATAGTGAAGTCTTCCTCCCCATCCCCAACCCCCGCACCCTCATCTTCTGTGGCAGTGTCTGAGTTCTGAAAAACCAAAGTTTTATGTCTACTCTTTATCTTTTGGCTCAGATCTTGCCTAGTTACGTGCTGAGAAGTTGGATGCAGTTTTGGCTCAAAATGTAACACCTCATTAGTTTTCAGATGATATATCCTTGTCTTTTTACAGATATCTCTTTTCTCAGTCACGACGTAACATGTGGTTTTATTTACTTCAAAGGAGTAACCTTTCAGCTCAAACACAGTACTGTCACTTCCATTTCTAGGGCACAAAATGTTTTGTTGATTTGTTGAACTGTTTACTTTCCTTTGCCTTGTTAGCTGTCTATTTTTATGCGAGATTTCATTGTTAGGATACAACTTATTATGCAGAAAAGTCTTTTCTGCAAATTCATGTCCCACTTACAGTTTTTGGGAGGCAATCTGCATTTTAATGTCACAGGTCAAATTCCAATACAATAAATACCTAAACTCCTAGAATTCGTATGAAAATATACTGTTTTCTTCATCTCCAGCAAATGCCCCATTTGTCATCTATTTCAGCATTTAATTGGCTTGATGAAGTCTCAGTAGAACAGAAGAACTGAGGAATTTATTGACTAAGATATCTGTTTTGATTTTTATGACAAACACCTGGGTTCATCCAGATTTATCTTATCATCACCATTTTAACAATGGATATTTTGTTTTATTTCCCCCAAATGTTCTCTGTCCAGAATGTAGAAGACTGGTGGACGTTAGGCCTACTGTTTCAGTTCATGGTTTTTACTCATTATGGGGAAGCATTGTTCAGCCATTGCTACCAACCAGACTCTGTGCCCAAATGAAGATTTGATGTCTCAATACAGCATCATAGTACAGAGTACATAGTACGCAGTATATAGCACATAGTACATTCGCTTGATACAATGGCAGTGTCAACAAAGTTAGAGTAAAAATCCGTAATGACAGAAGGAAGCTCTCTCCATCTGGTGAAAAGCAATTCTCAATTCTTTCCACAAAATGACTTCTAGCCAAAGAAAAAGTCTCATTAGAGTTTATTCGAGCCAAACTGCCAACAATTACCAGGAAGCAAAATCTCAAAGGATTGAGAAAATGCTTCAGAGAATGGCAGTTTTGCAGTTTATTTTATACATTAGAATCAAAGGAGGAGACATAAGGAGGTTAAATGAAATCCATTTGTGGTAAATTATGGAGGTGGGAGAAAGCAAAACGGAAATCTCTTGGATAAAAAGTAAAATGGAGAGACACACTTCTTTTACATTGGTGACTACAGGATAGTTCACAATGAACATCTACAGCACATAGAGATGGTATGTGGGCAACAAGGTAACAGTGAGGGGTTCTGTGGTCTCTGCTGTGGTGGGGGGTTGTGCCCTGAGGAGCCCAGAAAAGAAGATTACTGTGACATTCCAAAGGTATATTATCTTAGATGCAAAAAGACAGAGGCAGGCTCAGTTAAGGTGAAGACTGACCTTTCATAAGGAAGCTACAGGCCAAGGACATGACTATCCACCATGACTTGCTTTTAGTTAGGAAGTTTTAATTTCAGACCATCCTATGTGGTTACTTTTGGTCTATGAGTTTGTAAACTTGTCACGTTTAGTATGTGGCCCCTTTTTCATCCACAGTTCCCCGTTTTGGTCATAAATCAGTCTGAAGGATGCATTGATGACTAAGCTTTTGGTTGGATATCGTGGTCCCATGGGGCTAGGACGGCTCATTCCTAGGAGGTCTTAGTGTCAGCGCTTGTCCTGCTGAACCATGGACTATTGGGGATGGGGCAAGATCATAACCTCAGATGGCAGTCAAGGCCAAATTTTTCCAAAAAAAAAGTCAGGTGAATGTGAAGCAGTCAGATCCTGTATGTCTTCACTGAAAATATTCTGGATCGTTTCTAATCGTTGAGTTGCCATGATCCTAGTCATTTTGCTGTTTGTCTTAAGTTTTGTTTTTCTGAATCTAATATAACATTTATATACCTACTAGGGAAAAAGCAACAGTATTAAACTAGTAACACTGATTAGAAACAGAAAATGTCCAATTTTAAACAAGGATGAGCCTGAGGAGAGCAAACATCCCAGCCAACCAAAGAATCTTTAATATGTATCATCATAATTTCTTACTAAGCCAATAATACATTTTCCTCTTTCATTCACTGTCACTTGTATTGTATGATAAGTTTGGCCAGGTGAATGAAGATTCTCTGCTGTTTCATAATCCAAAAGCTCTAATTTTTATTCAGGCCAATTAGCTTCCATTGAAATGACTAATGGGGAAGATTAAATTCAATTTCCCAATACATTGGACTTTCCGTATCAATATTACTATAGGTTTCATTAACCTCAGGCAAAGTTATTTTGCCTCTACATTCAGTATTACACCATATTCTTGTAGCATTTTATGTCCCTTTCCCATATACTGTATATTGTTATTTGTTGAGTAGATGTAATAGTCCAGGATTGGGTGAATTCAAAAATTCCATATAGTTTGGGGACATAACCATTCATCTTTACAATTTTCACAATCAGATAATGAGATGGGTTTCCATTTTCTGTTATTTTTTAATCCGGCCCATCTACTTCCCATTGGAAGAAATCTAGAATTATTGAAGATGGTCTACATACCAGCCATTTGAACTACTGAGAATCTTAGTTTAAGATTTAGCCAAGGTGCCTGGGCTTTTAAAGCACAATGCCATAGATCAAATTTTCAATGTAAAATTGCCCCAAATCCAGGGAAACCATAAGTGTCCTACCTGAGTATCTGCATGTATTACAGTCAGCTGTAATGTGTTACAGCTACTTCAGATTCTGTTCGTATTAGAATAGACAATAGGCCCTGTTGAGTTCCCACTGTTGTGTTTGTGCATGAGCTTTTATAGTCTGTCGAGTCCATTCCATTCATTGAGCTAAGGCCTCATTGTCTTTCTGTGCTGCTTTCCACCCTTTTCCTTATTGAAACAATGCCCCCTCTATATGTCCTATTTTAAATAAAGAGTCTTTTTCTAATGAATGACGTTCTTCATTAACTGAAAGTTCAGCTTGTTCCAGAATACCAAGGCCAACCCCTAATCCTCCAAGTATTCCTCTTTTATTTCTTGGAGAGGGCCAATGTTGTTGGATTCACCAGGAATGTTGTTGCTATTGGGTGGCTATAGCCTGAGAGCAATTGGAGTATACTCCAATGAATCCAAAAGTGTTGAATTTCCCACACCATAATCAAATGAGTAGAGGTAACCCGAAAATGAACTCACGTTTGAGTATTCCATAGGGCTTCCCACAAGCATCCAAATCACAAGAAGGGTAGGGTAATTACAGACATATCTACTTATCAAGTAATCCTCATAATTCTGAAATGTGGACTCATTGTTTGGGGGGTTTTTTTTTAAGTGTTTATAACAGTATTATTGTGTATTTATTTTTTTAATTTATTTTAATTTATTTTTTCAAATACATTTGTCTCTGCCTACCCCACACCACTTTCCCTTGCCCCCACCCTACTTTCCTCACTCAACTCTTCCCCTTTGGTTTTGTCCATGAGTCCTTGCTATATGTTCCTTGACTTTCCCCTTCCCTTCCTTTTCCCCACCCCCCCTCCCTCCTTCGCTCTTGTCTCTGTTGATTTCTTTTCCTTTCAGTGTTGCTGGTCTTATTTTCCTTGCATCTTTGTATTGTTGGTTAGGTTCCACTTATAGGTGAGATCATATGGTATTTGTCTTTCGCCCCCTGGCTTATTTCGCTTAGCATAATGCTCTCCAGTTCCATCCATGCTGTCGCAAAGTTTAGTAGTTCTTTTTTTCTTTCTGCTGCGCCTAGTATACCATTGTGTATATGTACCATAATTTTTTGATCCAATGATCTACTGATGGGCATTTAGGTTGCTTCCAACACTTGGCTATTGTCAATTGTGCTGCTATGAACATTGGGGTGCATAGGTTCTTTTGTATTGGTGTTTTGGTGTTCTTAGGGTATAGTTCCAACAGGGGAAGCACTGGATCAAAAGGCAGTTCCATTTTCAGCTTTTTGAGGAAATTCCACACTGCTTTCCACAGTGGCTGCACCAGTCTGCATTCCCACCAACAGTGGACTAGGGTTCCCTTTTCTCCGCAGCCTCGCCAGCACCTGTTGTTTCTTGATCTGCTTATGCTGGCCATTCTGACCGGTGTGAGGTGGTACCTCATGGTGGTTTTGACCTGCATTTCTCTGATGGCTAGCGATGCTGAGCATCCTTTCAAAGGCCTCTGGGCCCTCTGTATCTCCTCCTTGGAAAAGCGTCTGCCCAGGTCCTTTGCCCATTTTTTGATTGGATCGTTTGTCTTCTTGGACTGGAGTCGAGTGAGTTCTTTATATATCTTAGAGATCAAACCTCTCTCTGATGTATCATTAGCGAATATATTTTCCCATACGGTTGGCTCCCTTTTCATTTTGCTGATGTTTTCTTTAGCCATGCAGAAGCTTCTTATTTTGATGAGGTCCCACTTGTTTATTCTTTCCTTTATGTCCCTTGGTTTAGGAGACATATCAGTGAAAAAATTGCTGCGTGGGATATCTGAGAGTTTCCTGCCAATGTTCTCCTCTAGGACTTTTATGGTATTGCGACTTATATTTAAGTCTTTTATCCATCTTGAGTTTATTTTTGTGTATGGTGTCAGCTGATGATCCAATATCAATTTTTTGCATGTAGCCATCCAGCTCTCCCAACACCATTTGTTGAAGAGGCTATTATTGCTCCATTTTATGCTTCTGCCCCCTTTGTGAAATATCAGATGCCCATATAGACCTGGGCTTATTTCTGGGCTTTCTATTCTGTTCCACTGGTCTATGGATCTGTTCTTGTGCTAGTACCAGGTTGTTTTGAGTATAGTGGCTTTGTAGTAGAATTTGATGTCCGGTATTGTGATCCCTCCTACTTTGTGTTTCTTTCTCAAAATTGCTGCAGCTATTCGGGGTCGTTTATGGTTCCATATAAACTTTTGAAATGTCTGTTCTATTTCTGTGAAATATGTCATTGGTATCTTAACAGGGATTGCATTGAATCTATAAATTGCTTTGGGTAGTATGGACATTTTGATGATATTAATTCTTCCAATCCATGAGCACGGTATATGCTTCCATTTATTTGTGTCTTCCTTAATTTCTTTTTTCAATGTTGTATAGTTTTCTGCGTACAGGTCTTTTACGTCTTTGGTTAAATTTATGCCTAGGTACTTTATTTTTCTTCTTGCTATATCGAATGGTATTTTTTTTCTGATTTCTTCTTCTTCTATTTCATTGCTGGTGTGCAAAAATGACTTTGATTTCTGAATATTGACTTTGTATCCTGCTGTTTTGCCAAATTCACTTACTAGGTTGAGGAGTTTTTTGGTAGAGTCTACAGGGTTCTCTATGTACACTATCATGTCATCTGCAAACAGTGATAGCTTTACTTCCTCCTTTCCTATATGGATGCCTTTTATCTCTTTCTCTCGTCTGACCGCTGTGGCTAGGACTTCCAATACAATGTTGAAAAGAAGCGGTGAGAGCGGGCATCCTTGTCGTGTTCCCGATCTTAGTGGGAAAGCTTTTAGTTTTTGCCCGTTCAGTATGATGTTGGCTGTAGGTTTTTCATATATGGCCTTTATTACGTTGAGGAATGCCCCATTTATTCCCATTTTGATGAGTGTTTTGATCATAAGTGGGTGCTGTACCTTATCAAATGCTTTTTCTGCATCTATTGACATGATCATGTGGTTTTTGTCTTTTCTTTTATTTATGTGATGTATCACGTTTACTGATTTGCATATATTGAACCATCCCTGCATGCCTGGGATGAATCCCACTTGATTGTGGTGGATAATCTTTTGAATGTATTGCTGGATGCGGTTTGCCAATATTTTGTTGAGGATTTTAGCATCTATGTTCATCAGTGAAATGGACCTGTAGTTTTCTTTCTTTGTAGGGTCTTTATCTGGTTTTGGGATCAGGGTGATGCTGGCCTCATAGAAAGAGTCTGGGAGTCTTCCCTCCTCTTGGATTTTTTGGAATAGTCTGAGAAGGACAGGGGTTAGCTCTTCCTTAAATGTTTTATAAAATTCTCCTGTGAAACTGTCCGGCCCTAGGCTTTTGTGTGCTGGGAGTTTCTTGATGACTGCTTCAGTTTCCCCAGCTGTTATCAGTCTGTTCAAGCTTTCTGTTTCTTCCTCCTTCAGTGTTGGAAGATTATACTTTTCTAAAAATTTGTCCATTTCATCAAGATTTTCAAATTTCTTGGCATATAATTGTTCATAGTAGTTTCTGACAATCTTTTGTGTTTCTGTGGTATCAGTTGTTATTTCTCCTCTTTCGTTTCTGATAGTATTAATTTGGGTCCTCTCCCTTTTTTTCTTGATGAGTCTGCTTAAAGGCTTGTCAATTTTATTTATCTTTTCAAAGAACCAGCTTCTGGATTGGTTGATCCTCCGAATTGTTCTTTTCGTCTCTATGTCATTCAGTTCTGCTCTAATCTTGACTATTTCCTTCCTTCTACTTGCTCTGGGATTTATTTGTTGTTGTTTCTCCAGTTCTGAAGTTGTAGTGTTAGGTCTTTTATTTGAAATGTTTCTATCTTTTTAAGGTAAGTCTGTATTGCCATGAACTTCCCTCTCAGGACCACCTTTGCTGTGTCCCATAGGTTTTGGACTGTTGTCTGTTCATTTTCATTTGTTTCCAGAAATGTTTTGATTTCTTCTCTTATCTCATTATTGACCAATTCATTGTTTAAGAGTCTACTGTTCAGTCTCCATGAGTTTGCAAGTTTTTGAAGTTTCTCTTTGAGGTTGATTTCCAGTTTCAATCCCTTGTGGTCCGAGAAAAAGTTTGGTATTATTTCAATTTTCCTGAATTTGCTGAGGTTTGTTCTGTGTCCTATCATGTGGTCTATCTTTGAAAAACTGCCATGAGCATTTGAAAAGAATGTGTATTTTTCTTCTTTGGGATGTAAAGTTCTATATATGTCAGTTAAGTCTATTTGATCCAGTGTGTCATTCAGGTGCACGATATCTTTATTAATGATTTGTTTGGAAGATCTGTCCATTTTTGATAGTGGGGTGTTGAAATCCCCTACTGTCAGTGTGTTGCTGTCTATATCTTTCTTGAAATCATCCAACAATTTCCTTATAAACTTGTGGGCTCCTGTATTGGGAGCATATAAGTTTACAATGTTGATGTCTTCTTGATAGATTCTTCCTTTAAGTATTATAAAGTGTCCCTCTGGGTCTCTCTTTATGGCCTTTGTTTTGAAATCTACTTTGTCTGATACAAGTATGGCAACCCTAGCCTTTTTCTTATGCCCATTTGCTTGGAATATTTTTTTCCATCCCTTTACTTTCAATCTGTGTAGGTTTCTTGCTGTGAGGTGGGTCTCTTGTAGGCAGCATATGTGTGGGTCATGTTTTATTATCGATTCAGCTACCTTGTGTCTTTTGATTGGGGCATTTAGTCCATTCACATTGAGAGATATTACTGATAGAAACTTACTCATCTTTTCTCTTTGTACCTGTGTTCCTCTCTCTCTCATTCTTTTCCTTCATCTTCTTAAACCAGTCCCCTTAGCATATCTTGGAGGGCTGGTTTGGTAGAGATGTATTCTTTTAGCCTTCTCTTGTCTGGGAAACTCTGTATTTCCCCTTCTATTTTAATTGAGAGCCTAGCTGGATAGAGCAGTCTTGGCTGTAGGCCCTTGCTTTTCATGACTTGGAATATTTGTTGCCATTGCCTTCTGGCTTGTCGTGTTTCTGTTGAGAAGTCAACTCCTAGGTGTATTGAGGCCCCCTTGTATGTTACTTTCTCCTTCTCCCTTGCTGCCTTGAGGATTCTCTTTGTCTTTAATAGTTGCCATTTTAATGATGATGTGTATTGGAGTGGACCTCTTTGAGTCCCACTTGAGTGGGGTCCTCTGTGCCTCCTGGATCCATGAGAGCCTTTCTCCTCAAATTGGGGAAATTTTCCATCATTACTTTTTCAAAGAGGTTCTCTATCCCTTGCTCCACTTTTTCTCCTTCTGGTATCCCTATTATACGGATATTATTGGTGTTTCAGGTTGTCCTGTATTTCCCTAAATGCCTCTTTATTCTTTTTGAGTCTTTTTTCCATTTCTTGTTCTTTCTGGGAGCTTTTTTTCTACCTTATCCTCCATCTCACTGATTCGATCCTCAGCTTCATCCAGCCTGCTTTGGATTCCTTCTACTGTGTTCTTCAATTCGGAAATGGTATTCTTCATATCCTCTTGTGTCTTCTTGATAGTTTCTATGTCCTTTTCCAGGTTGCTATAGTTTGTTGTAAGATCCTGATAGTTTCTCTGCAGTTTCTCATAGTTATCTTTGAGCTGGCTGAGCTCATTGAGCTTCCTTAGAACCATTGTTTTGAATTCAATATCTGATAGTTCCCTTGCCTCTATTTCATTTAGCTCTCTCCGTGGGGAGTCCCCTTTTCCACTCATTTGGGAGGATTCCTTTTTCTTCCCATTTTTGTGAGAGTCTCTTAAGTATTTTTGTCCTTTACTTTTCTTTCTGGGCCTGGCTCTGATGATGTCAGTTGTTGACCCTATATGGGCTTGGGTCGTTTGTTTGAGCCTTTCAGGAGTCTACTGTCTGTGTCTGACTCCTGCTTGGGGCAGCTCTGTGACCCCTTCGGTCAGGGCTGGGCTATTTTTTGGGATCTCTCTGCACTCTCACCCGGCTCCTTGAGCATGCTTCCGGCGTGGCAGGATCCCCTGCCTGCCTGGGCTCGCATGTGCTTGCCCCAGACTAGGGGGCTTCTTTGCGACCTCGCATACTCATCTGGACCCCCTGGCCAGCGAGCTCCCTGGCACTGGTCAGTTTAGGGTCTTCTATTGTGTGTTTTCCCTGCTTTTGGCTCTTTGGATGCGTTGCTTGCCCTCGCCAAATGGGGACTACGGAAATGGGAGGAAGTCAGCTCCAGGACTCTCCGGTTAATCCTGCCTCCAGTCTCTCATCCAGAGACTCTGGGCAGCTATGTGACCCCTTCGGCCGGGGATCTACTAATTTTGTGGGCCACTCCGCAATCATGGGCAGGCAGGTCAATTTACGCCTGCCCTGGCCACTCTGTGCACTCCCTCGCAGGCCGTATGGGTGCCAATCTGTGGGAGGCCTTGCCGGACGGTGCAAGCATTTCCCAGCCTGTGTGGGTCACACACACGCTAGCCAACCCTCACTGGTCACTCGGTGCAGGTGTGCGTGCCTGCACTGGGTGTTTTTGGGGTGTCTATGTGTGCTTTTCGACTTTTGGCTCTTTGGGCGTGTGGCCTCTTCCCGCGCAATGGAGACTATGGCAAGGAGAAGGAGTCGGGACTCCCTAGTTCCTCCTCCCATTCTTTCCCCAACACCTCCGTTTCTAGTCTCTCCTCAAGGGTCTCTGGGCAGTTCTGTGACCCCTTCGGCCAAGGATCCACCCCCTGTGCGGACTGCGTTTCAATCGCAGGCAGTCTGGTTCCTGCGCGCCCCTCTTCTGCATCTGGGGGCGCGCCCTTCCAGCCCACAATGGAGACTACCGAACGGGGAGGGAGTCGGGACTCCCCGGTTCCTCCTCCCGTTCTTTCCCCAACGCTTCTGTCTCCAGTCTCTCCTCAAGGCTCTCCCAGCCAGTCTGCACTCAGCCCCCCAGCTCACATGCACAAGCTGTGTGCGGAGCGCACAAAAGGCAGGTTAATTGATTCCCTTATGCCTGAGCGAGATGGTAGCTGCAGAGTGGGAGGTGTGTTATCACCAGGGCTTCACTGGCCACCGTGTCAGTTCTCTTCACAAAGTTTTCCTCACCAGTCTTTTCCCAGGCACCAGCCCATCCTGCTGCCGCCTCTACCCAGAGCTCAAGGAGGGCGGCTGCCGCTGCAATTTTTGCGTTGGCCCTTTATATGTCTCTTTGCATCCCCAGCCACCTGTCTCTGGCAGAGAGCGCCCCTAAGCTTTTCGGGGTTGCGTTTTGTCTGTATTTTCTTGGTTTTAGCTGCTGTAGTTTAGAGGTCCCTGTTTATGATTCAGACCCCGTTCTTCTTGGGGGAAGCTAACTGGACGTTTCAATGTCCCTCTGCTAGTGCCCGTGGGCACCCAGCCCCCCCTCTGGAGCCTCCACCGCACTTCTCACCCGTTGGGATGTGTGAGAGTCGAATGCACTGTCCGCGGCTACAAGGCTCCTCTCCCACTCGGGTTTTTTTTTTTTTTTCTTGTTTTACAGACATTGAGTCACTAGAGCATGGCTAGTGAGTCCAAGGACAAGATACGCTATGACAAGGCAGGCTGCTGTAAGCCTTTTTTCTTCATACCCAGGTATTTTTCTTAATTTTTTGTCATCCATTCCTATTGCTATACAATACTCATCTAAATTAGGTCCATATATAATTTTACCAGGGGAATTACCAGGGAGGTGTTCTTGAGGGTATTTAGCTGAGATGGATCTTTTATAACAGATATATCCAGGAAAAAAAAATGTAACAAAGTTTATATTAATAGTAGGAGAAGACCAATGGGTGGCTAACAAAGCATTAACATCATTATCATGGCTGATAATCAGAATATCACTGTTTAGTAGATGGGAAAGATTAGCAGGTACCCAAGTTAAATTTTTCATATTCAATAAGGGAGGGGGTAGAATGTAGGAAGCTCATCTGTGGGGTTATAAGCTGAATGCATCAGTAAGGGAAGGGGTCCGGGGAGACAGATATTGTTTCCATTAGGAAACCATAATGAGGATAATGACAATATAAGAATAATTTTATTATACCCTCATCAATCAATAATTAGGTGATATAAGAGCAAGATTTAGAGAAATTGAAAAAAACAAATTTAACTATTATTATTAGCAGACAAAAAAGTTATTAAACATGTCTCCAAGTTCAAAAACAATTTGTGGGCATACAGGCCTTGTTGATCTGTAAGGGTCACCATCTGCCTTTGACATCAGTGGCTTCTCGCCCTTGAAGGAAGAGTCTTTGATCTCTGCTCTAGGTGGATGCAAGTATCAAAGACAGGAGTAGATGTCCCTAAATGATTAGGTATCATTTTTAGATGTGAAATGTGAATCCATGAGTTAACTCCTTTGAATATGGCTGCACATGGATGTTAGCAATACCTGATAAGGTCTCTTCTTATAGGGTTTTATTTGATATCTTTTCCAATACACAAAATCGCCTGGTTGAAGCCATGGTCTTTTAAATCTTTGTCTTCCAGGAGGGCACTGTGGAAAGAATCAGTTACTAATTTATCAGTCCTTTTTAGCTGATTAATAATCCTTGAGAATAATGCTGAATGTCTCCTTTTAGTAAGGTCGGTTCACGTGCCCCTTCATCCAGACGCAGAGGGTGGCCCGTGACTACTTCATAAGGAGAAAGATGGTATTTACCGAAGAGTAGATCCCAGGTTGAGAAGCTCCGTAAGGAGAGCTTTTGGCCAGGGGAGATTAGAATCTCATGAAATTTTGGTTAGTTGAATGTTGATTGTATCACTGGTACATTCTATCAACCCATGGTCTTGGGGTGGTGAGCACAATGAAAAGGCTGTAGGCTAGGCCAAATATTACAGATGGATTGTATTGGTTGCCCAGTGAAATGAGTCCTTTGGTCACTGTGTAACTCAGAGGGAATCCCCCAACTGGGATCTTGTTTTCCAATAACTATCTTACCTACCATTTAGGCTCTTGCTCTCCTGCAAGGGGCAATGCCTCAACCCAGTGAGAAAGCATTCAAATCATAACTAATACATATTGATATCCCTGAGATGGTGGTATTTGGATAGAATCCAATTGCCATACCTGAAATGGACTAAAAAGTAAGTGGGAGATGTCCTTGGGACCCATGGAGTGGTTTTCTTGAGTTACATTTTGGACAGAGAGAACACCTGCTATACACTTTATGAGCTACAGTGGGGTAAGTTTTTCAGTAATATTATTTACTCTGTGAAATTGTCTTTTCAGGACCCCAATGTGTTAGCCTATGTACATGTTGAAATGCATGCAGTTCAGCCGCCATAGGCAAGATTGGTTTCTGATTGGTTCCAAGCCGTATCTGTTTGCCTGGTTGAAGGTGCCCCCTTTCTGTTGCCACATTCTCTTTTATTCTCCCGTAGCAGCCATTTTCAACTTTTTTTATCTCATGGAACACATAAACTAATAACTAAAATTCTGTGGCACACCAGAAGAATGTATTTTTTTTGCTGATCTGACAAAAATAATAGGTATAAATTTGGTTCATTCACACTGGATGGCTATTCTGTTGGCTGTTGTCATTTTTTTATTTGACAATCTAAGGGAGAAGAGGTCAGTGCCCATGACTAGTCAGGCATTGCTTGTTTTAAAAATCCTTGTGGCATGCCAGTTGAAAATCGCTGTTCTGTAGCTGTCCATTAAAACTGTAAAAGATGCCCTGACTGGTGTGTCTCAGTGGGTCAGGCATCGTCCCACAAACCAAAATGTTGCTGGTTTGACTCTTGTTCTTAATGTCTCATGCCTGGGATGTGGGCCAGGTCCCCAGTAGGGGGCATGCAAGAGGCAACTGATCAATGTTTCCCTCTCTCCGTTCCTTCCCCTCTCTCTAAAAACAAATAACTAAGAACTTTTTATTTTAACTGTAAGAGAGCCTTTTATTGATTTAATAGGAAGCAAGGAGCATTCTCAGGTCTAGACAATTTGGTTGTTTAATGCTACCTGTCTTGCTATAGCACCAGCTAAATGATTTCCTTTTGCTTTCATGGTGGCAGCTTTAGAATGTCCTGGAATTTTGATAACTGCCAACTGCTTCAGTTGCTGTATAGCATCTAATAATTCTGAAACCTGTTTTCTATTCTTTATGGGCTGCCCTAAGGAAGTTAAGAAGCCTTTCTTCTTCCACAATTTTCCAAAGTCATGCACTACACCAAAGGCACAGCAACTGTCCATGTACATATTGGTTATTTGATCTTTGGCCATTTGACAAGCCTGAGTTAGAGCAATTAATTCAGTTTGCTGAGCAGATCTTATTTTAGGTAGGTAAGAGCTTTCTGTTATGTCCACCATGGAAATCATTGTATACCAGTTTGATAACATCCCTAGTTATCTTTCAGATAGGACTCATCTGTAAACTAAATTAAGTCAGCATTATCAATACAAGTTTTCTGTAAATCATTCCTAGGAACAAGAAGGTAGTCAATAAGCAAAACATAATCACAGGTGTCTTCATTCTGTAAAGAGAGCAGTAAAGTTGCTGGGTTAAGACTGTCACATGGACTTGTGGTGGTAAACACGCAATACAATATACAAATGATGTATTATAGAATAGTATACCTGAAACCTATATAACTTTATTAACCAATGTTACCTCAGTAAATTCAGTTTAAAAAAGACTGTTAAATTGAGTTAAATTAATATTAGTCGCAGAGAGCAGGAGTACTTCATAAGAAACCAGTCAACTGACAGAAAAGTGTTGAGTGTGATGAGAGTTCAGTGAAGATTCAACAGAATCAGGAACATAAATGGTTAAAGGAGGCCCCATAACTCTTTCTTCTGTTTGTTTGCACAACATGGCTGTAGCCGAGATGGCTATCATGCAGGAAGGGGATCCTCTGGCAAAGGAGTCTAGTTACTGACTATAATATGCTGTAAGTCTAGGATGATCATCATCTCTCCGAGTCAGAAATTTCAAAGCATCTCCTTTACCTTCATGAGTGAAAAAGAAAAAAGGAAGTTTATAGTTAGGGTGTCCCAGAACAGGAGATTAAGATAATACTTCCTTTAGAGCTTCCACAGGTTGTTTCCCTTTGGGATTCTATTGGATTGGTTCATGCTGATCTGATCTTAATAAGACATATAGGGGCTGGGCCATTAATGAAAAATTTGGAACCCAATCGCCACAGTATTCAGTGAGACCCAGGAATCCTCTAAGCTGTTTTCTTGTTTTTGGAAGAGGAAACAATAGGATTCCTCTGAGTCTTTCAGGATTCATTAGTAGCCCATCTTTAGATGTTAGATAACCAAAGTATTTTATTTGGTGCAAACAGATATAAAGCTTTCCTTTGAGACTCTATGTCCCTTTATGGATAGCTATTGTAATAGGTAAATAGTATTTTTCCGGGAACCTAATATGTCCTAGAGCATAAATGTAAATTATCCACATATTGGATTAGAATGGAATCTCTGGGAAAATCAACATCATTTACATCAGCTTTTAATATCTGAGAGAAATAGGTGGAACTCTGTATATCCCCAGGACATTACAGTCCAAGTAAATTGGCAGTCTTCCCAGGTGAAAGCAAAGGGATATTGACTATCTTTTTCGACTAGCATGCTGAAAAAGACACTACATAAATTTATCACTGAAAAGTATTGGCAGTCTGCAGGAATGGTTAATAATAGGGTATATAGATTTGGAACCACAGCATGTCTGAGAGTAACTATTTTATTCATAGCTCTGAGATCCTGTGCAAATCTCTATTCTTTCCATTTTGTTTCTTTCCTGGTAGACTAGGAGAATTACATGGGCTTATACATGGAATTATTAGACCCCATTTTTTAGTAATCATGTATAATGAGCTTAATTTCAACTAGTACATCAGGTGTTAAAGGCTATTGGCAAATATTAGGTAGAGGCAAAGGATTATCAGCAGTTATTTTAATAAGAATGGCTGGTTTAATCTTGCCAATATCTGTACTGGAAAGGGCCTAAAATTGCATTGAATGTCTTGCAACAAATGTTCAGTCTCAAGATTAGTTTCCTCTTGTGGAGGTTCCTTTAGAATCTTTATTTGCTCAGTTAGTTCAGTATTTAGTTTATGTAGCTCTAAATACATTCCACCCTTCTAGAAAAAGGATATGAGGATGATTTCAAAAAAAATCTCTTCCTATCCAGGTGAATTGAGGCAGATTTGACTAGCAAAAATATATGTTGTCCCATAACATTCCCTAGTTGGAAGGGAACAGGTTGTGATTTAGAAACAGACATTGGGGGACCCTAAGATGATGGCTGAGTAGGTGGAAGCTGAGTCCATTTGCTCTTGCCCCTAACTCAGATTTCCTGACAACCAACAGAATCTTAGCTGATATGAAGTTTTGAAACCAAGAAGTACAGAAGTAGCTTTGAACCATCCAATTTTATTTTTTCACTTTCTTTGCCTTCTTTCCATTGCTAACTCTTATTATTTCTCCTCCTTCTATCCTCTCAAAATCATTTTTCTTTCCTTTAGTTATCTTATATTCTTTTTTATCTTTCTTATAATATTCTTATTCACTTTCCACCTTTATTAATCTCTGCTCATATGTTGTTGATATTGGTGTTTTGGGAGGGGCATAATTTTGCTGGTGTAGGTTTTGTTTATTGTGTTGTTTTGTTTTGTTCTGTCAGCACCTGTACAAACAGCATAGGACATCAAGGAGACTGAACCACTGGGTCCCAAAGGACTTCTACAACAGAAAACCATCCCACAAAAACAGGGAGTTAAAGCAGATCAATCTAATACATAGAAACAAACAAAAAGAGTCACCTCAAGTAGGGAGACAAAGAAACAACCCCCAATCAAAAGGAAAGGAGGAATCCTCAGAAACGGAGCTAAATGAAATTGAGGCAAGCAATTTATCAGACATAGAGCTCAAAGTAAGGGTCATAAGGATGCTCATGAAAACTACAAGGAACTTAGAGGAACTACATCAGCATGAAAAAAGGCATAGAAACTTTGAATTAGAACCATGTGGAAATGAAGAATGAAATATCTGAAATGAAGAATACACTAGAAGGAATTAAAAGCAGACTAGAGGAAGCAGAGGATCAAGTCAGCTAGTTCCAAGACAACTTAGAAAAACAGAACCTAGTCAGAGCAACAAAACAAAAAAAGACTCAAAAAGAATGAAGACAGTTTAAGGGAGCTTTGGGACAACATGAGAGATAATAATATTTGCATCATAGAGACACCAGAAAGAGAAGAAAATGAGTGAGAGTTAGAAAATCTGCTTGAAAAAATAATGACAGAAAACTTCCCTAATTTGGTAAGAGAAAATGTCACACAAGATCAGGAAGCAAAGAGGGTCCTAATCAAGGTGAACTCAAAGAGGCCCACTCCAAGACACATCACAATTAAAATGGAAAAATTTAAAGACAAAGAAGAATCTTAAAGGCAACAAGGGAGAAACAACTAGTAACATACAAGGGAGCTCCCATAAGACTCTCAGCTGATTTCTCAAGAGAAACACTATAAGCTAGAAGGAGTTGCCAAGAAATGAGAAGCAAGCACCTTGCAACCAGACCGCTCTATCCAGCAAGGCTCTCATTCAAAATGGAAAGAGAAATAAAAAGCTTTCCAGACCAAAAAAAAAAAAAAGGCTAAAAGAATACAGCTCCACCAAGCCAGCATTGCAACAGATGCTAAAGGGGCTGCTTTAAGGAGAGAGAGAAAGAGAGAAAGAGAGAGAGAGAGAGAAGGAGAAACATAGGTAAAAGGGAGGGGGAAGCAATAAACAAACACCTATCAATAATAACCTTAAATGTAAATGGATTAAATGCCCCAATCAAAAGACTTAGTGTAGCTGAATGGATTAAGAAAACAAGATTCACATATATGCTGTCTACAAGAGACCCACCTCAAAACAAAAGATTCACTCAGGCTGAAAGTGAAGGGATGGAACAAAATATTCCATGCAAATGAATATCAAAAAGAAATGGGGGTAACAATTCTTATATCAGACAGAATAGATTTCCAAACAAAGGCCATAACAAGAGACAAAGAAGGCCACTACATACTACTTAAGGGAGTAGTTTAACAATAGGATGTAACCCTTGTAAACATATATTCAGCCAAGATAGGTGCACCTAAATATATAAAGAAAATCCTGGAGGACTTTAAGAAGGAGATTGACAGCAATACAGTTATTGTAGGGGATTTTAAAACCTCATTTTCAACAATGGATAAATCTTCCAAACAAAAAAATCAACAAGGATACAGCAGGATTAAATTACACTCTAGATCAAATGGACCTAATTGATATTTACAGAACACAGTCATACCTCAGTACTCGTCAGCTTCAGAATTTGTCAAACCCTGTACTGGTCTCATTTTGGCGAGAAAAAAATGATTCAGCACTCAGCGCTTGATTGGGGCTCTTCACACTTGCTAGAACTTTTATGAATCATGATGCTGCCCCACAACAGAAAATGCTTCATTACTCATCGTGTTTGGTACTCATTGGTTTCAAAACTTGTCACAAGTTCCAGCACAAATTAATGACGAGTACAGAGATACCACTGTACTTCACCCCAAAGAAGCAAAATACACATTCTTTTCAAATGCACATGGATCATTTTCAAAGATAGACCACATGGTAGGACACAAAACAAGCCTTAACAAATTCAAGAAAATTGAAATTATATCAAGCATCTTCTTGGATCACAGTGGTTTGAAACTAGAAACCAACCTCAAGAAAAAAACTAAAAAACAATCAAATACATGGAGGCCGAATAACATGTTATTAAATAATGAATGGGTTAACAATGAGATCAAGGAAGAAATTAAAAAGTACCTGGAAACCAATGAAAATGAACACACAACAACCCAAAACCCATGAAACATAGCAAAGGCAGTCCTAAAAGGGAAGTTCATAGTAAGACAGGCCTACCTAAAGAAGATAGAAAAATCTCAAATAAACAATCTTACTCTACATCCAGAATAACTAGAGGAACAACAAACAAAGCCTAGAGTGAGTAGAAGGATGGAAATAATCAAGATCAAAGCAGAAGTAAATGACATAGAGACTAAAAAAGCAATTCAAAAAAAAAAAATCAATGAATCCAGGAGCTGGTTCCTTGAAAAGATGAAAACAATTGACAGACCTTTAACCAGACTGATCAAGAAAAAAAAAGAGAGGACCTGAATAAAATCAGAAATGAAAGAGAAGTAACAACTGATACCACAGAAATACAAAGGATTGTCAGAAATTACTATGAACAACTATATTTCAACAAATTGGACAACCTGGATGAAATGGATAAATTTCTAGAAATACAATCTTCTTATACACTGAATCAAGAAGAAGCAGAAAACCTAATTTCATGGAATACAGCCAACGAAATTGAAGCAGTTATCCAAAAAATCCCAACACACAAAAGCCCTGGGACCAGATGGATTCAAAGGTGAATTTTACCAAACATTCAAAGAACTAACTCCTCTCCTTCTCAAACTATTCCAAAAAATTCAAGAAGAAGAAAGACTCCCAAACTCTTTTTATGAGGCCAGTATTATCCTGATTCCAAAAACAGGTAAAGACACAACAAAGAAAGAAAATTATAGTCCAATATCTCTGATGAACATGGATGCTAAAATCCTCAACAAAAGATTGTCAAATCAGATCCAGCAATACATTAAAAAGATAATACACCATTATCAAGTGGGATTTATTTCGGGGATGTAAGAATGGTACAATATTCAGAAATCAATAAACATAATACATCACATAAACAAAATGAAGGACCAAAATCACATGATCATATTAATGAAAAGGCATTTGATAAAACCCAGCACTCGTTTATAATAAAAACACCTGTCAAAGTTGGCATAGAGGGAGCATACCTCAACATAATAAAGGCCACATCCCAAAAACCTACTGCCAAATCATGCTCAATGGGCAAAAACTGAAAACATTTCCCTTAAGATCAGAAACAAGACAAGGGTGTCCACTTTCACCACTCTTATTCAACATAGTATTGGAAGTCCTAGCAACAGCATCAGACAAAAAGAAGAAATAAAAGGCATCCAAATTGGAAAGGAAGATGTAAAACTGTCATTATTTGAAGACAACATGATAGTGCACATAGAAAACCTTGTAGGCTCCACCAAAAAACTACTTGACCTAATAAGTAAATTCAGCAAAGTAGTGAGCTACAAAGACAATATTCAGAAATTGATGACATTTTTGTACACAAACAATGAACTATCAGAAACAGAAGCTAAGAAAAAAATCTCATTTACCATAGCAACAAAAAAATAAAATAAAATCTAGGAATAAATTTAACCAATGAAGTAAAAGACCTGAATTCAGAAAACTATAGAACACTCAAGAAAGAAATTGGGGAAGATACAAATAAATGGAAACATATACCCTGTTCATGGATTAGAAGAATTAACATCATTAAAATGTCCATACTATCCAAAGCAATCTATAGATTCAATGCAATTCTTGTCAAAATAATAATGGCATATTTCACAGATCTAAAACAAATATTTCAAAAATTTATAGGGAACCAAAAAAAGACCCCAAATAGCCTCAGAAATCTTGAGAAGGAAGAATAACATTGAAGGGATGACAATACTTGATATCAAACTATACTACAAGGTCACTGTAATCAAAACACTCTGGTGCTGGCATAAGTACAGATACATAGATCAATGGAACAAAATAGCCTAGAAATAAACCCATGTCTCTATGGTCTTAATATTTGACAAAGGGGGTACGAGCTTGCAATGAAGTAAAAATACCCTCTTCAATAAATGGTGTTGGGAGAACTGGACTGGTACATGCAAAAAAATGAAACTAGACCACCAACTTACACCATACACCAGAATAAACTCAAAATGGATAAAGGGCTTAAATATAAGTTGTGATACAATAAAAGTCCTAGCAGAAAACATAGGCAATAAAATTCCAGACATCCCACACAGCAATATTTTTGATGATGTATCTCTTAGGGCAAGGGAAATAAAGGACAAACTAAACAAATGAGACTATATCAAATTAAAAAGCTCTGCACAGCTAAAGAAACCATCATCAAAATAAAAAGGGAACCAACCATATGAGAGAACATTTTTGCCAATGATACTTCAGACAAGGGTTTAATCTCCGAAATATATAAAGAGCTCATAGGACTCAACACCAGAAAGACAAAAAATCCAATTAAAAGATGGGCAAAGGACCTAAAGAGACACTTCTGCAAGAAGGAGATACAGATCGCCCATAGGCACATGAAAAAAGGCTCAACATCATTAGCCATCAGAGAGATGCAAATTAAAATCACAATGAGATATCACCTCATACCTTTCAGAATGGCTATCATCAATAAATCAACAAACAACAAGTGCTGGTGATGATGTGGAGAAAAGGGAATCCTAGTGCACTGTTGGTGGCAATGCAGAATGGAACAGCCACTGTGGAAAACAACATGGAATTTCCTCAAAAAATTAAAAATGGAATTACCTTTTGACTGAGTAATTCTATTGCTGGGAATATACGTCAAGAATCTTAAAACACCAGTTCAAAAGAACTTATGCATCCCTATCCTGATAACAGCACTATTTACAACAGCCAAGAGTAGAAAACAGCCTAAGTGCCCATCAGTAGATGAATGGATTAAAAAACTGTGGTACATTTACACAGTGGAATACTGTGCAGCAAAAAGAAAGAAGAATTCCTACCTTTTGCTACAGCACGGATGTAACTGGAGACTATTGTGCTAAGTGAAATAAGCCACTCAGTGAAAGACAAATACCATATGATCTCCCTTACAGGAGGAATCTAAAGAAAGAAAATAAACTAATGAGCAAAATAGAGCCAGCGGCATAGACTCACAAAATACACTGACAGCAATAAGAGGGGAGGAGGGTGGTGGGGACTGTCTGAAAAAGGGGGGAAAGGTTAATCAAGGAACATATATGAAGGACCCATGGACATGGACAGCAGGGTGGGGATTGAGTATGGAAGTTGGGGAGGGCTGGGCAAAGGGGTGGAGGCCAAGGGAAGTGAAGGGGGAAGTAATTGGAACAACTGCAAAATATAAAAATAATAAAAGATAAAAACAGACATTGGTTGATAAGATATTCCTACCATTTGTGCAGAAGCTTTACTCTAAGGGAGATGGCAATTTACTTGGTTAGTATTAAGAACAGGTAAAGCAGCCCCAGTATCTACAATGGCCTTAGTAATTTTCTGTTTTATGGTCATTTTAATTTCTCCTAAAGTATTAGTGAAGAGAAGGGAAAATACCCTCTCATAGTCCTCAGAGCAGCCCTACGCCTGCTTCTGTTTCTTTTCTTTTTCTAAATCCCATTTTAGTTTTCTACAATCCTCCTTACCACGACGTAGTTTTCTATAATAAAAACAGACCTCTCTCCCCTTGTCTAAAAGACCTTTGGGGTCTTACCTGATTGCCTATTTGTTGCCGCTATAAGTTTGTAATTTTGGCAGCTTTATCTTTTTCTCTCTTTTGAATAGTTTTAGATAGTTAATCAGCCAGAGTTGCCAGTATGTGTGGTCTGCCAGTTTAATTTATGTTGCTCAGAGTTACAAGCTCTTCATCTTGACCTTCCAAAAAGGCTGAGTTTAGTAAGAGATCATTTTGATGATCCTTAAACCTCTCTGGAGGCAGACTTGAGTGTTGTTTGAACATTTTATCAAAACATGTACAGAAATCAAGTCCTGATTCGTCAGGCTTTCTTTTGTATTGCTGGACTTTGCTCCATCCCATTTTCCAGGGAAAAAAATCTTAGGTATGGCTTGGTAAAGCCAGTGGACTAATTTCTTGCATTTTTCCGAATTCATCTCTGTCTGGTTTTAAAAGTCCTCTGCAGAGTTTGTCTGCAAACCTTATTCAGCCATTCTGTTGCCTTGCTCTCAGAAACCAGTAGGTGTCTTAATTGGAATAGGTTAGGAAATAGCCAGGATTATATGTCGTACTAGTTCAATCAAATTCCTTTGAGAACCCATCAAGGTCTTAGAGTCAGGGAAATCTTTAGCTAGATTTCTTAATTCTGTTCTAGTTGAAACTGCCAGAATTCCTGGTCTACCTTTGTCCAGGTTTCTACTCTCAGTTTCCCCTAGGTCAGTAAGGAGTGGTGATGGAGGAGGCAGAAGGGAGAGGAGGAAGGGAAGGGAGGGCAAGACAGACAAGGAAGCTCAGAAAGCAAAACATATAATGGAGCAGCTGGACAGTGGGGAGGAAAGAGGCATTGGTATTTATTAGTTTCAGAAGCCAGCAGTTCAGAGACAGTCTCTCAAATTTTCTTACTAACTTCCTATAGAGAAAAAAATGTATATGGGTCCCTCCTAGAAGCTTCTAATTTCCAACCAAGATAAGCTTTCCACTTATTCAGTTTAATTTTAGAGCCAACTTTTTCTAATTGAGCACACAGGAAAATCAATTTGGAGGTGTCAAAATTCCCCACTTTGGCCATTTCAAGCTGATATAATTTTAAGTTAAAATTTCCCATTTGTTTAAGTATTTGTAAGTTGAGCTTCTGTACAAATTATACGTGTAGCCTGTGGGGATATGAACAGGGGGCTGGGATCCTTGGGGTTTATCCACATTAGAGGCACAATCTCCTGTGTTAATTTTAGGATTTTTTGTTGGTTTGTTTTTTCTTTCTTTCTTTCTTTCTTTCTTTCTTTCTTTCTTTCTTTCTTTCTTTCTTTCTTTCTTTTTTTTTAGCTGCAGAGTCTCAACAAATTTCTAGGGGTATTGTGTGGTGGCTTGAAGTACACTGCTTATGAATTGAGCTCCAAAGGGCTGTCATCTCCCAAGTTTCTTTAGCCTTCTTAGGTACCTCGGTTTCTCTCCCCAGCTAATACTACTGTGAGGATTCAGAGTGCTAAGTAACCAGCCTCTGTGTACATATCCTCAGACAAATCAGTTATTTAATTACAGTCATGTTGGAATTTCTTATGGGGCTCTGCTCATTTTGAGGAGTACCCTCGAACACCTCCCTATACATTCCTCGTCCCCTAAGAATACCTGAAATTTGAGCTGGAGGGAGTAAATGCCCCTTGTGTTCAGAGTTGAACAAGTTCAGACTCACATTTCCAGCAAAAGGTTTTGTTTAGATTCAGAGTAAGTAGTTCCAATTGAAAAGCTGAAATTAAAGCCAGCCACTCATTTTAACTCCTATCCTTTAGTACCACCTCGAGAATTTTCTAAGAACTGCTTAGATAAAGTTAGACCCTCTACCACAACTGAAGGAAAGATCCTGGATTCCAAAAAATAACTCACCTAAATTCACCCAATAGGAAGTGGGGAGCCAGTAGGGCTCAATGGGCTCCTGCTGGTACCTGGCATTGGATCCGGATCCCCAGGGTAGTCCCGGGGGAGCTTCTTTGGAATCCTGTATTACTACACCAAGGAAATGTCTACATAAAAACGTCCATCCTAAGAAAAGTCTTATAAGGGCTTATTTGAGCCAAACTGACAATTAGGAAGCAAAAATCTCAATGGATTCATAGAATGACAGTTTTACAGCTTATTTTATACACTAGAATCAAAGGAGGAGACATATGGAGAGTTACATAAAATCCATTGTTGGTAGATTAAAGAAGGTGGGAGAAAGCAAAGCAGGGGAAGCTCTGAGATTGTATGAAAAGTAAAATGTAGACACACACTTATTTTACATTGGAGAGTACAGAATAGTTAACAATTAACATTTATAGCACACAGAGATGGTATTTGGGCAACCAGATAACAATGAGGAGTTCCTTGGTCTTGTGCTCTGGTGGGAAATTGTGCCCTGAGGGGTCTGGCAAAGATTACTCGGCCATTCCAAAGGTGTGTTATCTTAGATGCAAAACAAAAAACAAAAAAACAATAGACAGCCTCAGTTAAGGATGGACTTTTGTTGAGGAAGATACAGGCCTAGGATATGACTACCCACCATGACTCACTTTCAGTTAAGAAGTTTTATGTTCAGACCATCCTATGTGGTTACTTTCTGTCTCTGAGTTTGTAAGGCCCGCCATGCAGGCCTCCCCTGAGCTTGTCAGGTTTAGTATGTGGCCGATCTTTCATCTGCAATTCATATACATGGCCCTGCTCTCAAGCTTTTGTATCCCTGGTCCATTTAATTTTGTCCATGATGTGTGGAAGCTGCAACATCTTCGCGTATTTGTAGAATTTTGACTGGTGTCACGTGATCAGACACCATGGGTGTCCATCTTTCAAACCTTGACCTGCTGCTTGGCATACCATATTGGAGAAGTGCCCAGGAGAGATGGTGCCATTTGGTGTGTCTTAGCTGAACAGCATTGTTTCTGTAAACAGCTGGATTTGTGCAACCATGTTGGCCATCAACTTGGATGTTTATGGCCCTTATGAAACTTCCCTATCACCTAGGCCGGCAATTGCTTACTTAGGGCCTGCTGGAAACCCTTAGAAATATGTGGTCAATAACTGCAGATATGCCCACAGCTTGCCCATAGTCCAAGTCTGGGTCAGAAATCTTTCATATTCTTTTAAATAACCCACACAGAAAATATCCCCTAACAGATTTTTATCCATCTGCTAGTTCAAGGCAAAGTGCTGGATATGCACTATGTGCATTTGGGGCTCACATTTAGTCTAATCCCATGGTCTCTCCTGATTCAAAGTCTTTATTCACCTGCAAGACTTCCCACATTGCTGATTCTTGCTGTCAGTAATAAGTAAATCATGTCATCTGCTTTTACAATCATGGCTCACTTTCAAAACAATTTACAGAAGCTTGTCCTTATACTTTCCCACCAGAGAGGGATAGAAATTTCAGGAAAACTGGAAATGAGACACTAATTTTACCCATGAATAGCTAGATTCAGTAGAATTTCAGCAATCTTATTTTGTGGTGTTCCCCAAGGACCACTGAATGCCTAACCCTGTGTCCAAGAACACAGGAAAGAAGGTTTCCTTTCCCCATCCTGCCATGTCCAAGCATTCTCATCCCAGTATCTCCTGCAAACCCGCCACCTCACTGGTAGCAAATATGCTCTTAAGACCTATGGGCAATGTGAGAAATATGTAAATGTGCTGAAACTGAGTTTAGCCATGGACTTTAGGGAAGAGCTGAAGAAAGTAGAAGCAGCCCAGGTATATTGCAAATTCATGATCACAAAAATAAATAAATAAATAAATAAATAAATAAATAAATAAAGATCCTTGTGGGGTCTGACCCCAAGCTCTGGGCTTATTCTCAGGATCCCCTTGAGATGAGGCTTAGACACTCCCCTCCCCCCGCCCCACCACACACACACTGAATTATTATCTCCAAGGGCAGGACCTGGAAAAGCCATCCAGCTGATTCTAACACTCTCTTAAATGGGAACCACTGTCAGCTGCAGCACACACCTTGACGCTTCTGTTTTCACAGTTATTTCCCCCGTTTGCAAGGCCCCTTGCTCCAATGCCAGTCTCCATCCATAGAAAGATAGGCGGAAAAGCCTCCTCTAGGGAGCTTTCCATAATTATCACAGGAAGAGGCAGCTCAAGCTCAAACCACTGACTTAGCTAAGCAGAGAAGTGTGTGTGTGTCTCCTTGTGAGTTTCCCAAACCTCACTCATTCCTCTGCCACCTTCATGTCATGTGCAGTTTCCACTTTCTCTACTGTTTATTTAATATTCTCTTTCTCCTGATGCACTGTTCAAGACCAAACTTCTTTATTTTAAATAGGAATTGTAGCCCTGGCTGGTGTGGCTCAGTGGACTGAGTGCCGACTTGTGAACCAAAAGGTAACTGAGTCGATTCCCAGCCAGGGTACATGCCTGGGTTGCAGGCCAGGTCCCTAGTAGGGGGCGCTCAAAGGGCAACCACATATTGATGTTTCTCTTCCTTTCTTTCTCCCTCCCTTCCCTCCTCTCTAAAATAAATAAAATCTTTAAAAAAACAAAATTGAAATTAAAAAAAAGAAATTGTATATCGCAACCACAAACCACCATCACATTCCAGAAATGAAAAGTAATCAAAATAAATGTAACAAAACAAAACAAAAGGAAAGTTATTAAATTCTAGCTAGATTATAGCCCATAAAACGCTTAGACATGCTCTCTCTTTGTTTAAAAAAAGCCCTAGCCAGTGTGGCTCAGTTGGTGGGAATGTAGTCCCGTACATCAAAAGGCTGAGGGCTCCATTCTCTGTCCAGGCACATGCCTGCGTTGCGGGTTCCATCCCCAGGTGGGGAGCCTACAAGAGTCAACCAGTCGACGCTTCTCTGTTACATCTCTCTCTCTCTCTCTCTCTCTCTCTCTCTCACCCCATCTTTTTCTCCCCCCATGTCCCCCCACCCGACCTCCATCCTTCCTCTCTCTCTAAAAGCAATGAAAAAAATGTACTCGGGTGAGGATAAAAAAAATATATTTTTTTAAGAAAAGGAGAGGAAGATTAGCAAGAATTTTAAAATGTTAAAGGCAGACCAGCCCCAGACTGAAATTCATTCCTCATTCTCATGAAAACTATCTGACATACCGTGAGTGGAAGAGTTCCTAGTCTTTAAGAAACACTGCCCCAGAAATTAAGTTTCTCAAAGACAATGACAGTATTTTATGAGAAATGTAACAATTCAAAGGTAGACATGTTGCTACTTAATAAGTCAATCTAAAATTTTTAATACCATCATGTACATCTTTAATACTGCTTTAGAGCTTAGCACAAGTGCTTTGCATATGGATTGCACTGAATAAATACTTGTGGAGCAAAAGAAGGAATGCACACACATCCTAGATATAAAATTGATTTTGCAACGTTCCTTGATTTAACTACTTCACTAACCTTCAGGGGTTCAGCTCAGTATCTCCCTAGTATAATACAAATTCTACCCTTTAAATTCCTTCCCTGTGTGGTAGACAGCACTTGATTTGCATGTGATTTGATTGGGGTCAGAACCCTCATTAACAGAGGCTGAAATGGAGTTTGTTTGTTTGTTTGTTTGTTTATTACACTTTCCATCTTGCGTGCCAAATCACCCCTTCCATTTATGTTTGGTCATGAACCACACAGTTCATTGGAGCCTCTCGCTGGTTTTTATGTTCAGCTTTTGGTTAGGATTGCATGTCCAGTGTTAATCCTCCTGGCCCTCGCTTCTCTGCTGTGGAGGGTTGTGCGACCTAGAGCAGTTTCTCTCAGCCTGCAGCTCCGACTCCAGCTCACTGAACACGTTCTTCATGCTATTTTCTTATTAACTTGAAGGTACATATTTCTATTCTTGGCTCATGAGCATTGCAAAAGTTGTTAGCAAACTCCATGCACCCAGAATCTAATACTTCCTTTAAAACGCTTCTGTAAACTATGTACACACACACACACACACACACACACACATACAGTTTGCTTTTGCTGTTGAGATTTATAGTTTTAAAAGCATACAATGATAAGAAAAAATACATTCTGCTTGCCATTACACTCGACATTTTTACTCATCCAAAGATTATATGTAAGACTCATACTTTTAAAGCAGCTAATCGAGGTATGAGGTAAACGATATATCATCACTCAAATTAAAATCACAAAACATATATAGTACAGTCCTCTTCTATTACAAATTTTGTTATGATCTGCTTACGGGAGCACACATCGGTATCGCTTTCTCCAGAGTGCCCATTACTATGGGGTATCCAAATCCTTAAAAATGTTCTGCTCAGAAAGTACTGCTTCTCTAATGGCAAACTTGGGTATTTGGATCTCCCCACTAACTATAAAAGTTGGTGGGTGTATAAGGTAGAGGGCCCACAAAAGCCAAGAGACCCTCAAAGAACAACAAGAAGGAAGACCTGCTCCTTGCAGAGATCAAAACTTGTAATAAAATTCTCATTTTAAGACAGTGCAATATTGGTGCACAACAGAAAAATGAACAATGGACTAGAATAAGCCAGGTAGCTCTATCCCTGCAAAAGGATAGGACAGAGACAACCTTTCAGTAAACGATGCTCGGACAATAAGATGTCCATATGGAAAAAGTGCCATCAGACACCAACCTCATACTATACATTTCAGCTACATTACAAACCTGAGTGTGAAAGGTAAAACCCTAATATGCTTTTAGAAGGTAATAAAGAAGAATGGCTTAATGATCTCAATAAGAAAAAAAAATTTTAAACATTATACAAAAGCACTAACCATAAAGGAAAAATATATGTACTTAACTACATTAAAAATAAGAGCTTCTGCATCAAAAATAACATAAAGAAAAGGGAACTATAGATCTGGAAATGGGAGAAGATATTGCAATACATGTCACCGACAAAGAACTTCTATCCACATTACACAAGGAACTCCTACAGGTCAGTAACAAAGAGCCAGGGAACCTAATAGGAAAAAACTGAAAAAGATTTGAATGGGTTCTTCACAAAGAAATAAGTTGCAATTGCCAAGATACATGAAAAGGTACTCAACCTCATTAAGAATCAGGGAGATGTGATTAAAAACCACAATGAGATATAGCTGTTCACCACTAAATTGCTCAAAACATAAATAATCTAGCAGTGCCAACTGTTGGTGAGGACAGGAACTCCCTCTTTCACTAATGGTGGGAATCATAAAACTATTGCTACATTGGAAAAAAATGTTCTGGCATTATCTAATAAACTTGAAAATATTTCTACCTATAGGGTATATAATATTTGCTAGAAAATTTGCACATGCACACCAAGAGACAGACCAGAATCTTCAAAAAACATTGTTTACAAAATTCAAAACAGCAAAATAGATAAATATATTATGGAGTTGAACAATGGGATATGAAATGGAAAGGAATGAACTAGAGTATAAACAAAATATGAGAGATATTACAGACACTAGTGAGTAGATGGAGCAAGACATAAAATATTATCTCATTTACATGAAGTTCAAGAACAGATGAAACTATACAATATTCTTTTGGGTCATATACATACATAATAAAACTTTATTTTTTAAAAAATCAAGGAAATGCTTTTCACAAAAGCCTTCCACTGGAGGAGAAAGATGTTCATTGACATAGTAGGCTACTTTAGGGGAACTCACGCTATTACATTTCTTGACTTAGATGATGGTACATGAGTGTTTGCCTTACCAGTATTAATTATTATGTAAGCTAGTATGTGCTTTTCTAATATGTTGTATATTTTATAAGATAAAAGGAAATAAAAGGAAAATGAAGGAAAGAAGACAAAGCAAAGAAAGAACAAAGGGAAAAAAGGAAGAGAGGAAAGGAAGAAAGGAGAAAATAAAAGAGATAGAAGGCAGGAAGGCAGATTCATAGTCTATGATTAACATAACATCTGCAACAAAAACAATAAGGATGTGTGTAAAGTTTTAGCTAAGAATGTTCATTAAAATATTGTGTTAATAGCAAATATGGAAAACAATCTAAAAGTCCCAAAAGAAGGAAGCAGATGAGTATATCTATATGATATGTCACGTCCATATTACCAAAATCTCTGTAACTATTACAAATGATTTTATAGAAATATATTCATTGACACGGTGGATCGTGCCACATGCTAGACACAGAGGTGCAAGGAGAGAATCGTTGCCCACCTGCAGGGAGGCTGTTGGTATGCCCCCTCTAGCTGTGAGCCCCGTCTGGGCTGGCCCCAGCTGCAGAGAGCCCTGCAGCAAAGACAGGGCTATGACCCTCTTTGATCATGCAGGTAAGGACAACACCCTAAGGGAAGGCGAAACTACAAAGTGGAAGGAGCCTGGGTCTTTGAATGACCATGTGGAACACAGAGCCCCCCTACACTCCCCACCCCTGCCCCTCCATCTTCTTAAAGCTGCTATATTTTGAAGCATATTTGTTACAGCCTTTTACCATAACTAATACAGTTGTCTACATGGCAAATCAGGAGATTTCACATAAAGATTCAAATTTCTGTTGAAAAACTAACAACATTGGACGTGTATTTTTTAAGGTAACTTAGAGCTGAGTGGCAGCTGCCCCTCTGAGGAGCCATGTGATGGCCGGCCCAGCCCAGCGCCTTCCGGACCCTCTTCACCCTTTCTCAGGACCTGCCTAGCTCCTGAGGGATTTGCAACCTTGGAACTAAATGCACTTTAATCAATTTATTCTGCTGACCCACAGATTTCATTTGCTCCCCACTGCCAACAGATCTGTGTAGCCTGTCACCCCACCTGTGTGTCCCTGTCTACTCCTGTGCTTTGGGGTCCCGCCCCCATGCCTTGCTCCTGCTTTTCTCCTGCTCAGGCCAAAGTGCCCCTGTAAAGCTCCTCGGTGCCCAATGACCTTGTCATCCTCTAACCTGCTAGGACACAAATGAATTGTCTGTGCTTCTCAGAGGATGATAGACCTTCAGAGCTAGAAAAAGCCATAAGAAAGGAGATAGAGGTATAAAGGGAATGTTTGGAATGAGAAAACTAGTTAATGGTCAATTTCTTAGGAGAGAGACTTAAACTCCTAACACCTAGCCCTTCTTGCCCCATCTCATTCACTAACTTCTCCAAACCAGAGTTTTCTAAACAGTTTTTATCACAACCGCAGTACAAAGCCAGTTTTACATTACAACCCTACACACACACACACACACACACACACACACACACAATTCACAAAACATGAAATGTACTCTGTTATTTTCTAGCCTATTCTATTTTGTTAGTGCTGTCCGTAACCCCTGAGTTATTTTCATGACCCATTAATGGCTGACAACCCGCAGCATGAGAAACAGCCCGCTCTATGATTCCTCCCTGTATGACCGGACGGCAGGAGCCCTCCTTCTTTCTAACCGGCTCAGTCACTTCCAGAGCTCCAGGGCCTTCGGAAAATTCCTTATAACTTCTTTGAGCCTCGGTGTTCTCATTTATAACATAAGATAATAATGTTAACTTTACTAGATTGTTGTAAGGATTCAAGATAATGTATAGAAGGATTTTTAACACAGTGCCTCATATAATGAGTGGTGGATTTGTTGTCAGTTTTTCTTTACATTTTTGTTTCATATTCTCCAAGTGCATGGCAATTTCTTTAGAATATGTGGTGTCTACAAAGCTGCTCTGCATCTGCTAGGACCTCAGGATATCCATCAGGGGCAGTGTCCTGCCACCGCCTGGTTCTCTGCCTTGCGGACTCAACCTCAGGCATCAGCTGAGAGAGTGCAAATGGCAGCGGGGGTGGAGGTGGGGGTGAGAAAGTGTAAGAAGAGGAGAGGAAAGAGGAGGCAGAGTTTCTCCTCCTCTGAAGCCCAGGAGCACCAACCATTCCATCCTCCTGAGCGTAGGTTCAGAGGGTGTCAGAACTGCAAAAAGCCTTCAGAAGACAGAAAAGGGTGATCAGGACAAACTTCTTAGTTTGGGTGAGGGGGTCAAAAGGGAACATTACGGGCAGCAGCAGGAAGGCTGGGGTAGAACAGTGGTACCCAGTTTGGGGAGGGGCAGTTTTGGGGGGACAGCTTTCAAAGATTACACACACGCACACAGAGATGACCTGCACACACATACACACACACACCCCGAGTTGGCGGGTGACAGGACTAGTATAAAACGGTGTGACAGCCTTATTGTACAAACATGGAAGGTCAAGTCCACAGAGTTGCTGGCTGAAGGTCACAAGTGAACCCCAGCCTGGGCCAGGCACACACTCGTCAGCCAGTGCCTCTGCCCTGCGCAACATCCAGGTTTGTCCGTACAAACACCCTCAGACACCATCAGCCTCGCTCCCCTGGGCACAGGCAGATTACATATTGCTTTTGGAAAGCCATAGACACATAACCTTCTGTTCCTGTTTTTAATAAGAACCAGGGTTGTTTTGGGTTAATTTTTGTTTTTAAGTCTCTGGGGAAAGTAACAATCATTATAAGATGGTACAAGTATAACCATTCCACTGGCCTCCTGGCCAGCAGCACCCAACGACCCCCTGGGAGGGATCCCCAGCCACGAATTTCTCCAGAGGTACAGCCATGGTCATGACAAACCTTCTCTCTTCCGACCCTCACACTGGCCTCATTTGATTCCAGGAATCAGAAAATAAAATAACTGCTGAACCATTAGAAGTCTGTTCAATCACTGATTGATGAGAAACCAAGAAATGTCACTGGCAGCAGGCACTGCTGGCTGCCACCCAGCCTGGGGAGATGCAGAATTTTGGGGCTGTAAGTACAGGCCAGGCCCAATCCACTCAGTCTACAAAACACAGAAATTTCCATATACAGGAGGCCAAAAAATAGCTCAAGCTCTAAGTTTCTCAGCTTTTGTCAGTTTAACTTAGTACTTTAATGCAATTTTAATAGGCAGTGATTTTATTTTGTATCTAATGAAATCAACGGATCATGAAAATAGACACCAGAATTTGGAAGATAATGAGTCTGTTAACTCTCCTGCCAGCCTAGTCCAGGGAAGCACAGTACTTAAGGTAGGAAGGATAGACTGCCTCAGAAGAGGCATTATTAGCTTCATTGGAGTGTTCATCAAATGAATGATTTCATAGTAGATCTAATTAACCAAGCATTGTTCAGGAATGCGTCTGCTTCCTGTAACTAGGCATCTAAGATGCAGGCCACATTAGCTGCCTTAGAAATTTAGCATAAGGCAAACAGGGTACATTCTTTGTGGGAAAATGTTTCATGCAAGAAGATTATTTTTAGCAGAACTCTGAACAACACAACACAAACACTTTCCAACCCCTGGCCTCTGATGGTGGACCAAGGACAGTGATCTATCTCATCTCTTTGCCCAGCCCCCAGGAAAGGCAGCATCAGAGACAGTAATTTTGAGGACTCTCCAAGGGAACAAGAGTGGAGAAAGCGGCAGGGCCAGAGAACAGACCTAAGTGCAGCTCAGCATGCAGGTCCCTGGAGAAGCTGCAAGTTCTGCCACTTACAGTGGTCTGTCCAGCAGGAAATCATCAGATTACAAAGAAAGCAAGGAGGCCAGTCGGGGGTCTCACCGGTGCCTGTGCAATCGGACCTGTGACGAGCCTGTCACGCTGCTGGCCATGTAGTCTCCTGGGCTACCTGCACGACCTTACCTGCCCATGCACCCGTAAGGGTGGCCTTTCTGCATGGCCCGCCCGCTTACAGGACAACACCAGGCTCCTGCTTCAGGGAAGCGCTTCTGCAAAGGAAGCTCATGTGAGCTATTGGGTGCTGTGGGAAACAATCAATCAGGAAAAAAGAAGAGAGGCCAATTAAAAATATGATCACCAATATAAAAGAATAGAAGGAATAGGGGAAAAGATTGAAGAATGAGTTGTTGCTTTTAAAGGCAGAGTCAAAATCTCCCAAAATATATAGAGTAAAATGACAAAGAAATAGAAAATATGACAGAAAAGTACAGAAAGAGAATACCTGCAGGTAGTTTGACATATATCTCATAGTAATTCCAGTAGGAATGTACAGTCATACCTGAACAGAAGAAATAATCAAAATAGCACTAAAACAAGATGCCTCGGAGCTGAAAGGTGTGAATTTTCCGACTGACAGGGGTCACCAAGTTCCAAACAAGATTAAAGAAAAAGGCCTCATCTAGACACAGTCTGCTAACACTTCCTGACTCTGAGGATAAAGAGAAAGTCCTAAAAACTTCCAGGAAAAAAAAAAAGTCAAATTACCAAAAAGGAACAAAAATTGGCCTTTTCTTAAGCAACATTGGATTCTAGACAATCATGCAACATAATTAATAGCCTAATACAAAATTATTTTCTACCAAGAATTTTATGCCCTGGAAAAAGTGTCAATATTAGAGTAAAATAATACTTCCAGTCTAACAAATACTAAAAGATTTATCACTCACATGCCCTGTATCAAAGAACTAAACAAACAAAATTAAATGAAACAAAATAAATCTATATTATGTCAGAAGGGTGGCAGGGATTATGGTTTCATAGAAGGGAAGGACACTGGGAGAATTTAAGGGAACTCCATTAGGACAAGATGCTTGAAAAATTCCTCGATGAGCAAAATTTTTTTTTAAAAAGGGTTACATTTTCACCCTGACCAGGTGCCCCAGATGGTTGGAACATCATCCCATGTTCGATACCTGGTCAGGGTACATACCTAGGTTGTGATTAATGTTTCTCTCTCACATCGATGTTCTCTCTCTCTCCCTCTCTCTCTCTCTCAAAAAAAAAATCAATAAATATATCCTCAGTGAGATAGATATAAAATCCTTGGTGAGGATTTTTTTTTAAAAGATTACATTTTCTACTACAGTACATGGCTCACATCATAGCTGGCTCTACAATGACCAGTGCTCACCTACCAACATTATTGTAAATGCTGTTTTTAGAATAAACAGGTTAGAAGACTTAGTTATATTTACAAATGTAGTTATGCTAAAGTGTGACATTGTAATTATAACAACCATAAACTGGGATGTAAAGAGAGAGGTTCAAGGAGAGCTAGAAGAGCTAGAAGGAGAAGTAAGTACTTAAGGGATTCTCTCCACCAGTAGAACTATCCAAATGAAGAACTAGGCAAAATTACAGGCAACAGTCCAAAGTGTGAAGAGTGGGAAGGGGGCAGTCATATGAGTGAACTACAGTTTCTTTCTTGATGGAGGGAAGTTAGAAGATACCATTTAAACATGTAAATCAAGAAGCAGAGGTACAAGCATATTGTATGAACTTATGGTGGTAAGTACCAGATTTTACGACAGAAACTATGGACAGTACTTGTCTCTGTAGATAGGCTCTGAGAGTTCAAGAAGAGGATTTTAAATTTCATTTTCCACTCTACTGTGTGTTTGAAGTTCATCATTAGGCCTATGTGTTTATGGAATCTTTAAAATAAAAGATGCATTCTCACATTGACAATATTGTCATCTTCGCCAGTGTTTTCAAATGTGGTTAGTAGGAATATACTAATTTGAATGGTTCATGGACTTGAACAAATCAAACCAAAATCCACTTATCTTTGAAGAACTTTATTTAGCTGGATGTTAAAGATCAAAACAAAATCTTAGAAATTTTCTTTTTCATCTTAAGAGAAAACAACGACTAGCTGTCTTATGAGAACCATGAAAACACACACACACACACACAAACACATTTTTAGACTAATTTATAAGCACATGCTCCAAAACTTGCTGTTGCCCCAAAATCTGTCATGCTGACATTAAAGGAAAATGTGCTCAATGTTTTATTCTCTTTCTTTATGAATGATGAGCTCTTCAGGAGCTCGAGGATGATGATATAGCTATACATAATATGTAATATATATACACACACACTTACATCCTTACTGGGGTCGGACAAGAGAGCTGGAGAACCAGGAGAAGCCCTAAGGAAATCCTAAAACCCCGTGGTTTTGAGGATCTTAGCAAACCATACAGGAAGCCCCTTCCCCTGTTTCTTTGGATGAAATCATTGGAAACTGTTTCTCTCTTAGTGTCTCCTCTGTCACCCTGCATCTTGGAGGAGCAGTGAAGAAAATGGACTGTTTTGCTAGTTCAAGCAGGCTTTTTGTCTCCCTAGCGTCAGGCAGTTTCAAGGCCTTTAAAAATCTCAGCTCTGGACCACTCCTGGCCCAAAGGCCGAAAGCATCCACCGGTTCCCGCAGACAGAGGGCAGCAGAAGGCAGCTGCGACCCTGGCTGCAGACAAAGCTATGTGGTTTAGATCATCTGCCTGAGAATTTTTTAAAATCTCAATAAATCCCTGGATGGTAAACATGCACATGGAAACAGAAAAACACCGGCGCGCCTGTCCTCTGCAGTTCTGCAAAACAAAGTGTAGTCCACGGGCGGTTCCCAAATGCCATCTTCTGTTGTCTAAAACCCCATAAATGCTAAAAATTGTCATGGGAACACATACCATTTACAGCACACTTACTCTGCAACTGACCCACGTGTTCTTTGGGAACATGCGTTACCCAGTATTCACAAGACCCTATGAAAGAGATGTCTTCATTAGTGCTCCCATCTTTTAGATGAGATACAGGGAAACAGAGAGGGAGAATGACTTACTTGAGGTTACACAACTAGAAATAAAGGGGGCTGAGGTTTGAAGCAGGGAAATGGCCTTCCCCCTTAAGCTATGCTCCCTCTAGAAGCAACGCTTTCATTCTCCCAATGGTTTTAAATGCAATTGCTTCTGAGAATCACAGTTTGCACCGGAAGGGATTTTAGAGATCAGGTAGATTGTTACGATGCTGCCCTCCTCCCCATGATTCACAGCCCTGGGTCCCCATCTCTCTGCAATGTCAGGTGCTCCCATCTAGAGAAGCAGTTCCTATCCCCACTGTTTGTAACTGGGCTGACCTGATTCATGGCTTTAACCAAGAGAATACAGTGAAAGTAAAGTCGTCCGACTCCAGAGCATAGGCCTTAAAGGGTCATGCAGGTTCCAGCATTGTCTTCTCTGAAGCCCCTGTGATCAGTACGGCCAGCAGCAGCCCAGGGTGAAAGGTCACATGGGAGAGGTCCCCGCTGAACCCAGCCCCTGGCCAGTGCTCTGAGCGCTGCTTATGAGTGCGCATGGATGAGACCAGCGAGCAACAACAGCCCTGTCTGCCCACGGCACGGACAAATTGTCACTGCAGGCCACTAAGGTGTGTGATACTTTGTTATTAGTCATAGATAACTGATAGAGAGGCCAGAGAGCGCAGCTCACTGATGTTACAGCTAAGGAACGAGAGGTAAGTGTCCTACCAGGTTCTGGATGGCAGAGTTACAATAGAGTCCCTGTGACTAGCTGACTGACCGAGGGTCTTGTTATAGACGAAACAAAAGCCTGTGCTTGGGAAGCCACTAGTTGTCATGGGGTTTGCATCCACCAAGCCCTGGGAGGATGAAGAGCTGGCTGGGAGATCAGAGCCCAGGGTGAAAGAGAGCTGCAGCTTCGGGCTGCAGTGGCTAGACCTCCCCCTGCCCTGACTTCACAAAGTACCAGAAAACCAGAAAGTGGGTGGGGCAGGCAGTGAGGGATGGTAGGGACTGGGGCCTGCCTTTGGATACTGGCAGGTTCCCCTACCTTGTCGAAGGAGCCTGAGCTTAAAGGCAGGCAAATGGGAAAACATCAGAAACCATCAAAGGCACGTGAGCTTCAGCGGAGAGACTGCAGAATGGGATTACACTTCACGCTCATCTCTTGTGGGGGCAAGGAGCCTAGGAAGCCGCACGCTCACCGTAGTTGCTGTCCTGGGCTCAGCCAGCAAAGCCAGGCAGGCCTGAGCTGGGGTGGGGAGGTCCGGGGACTAGATGAGAAGGAGAGGAAAAGGGTGGGGGGGACGAGGGAAAAGGAGAGAAAGCTAAAAAGCCCAAAATGAGCTCCCGAAAGCGCCCTTGTTCCCATCCTGCTTCAGCTGGTCTCTCTGCACCTGCAGGCCAAGATGAAAGAAGCCAAAGGGACCCCTGGCGGTCTTAGAGCGGTGCCGCCCTCCTCTCCCAGCCTGGCCCAGCCATGCTGCCGCCCCTGCGGCCGGGTCCCTGGGGCCATGGCGGGTGCCCTCTCCCCGTTCTAGCCACCTCCAGCCTCTACTCACTTCAGCCTGCTCCCACAGTGGCACAGAGGGAACTCTCCCAAACTCAAATCCGGTGTCCCCTTTTCCTACAAAATGTGACAGGCTCCCATGGCCTCCATCAGCCATTCACACGCTAGTGTGGAGATTTTTTCCCCATAGCCACAGATACCTGTACTGTCATCACTTGGTGCTTTTTTTTTTTTAATGACTCACTTTCTAACTTAAATAAATGTATTCTCATTCTAAGCAATAATACCCATTACATTGTGGGCTTGAGGTGCTATTTATAGTTTTTGCCAATATGCATTAAAAGAATTACATAACTGAAAATTTTAAAGGTTCCTTATGTACCACCTGATGACACCCCACTGACTGTATTTCACTCTGAAGCCATATTGAGAGTGTGTTAGAATACTTGGGTTGCAAGAAACAGGAGCTGAATCTGGCCACCATGAATAAAAAGAGATTTTATGAGAAATTTGGGAGTATGGGGTGAGAGCATCAGTCTCACAAGACAGAGGGGGAGTCAGAAGTCCCTAGCTCACAAAGAATAGGACCAGTAGGTCTGGCCAGGGGGTATGGAGGTGCCCAGGGGACTGGGCTCCAGCCCCATCCAGACACAGCCACGGGAATGAATGACAGCCAAGCATTCTCTATCCCTAAGTTACTCTGTGATTCAAATTCCAGGTGAGGAATTCCCATTGGCCTGCTTGGGTCCTTGTCCACTTCTAGGAGGAACAATTATAGAGTGGATGCTGCACCATCAAAACACCACTCTACACTCTTGTTTCCTTCTTAACTGAAAGTTGCCTCTGCCACAATATTCATTGTAAAATGTTTCACCAACTTCACACTGAAGACAGAAATAATTTTGTGTGTTTGGGACAGATTTCATTCTTTTGGGAATTTTTATGTTATTGATTTGTTTGATGTTGAAGCTCTTTAGGCGGGAGAGTGGGCAATTGGGGGCATTAATAGCACTGTAATTATCTAGTTGTTGAAAAATAAATCTTGCTTAAATAGATTAAAAGTACTTTAATTATCATTATCTACTGATTACCTGGACCCAGAAGAAATTCTTTCTGGTTCACATTCTAAGACCAGATGGGCTCTTTCTAGTTCAACTAGAAAGTTCGAAGCCCAACTTTGCCCTCCTAATAGTAACTGTGTGCAGCTTTTAGCCTTATTCCATTTTTCTATATCCATATTTGCTTTTCTTTTTTCCATCTCTCTTTCCTAAACTCTATCTACTTTCTTTTAGGTGATATTGTTTGTTTTTTGTATCCTTGAAAGGTACCTTAAATATGATGGATAACTAGTTGGGAGACGCAAATGATCATAGTGACGATAGTGACAATGAAGATTCACATACATGCACACACACACACACACACACACACACAGCAGGATGCTAAAATGGGCCTCTTTCAGTCTCAGTTTTGGCCAAAGTCCATATGGTCAAGAACAAATCAATAGGTGTCAAGCACTCCCATGTTTCACAGGTTAGTAACAGACCACTCATGCAAGACTTGCAAAAGAGGGACTCAAAAATTGCAATCCTGGATAAATCCTCCTTGAGTTGATCTTGAACAGCACATCTCCTTTTTTATCCGCTATTTCCAGTATCAGGTAAGGCACGGTCTTGTCACTGTAGCACAGTAGTTGACAATGTGACTCTGAAGCCAGCCAGCTAGGGCTTGAATTCTGACTTGGCTACTTAACGTGTAATGTTGGCCTTGATGGGCACTGGAGAGGAATGTGCACCCATGATCTCAACTGTAACCAGAGTAGAATCTGAGGAGAGTAAGTAACCCTCATAGACAGCCAGCCTGAGGGTTAACCCAACCCATGGATGGACCAAGAGCAGTCAAGACTCGACTACAGTAGGAAGGCTGACATAACCCACACAAGTGACATTACTGGAACACCTAGTTCAGGAGGTCAGGGAGACTGCATGCCTGAGACTCACAAGACACCTACTGCATAAAGTCACCACACCAATACTGGGAGACATACAGATCTACCTAATATACAGAAACAAATACAGTGAAGCAGCCAAAATAGGAAGACAAATAAACATGCCCCCCCCACCGCCAAAAAAAAAACCAAGAAAAATCTATGGAAAAATAACTACATGAAATAGAGGCAAGTCATCTACCAGATACAGAATTCAAAACAACAGTTATAAGGATGCTCAAGAAACTTAGTGAGAACTTCAACAAAGAGATGACAAGCATAAAAAAGGATATAAACACCATTAAAAACAGAAATAAAGAATACGATATCTGAAATAAAGAATATACTAGAAGGAATCAAGAGCAGATTAGATGAAGCAGAGGCTCAAATTAGTACTTTAAAAGACAAGGTAGCAGAAAACACCCAATGAAAACAGTAAATAAAAAAAAATCCCCAAAATGAGGGTAGTTTGAGGGGTCTCTGGGACAATATGAAACATAACAATATCAGCATCACAGAGGTACCAGAAAGAGAAGAGAGAGATAACAGAAATGAGAACCTATTCGAAGAAATAATGACTGAAGACTTCCTTAACCTGGTAAAGGAAAAGAAACACAAGTCCAGGAAGCAGAGGGATTCCCAAGCAAGATGAAATCAAAGAGGCCCACACCAAGATATATTATAAATAAAATGGCAAAGGTTAAAGCCAAAGGAAAAAAATCTTAAAAGCAACAAAAGAATGGTATTCAGTTCCCTACAAGGGAGCTCCTATAGATTGTTGGCTGATTTCTCAACAGAAATGTTGCGGGCCAGAGGGATTGGCACAAAATATTCAGAGTGACAAAAAGCAAGAAACTACAACCAAGTCTACTCTACCAAGCAAAGCTATCATTTAAAATTTAAGGAGAAACAAACAGCTTTCCAGACAAGAAAAAGCTAAAGGAATTGTTACCAACAAACCAGTGTTAAAATAAATCTTAAAAGGACCATTTAAAGAAGGAAAGAGAAAAAAAGAGGAACATAGTTATAAAGAATAAAATAACAATAAATTAAATAAAAAAGTAATCAATAATTACTTTAAATGTAAATGGATTAGATGCTTCAATCAAAAAACATACGGTAGCTGAATAGATAAGAAAACAAGACCCATACATATGCCGTCTGCAAGAAATCCATCTCAAAACAAAAGACACACACAGACTGAAAGTAAAGGGATAGAAAAGGATATTTAATTCAAATGGAAAAAAAATATGAAGATAGCAATACTTATATCAGACAAAATAGTCTTTAAAACAAAGGATATAATAAGAGACAAAGTAGGATATTACAGAATAGTAAAAGGATCAAACCAATAATGGATCTAACCCTCATAAACATGGAAGAACTTAACTACATAAAGCAATTCTTGATTGGCATTGAGGAAGAGATTAACAGTAATATAGGCATATTAGGAGATGTTAACCCCATTGACTTCAGTGGATAGATCTTCAGACAGAAAATTAACAAGGAAACAGCAGCCTTAATGACACCCTAGATAAGATGGGTTTAATAGATATCTTCAGAGCATTTCACCCCAAAGCACCAGAGTATACATTGTTTTCAAATGCACATGAACACTTTCTAATATAGACCACATGTTAGGACACAAAACAAGTCTCTATAAATGTTAAAAGACTGAAATTGTATCAAGCATCTCCTCTAACCACAATGGTATAAAACTAGAAATCAGTCACAAGAAAAAACTGAAAAACACACAAGCACATGGGGGCTAAATAACATGTTTCTAAACAATGAATGGGTTAACAATGAGATGAAGGAATAAATCAAAAGATACCTTGAGATAAATGAAAATGAGAACACAACAACCCAATCTAGGGGACTCAATAAAAGCAGTCCATGAGGTAAATTCATAGCATTACAGGCCTATGTCAAGAAACAAACAAACAAAAAAAATCACAAATAATCTAATTTTACACCTAAAGGAACTAGAAAAAAACAACAACAATGCCCAAAGTGAGTAGAAGAAAGAAAATAATAAATGTCAGAACAGAAATATATGAAACAGAGTCAAAAATAAAAATAAAAAACACTACAAAAGATCAACAAAACCAAGAGCTGAATCTTGGAAAAGATAAACAAAATTGATAAATCTTTAACCAGATTTATCAAGAAAAAAAGAGGACTCAAATAAGTAAATTCAGAAATGAAAAAGAAAAGTGACAACT
This sequence comes from Pteronotus mesoamericanus, assembly GCF_021234165.1. Taxonomy (NCBI): domain Eukaryota; kingdom Metazoa; phylum Chordata; class Mammalia; order Chiroptera; family Mormoopidae; genus Pteronotus; species Pteronotus mesoamericanus. The sequence goes on along the minus strand of NW_026555265.1, from coordinate 9,152,482 downwards.
GACACCACAGAAATGCAAAGAATTATAAGAAAATATTATGAACAAATATATGCCAACAGATTGGACAACCTGGATAAAATAGATAAATTCCTAGAAATATACAGTCTTCCAAAACTGAATCAAGAAAAAAACAGGAAATCTGAGCAGACTGATTACAACTAATAGAATTGAAGCAGCACTCAAAAAACTCCCAGCAAACAAAAGTCCTGGACTGCATATCTTCACAGGTGAATTTTACCAAACATTCAAAGAAAAACTAGCACACATCTTTCTCAAATTCCTTTCTTTTTCAAGAGGAGGGAAGACTTCCAAACTCATTTTATGAGGCCAACATTATCCTAATTCCAAAACCAGATAAAGACACTACAAAGAAAGAAAATTATAGGTCAATATCCCTGATGAACATAGATGCTAAAATACTCAACAAAATATTAGCAAACTAAATGCAGCAATACAATACAAAGATCATACCCCATGATCAAGTGAGCTTTATTCCTGGGATATAAGATTGGTACGATACCTGCAAATCAATAAACACAATGTGCCACCTAAATAGAATGAAGGATAAAAATTATATGATTATATCAATAGATGCAGAAAAGCGTGTGACACTATCCACCACCCATTTATTATAAAAACTCTCAGCAAAGTGGGAATAGAAGAGGCTTACCTCTGCTCCCTGCAGCTATTATCATACTTAATAAGAAAAACTAAAAGCATTTTACTTAAGATCAGGAAAAAAAATGGGACGTCCACTCTCACCACTCTTATTCAAAAGAATACTGGAAGTTCTAGCCACAGCAATCATACAAGAAGAAGAAATAAAAGACATCCAAACTGGAAAGAAAGAAGTGAAGTTGTCATTATTTGCAGATGACATGATACTGTATATAAATAAACCTAAATTTTCCACCAAAATATCTACTAGAATTGATAAAGAAATTCAGTATAGTAACAGGATACAAAATAAATATTCAGAAATTGATAGCATTTTTATACACCAATAATGAACTATCAGAAATGAAAACTAAGAAAACAACCCCAGATACAATTACATTAAAAAAATAAAATAAAATACCTAGGAATACATTAAATCAAAGAAGTAAAATACCTGTACTCAAAAAAGAGACTGAAGAAATTGAGGAAGACACAAATAAATGAAAGCATATACCGTGCTCATGAAGAGCAAGAATTAATACCATTAAAATGTTCATACTACCCAAAGCAATCTACATATTCAATACCATTTCTATCAAAATACCAACTGCATTTTTATAGAACTAGAACAAATAATCCAAAACTTTATATGAAACCACAAAAGGCCCCAAATAGCCATAACAGTCTCCAGAAAGAACATATTTGGAAGTATTACCCTACTTAAAATCAAACTATATGACAAGGGTTATAGTAATCAAAACAGCATGGAGACACACAGACTATGGAACAGAAATAAACCCATCCCTTTATGGTCAATTAATATTTGACAAAGAAGACAATTGGGTAAAGACAGTCTATTCAATAAATGGTGTTTGGAAAATTAAACAGATACATGAAAAAAATGAAACTAGATCATCTTTTTATACCATACACAAGAATAAACTTAAAATTAATTAAAGACTTACAGTCAAACCTCGGTTCTTGAACATCTAGGTTCTCGAACAATTTGGTTCTCAACCAGGCTGTTCACAGAAAAAAATGTCTCAGTTGTCTAACAAAACTTTGGGTCTTGATTTTCTACTTGACAACTCCTTCATGCTCATATCTGTATGATCAGTTATGTGTCTCTTAGGAGACAAACAAAGGAGATTTGGTTTTTAGACAAATCACTTTTTGAACAGCTTTCTAGAATGCATTAAGTTAGAAAACCAAGCTTCCACTGTTAATATAAGAATTGAAACCATAAAACCCCTAGAAGAAAACATAGGCAGTAAGCTCTCGGACATTTCTCTTAGCAATATTTTTTCTATCATCTTGGTCAAGGAAAACAAAAGAAAAAATAAACAAATGAAACTACACCAAACTAAAATTTTTTGCACAGTAAAGGAAACCATCAACAAACGAAAAGACAACCCACTGAATGGAAGAACATGTTTGCCAATAATATATGCCATAGAGGTTAATATCCAAAATTTGTAAAGAACTCAGACAACTTAATACCAGAAAAATCAACAACCCAATTAAAAAGTGTGCAGAAGACCTGAACAGACACTTCTCTAAAGAGGACATACTCGTGGCCAATAGACATAAGAAAAGGTGCTCAATATCACTAATCATCAGAGAAATGCAAATTAAAACCACAATGAGATACCACTTTACACTTGTGAGAATGGCTGTTATTCAAAAATCAGCAAATAACAAACAAGTATTGGTGAGAATGTAGAGAAAAGAAGAACTCTTGTGCACTGCTGGTGTGACTGCAGATGGGTGTTTTCCATTGGTGGAAAAGAACACAGAGAGTCCTCAAAAAATTAAAAATGGAACTACTTTATGACTGAGTAATTCCACTTCTGGGTATATATCCAAAGAAATCCCAAACACTAATTCAAAAGAAGATATGCACCCGTATGTTCACCGCAGCATTATTTACAACACCTAAATGGAAGCAACACAAGTGCCCGTCAGTAGATGAGTGGGTGAAAAACTAAGATTCAAGTAATGGGCTCAAAATAAGCTGTCCTTTAGTTTTCTGCGGTTATGGCTTTAGAATATTACCATTTCTGAAAATCTAAGACACAGCAAATGAGATTTTTTTTTCCCTTCAATTGTTTATTTTTCACCCACTGCTGGGATTGTGCCTGTATCTAGTAAAATGAGAGATCAAGGCTTCTCAGGGTTCCTTATCAATTCTACCCACCAAAGATTTCTAAATAACCCTATATAACACACTGCTGATAATCAATATTTTAGTCTAAGAAATAAATTTCACTTAAAATGTATGGATTGAGGATAAGCTGGCTCTCAGCTGTTTCTTACACTTTTTTACTATTTCCCAGAAATTTCCCAAAGAAAGATATTGAAGAGAGACTTTTCAGAAAGAACTGAATGAGTCAACAACTCAACAAAGAAATGAGCAACAGGAATAAACACTTACTTCAGCAGCAGCCAAATGTTTGAAAACTCCCCCAACCTGAGTCCATCCCACCAGAGGAGCCCGAGGGGGCTAATATTCAGGCTTGCGGCCTCGGCTCAGACGACCAGCCTCACACAGGCAGAACAGGCGAGAATCCATCCGGACAGAGGCAGCTGCGGGACTCTAGGGCCTGTGCCTCTGTTCCTGCCGCGCTCTGCGCCTGGCTCCCCTGCCTTCCTGGGCGCTCCGGGGGGCCGCCCAGTCATTCTTTTTGTCCTCCTTCAGCTCAAGTCGATTTCTTTTACATTCAGCTAAGCGCCCTGACTCATTCAGCATTGCATGGGGAATGTGGGGACACTGCTCAGACACGATGGTAGACCCCGGATGGGCCTCAGCAAGGGCCTTCCCACCTAAAACAAGGAACTGCTAACACTAGCCTCTGTTTCACTGGATTCTTGAAAAGAATAATTTGTAAAAACGCCAAATTTCTTCAGAACTAAGTGGCATGGACAAAACAAGTATGTGCAATGTGTTTTTGAACCAGGCATTTAATTAAAAGAAATGCAGATTTAAAAGCCAGAAGCGAAGAGGCTGGGTGCAGAAACGCTGTTCCAGTTCTTTGAGGTGGGGATTGGACACCCAGCCACAGAGCAGCTGACTGCATCTCAGAATCTGTGGAGCCGCTTGGGAGACAAGCTATTTCCACAGACCCACTGATGCCACCTAAAGCTTCAAAAAGCATTCCACTTGGTCCTGATTCCACCTGTGTGCCAGAGTTTCTGTGTGTCCCCTGCCCTGTGTCTTTTCTAAGCTACTAAGATGAATGTAAACCTTGATTTCTTAAGAATTCATCTGTTCAAGCGTTTTCTTCTCACTGGCTGCAGGCCCCAATCCCAGCATCCGAAATGCAGGCCAGGGATGCAGTAATCACGTCACGAAGGAGGAGCCCGGGAGCAAAGGCAGCAAATTCGAGGAAACCCTCAATGTCAGAGGCCCATGCTTAGAAGAAAAGGTCATTCACAGGGAAGAAATCTCAAAGGAAGTCAAATGCAGGCCTCTGGAGAGTATCTCTTCATCAAGACTTTCTTTTTAATCCTGTAGAGTCCAGAACCTTACAGAGAGCATCAGCACGCTCATTTGCAAAGCCAGCTGGCAGCATTGTGGTCCCCTCACTGCAAATGTGCTGGAGAAAATGAACAGAGAGCTCCCTGGGCAGACACAAGTGGAAGAACAGAGCCTCCCAGTGTTCCAGGGCATTGGACCAGAGGCAGCAGCCCCGACCGAGGTAACATTTTCCTGCTGCTATCAATGACCTGGAAAGTCAATTCTATTCCACTTAGTCTTTTTCATCACTAATGATACCCAGAACACATCTTCTTTTCACACCTGCAGCGTATAGAAAATTCCTTGAATCAGCTTATCACCAGTCTGCCCTCAGCATGTCTGCAGTGGGCACAAAGGCAAACACGGAGATTCCTCTTACAGAAAAGTGTTTCCAAAAGAGTGTCCAAGTCTGGGCACTTGTCAGAGAGACCTGCAGGCTTTCTGCTGTCCCCATGGAACCAGACAACTCTTCCAGGCCCCAGGAGGCAGGGAGAGGACGACTCTTCTCCAGCTCTGAAGGCTGAGTCGGGTCACCCTTCCCCACTCCTGGAGGGAGCGCCCAACCTGCAAACTCACTGAGCATTTGTGGAATTAAGAGGAAGAAGACAGGCAGTGAGGAGGGTCCAGCTCCAGCTTCTCCCTGCAGCACAAAAGTGACCAGTCAGACATGGTTCCCCAGTCTAGCCTCAGACCTATGCAGGGAGGCTGGGAAGCCCTGGCTGCAGGGTGAGGCATGCTGGGCATTCCGTGTTTGCCCACAGCCTGGCTTGCCCCTCAGCCCCGGCACAATAAAAGCCCTCCAATCCATCAGGGATGGGCACTTTCTTTGCAGGGTTTCAAAATGTGTGCCACCCCTGAGCTTCAGACACTGCATCTTCAAATGGCTTCCCTGTCCCTAGCCAGTGGGGGAGAGGAGCGGGGCCCTGGCGACCTGGCCGTGGGCGCAATGCCTGGCACATGCCCATAACATCCATTCTACACAGTGCACTCACACCCACTCTACAGGGCATAACACAAAGGCGGGCTCTCCAGACACTTTATACAACTTCTGTGAGCAGTTTTTGATGTCATCCCTTGATGAGACGCAACTTTATTACCATCTCCTGCTGCCCTTTCCAATTTTAATATTCTCATACTCTGTGCATCCCAAGATGCCCCTTTCCTGACAAAGATGTTTACCTTAGATATGTGTACCTTCTAGGAGTCTAAAATAGGATCACAAAGCTCTTAGCTAACACAGTGGCATTTAGCTTCTCCAAAGCAGAACTCACATGATTAAATAAGTTTTTTAGGATATTCACCTTTGTGTGGCTTTCCTTTATCCCCTTACGTGAGGAGGACTTACTATAGATTATATTTTGAACCTACCATGGGACTGCAGAAATGAGATCTACCTGTCATTTTGACAGGTCACCAATAGATTATGTTCATGATGAGGAAGGAGAAAAAACAAGTTAATTATAGGAGACTTGTAAAGTCCAAAGCCTCTCCTTCCAGCTGAAACAGGGGGTAACACCCCAGCCTGGGCAAGAAACGTGCCAGGCTCCTGGGCTCACTTCTGCCCTTGAGAGCCCAGAAGGTTTATGTTTGAGAAGCCAACTTCAAAAGTTCACCTGTGGACTCAGAGTCAGTTTAGATGGTGCTTCTCATACGTGAGCACCTGTCAGAATCAGCTGCTGGGCTGGCTGGTTGAAACATAGATTCCTGGGTCCCACCAGAATTTCTGGTTCTGTTGGTCTGGGGTGGGCCGAGAATCTGCATTTCAAACCAGTTCCCAGTGATGCTGCTTCTGCGGTCTGGGGACAACACTCTAAAACCACTAGAGTGCCAAGACAGGTTACTGTTCTAGGACGCTCTAAGAGAGCCAGTGCACACAGGTACCGACGGACCCCAGTCCAGCTGCTCCTTGGGCCCCTGGGCCTTACTGTGAGCCCCCCATGCTCAAGTGTCCAACGTTCCCTGGATGGGCCCTCAGCTGATTCCCTTTGACCTCAGGGCCAAGTGCTGTCCTTGCAGCAACTCCCATGCCACAAGGCCATGGCTCTGTGCCTATTGCTCCCACTGCCGGGATCAACTGCATAATTTATGGGCCCCTTGTTCAAAAAACTATTAAGAATTTCAAAACAGTGACAACAGAGCATGAAACCAGCCATACTCCTTCCTTCCCTGAGCTTGGTCTCAGGGCCTCCACAATCCCAACCAGTGAGTTTGGTTCTTCCTCATACAGGAACCCATCCCCCCTCCACATCAGGCCCCACCTCCTTGACTCCACAAATTCTGCTCCTCAAAAAGGCGGTATTGGTGTATTTTTGAAGGAAAATTTTAAAACCCATCAAAATTATAAAATGCAATTTTTTATTACAAATTTTTTGATACAGTAATTGCACTCCAGGGATTTATTTGTCCTCCAGTGGAGAGATTTCTGAAAGTGCTCTCACAATAGTCAAAGGGTGTTCAAAAAAAGTACACAACTTAAATGTCTATCAACAGCGGTGAAAGAATAAGGTAGATTTATAGGTAATGACAAGGAAGTATATTCAAGATATAGCACATATAAAAAGCAGTTGAAAATTGTGTGTGTTTGTGTATGAACAGAAAAAAAGTAATAAAATCTAAACAACAAACTGTTAGCTGTCACCACATGAAATTTTGACTTTATAATTTATACACTAAATTAAAAGTTTTTATTCCTTGTTTATTATTTCTGAATATACATAGAATTAAAAAATACTTAAGACCCCCACCAAAACTGTTTTCATCCAGACACATTGACCTCCAGCTGGGCTGCGTTGTCCAGCCCCCTCTCCCTCCCCGCCCTGTCCCCTCCACACTGTTCTGTGTCCCTCCAGTAACTCTCTGCCTGGTGCCACGAAGCCTGTCGGGCCCCAGATCAAAGTGAGCCAACAGGTGAATCTGCTGCCTCTAACTCTCTTCAGTTCTACTCAGAAGTGAACTCCTGTGAAAGCCTAATAATAATATTGAAAGGAGAAGTATTTATTAAAGGCCCTATAGATCTATTGCCTTATTCAGGTTTCACACTGAGGTAACAGACATATTCTTACTTTCATGTTTGGAGTTTTTGTAACAGGACACCCACCCAACACCTCAAAGTCAGAAGTATGTCAGCGGCACCCCAAGTTGACTATTTATGTTGACTAAAGGCCTCCAGCCTTCCCATTTCTTGAGGGGCTAAACCATTCATTCCCCTTTCTCACTCTTATCCAGAATAATAGTCAGTTAGGTGAGAGGCTAAGGTAAGTAATGCTAGCTAACAACCAACTCCCAAATCTCAGTGGCTTAACACAGACGTTTATTTTTTATTCATCCAGGTCCAGTGTACATGTTCGTCAGTGCAGACAGTTCTGTGCTTGTCATCCAGGATCCCAGGGCCTCCGTCTTCTGGCTCTGGCCTCCTTTGTGCCCTCGGCACTGGGAGAGGGGACGTGTGGGGGGCTCCACGAGGGGTTCTACAGGCCAGGGGTGAAGGGGAGAGTGAAAAATCACAGTCCTCTGGCCACAGAATTTGGCCTGCTAGCGCCACCTAACTGCGGGGGAGACTGGGATAAGTGCCGTGGCAGCCAGAGCAAGGTCCCCCAGAGACGTCAGGTCCTGATCCCAGAACCCTTGTTATATGCTAGATGCCAGAAAGATGCCAGATGCAGGTGTGATTAGGTGAAGAAACTTGAGATTCAGGGATTGTCCTGGATTCCGTGGGTAGGCCCAGTGTCACCAGAGTATCCTGAGGCGAGAAGGGCAGGAGGACCTACAGCAGACAAAGGAGATGTGGCAATGGAGCGAAGGTCAGAGCCAGGTGCTTGAGGACGGAGGACGGAGCCCCCGCTGAGGAGCGCAGTGGTCTCCGGAAGATCGAGGAGGCAAGGAAACAGATTCTCCTCAGAAGCCCCGAGAAGGACCAAAGCCCTGCTGATACCTAGATTTCAGACTTCTGAGCCCCACAACTGTGAGAGAACAAGCCTGTGCTGTTTTAAGCCACTGAGTTTATGGCCATTCGTTACAGCAGTCACAGGACTAATAATACCAGCAGTCTAGCTATATGCCAAGAGCCAAATGCAACAGAATCTGGCAAATAATAGTACCCTTTTCCTCAGTGGATCCACCCACTGCACCCTTTCTGTTGCTGCCGTCTCTGCCCAAGCTCGCGTGGCCTTTTGTCTGGCCCATGGCCTGGCTGCCCTCCCGCTGATTTTACCTCATGCCAGTGTCTTTCCTACTTGGATGCCAGGGTGGTTTTCCTCAGTTATAAGTCAGATTGCGTCAATCCCTTCTCAAAGACTCCTGCAGTTGCCACAGAAGAAAGTCCAAAACCCTCAGTCTGGCATTCCAAGTCCGCTGATGTGGCTTCTGTCTGCCTTTCCATCCTTACCCCCCACAAGGTCCTAGGGCAATAGTGCTCATGAGCAGAGTCAGATGTGGGTGAAAGAAGCTTGGTTAGGGGGCTGGCAGTTGGCCTGGGGCTTATCCCCTTCCTCACCCTCAGTTTCTCCTTAGGCTCCTCCTCCTGTCAAGAGAAAAAAAGCCAGGGAAGGGTCTTCCAGATGTGAGGTGGGGTCTGAGAAAAGATGCCTCCCATATCAGTAAGTACAACCCAAGGGATTTGTTCTAAGTCTAAATAGTGAAAAGGGCAGGCCCCAAACTAATTGTCATCGACTCCCTTGGTCACCTGAATGTACTGAAGCCAGCGTGCTAGGCATGCCGGCTTGGACCATCTCCCCTGCCATCAAGCCACCGCACTGAACTCCTTGTGTGAAAGCTGACCCACCGCATCCCGGCAATGAGATGCCTGAGTGTCCAGCAGGCAGACAAAGGGGACTTTGAGGACTCTAAACCCATGCTCAGAGCCGGACTGCTTCTGAGCACAGTGAAGACAAACTCAGGTAAGAGTGAAGGATAGTCATGTCCACGGTGACAACCCATTGCCCATGTCTTCTCCCACATGACTCCCTAGGAATGCCCTGAACTCTGGCTGCGCCTTTCGCTCTGTGCCCCTTTCCTGTAACTCCTATTGTTTCTAAATGACAAGGTACTCAAGTCATTAAAATATGTAAGATCACAGACTTGTAGAATTTTAAAATAGATGTTTCAATAATTTTGAAAAAAATTGGAAAAGGGGGAAGGTAGAGGAAAAAATCACACATAAGTCTTCTAACCTGCTATCATTTTGATATATTTCTTTTAAACCATTTTAGTCTGCATATTTTAACATAATACATAAATACAACTTTGCATCTGGCTGCATATCCTCCCAGACATCATTTAATGGCCTCATAATCCGCCTTCCAGCAAATTCTCTGCTATCCACCAAACTTCCCTATTTTTGGATATTTGAACTATGTCTAATTTTCTACCATTGCCAAATAAAGCTTTAATAAGGCAGCATTTAGGCTGCATCTTTTTCCATTTTTACAAATCATTTCCTCAGACCAGTTTTCTAAAAGTGGGATCTCTTGGTCAAAGTGTATGAAAATATATAGAGAGTGATATATTTGGTCAAACTGCAGTTTAAAAAGTTGTACCAATTTCCAGTGCAGTGAACAGAGGAAAAGAATATCAGGTATTGAAATATATCCATTTTAAATAGTCTTTTAAAAACATGAGTTCCACTAAAGCTTGAGAAACGTTTGTTTAAGGTCTGGAGTGAAAAATGCACAATGTACCTTGAGAGTGGAGACTTTTGTCATTTCAGAAAACAGGGAAAGCTAAAAAAAAAAACCAATGCCATGTGTCAAAAGAACTCGGGAACAAAATTGAAGAAGTTCCCACTGGCCAAAGAGAGGAATTCTAAGACTAAGAAGTATGATGGATTAAGGCACATCAAAAATGCTAAAATCCATGAGGTTATAATGATACTAAAAATAGTAAAACTTCAGTGGTCACTTTGGAGGATGCTAGTGATGTTCCAGCATTGAAACGCTTTTGAAAACTAAGGGCAGCGTTTAGGCTACCATTCCCATCTGAACGATACCGTGGATAAGCAAATGGGAGCTGAGGGAATTTCCTCTGTATTAACCGCCACTGATACTTGCAAAGGGAATGAAGGATGGAGGGTGTCACCACTGATCGTAGTGAATTGATGGACACAGGCAATGGCCATCCATGGTTGCCAAGGTCACAAAGGGAAACACAACCAGACATGATGTGCCCCTAATGGAGGGGCACACCAGCTCTTATGAAGTAAGCTTGCCAAAGTTTTTGAACCTAAGTCACATCAAACTTCTAGATCAAATGACTGCCTTATAGAAGATAAATATTGTGGGGGCAGGGAGGCAGTCAGCAAAGTCCAGAGTGTGGGAAAGTCTTCAGGACAAAAAAACAGTTTCTTCAACAAAAGATTGAAAGGGGAAAAGTTAAACTGAGGGACAAGAATGGATTAAAAGTTACTTTAGAGCCATATTAACCAATCACAATGTGGGATCCTTATCTGGATTTCAATTTAAACTAAAAAAAAAAAATCATTTTATTAGACAATTGTAAATTTGTAAACAATGACAGGAATTTTTATGATATTAAGGGATCACTTAGATTTTTATGGTGTACAATGGTACTGTGGATTTTTTAGTCTGTATCTTGTAGAGAAACATTGTAAAATTAAATTAACATGTGAAATTTACACAGATACAAGGGGCCATGAAGGCATTTCTTTGAAGCTGGGTGATGTATTCAAGGGGGTTCATTATACTTTTGTATGTGTTTGAATTTTCCATAATTAGGAGGAATTTCATGTATTTCAGGTGCTAGGCCCCACCCCAGACTTTCTGAACCAGGACCTCAAAGGTGGGGACTTGGAGTTCTGACAGTTCCCTTGTGAATTTGATGTCACTGGCCTGTGGACCAGTGTCTGGGAAACAGTGATTTGACTGACTCATAAGGAAACTGAGGCACAAACACAGAACATTTCTCACTCAAGCTCACACACTAGTTTATGGAACAACCCAAGTTGCCTGACTCTGGCATAAGGTCCTTTTCAAGAAAACAGGCTGTCGTCTTAGCTCCTGAATAGATTCCCTATTGGGCTACCTGATGCTTTGACCAAGTTCAGGTGCACTCTTCCAGAAAGTTCCCTGGGGGTCTGGGACCTTCCATCTCTCTGAAATCATAGTCCCATGGGGCTACCCGATCCATGAGGACCTCAGGGTCTATTATGGCAAAGGAGGGGGACTTCTGAGTCACACCTGCACACAAGAAGTCAAACTTAAGACCTTCAATGTTATTTCCAAACTAGATTATACACGGAGATCACAAATCTTCCCCAGTTGTTCTCCAGTATTCAGTGCCCAACAAAATCCCCTACATCCTCAACATCTTTTCTGAATGTTCCTGGTACCTTTATTTAAATGGAAACCAGAATTCCAAATGCTGGCAAAGGTATAATGAAATACCCATTCCCCAACATTAAACAAAGTCTAAAATAGTGAGTTTGGGGGAAGAAAGTTGGCAACATGTTATCACATGAGCTTTAAAATGTTTATATTCTTTGACCCAATAATTCCATATCTGAGAATAATCCAAAACTTTTTTAAAGGATGAAAACAAAGAAGTTATGCATAATGATGTTAATCATAGTATAATTTAGAATAGAAAAAAGTAAAGACAACACAAGTTTCTAACAGGGTCTTGGCAAACTATACTGATTGTTTGCTGCCATTAAAGTTATATCTTCTAAATATATAGGTGACCTGGAGAGCTAGGTGTCCCTTTCTGGACTCCAAACCTCCAGCAGAAGGACAAAGGCTGAAGACAGTTGAAGCTGTGCCCCTTCCAGGTGGGGACCTGGCCAGACCGCCCACTACTGGAGTCTGGCTCCTCTGCCCGATGCCATCATATCCTGCCGATTCCCACATCTGGCCTTCCAGCTGTACAGTCATTTTCTGAGTCTCCATAGGCTTCCACTGAATTCCTTTTTGCTTAATTTTGCTAGAGATGGTCTCTGTTGTTGTGCCTAAGGACCCTGACACACCTAACTCAGCCACTAATCAGATCACTGGACTGAAAGATGAAATTGCCCAATCACAATATGAAAGAGGCTCCCAGAGTATGTTAAGTGGAACTTGAGCCTTCTGAGATCAAGTAAGTTTGGGAAATGTAACATGTCTCCTACATAGGGTTACATAGTACACATTGAGGTTCCGAGATCACTGTCGAGAAGCCTTCGTAGCCGAGTTTCCCCCACTTTCTTGACCACGTATTTTTCCAAGAACACCTACAGTGCAGTAGTTAGTAGAGCAGTGGGGTACTAAAGCTAAGAAAGAATGTTTTGTTGTCTACACCAAGTGTCCTCTACCCCTGGGCCACGGACTGCAGACCATTACCGGTCCAGTCCGTGGCCAGTTAGGACCCCGGCCGCACAGCAGGTGAGCAGCCGGTGAGCAAGGGAAGCTTCATCTGTATTTATAGCTGCTCCCTATACCTCACATTACTGTCTGAGCTCGCCTCCTGTCAGATCCGCACCCCGTTAGATTCTCCTAAGAACACAAACCCTACTATGAACTGCGCATGTGAGGGATCTAGGTTGTGTGCTCCTTATGAGGATCAAATGCCTGAGGATCTGAGGTGGAGCTGATACAGCGCTGGGGAGCGGCTGCAGGTACAGATTACCATTAGCAGAGCGGTGTGACTGCACAGAGACGATAATAAATCAATTGCTTGCAGACTCGTATCAAAACCCTATCAGCAAATGATAATTAAGCTGCATGTGGTGGCAGGCTTTATAGTGACAAGTGAGTTGATGTACTTTAATTGTAGAGCTGCATTTGGTGGCAGGCGTTAGGTCAGAATCTGGCACTTCTTTTAAGTCCACACATGGCCCACCTATTATTTTACTTACCACTTCCACCCGTGCCCCTTTCCCACACTGTGCCGTCTCAGTCACACTTTCGGTACGCCCGCATGCTAACCCTAGCATGTGGTGAGCTGTACAATTACGTCGTTATATATTGCAAGTAATATTAATAAAGTGCACAATAAATGTAATGCACTTGAATCATCCCAAAACCATCCGCCACTCCCCCACCCCAAGTCCGTGGAGAAATTGTCTTCCATGAAACCCGTCCCTGGTGCCAAAAAGGTAGGGGGCTGCTGGTCTACACTTTATAATTCCTTCACATACCCACCGGAGGGCAACAGGGGTGGTACGTCCTGTTCTGGTTAGATCTGCTTAGGAGTCAAAGTTAATCTTAGGATGAACACTTAGCCTCTGTGGGTAGTGGCGGTGAAGGGAAGCACGAGCAAAGAAGGTGGTAAGTTGAATTATTGGGTTGGCTAAAAAGTTTTTAATATTTTCCGTATGATGACTCTAGTAGTGCTTAGTTGTCTTTAACTTCGTTCAAAACAATTTTGTTGGACTGTACTGGGACAGCTGTCGTGTCAGTATATATTTTTTTAAAAAATCAAAATCGGTGAATTTCTGTGCAGTCATTTCAATGTTGAAGCTGGAAGAAGCAATATTTTCAGCATACAGTGTTTTCTAAGAAAGGTAAAAACGCAACTGAAATGCAAGATTTGTGCAGTGTGTAGAGAAGGTGCTCTGATCAAACGTGTCAAAAGTGGTTTGCGAAAGTTTCTTGGTACTATCGATATTTTGGCCAAGTAATTCTTTGCTGTGGGGCTGTCTTATGCATTAGAAGGTGTTTAACTGCACCCCTGGCCTCTACCCACTAGAAGCCAATAGTGGGAGATAGCCGACATACTCAAAATATCCATTCAATAAAGTAATTGATGAAAATGAAAATGTCTTTTACTTTACAGAAAAGACTAAATGGATTTTTTGGCCAACCCAGTATTAGGAAGCTGCTGTGTGCTCAGGGCAATGCTACTTACTCATATGATCACATGTAGCCTTCACAACCAACACCTTCCTGCCTGGTTCCCCCGCTTCTCCTCTGGCCCTCTCCCGCATGCTCTTGGCACAGTGCCCGAGAGATCCGAAATGACCCCACTTCCTTGCTTAAAACCATGAAGTTCTGCTAACTTCCTCTCACGCCAACCTTCCTTTCCTCACTGGACTACAGCTACAACTGTTTTCCATTCCTTAGCACACTGCCGTCTACCCTAAACGTCCATCCCTGGAGCTCCCTCAGCCTGCAGCACCCAGTGCCCTGGAGCTAGCTCCACCTGTCATTCAGGTCTCAGCTCACGCGGCACCTCTATTAGGCCGTTTGACCACCTTATCTAAAAAGGTAATCCTCACCCACTTTGTCTGTTCTTCCCCGCCCCCCCAGTACCGTTTACCATCTGAAATAACCTCACTCGACTTTGTCTAGCCCCTCCCATTAGTATGTACATCCCATGACCAAGGATAACCAGACTGTCCTATTCATCATCACATATTCCCAGCACCTAGAACAGTGTCTGGTGCATAGGAGACACTCAGCTTGTTGCTGAACCCTGGAAAGTGGATGGCACACTCATGCTGCAGGTGACAAAATGGGCTCCAAGTGCCGCTGCTTACGCAACTTGACCAGCTGGGAAGCTACTGGAACCTGTTCTTTGCAATACTGGAAGGTTTAATGGGAGTCCCTGGATATCTGGAGTCCAGGTGTCATTTTGTTTGGTTGGCCAAGTCATGTTGGGCCACAAAACACAAAGGGCTAGGTTTTCAAGGAGACACTCAGCTTCTGTGAACTTCCTCCCTTTCAACCCCTATGGAGCTAATCCAGATTTAAGAAATTGGATCGTGGTCAGAAATTTATCTTTAGAAATCACATCCCACCCAAAATATCCTTGAGGTTTGACAACTACTCATTCATACATGAGATTATGGAAGTGATTACATCTAATATTTCTCACCCCGCTTGCCCCAGTCTTCTTTCTTCTTGCACTGGGCAATGTTTTGGCCAAAGTAATCAGTACAAATTAATCAGTTAGAGAGAAATATCATTTTAGCCAAGATCATACATTTTATTTATCACATTTACCTTGTCTCCAACATAGTCTGCAAAGAAAGAACTAAAAGCTTCAGAGAAAATGGGGAGGGGAAAAAGTACAACGATGAAATCCAAAGAGGTGAGGAGAACAAGGCAAGTCCTCCTTTTTCTCCAAAAAGATGTTATCTCCTTCTCCATTTTCATCAAAAGGATCTGCTGCACAGAAGAACCTCCTTCCACACAGGCATTAAGGTGCTCTGCAAGGTCCTTCAAGGGCCTTTGGATCCCCAATGAGTGCATGTAAGAACACATCAAGGTAAAATAACAAAAGGCCAAAGTTTAAGATAAAGAGGGACAGGTATTAGCATACTCAGGTACTCGAAGGCTTTTCGCCCGCTATAATCCAAGTGATACAAGGACATAAAAGGTACAAGGAAAGCTATGAGGTGGTGACCTGTGTAGCTAAGGAGTTTGAATCCCATTGTGAAGGGCTATGGCACTTGAAGAGAATCATGACTCTTTATTGGGTAGGGCGGTATTAGTCACAATCATTAATGACGAAGAATATAAGCTGTTCTAGAAATACTCTGAACAGATCTAGGTAGTTGAATTCTCCAACTTATCACATTATAAACTCTGAAATACACAGTAGGCATAGTAATTCTTTATCTTAGCACCAAATCGCTCTCATTCTTCATACATTATTAGTTGGATTTTATCATATAACAAAATAAAGACCACATTGTTTCATTACAAAGTACATGCAAATAAAAAATAATTGGAGGTTTTGACAAGTCCATGTCAGTCAGGAAAACAAGTATTCCCTGCTTCAAGACTTTCTCTAACATATGCCTGCCATTTAAGTAAAATCAATCATGCTTTTAGGGCAATCAGTTCAGAATTAGACCAGTATCTTGAGAAGTACTTGAGTGAGATTTCTGCTTGTCATACTCACACATGTACAGTGCTTGGTACAGAGCTGGACATGCTGCATTTTTCTGGGGAGGAAACATTCTTAAAATAAGATATATCAGAAGTCGAGAGGATAAGCATCCTATGAAACACTTAGGGTACACATAGGTGGTCTTGAAATTTAGAGTTAAAATTCACATTAGCTAAATGTTACTGTGATTGGAGAGCATAAAGATAAAAAAATCTACTTAGAACACCTTTTGGTTTTGATAGCTCACTATACTCCACAAAAGAGGCCTGCATTAGGCCCAGATAGTTTATCTTCCTAGGAGTAAATGAAGAATTTGACAAATCCTTTATTAAAATGTTAGCACAGCCAGAAAACATCTGAAAAGCATTTTCCTAAATGCTTTTAATAAACTGCTCACCCCAGTAGCAACTGAAGTGCAATAAAACAAAATGTGCTGAAGAAGAAAACTCATCTAATGCACTTCACATAATAGAACTGTTTAGCTGCTCAGTTAGTGTCAGTGTATAGAGGGAAGTGCTTACTCTTTTCCATTTCAATGTTTCAGCTAGATGGAAGAACAAGTAATGTTTTTAATCAAACTTTTGCTTTTCCAAATTCATGTTTGTGCAGTTTCCAGAGCTTCACAAATGTCCTGAGGACATTACTACAAAGCTATTATTTCTGAGAATTTAAAGTGTCATTTCCTTATTTTTGTGTAATCTGAGAATAAAGACTTTAACTTGCAAATACACACAATATAAGGTCAATTACACATTATTAACCCTCTTCTCAGTCTCCTCTCAGGATACTATTCTCTGTCCATTCATTTTGTGAAAATTGTACATTGCTGCTCAGCTCCGATAATTGGTATAGATTCTTTTTTTTAACTTTGAACTTAGACAAAACATCCCATGCAGTATGTTTCATACTATTCTCCAGGTCTTTCCACATATATCCTATTTAAATTGCTTACGTTGAGATTTTCTATTATTGGGCCTCCTTTTAGGAACTTTGGTTTATGCAATTCTACAATAATAAATGACAAGTTATAGAAAATATTTATAAAAATTCACTTGATAAAAATGTTTTTCTCAAAGAAGATTAAGAATTAAATGTTTGGAAGAGCAGGACAGCAGATTATAAAGTGATATTCAGTGTGCAATAAACTGGAATATCCCCAAATGTAAGTTTTCAAAATCTGTTAACTAAAATACAAACCAAGTACAAGAAAATATCTTTTAAAGGTACCAATGCTATGAAATTGTAGTGTTATTGTGTTTTAAAAGATGTTCCCATCATTAGTTTTCAGAAATACTGAATGGTTACGAATTTTAACTATTACTGTATGACAACCACATGCCAGTGATTTACATGTGATTTCACCCTTACAATTAACACACAAGGTTATTACCCCATTTTATATGTGAGAACATAAGATTCCAAAAGATCACACAGTGAGGAAGATGAGCTGGTATTCAAGTCCAAATATGACTCCGTGGCAAAATGACTATCTAATCTAAACACTGACTTTACTAAATGCCAAAACTTTAGTTCCCTTTTCATCAGGCAATAAATAAAACTAAAAAAGCATTTGTGTATGGTCATTAAGAGTAATATAGTACAATTTCAAAATCACATAGCTTGCTTTGAAAATATATTTTGAGCCCTATGCTATAAAGTATTGAAAATTAAATTACATCATATATAACCATTAAAGAGAATACAGCATAAAACCTGAAAAATGGTAAAGAAAGCACTGTGGAGGAACTGCCATATAACTTGGTATTACTTTGTTTTCTTTTGAGGGTTCTACTCAGAACAGAAAATACCTATGTGCCATTTGGGACAAATCCTTTTCAAATCCCATAAGGACATAGAAAAACTTGAAAGAAAAAGTAGGCTTTAAAAAAGAATCAATGCACACGCTACCACATGGATGAACCTCGGGCACATTACGCTAAATGAAATAGGCCAGCCACAAAAAAACAAACACTGTGTGAGTCCCCTTATTTGAGATATCTGGAGTAGCCAGACTCACAGAAAGCAAATGGGAGGTTTACAGGGGTGGGGGTGGGGACGGGGGAGAAATGGGAAATTTAATAGGTAAAGAAACATTATGGGGACTGGTTACACAACGTGAATACACTTAACATTACTAACTGTAGATCAAAAAGTGGTTAAGATGGTAAATTTTGTTATGAATATTTTACCATAATTAAAAATAAAAAATTTAAAGGAAAAATGGATTATTTTTAACATAATGATACTGTCATTACTCTTTAAAAACAGAACATTTAAATATATACTAATAGACTGGTATTTGCAGGTTGATGGTTATTAATTCTACTACTGTATATGTTTGAAGTTGCCCTCAATGAAATAAAAAAGAACAAAATAACTCTTCAAAAAAGGGGGAACCAATAAGGAAACAATTTCCTAATCAAGAAAATAAGCTATCATAAAAATATTTCATTGTAGTTTGAACATGTAAAATGTAATATTTTATCTACAACTGATAAAGGTAGCACATCACTTAACTTCACTTGGAAACATGCTGCTGAAAACTAGATGCGGTTTACAGGGCTTGCATTAGGAAACTATATGGAGAAAATTATGTGAGCAGCCTAAAGTTTGCTTATGAAAACAACATATTTTTATTCAAGTAACCAAAAGTCAAAAAACAACAAAAAGGGAAGTTCTGCAACCTTTGTTTGTAACTATATAATCTTTCTGTAGAAAAATTATAAAGTGACAGTTTGAAAAGCAGCCCTACAATCAACTGGATCCTCAAATCAAGAGCAACTAAATGATGGAATCAGCTCACCCAAAAGAAATTGTCTTCCTGTAGAATATTTCAGCTGAGCCAAGTTCAAGAATATTATTCTCATTTCCAAAAACTGTCTTTCCTTATATTTAAAATCACCAAAGGTAAGATGTACAAGAGCTTGTTGAAGTAAAAAGAGAAATCACAAATACTCCAAGCATAATTACATGTGAAAATGAATGAGGACATTCTAGCTACAAATCTACACAACTAAATAAATAACCAATTATGCATATACTCCATGTACACAAAGCTCCATGAGGTAGCACTGAGTAAACACTGAGGCATTTTCACCAGTGGAACAGGCTCACTCAGCGCAGCAGTGGTTCCCACTCTATCATCACAGCACTTCCCCCTGGATTTGCATTTGTATATTATCTAACTCCTGGGATGCTGGTAACAAAAATAAAGAAAAAAGCCAAAAGGAGAATGAATTAAAAAGACTGCCTAAATTCCATCCTGAAACATACATGTGAAATATGAATAAACCTAGCTGAGTTTTTATAGTCACATGTTCTTTAAATTTATGCTAGTGTCTTCATCAGTACCTACACTGAATTTCCTATAATTAGCTTTTCCATTAAAATAGAAGAGGAAAACAACAAAGGAAAAAAGCTCTTATTTCTTAAATGTACAGTCTTAGAAAAGTGGTACTGTTTCTTTTTAAAAACAATTTTCTCTGCTAAAGAAACCTTACTGTTGTGGTCATCTGAAAATAGATTGTCACTTTGGCAAACAGATTAATTTGCCCTCATTTTAAATAATCAAAATGATAAACTATTATGGCCATATAATTTTTCAGAACTTATGCCACCATGGAGGTAAATGTGTGTAGAATATTTCTGATAAACCCAAATTAGATCACAACTGACGTATCTTAAAAAATATTTTCAAGTGCTCAAGAATATTAAAATTTGGGGGGAAAAAAATACAAGAGTTTCCTCCTGATATTCTTTAATTAGGATAAAAGTCTCAGAGTAAGCCCCGAGGACTGGTCAGCAATAAAGAAAAATTAGGTCAGTGTATATAGTAACTTCTGAAACTTTAGCTTAAAAGCCAAGAACATTCTGAGCCAAGTTAGAGCCTTCTTTGGGGCCAGCGCTTTTTGTTTAGTACTTTAATCTCTTAAGTTCTCAGCACAGTACAGTTCAGAAATGTTCATACACTTACTAACAGGAATAAGTAGTATGTCCAAAAATAAAATTCCCAAACATGATTCTTTCAATCATAGGTCTCTCTTTGGTAAGAAACAGATCGCCATTTACTTATACTTTCTCTTACCTGTAGAAGAGAGGGAGAATAAGTGATAATTAACCTAGTAAGGAATCCCTGTTTTTATGAATGTTAGGTTAGAGGGTAAAGGGTTTACACCATGTCCTTTATAAGAAGATCAGACAACAGAGCATTTCCACTTATATGTACTGTAACAGAAGATAATAACTGTCCATCACAGAGCCAGAACAGGGTATTTCCTGTAACTAGTAGGCCCTGCCTATGAACATTTTAGTCAAACTGCAGAAATTTTGCTATCTAATTAAGAGTGTTCTATAGATAGGAAACATGAATAACATGCTATTATAAAAATATGGTAGAATATCTCCCATGAAACATTCATTAAATCCATGGAGAATTAAACAGGCTAACTTTTTTTCCCCATTAAGTAAAATTGAAAATAACCTATCTAACAACCTTACTTGCAATTCAGGGAAAAAATCCAATGCCACCTAATACACACATTAACAAACTTCAGAGACTACATATTCTCAGCCAAAGCATCCCCACCATCCACCCAAAAGGAAGCTAGTCTTATCCACTGCGAGTAAACAATGTTCATTGTATCTGGATCCATATCGAAAGAACTGCTAAATCCTGCTGCAGTAGAAAAAAATGCTATAAATAAGCACCCAAAACTGACCTAACAATTTCTACTCACTCCTACTTCTCCAGGACATTTTTTAAGAGAGAGAGAAGGAAGTGTTCCCTGTAATTTGACTGGCAAAATCATTACCTGACTAATTTCAAAGCCTATACTAGATACCATCGAGTTACGGAATGCCCAGATCAGCAGCAGCTCAACATTATTTTTGCAAAGAAAGGTAATTATATAAAATTTCATTCTCCCAGGCAATAAATTGAGAAGAAAACCATGTAACTTTAAAAATTACTGTATTTGTAGGTTTTTAAATACCAGCACCAAATATTTGTGTTTATTCTGAGCAACATTTAGAAGTTGACATTTCCTAACAATACGGATAAATAAAAGAGTGAATAATAACAGAATAACCTCCAAATAATGCTGCATGTTGATAATCACTAAGTAAAATAATCTGATTGCTCATTCCTAAAGTTATTGTAAGTTTGTCCAGTTTGGAAATCGCATGCCTCACACTGCTCAGCTAATATACCTAACTCCCCCCAAAATGTGTAGAGCTTATTTTATTTTGTGACTAGGCAAAATTAAGTAAAACAACTTGAAAAGATATTTTTTTAAAAGCAAGCTAACACAAAACAACCTATTATTGGAATAGTTTTCTACACTCTTTTCTAAGGAGGAAAAAACTCATCAAACCACAGCATACAGTGCCTGAAGGAGAAATGAGCAGATTCAAAAAGAGCAGTGTCCTTCAAGTCTACACAGCCCTTTATTCCATTACATTTATAGCAATATTGTGATCAACATCGTACGATGTTTCTTATTTCTTCCTCAGACTGCAGCCATTTTTTCCCATTGCATAACAGATTTCAACTCTGCAAATGGTTTAAATCAACTTTCTGCACCTTGAATTTACAAACCACTGAATGCTAAGTTTCCTTAACTATTATATTTTTAAATTTTACTTAAAGCTAAAACTAAATCTAAAACAAAACAAAAACAAAACCACAAAACCCCCAAAGGTTCTTTAAACAGAACCTTGTAGAATACACTAACACAAGGGTTTGAAGATTGTCTACAAAGGGCTATCAAGGGACAACTATTAAGCAACAAATTCTATACCCAACTCTTGTTATAAAATTTCTTTCATAAATAAACTTCTTTCATGATAGATGAAATCAAAAGATGGAGATTTAATCTTCCCCTAATAAGTACTTGCTCAGGGCAGAGGTTGAGTATATTGAAATCATATTGCTTCTTTGAAAGAAGAAAAAATATTTTAGTTAGGCATTCCATTAACAAAAAACCATGCCACATTCACCTCATCTTTTGATCTCTGGGTACTATTATTACTCAAGAGAACCTACTGAAGAAACTGGTTGGCAAATCTACCAAATAGGAATCTCAGGTCCCCTAGTTTTTATAGTCATCTTAGTAAAATAAAACTTGAGCTGTTTGAACAATGGAGCTTGTAAAGTGCATTAGGTATAGAAACACAACGGAAGTGCTAAACTCAGTAAGACTTTAAGGGACTTGTTGTCACCAGTAGGGCAAAAAAACAACATTATGGTTTTCTATTCAGATTTTATTTGAAATCTAATCCAAACTGTCAAAGCTACAAAATGGGGGAAGACATCTGTATTTAGTTTTGCTAAGTCACAGCATCCTAAAACAAAATACTACTACTGCCAGCAGATCCATTGTACACATTTCTGATGAAATTCATCACCACAATAAAAATTTCATCTTGAAAACAGCCACAACGAAAGTAATTTACACAATATAAAACAATGACAGGTCTACAGATGCAGTTACTCATGAGTGTACACATGCGTTCACAGACAAATAAACAAAAACCCCAGGAATGCTCTTTCATTTTTTTTTTTTTTTTAAAAAAAACAGACCATTCAGGCACAAAACAAAATCGCATTTCCAATAAGTGACAGCATCTTAAAGTTTTATGTCAGTGTTTGTTTTTCTTTGACTTTTTATGAGACCTGTGTGGAGATCGGGACTGGGATCTGGATTTCTTCCCTGATTTTTTAGGGGATCTAGACCGTGATCGCCTAGACCTTTTAGGTGTCCTTGAACCAGATGGTGATCTGAGGAAACAAACAAAAACAATTTATCACAGTACTCCTGTGATTAAAACTGACTTGTTAGATTCTCTACAATGAGCTTTAACAACAAAAGTCAGCAAAATACAAGACTGTCAACTTCCCAGATTTATATTTTGCCTACTCTGTGTACATACATACATAATCTCTCTCACACATTTTGAAGTGATTCCTGAGCCTTACCATACTGCTATACTGAGTCAAAATCTCAAGGTAGGGATTGGGGACTTGCAGTTTTAACAAGTTCCCCAAGTTACTGATATACCCCCAAGAGTGAACCTCTAAATCCACAAGATAAAGTTCAAAATGGCACCTAATAACATTCACAAAAGTTTCAACATAAGACAGCTTTGCAGCCTATCTTCTTGAGGGAAAAGGCTCCAACTACTGCAGTATCATTCAAGGGAACCACTTAAGACAGCATAATTTTGTGAGTGCTGTTTGTGTTTATAACCAAAACAAATAAATGCATTTATATGTACATACACACATATACACATGTACTTTTCTATTTTATAAAGATTTTACTAAAAATGCTTACAATAATAAAGTTTTAGCTTTCAAGAAAATAGCACCAAATAAGACATTTCTGAACCACTTTTCTGGAACCACAAGGAAAAAGTATACACAAAATTATACACTGAAGAAATAGTATTTATTTTCATAAATCCTACTCAAGAACTTGCTATTAAGATTGCAAGAGGAATAGGAGGAGATGTATTTTTCTTTCGGCCTTGACAAAAATCAAAGAATATTCTCTAGAAACTAGAGAAGAACACAATGAAAAGTAAAGCAGCTACCGCTCTTTCATAGGAAACACTGGATATGATGTTGAAAGTTCTTCCTGGTCTTTACTTGTTGGAAGCCTTCTTGTGCTTTAGTCATGAGACTGGTATGGGGAGGTGGGAAGGCATAATTTAAAATGAAAGTGTCTCTCTTTGGTTTTCTGAAACCCTTTTAAAAATGGCTACCAACCAAATTATTTTCAAAAGCTGGTGGAATGAAAAGGAAATTGGTATTTGAAATATTGCAAAAAATGACTTGCATTTACCTTTTGGCCTTTTTGCTAACATCTCTAGGAGAATCTTTGTGAGATGACCTGGACCGTGAGCTCTCTTTATGAGATCTTTCTGAACGCTCTGATCGCTCCGATTTTGGTGATGGGGACTTCACTCGTCTACCACTGCTACTGCGAGATGGGCTAGGGGACGTACTGTGTCGCCTTTTCCTATGGAACAAAGCCCCCAAAACAGTCCATACATGAGCAAAGGATCAGGTATTCAATTTCCTTCTACTGAATTAGCTATTAACTCCTACCAGTTTACACTAGTTTTATTTCACTAGCCTTAGTGGTATTGTTTTCCAACAACATACAAAGCCCTTTATACCAAGAACCAATTAAGTCTTAGGGAGAGAATGATCAAGACAAAAAACTGAATTCAACTAAATTGGATTTTCTTTTGCTATAAGAGGGATTACTGAGACAATGGACAAAATTACATTAATGTCTCTAGTCAGGTAAGTTTTTTAATGCTAAACTTTTATTGTGGATTACATAAGAGAAAATGGGGCATCATGTCAGCAAGTTACTCTTAAATGTTTGGGGAAAGGAAGAAGAAAAAAAAGACAATAAGGCAAAAGTAGAAATATTTAACATTTGGGGAACATGGGTGGAGGATATCTGGAAATTCTTTACACTATTCTTGCAACTTTTCTGTAAATCTGAAATTATATCAAAATAATAATAAAAGAGTAATGGATTTACTATTTAACCAATAACTATGCTCTATCTAACTATTTGTAGAGTGACTAAGCCAGAGTTTTTTTTACTTGCATTCACTTGGTTTTTATTAGGAAAAAAAATTAGTTGTTAACAGAAGCAATCTTCTCTATTAAATCAGAGATTTAGGGACTATAAAAATAAAAAATAAAAACTGAAAACAAAGTGATTTTTATTGGAATGCAGACGAAGTGAGGAGTAAGTCCTCATAGTCTATGTACACAATCTACTTTCAAGATAGGACTGGGAGACTCAAGTTTACAGATAGCAAACTCAGCACAAAAGGAATGCTTACATTGGAGTCAACAAGAAAGATCTAGCAAGGTGTTTAGTAATTTAAGCCTTAGGTGTGATACCTAACGTGTTAAATGATTTCTTAGCTAAGGTACCCTATGAACCATGTAAAGGGATGATGTTCCAGTTAACTAAGCCAAGTGCCAACTAACTGTCACATTTCTCAGCTAATTGTGCCTCCTGTAGGTAGGAGCCAAATATGTTTATCATGAAAAAACACTTTTCTAGTTTGTTGGGAAGGTGATGAAAATATTACAAAATGGAACATCATTCTAAATCCTAAAACCAGTATAGGTGCTAAATGGGAAATGTCATACCTTTCTTTCCTTGTTGGAGTACACTCATCTTTTTCCTTCTTGTCTTTAGAGCGAGATTCCAATTTTTCTTTATCCTTCTTATCTCTTTCTCGTTCTCTTTCTAATTCTTTCTCTTTTTCCTGTTTAAAAAAAAAAAAAAAGAATATTTAATCACTAAAAAATACCAATCTGGGTTGATCTCATTTATGCAATAATATTTTCTCTTCTATTGTACTTAACTAATTTTAAATCACTACTGAATATATAATACCATTTTTTAAAATAACACCTACTCTTTCAGAAGAAGTCATTTCTTCTACTTATCTTGCATAATAACAGTGATACCAGAGACAGCTGCTAAATATTTACTGCTTGCCATAGGTCAGCCAGTTACTAAGCAACTTCCGATATACCATTTCATGTATTCCTTCAGAACACCCATAGGAATAGTACTTTTATCCTAGTTCTAGAGATGAAAATTGAGGCTCAGAAAGGTTAAGTACCACACCCATGGTCACACAGAATGAAGTCTGGATTAGAGCTCAAGCTCTAGATCTAATGCTCCTAACTTCTACATGTACAGTGCTGTCCCTCCCTCTACAAAGAAATTGGAAAAAAACTAATAATATGACCTTGCCATCTCAGACTACAATAAAATAGCAGTGCTACTAATTGTACATCAAGTTTATTCAATCAAAAGAGAGCTATCACCAAAGCAATAGGCTGAAAAGGAGAAATTAGTGAGAGACAAGTACCAACTGTACTGGAAATTTTAAATCCTACATTATGAAAGTAAAAACTGACTATGTGACCATACGAGTATATAAACCAGAAAAAAACTTATTTCCTTATCCTCAGGTGCTACAATTGACACTTCTCACTTGAAATTATAATTTCTGTTGATTATATAGTAAAAGGAGTGGCTACAGACAATAACCAGACAATAACCAGGTGACCAGAGCCAACTTAGATCTTTACTAAAAGGAATTTAATTTTCCTTTTACTAAAAGGAATTTTTGATTTGTATGCATCAATAAAGCTATCTCATAGCTGATAAAAAGCCTATACTAGATGTTGGCGACTGTTTCCTGTAAAGAGCCAGAGAGGAAGTATTTTCTGCTTCGCTGGCCATCCGGTCACTGTCAAAAGTATTCATCTCTTTCAGTGGAGATTGGCTGTGATCCCTAAGTTTATTTACAAAAATAAGGTTATGGCTACAGTGTGCTAACCCCTCATAGACACCTTCAAGAAACAGAGCCTCCTCTCCAACTGCAATCTGGAATGCAAGAAGACTAAAATGGTAATTCATGTAGTACTACCACCAGGATCAGTGGGCATCCTGAAGTATAGTCTTCCATAAAGATCAAACATTTGCCACCATTTCCAAAGGGCTGCATGTGGTACAAGATACATAGCATCTTTTTACAAATCTCATTTACCTTTATTCAAAATATATCATATACGGTACAAATTTAAACTGATGCTGAGGGAAATTAACTTCCTCTGGTGATGTGTAGATGTATTTTCCTCATTGAAAATTTACAGAAATCAAACTGTAGTTAAAATACCTAAAATACTGTACACATTTTAATTCAACAATAAAATGTAATAGTAGCTATTATCTAACTCACAATCCTGCAAAATTGGGACTATCAGCCCAGTTTCACAGAGAAAAAGCAGGCTTTACAAGTGCACAACCGAGTGGTCCAAGGAATCCACAGGTCAGTGCAGAGCCAAAGGAGCTTCACCATACTGATGCTCCCAAACACCAGTCCCACACCATTAGCAGCTTTGCAGTAACTGTCATCTCCGTTCTAGCTTTTTCCTACTTCTCTTTCTATATAATCTATTTTATAATAACAGTCAAGATATAACTGTCACAATAAAATTCCTGGGTTCTCCCAACAATTGTCACATGGGCCTCCTTGTTCTAAAACTGTACACCTATATATTTTTTAATGTACAAGAATATCAGGTCCCCCAAAAGTTTAGAGTTCACTGATAAAGGAGGCTACCACTTGCCGTCCCTCCTTGAAAACAATGGAAAGGAGTCCTAAATGAACTTTCTCCACCCTGACTCCATCTTTCGGTCTCCATGCCACTTCTCATGGTTGCTGGTGTCTCACTCTCTCAAATTCTTTTCCTACAGGGTCTTCCAGTTTTGAAAGCATATTCTTAGCAGGATTTTCCTGTTTACAGGTAGTATCTACAATAAAACAATATGCTATGGCCCTAACACTTCCAGGTTAAAATAATTATAAAACATCAAATTTCAAATGTTCCTAATTGTCTATCAGTATCCAGTATTTACACATCCAAGGATGTAATTTGAAATATATTTTCCTTAATACATCAACATACCAATACTCTAGGCAGTCAAACAAGGTAAGTTTGTAAAACACATGTTACTGATATTTAGTTCTTACTCGTTGAAGAAGTTTATCTCTGTAGTGTTCTACTTGTTCCTGAAAGCTCTGGCCTGGTTTCTTAGGTCTTTTTCCAGATTCCAATTCATCCTGAAACTTCATAACTTTGAGCTGTGAAGTAAGAGATAAATTTTTTCAATACTATAGCTTCTCCAGTACTGCTTTGCTCCGTTTTTAAAAAAAAACACCATATGATCTCACTTATATGTTGGACTCTAATGAACAAAATAAACTAACAAACAAGAAAGCAGCAGAGGCATGGATACCTGGAACAGACAGCTGTCAGAATGGATGAAAGAAGGTGAAGTGATTAAGCAAAAATATATATGCATAACCCACAGATACACACAATGGTGTGGTAATGGCCTACAGGAAAGGGGGTTTGGGATAGGTGAAGGTGGACAAAGTGTGTAAAATGGGGATGGAAAGAGACTTTGCGTGGGGCAATGGGCACATGACTGCAGTATGCAGATGATGTTTTATGGAGTTGTATACTGGAAACTTGTACCCCAATAAATTCAATTTAAAAACGTCTTTTTTGCCCTAGCTGGTGTGGATCAGTGGACTGAGCGTGGCCTGTGAATCAAAGGGTCACTGGTTTGATTCCCAGTGTAGAGCATATGCCTGGGGTGCAGGCCAGGTCCCCAGCAGGGGACACGTGTGATGCAACCACACACTGATGGTTTTCTCCCTGTTTCTCCCTCCCATCCCCTCTCTAAAAATAAATAAATAAAATCTTTTTAAAAAAAGTCTTATTTGAAAAAGTGTGTAAAAAGAAAAAACATAAATACAGCAAGGTAGCAACTGGTAAGTACTCGGTCAAAATATCACATCAACATAAAACTCCCTTATGTGAAAGCCACTTACTTGTCAGGCAAGCCCAACTCTGCAGAATTCAAGTGATTAGGCATGGACCCACATGCTCTCTGCACAGTCATGCAACATGACTCAAAAACTGTGGCTGTGGTTCATGCCCTTAAGAACTTATTATCTCAACACAATGATAATAAATTTGGTATCCGGTTACCCAAAGATCTACATTTTAAAATTAGAATTTGATTCACAGTACAAATCCCAAAAAGGTAAGTTGTAAGAGGCAGGCACTATACGAGCAAGAGAAACAATCACAAAGTATATAGCAAAGAAAGGAGAAGCCAGGCTGTCAAAGAGCACAAAGTATGAAAATATGTATAAATAAGGGGTGTGTGCAAACACACACATCACAAAAATACAGAGTATGAAAATAACGTTAAAAAAAACCATTCAAATTAACAAAAAAGCTAAATTACAATTTCTTCTCTTTACACGAATAAAGAATGAAAACATTTGAAAATATCAGTCTGTTTCAACATTTTTAATTATCAAAATATCACTTCAATTATCAGGAAAATATATCTTTAGTGAACTCAGTCTTTGTTTCTACTCCAATAGTTCCATCAGGTCAGTAGGGCAGAGTTCAGTACCGATGGAGGAGTTCTGAGACTTACACATTCTATAAAGAGTGTCAGGAAAAATGAATCAACTTAACTGTGAAATCCCTCCTCTAAACTAATAATTGATACCATATGATTATGGGTAAAATTAAAACAAAATGCTTTCTCTGTTAACTTTTTGACTTGGTGATATCTGAGAAACGGCTGGACAAGAACTTGTACCAGCCCAATAGTGAATAGGTAGAGAAGTAGAAATAAGGTAACCAATGTGGTAGATATTATCAATGAGTAAGAGGACAAGCACGGACACGGACTAGGTATGCAAAATAAAAAAAAAAAAAAGCTGTTAAATGAATGGACAGAGTATTAAAACTCACTAATGTGCACATCTGAGATTCTGTACTGACTACTACACTACTGCTAACATTTACTGGGGCTGTTTCATCACCTTGGGGCAAGGCACAGGGAGGTTCCCATTATAAAACCCTTCTCACTCCTACCTGTCTGAATATCCTTGGTAACAAACAGAGGCATTAGAAAAGGGGGAGGGGTGAGGGATGGAGAGAGGAAAAAAGTTTGCTGGAGACAGTCTGGACTCTCCCGTAAGGTTTTCTCCTCATTATTGTTAAGCCCCACTTAATGTCTACTATCTCCCCATCACTACTAAATAGTATATACACTTAAAATTAGCCTACTATAATAAAATGTGCACATAATTTGAACATGCTAGAAAATGTCTTATTTCCTTAGTTATATATTATGTACACTCAAAATTTAATGGATCTCATAATGCCAGATATAATCTATTCAGAGGATCTCCTATGTGCCACGCACTGGAGATACAATGATAAGCCGAAAATAGACACAGTCCTTTTCCCTCATGGATATCACAGCCTAGTGGGGAATACAGACATTAAACAAGCAAGCAAGCGAGCAATTAAAAAAAACTACAAAACATGATACAGACATCGTAATACATGTAAAATCACAACAGAGATACACAAGGAGAAGAAAATCTGTAAGAGTAAGAAACGGGATACAGGAAGAGAAGGGATGCTTGCACAAAGAGGCCGGAGGGAAGTCAGTTGTTACAGTGGTTTCTAGGCAGAGAGGGAACAGGATGTACCAAGGTGTGATGCCAAGAGGAAGCCTAGTCCAGTAGAAAAAGAGACAGGTCAGTGCAGTTTAAATGTCATTGAAATACTAACCTCGATTTCACGAAGTTTAGCTCGTTTTTCCTCACTCATTTCAGAATACTTAGAGAACTTGGACTCAGTCATTTCTTCTTTGATTGGATTAGAGTACAAATGATGTTCTTCAGACTTGGAACTTTGAGTATCTTCTTCATCTTCACTTTCTTCTTCTTGACTTTGGAAATAAGCATAATACATTGCATGTTAAGGCACCAAAAAAAAAGTTGTATTGTACAGTCTGGCTTAAACTGCTTTAGAGGTTAAATAACATTAACAAAACATAAGAGAACAATTCATCACCAAAACGTTTTTTACAAAATATCTGATCAGGCAACACAGACAATTTTATGAAACTCTTATGTTTCCTCCACAGAAAAATTTTGGGCTTCAGCATAATCATTCCTTTAAAAATTCTGCTTATGTTAATGTTATGTGTGCCTTTCATTCTGCAACAAGCTTTCCTTGCAAGAGTTAAATAAAATCACAGTTCAGAGTGATTTCATTCAGTTTAATGTTTAAAAAAGCCAAGTGTTTACTCTTCCTTCAGCAGAACCTATAAGCTAGAATACACGAATTCGAGGGACACAGAGTTTCTATGAAACAGTGCAGCATGCAAAGACCTTGTTTGATTAGCACAGAACCCTAGGAAATCAAAGGATAAATTTTAAATATTGGCACACACTAATGGTTATGAAAGTTGTGCTGGTTCTATGTCAGATAAAAAGAAAATGATAAAGTGACTACCATGGGTAGGGATACAAAGAAGAACTAGAAACAATCTGGTGGAAACAGACAAGCAGGAAGCTGGTCATCATTGTTAGAATAAGATTTACAAAATGTTCTTTAAGCACAGACCAAATGAAGAGGCTTAAAAGGGAAGGGGCTGTGTGTCCTAGAACTGGCCTTTGTGTGTGCATATGTTAAATCTGGGCAAAACAAGTCATCTGAGTACAAACAAGCTCAGAATGTTTATGTATATAAACAAAATTCCTAATAAACAATATTGTAATTATTAATATTACTGGCTTAGCCTAGTAAATATGCCCTTTCTCTTTAGTATTTGAGCCCGACAAGCTCTTATATGTTGGTATTTGGGTATTAAATACATTCTACATATGGAGTCCTTTTAGTATATAAACAAAACTCAAAACTATCCACAATAACATAAAGACAATATAACCAAATTCCTTCCAAAAAAAAAAAAATCAATTATTTTAGTGTCTGATAATAAGACTCTCACACTGAGCAAAATTTAAGAAAGGCAGATAAAAACAAAGTAATGACAATTTAGAATCAGAAATGACATGATATTAAGACTAGCTTTTTAATTTCTCATCCAAAGGTCCTTTCCAGAACATAACTAAAATGCTTTATCAATTTAATACTCTCAGAGCCTACAAACCATTAGAATCACATATAGGTGCAACTCAATACAATATTTAGGTAAAGAAAAAAAGTCAAAACCAACTATTAAAAAAAATTATTTTTGGAAATAAACCTTTCAATATTTCTAATTAATTTGTCAGAAACTTCCTAAATGCATTTTTAAGTTAACTTTTACAACACTTCCTTGTTTTATGGTGCATAAAATTTTTACAAGCATTTTCGGATGCTTTTAAATGATTATATTGTGTGTGTATGCACGTAAAAGGCAGATGTTTACTGAAGGGTTACTCGGGAAGGGGTCAATCAATAAGGACGTAACACAGTTAATTAAACTGTGGTATCTATGTAATGGAAATACTTAAATTCCAGTGTTATTCATCTGAATGTTTGCTTTTGAACACAGATGACGACAGAGCAGGTAAGTATGTAGAGTGATATGAAATAATACCTATGACACTAGAATGACAAATACAAGTCACAGAAATAGTATGTACAGTACTGTATAATTTGTTTAAAACAGATGTGCCCGTTTTTATATATAAGAGAAAGGATCTAGATGACCAGACATTAAACATTAACCATATTATTAAAACTTCGTATGAGCTATACTACACTTCAATAATTTAAAATACATAATATTTTATAACTGCTATTTTAATTTTTCAAGGCCCAAGCAATGTGTTCTAACTGGTTTTGACTTTAGCTCTTATGGTACCAATTCTGGGTTCAGATCTTATTACATCTTCATCTCGGTATTCTTTAAAGAAATGGAAACTCAAGACTCTAAACATATACAGAATTCATTACAATTTAAGCTATATTATATTTGGGACTTTTCTCCAAAATACTCGTGGTGCTACATATTTTTTAAATCACATTTCTACCACAATACGAAAATTACTAGTTGTAAAAAGCAGTTCCTTAATAAAAAGGCATTTTGGATTCAGCCACTAGAGAGCAGTAGTGAGACATAGGAAAATTTCAAGATTCACTAAGTTGTATGTGAAAAACTATTTTTTCTTCGCTTTGTACTTCCATAAAATTATTTTTATGATTTATTTAGAGCTCCTAGAAAAATCAAATATATAAATTATATTTTCAGTGATCCATGCTTTACTGTATGAATCTATAATTATTCTACTCTCAACACAAATGCATTCACATTCCAAACACTAACACAAATATGAAATTTATGAAAAAAGCCCTGGCTCCTGTGGCTCAGTGGATTGAGCGCTGGCCTGCGAACCAAAGGGTTGCCAGTTCAATCCCCAGTCCGGGCACATGCCTGGGTTCCACACCCGGTTCCCAGTGGGAGGTATATGAGAGGCAACCACACATTGATGCTTCTCTCCCTCTCTCTCTCCCCCTTCCCCTCTGTCTAAAAATAAATTTAAAAAATCCTTTTTTAAAAATCGCAAAAATTTTTTAAAAAATTTATGAAAACAATAGCTTTAAGAACAAAACCAATTGAACAATATTTTAGCTCTGCAATAGCCTGTCAACCCTTACTTTCCCTTAAATGAAATAATCATTTTATGAGTATACATACTCATTCTCAAAGCAGTGACTCCACAATGGTGAGATGCTTATTAATGGGATTATAGATATAAAAAAGGTTAATAAAACCACTGTTTTAAAGCAAACTGAACTGTTCCCAATTCCTATACTCCTCAACAGCCTCAGATAGCTATTTCCATCAGCAAACCACATCTGTATTTTGTAAATATTCTGTCATAACCATTGCTGACTTGCTCTAATCACACCAAGGTTTATGGGAATTACTGTCGCTAACTTTTCCTCATTTATCAAACTATGTTTCCACAAATATTGATCAATGACACTTCCTTAACAATTTAAATGCTACTAATATTCATTTACTGAATCCATACAAATGCCCAAATTCTGCTGGGACACAAAGGTCCCTTTGTTCACTCTTCCATTTGAGAGCCATAAAAGAACAAAGATTCAAAAAAAACGGGAAACTTCTGCTTTGTGCTCTTGATGCCATCTCTTTTCCCATTTAAAAACATTAACATCCTTTGCAACGATTTATAAAGGTGTCAAGTACTACCTAAGAACTACTAATATAAACTTGCAGGAGAATTTGGGAGCAATGATTCCTATAATTACATTTAGTGTTATATGCAAGAAACAATTTTTGGGTGATTAACAAAAAGCAAAATTCAAAATTATAATTTCTTTATTCATTAAGGGAAAAATATTCATTTTAATCTTAGTTCTTTTGAGGTTTTTACATTTAAATCACAGAATGGTCACAATGCAGTATGTGTTTTTCCAGCAATGTACAATCCAGAAGAAAAGAAGCACAATCTTGCCATTCACATTTTAATAATCACTTTCTCTGAAGCCAAAACAAAGATTTAAAATAAATGCAGGTGACCGTTTAGTAACTACAAAGTGAGAATGTAATACTTAAACTCAAAAGCAAAGTGTAACCAGATGTAGCAAGACCAGAAACCTAAAGCTCTTTATTCACTGGGAAAACAATGAAAACCTAAAAATGATCCTCTTAAGTTTTTTTTACTGAGGTTTTCCTCTTCACTATTATTTCAAGTACTTTTTAATGAAAAAGGGAGCACATATGCAATAAGAAGCTAAGTATATTCAAAACTTAGATTCTTACTTTTGATTTTCTTCTTCTTCTGATTCTTCATGCTGGTCAAATAACTCCCATTTAGAAGTTGTTACAGCTGAATGGAAGGGAAAAAAAGATGTAATTCCATAAGGTAAATTAGCATTTTTGCAGAAGCATAGTAGAAACCCAGCTTTAGAACTGAAATTTTATATTACAGAGGTTATCTACCTTTATCCATTCTTTCTGAATGGCCATTTCTATGCTAAATCTATTTCTTTCCTCTTCAAACATACACTATAACTTTATTCAAATTCACGAAGTGACAAATAATGTTACCCTTATTTCTGTGCTAGAAGATTAAGATTTATTTCATTAGGACCTGCAAATATTAACAATTTCAGACTATAAACCACTAGGATACATGTCCAAGCAAGCATGAAAGGCAGGTCTAATAAGCACTATGGGAGGGGTCAAAGCTTGGTTTCTCTGAAACTGACCTCTAAGTAAATTTCCAAATAGTCTCCTATCTACACTTTCTACTGACATGCCTTAACTTGAAAGGTCTTTAGTGATTTCTCTAATTACTCTCAAAGCATAAAAACTAAAAGATCTAAGGAAATTATAACAGCAACCACAATGAAAACTTAGCCACTAGACATAAAATATGGTTAACACTGGGTCCTAAGGTTGAAACTTTTGTAAGACACAAAAGGAAAACACACACAAAATACACAAGCATACCCCAATGATTAATTTTAAGTACTGAGTTTTCTAAAGCTCAGTATTTGTTTGTACTCACCCTGTGCTTCCAATTCAGATTCATCTACAGCTTCCCATTTTGAAGGGGCAACTTTAAATATAGGTTCATTCTTCTTTGAGTCTTCAGTCGCATCCACTATTGAGGAAAGATAAGCCATTAATCCTCACTTTTAGGGAATGAACTAAATTGAAGACTTTATAAGTATTTACTGTATCAGCAATTTTCAACCAGTGTGTTGTAAGAATTTTTAGAACATACAATACCTGACTACTTAGTGAGGGGGGCCCACTTCGTTTCCCTCAGATTATAAAATAAAAAAATGACAACAGCCAACAAAGAACAGCTGTCCAGTGTGAATGAATCAAAACTATACCTACTTTTTGGTCAGATCAGAAAAAATATACTTTGGTGTGCCCCAGAAT
Source organism: Pteronotus mesoamericanus (assembly GCF_021234165.1). Taxonomy (NCBI): domain Eukaryota; kingdom Metazoa; phylum Chordata; class Mammalia; order Chiroptera; family Mormoopidae; genus Pteronotus; species Pteronotus mesoamericanus. The sequence goes on along the minus strand of NW_026555265.1, from coordinate 9,117,106 downwards.
TTTGGTAATTAGTTTATGTGTGCCATGAGATGAAAAGGTTGAAAACTGCTGCACTATACTATTAAAAGTAAAATAAGGCCACACATGAACCAATAGTTCTAGGGCCAAAACAAGGATTACAACTAATCTAATTCTCTGCTTCAGAAATCCAATTTTTAAATAGCATATAAATCAACTCAGACACATAGGTTGTTATTATTTCAATCAAATGGAGAAGGAACTAAAAGAATCTTTACTACCTTTACGTAATTACTGTTGAAACCATGTATTTCAGATACTGTTCAGTATCTTAATATAATTCAAATGTAATGATGATTGTGTTTAATTCTTATTTCCAAAACTTATTTTAGGAAGCTAGAAAAACTGAACCTATTAGTGAGGAAGACTAATAATAAAAACTGAACTGATTAAACCAGTCACCTGGGATTATGAATACAACTGAGCACAAAATTTGCCTATAGTTTCCTTACAATTAATACAAAAAGAGAAATTTGTTCATATAAAAGGCTAACTGTTCCAACAAAGAAATGTGACCAGAAAGAAAACCTTTTTCTTGACACAGTTAATTGTATTACTGGATATATGAATTTTGAAAAGGCAGAAATAAAAAACAGAAAAAAGTTAATGACTGACACCCTAATTTGGTATTATAATCTTTCTCCCTATTAGTTTGTGTAGAAATTCAAGTTTTGGAGTCAAACTCATTAGATAGATTTAATTAGTCTGAAATCTGAACTCACAAGGTACTCCATCAAGATCATCATCAAAATTCTTTATAGGGACTCCATCAAGATCATCAATGGGAGTAGCATCAATAGGAATTCCATCCACATCTTCTAAAGGTGCACCATCAAGCTCTTCCTCAATAGGGGCACCATCAAGGTCATCTGGTACATCCTGTAGAAACACACATATTACAGTATTGTAACATTTTCTTTAACTTGCTGAAGTCATATTGCTAAAGATTAATCTGCAATCCAGTACGAACCAACCAACAGGATACCCACATTCCCAGGTCCAATGTGATAACATAATATTTTATCTCCAGTCTGACAAAGAAGCAGCAGTCATTTGTGCCTTATTTATCAAGTATTTACCAACTGCTTACTGATGCCAGGCACTACGTGAGGCATAAGGATACAATGATGAGTAAAAATACGTTTGGTCCCTTGGTCCCTTCTGTCATAGAAGCTTACAATTTGGAGGTAAAGGGGAGCCAGGCAAACAAATAATCATAGCAGTATACATATGACTGCAATTAGGATGACTGCTGTAACAAGGCGAATACTACTGATATCATAGGATACCACACTATTAAGAGTATATAATACATAGGTATATATAAACAAGTAGATTTCACCTATAGAGGTTCGAGAAGGCTATGAAGTTATGCTTAAACTGAGGCCCGAAGGATCTCAAGTAAAGAAAAGGTGTTCCAGAAAGAGGGGGAAACATGTACAAAGGTCTATGGTAGGAGGAAACATTGTACATCTAAGAAACTGAAACAAGGACCATGTGGTTGGAACAGGGAGGCCCATTAGGAGAATACTGTAAGAATGAAAGTAAAAATATGATGGCTGGGTTAGAAATATAGAAATAAAGATGGAGAATTCAAGAGGTGAGGAGGTAAAAAACACAAAATGGTGATGAACAGAATCTGCTATCATTGTGGTACATCACTTCATGTATATATTTATTATATAGGTATCTTTAACAAAGTGAAATCGTGCTATATAAATTGCTCTATTACTTGTTTTTTTCTATTAAAATACTATGAATCTTTTCATGTCATCAAATAAAAAACTAGTCACCAATTTTCACATAAGGACACAAAACAGAATTCCTGTTACATGTAATTTCAACTCCTGGATTCTAGCAATTACAGTAACAAAACCCACCACTTAGTGGTGAAGAGTAAGTATTTTCACAAAGAAATGCTATACCTTTAACATCACACCTCCACAGCATCCCCAGAAACAAATTTTAAAATAGTAAGACAAGGCCCTGACCAGGTAACTCGGTCAGAACATTGTTCTGGTAACGCCAAGTTTGCGGATTCAATCCCCAGTCAGGGCACATACAAGAATAAACCAATGAATATGCATAAAAGTAGAATAACAAGTCTATCTTTTTCTCTCTATCCCCCTTCCTCCCTCTCTCTCTCTCAAATCAATACATAAAAATCTTTCAAATCAATACATAAAAATAAATTAATTAATCAGACAAATACACTGAGTGCCTACCTCTGTTTCCTTTTCTTCAATAATATTTACAAGTCCTAAGAAAATATTTTGTAATTTGATCAAAAATGGTTCTGGATAAATTGCCCAGTCTTCCCATGCTCTGAAGCATGTCATTACCCGTTGCTAAATGAATAGGAAAAAGACAATAAATTATTATTTAGGACAATATGTCTCAAACTTCATCATATGAGAATGAACATCACAATTTGCTAAATTTTTCTTTAAACCAACATTTTTAAAATTTAAAGATAATAACTATCATTGCCATGTTTTTAAAGAAATCAACGTCACCTTTTAATTTAAAAAAAAAACTCAAAATAAGTATAATGAAAAAGAAACAATTACTATTTACTCTTGATAACCTAAGACCAACATATATACTAGTGGTGCACACACACTAGCTTAAAAATGTATAAAAGCTGGATATCAAAGTAGGCAAGTTTTGACCCAAATTCCTTTATGATCTAATGAAGTACTTCCTAATTCTGGCTAACACTTTTTTCTCTCCCATTCCTAAGCTTCTCTATATAAACTCTACTTATGATCAACATTTAAGGTCAAAACAATTTTAAGTGGAGTTGTTTGTTTGAATCCCCTAAATGATCAGGTCACTGTGCATCTTCACAAGCTAAAAAATTTCCTTACAAAAATTTTCTTCGCATGACAGTGTATCCACTCAATTATGAGATTTTTTTGTTTGGCTTTTCTTAACATTGGTTTGCAGCTTAAGGTTATTAAAAAAAAAAAAAATAATGCATATACTTTATAAACCTGAATAACTAAAATGTATGTTCCTAATCCAGCCAAATTACATAAGTCATGGACTGCTTAACAACAGGGATACATTCTGAGAAATTCATCATTAGGCAATAACCACTGTGCAAACATCAAGACAGTGCACATACATACACCTGGATGGTACAGCTACTGCACCCCTAGGCTCTATGGTGCAGCCTCCTGCTCCTGGGCTGCAAGCCTGTACAGCATGTTACTGCACAAAACACAAGATTAAACCAAGCACAAGAGAAAATGATATTCAAGAGACTTATGAGGCTGCTGCCAGGCACTACAACATACTATTTTACAGCAAATATTTTTTTAAATAAAAAGAATACGCTTTAAAATAATGATAAAAGTACAGTAAATATATAAACGAGTAAGTCATTTCTTATCAAGTATTATGGAATATACATAATTGTATGTATATACCATACTTTTATATGACTGACAGCAAAGTAGGTTGGTTTACACTAGCATCATTACAAACATGTGAAAATGCATTGCATTATGACGTTATGATGGCTACAATGTCACTAGGCTAGGAATTTTTCAGCTCCATTATCTTAAGGAACCATCGCCACCGCTACGTGCTTCATTACTATATGCCATTATAAAACAAGTGAACTTCTGAATGTGTTTTGTGAAAAGAGAAGACATTCTATTTAAATAAAATACTTCAAACTAAAAAAAAACACTCAACAAAAGAACACTAGGTTATTTTTAAATTTCAGGTGTTTTTTGATAATGAAGGTAACATTGGAGTAAATTTTAGAATAATTTCTGAAACACCTAAGTTATATTTATACTTGTTGTATGTACTTTCCTAGACCTCCAATGTGCTTCCCAGCCCGCAGCCCCTATATGCAAAAATAATAAAACGGTAAACATACCTTAAAGTTTTCAGATTGTAAATGGCCTTGAATAGTACGATAGGTAGCATTGAGGTCTGAAAATATCTGACACAACTTTGTTTCAAAACTGAAATTGAAATAATATATTCTTTACAATAGAATTTGTTTAAAAATCCTTATCTACTTCAGCATGCTAGTCAAACCCCTCCTGGACTTAATAAAAATTACAAATAAAGTAAGTAATCTTTTTTAAAAAAAATCAAGAACTAAAAAATTCTGAAACTGTAATTGAACTGCTTTAACTCAGATAATTCTGAATTTTTCTCCTGTAAAATCCCCAGAAGGGTCTTAAGTAGTAGTTCCCTGGATTAATAAGAAACTTACATCTAAGGACACTCTTAGCCATTTAGTCTGATCTCTTTTTGTTTTACAAAGAACGAAAAAAAAAGATAAGTGACTTTTCCAAGGCAAAAAAACTAATCACAGAGCTAAAATTAGTATCTGCACCTCCAAATGACCTTTCAGAGTCAACTACTAGAGAAAAACTTCTTTAATCAATAAAATAAACATCAAAAAGGAACTCTTGGGAACTACAGAAGGGTTATATATTAATTACAGTAGAGCAACATAGTTTCCTATTGTGTGGGGACCCATTAACAATGAACTGCAACAATGCAATGATGATCAGAAGAAAACATATATTCTCTTCCTTTATGTCTGCTATTATTTACAGTTTCAGTTTATCATACAAGTGGCTAGTTATTCAGTAAAAGCACAGTTACTGCTAATTTAAAGTGGTTTAGCTCAATGAACTCAGTCCAATTTTTTTAGAAAATCCTACGACTACAAAGAAATTCAAATTAACCCTTATTATTGGAGTGTTAACAAAACAATCCTCTCTTCTGAACTCCTTACCCTTAAATAATTTCAGGAATACCACTTTACAATATTATACTTACAATTTTCTGTAATATGAAGCATTGGCAACTTTTGCTGAAGAGTTGTACAAAACATCAGAAACCAAATATAATCTGGCAATCTAGAATTCCAAAAGATAACATAAAACTGATTAAAAATAAAATCCATGAGTAAACAATGTATCTAGAAAAAAATTTACATACTGATTTTTTTGGAATCAGTGTCACAGGCTAATTTTATTTATAATTTAATAATCAAGACTGATTAGAATACTTGTAGGAAATTCAGTATCAACACAACCATGGTTGCAGGGATAAAATTTGTCACTCATTTACATCTCAACCCGTTGATAACTTGTGTGTTGATTAACATAACAAGACTGTATAGGAAAGATTTCTTCAGTCAAGTTCTTCATGTAAAAAGGAAACCAATCTCAATCCAAAAAGTCAACTATTATTTCCCTTTTACTTAATTAAATGTTCTATAAAGAAAAATCATTCCCATACCTTTTTGGGAAGGGGTGTCTTTAAGATAGACAATGACTCAGTAATGCAATCCACTATTTCTTCAGCAGCTTCAGCATTATTCAGACAAAACACCATGGCATCTCCAATATCATTCTTCCTTGGAGTTAAGCCCCGCAGGATTTCTTCTAATTTGTCCCTCTGTCTAAATACAAATTTTGTAAACTTGTAAATATTTTTAAATATAAATTTCAAATGTCGTCATAGTGTCTGCTCATAAACTAATTTCTCTAAAACCCCAACAGTGAAATAATTCTGATGATTAAATTGTGTTAAAACTGATTTGTAGTAAGTCCCCCAAACAGGTTACATTTGTTGAAGAACTTATATGAGGAAGAATAATTTTCCTAGATCTTGGCCTTCTCCCTCCTTTCTCCTCCAGAGTGGCTGTGACTGCCTGGTACCTCCAGCCCATCTAATGAGCCAGGGTCCTAGGTAGGCAAACTTCCGTGTACACTTCAGATGCACAACCTTGAGGGCAGCAGGAACCACCATTCACTTTTTCATGGCACAGGGTGAAGGGGTCCCATCACACACCTTGAGGAGGCCAGAGATGCCTGGCCTCACTCAGCCTTGTGGGGTAGCATGCCTTTCAGTCTGCCAAAAGGTACGGCTAGCAGCTGGGAAGTGGCAGGATCGCGGGATGGGTTGTTGTTCATCTGCTTGCAGCGGATGGCCAGGTACTTCAACTTGTTTCTACAGAAACTGCCAGAAATGCTGATGCCCTGACAACATACAACCATCACCTTCTGGCTCAGCAGTACCTGCACAATGGCCACTAGACACCCAGGAGATGGCCCGGGCCATCAAGCACTAGAACCTGCCTCTCTGCCATCATCAGCAGTCACTTGGGAAAAGATGTTTCTGCTTCTTAAATTAGGTGAACTGCACTATACCAGGGCTGACTGAGTCCTAATAACTTCACATCCATGGTGGCCACAAATGGCAAACTATGGAGAGGCTTTAAACAGTCAACCATCTGACCTCACTGAGCCATACAATAGGTTTTCCTCTTTAGGTTGCATTCAGAGAGACAAGAATTCTAAGACTCTTGAGATAATTTCTGTAAGAATCTGAAGTATTCCACTGCCAGAGAATCACTGCTTAAAAGAGTATCACTAATTTTATCAGTAGGAAGAGGTCAAGGTCCATAGAGCAGACATTTATACTTGCTAAGAGGTTTAAAATCACAAAGCATACGATGAGGTGCTACCATTTTAAACACATGTAAAAAAATTTATTTAAGGTTAACATCTTAGTAAGACCATTAATCAAAGCAACCATTAAATCAACTTTTCCGTATATGTAACAGAAAAGGGAAAAAATCTTACTCTTCCTTAAGTGCTCCCTTTTTACTAGGCTCCTCTACAAAAGCTTCTGTTTCTTGTTCTTCTGACATCCCATGCAGGTATGGATTTAATGGTGGTGGCCTCCAAAAAGATCCGTTTTTGAACATACGAAAATCTTCTGTCCGCCACTTAGTTGGAGAATCTCCCTAATAAATACCCAGAATGTTATCAGAAAGCTCCAATATCTCAGTCAAAATTAACAAAGTAATTGATTCTACTTGCCTGCAGAATAGAGTAAAGCTTCCACCTATAGTAAACATGGGCTGGTGTCTGGTTTTCAAATAAGAATCTAAAATAAAACAAATGAAACATCATATTCTTTAACAAAGAACTGTATTCAGGTAAATATAAACAAATGAGAAATATTATTTGCCTACTTAGTTCTAAATAAAACCAAAAGCAAAGACTGCTGAAGAGAAATCCTTACTCATGCCATGTGCTATCTATGCCACCCCTCACCCCAGCCTCAAACTGCCTTCGTGACTAGGAAAGGTATGTATGTATCTTGCTGAGTCTCACCATTTTATTGAACACTCATGTGTCAGATACTGTGTCTGACAAGAGATATTCCCAAGGTATAATTTCAAAGAGTGGTTTTTAAACTACTTAAGAGTGTTAAATGAATGTCTTAGATAGCATATCTATTCAGAAGAAATCAATTTCCTATAAATCTTATTTGTTCTTCTGTATCTCACTTAAGACTCTTTCACTGAAAAGCATAATGAAATGTATTTTCCTCCTACAGAATGCTAAAAACAATACTATTTAATTAACTAAGTCAAGATGAGATGGAAAACTGACCAAAGATGATTCTAGTCCAATTACTAAAATTGCCTTCTCAGCCCACTGCAAAATAACCTGAAACTTTTAGAACTTTACTCTTGGAAATATTTGTAGTTCCAAAAATGAAGCAGTAAGTATTTTTAAAACTCATATCTGATGTTAAATGAAATGTGGCACATCCATGCAATGAAATGTTAGACTTAAAAGTAGTAAAATTTTGACAAATGCTACAACATGGATGACCCTTGAAGACATTATGCTAAGCGAAATAAGTCAGTCACAAAAGTACAAATACTATGTAATTCCGACTTATATGCGGCACCTAATCAAATTCAAAGGACAGAGTAGAATGGTGATTGCCAGGAGCTGGAGGACCAAGAGAATGGGCAGTTGTTGGTTAAGCAGGACAACGTTTCAGTTACAGGAGATGGAAAAAGTTCTGGAAAAGGACAGTGGTGACGGCTACACAACAATGTGAACATACGTAAAGCCACTGAACTGTACACATAAAAATGGTAAATTTTATACAAGTATTTTATCACATTAAAAAAAAATGCACACCTGAACATGGGATTGTTGATTTCTCTGTTCATAATCATAGCTTCAAACATTGGCCCTTCACGTACAACAAATTCTATCATTCGATGTATCAGGGCGAGCAAATTCCTACAACAACAACACAGTTAAAGAAAATGGATTCAGACCTACCACTATACAAAACTACACTTGACCTAAGTTACTACATTGTGCAGAAAAAAATTATTCTGCTGACTAATAGAGAATTTTATACCAAAAAGTAACCTGGAGCATTTGTTAATGCCTTGTGCATTACGAGGGAGTGGGACAGCGGGGACGGGGAGTGGGAGGGGGAGGAAAGGTGAAGGGAGGGTGGAAAATCACAACAGCGTCATAGTAATAAAGATTTAATTTTCTAAATGCCACTTAATTTCATTTTCCAAATGCAAAACATTAAATTATGAATCACAACTAATTAGAAAGCTGCAAGTATGTATCAGTAACTTAGAGCTTACATGTTAACACAGCCATCTAAAAATGTATACACTATCTCAGTTTTAAAACATTACTAAACCAAGCACCTTTGTGGTGGTATTGAAATGTTATACACATGACTATCATTTATAAAAAAATGCAAAACCATTTAACAAATATAAGGCCTGACCTAATAAAAAATCCATCCAACTCCTGTGATTTTCTGGTACACATATAGCAGATGGAGTTTTCATTAAATCTGACCTTTAATGAGGCAACATCCCTTTGGACCACAATTCAAACTTGTAACATCACACAATCCGTGACGTGTATAATTCTATTTGTGTATTATGAATCTATGCAGCAATTATATTGCCACAACCTTAAATACATGGAGTACTCTTTCCAAAATATCCCAAAATAAGGGACATGGTGGGATACCCTTCACATTTTTCATAACAATTACTTTTCTGTATTTAAGCCAAAAATAAACATGTAACTTTTTAATACATTTTTTATGAGTTAGGCTCATAGAAAATCTTTATTTTTAAAATCTGAAGCTGGGTCCTAAAACCTTATGATACCTTATTAGACTCCAAACAGAATTTTAGAAATTGATTATGATGTCAGGCAAAATAACTCAACTTATTGTAAGCTGTTTTTTATTTTTCATTTCACCAGTACCCCAGCATAGAGTTGGCAAATAGTAATTGGGAAAAGCAAAAGGATATTGGCTCTTGTACAAGGCACACACTAAATTACACCTTTAGCATTCTCAGATCAAATCAAGAAATTAAGTTTATGTAACTGCTAGAATATAAATATATAGTTATAGAATAAGACAGATTTTTTTGGCTCTAGAATGCCTGCTTCAGAGTACATGAACAGTGAAATAGTTTATCTCATCATGATTATAATTATTTTCTCACAGTTTTCAAACAAACCTACTTAAAGTGGACACTAAAATCTCTACAAAGAGGGAAAAAAAAGAATTTTTTGACTACCTAAAGGGTCCTAAAGAGGTAAAAAAAATTCTATGAAGGTTTAAATCTTTACAAAGGGGAAACTACATATTTAAAAACTGACTCAACTTCAAATTGTTAAAACAAAAAGCTAAAAAAACATTACTTAATTTTAAATCTAAAATTTATTTTTCTTTTACAGAAGAATTAACTGCTCTGCAAATTTGCAGTTCTTGATATTCAAATGAGAATGAATGTATTCTCAGATCCAGAGTTAATGATATTATTTTGAAGGAAAGGACATAGTGTGAAGTTATACCTCAGATGCAAAATTCCTACTGGTATGTATCAAATTAAAGTGAAGGGAAATTTTATGTATCATAATATATAAAATCAACTTCTAGGTGGGTAAAAGCTATACATTCAGAAACTTGCCATGAATTAAGTCAAAAGCAATTTGATTTAGGTATTAAAGATAGATTAAAAAAATGGTTTAGCAAGTTTAAAAGGATTAATTCTAATGGTGAATCAACTTTTTAGCAAAATGTACTCAAAATCTGTTTAGAAAGAAACTGAGCCACATGTAAAGGTACTATACTTGATATGTGTTTTGAATGCTACAAAATATTTTCCTGTGAATGATTTATCAGTAGAAGAAAAAAAACCCACTACAGTTTTAAACAGGCTTGAAACTAATAAAATCTATTTTTAGAAAATTTAAAGTTTAAAAGAAATTTTAAAATGTTGCATATGATTATTTAAAATCAGAATCTGACAATTAGTGTTGCTAACTTGAATTCAACATTATTAAATAAATGTTATCTCACACTTTTTCCTTAAGGATTGTGTTTCTTATTTTAAAAAGGGTGACTTTTCTATCAGAATGAAAACAGTGTAGTACAAAAAGGTGACATTTAAAGTGTACTATTTTATTTTAAAATGGTAATTATCTTATTCTGGGCAACAACAACAAAAAAAAATGTTTCTCAGTTATAATAAAACCACATTTACTGGAGTCGATCGTACCAATGTCTGGTCAAAAACTGTATACTTTCCCAATCCATCCCATGATGTTTTCCTGGTCCCCCGCTGCCGCAGACAGTTCAGCTGGTGTTGCTCACCAAGGCCAATGTCAAAGAGAATTTGGTATTCTTTTGTGTTCATTTATTATTCAACCAGTGTTGTGTTCCTGTGTTTGGGAAAAGGCTTAGCTTGACTGAGCAAGAGCATACCTACAGCATGAATTCTTCTGCTTCAACATCATGTTGGGAAAAAAAAGGAAAATAAAAGAATTCCAAACACCTTTGTTATCATTTTTAAAAGTTTCTAATATGTTCAGTGTTCATAAAAGTAAAAATTCCTTAATCAGAAAAAAGCAAAGCTATGCCTTCAAGAAGGAAACCAGACTAAGGTTGCATATTAAACACAGACAATTCAGAAACAAAGAAAAAAATAACAGATTGGGTCAAACTATAACATTATCTAAAATTTAAGGTACATTTAAAATGCTTATTTCCCCATCACAATAATCTAGTACAATTAGACTAACAAACACCAGATTAAATCTATTAATAAACACATTCTAACTACTAGAGCTATAAAATTCCCTACAATGGTGACAATAAAAACAAAAACAGATAATGACATAAAATTGCACAGTATACTAAAGTTAGTTAGATTTCAAATATCCCCCAAAAAAGTACTGGGAAGGAACCATTGCTCAGTCAAGATATCACCTTTTCCTCAACACCATTTTTTTTTAATTCAGAAGGGGATATTGTCTATATTTAGATCAGTAATAATAAAGAAAAACATGTACCTTTCTGTTGGGATAACCACTTTGACTATGGCTTGCGACAGAGTCTGTATATGAAGTCACATCAGATAATAAACATAGAATATGTGAGTATTGTTAACAAGTAACAGGCAAAAATATACATATGCATTGAAAATACTACACATCTAATCACAAGTTTTGCAGGCAATCACTGCTTTTGAAGTAATTATACACTAAGCAATTACATAAAAGCAAAATGTATGTGTCCAGTGAACAATAAATGTTCACCAAATGCAAAGAATCAGAACATTCCTGCCAGAATGCACATCAATGCACTGAAATAGGTACTACACTGAGAATTATCAGATAAAGATTTTAATTTGTGAAATAATTAACTGTTTGCTTCTGACCATAATACAGTTTGCTACTTTGTTCCCAAGCCTTTAAAACCAGCCCTGACATTTGGTGTAATTAATTCATTAATTTATAATGCAACCAACAAATTCTTATAACTTGAAATTAAGTTGGTTTTATGTTTAATAAAAAGAAAATACTCACCCTTTGCTTTACTAGAGTAGTTAATGCTTTTTTAAAAACCACATAAGCTCTCAAATATTCTAATACCTCAGATCTTGAGAACTAAGTTAGCTGGCTATCATCCAAACAGTTTAACTATTTAGGAGGTCTTTCTAACTGAAAAGTCACTTAACTAAATACAAAATTATCACTTTCTCAGAATAAAGTAAATTTAGATACTGTACTTAAGCAAACCAGGATACAACAGTGGATAAATGGGGGAGAGGGGAACTTAATTAAGTGGTCAAAAAGGAATGGTAGCCACAATAATAAGACCTAGTATTTCAAACAGGGTTTCCATGGGCTAAGGCAGGGAACACATCTACTTAAGAGTTGCCAAACAGAATTACATTATTTTCTATAAAATTGTTGAAAAGAAATACTACCACAGATTTAGTATTTACAAATATATGCGGCCCTATGTACATTTTTAAAATTACCTTCTCAAAATCCTCCTTGTTTTTAGGTGGTGGTAACATGGGAGCATTGGGGTTTTTTAACCGCTCTCTAGGCTGCGCATTAAAAGGCAGTCCTGATGGAGGTGGGGGAAGCGTATGTTCCATCATAGAAGGCGGAATGTATATTGGATGTGGAGGAATAGGCACAGCTTTACCCCAACCTAACTTCATTTCAAAAGACATAATCATCTTTCCTAGAAGAAAGAAAAGAACGTTACCTTGGTAATAACTCACAAAGGAAAATAAAAGATTTCTGGGATTTTAATTTTTAACCTTTCCATTTCTGTCCACTTTTTTCCCCCCTTCTCTACGGTTTTTATAAATACTGTCCAGAACCCCCCCCCCCAAAAAAAGTGTTTGATTTCTATAAATGAATGATAATTTTCTTACCATTTAAATTTTTTAAAGCTCTTTCAGCATCTCTTCTATTCATAAAGGCCACAAAGCCACAATTTCTCTCTCTCGCTCTTTCTTCATCAGTTCTAGGCCACATAATTTTCACACTGGCTAATGGTCCAAATCTTCCAAATTCTTGGCACAGCATTTCTTCATTCATCTATTAAAAATCATAAGAGTTTTTTGTATGCAAAAAAAAAAAAAAAAGAGAGAGAGAAAACAATTTTATCCAACAAAAAGCAAAGTAGTTTTTGCAAAATGAAAAGAGACGTATTAATGCTAGATTTTCCCGTTCAAGTACTAGGCCCTCTGAACAAATAAAACCCTGCCCTCATGGGGCATTCACAAATCTTTTCATACCAGAAACACATTATTTTATGTAAACTAGTAGCCAGGGTGAAGGGGCTGGTGGCTGGAGAAATCAAAAGCACATCTTTATTTCCCCTCATCCTCCTTTGGAGATCCTTCATCTAAAACAAGTCTGTTTAGGCATTTAGTGATTATTTTCAGGCAGCAGTAATGACCACATTTCCTTAACATTTAAGTTAAGGAAATATTTGTTGTTAATAAAAGAAAAAAACAGAATCTAATCACCTTTTCTTTTTCCAGCACCAAGCTACCAGTGTAATCAAGAAAAAACACTAAATATGCAGTAAAGCCAAAAATACATATACTTTTTAAAAAGAGTGTACTATGAGCCCTGATTGATTAGAGCATCCTCCTGATATGCCAAGGTTACAGGTTTGATCTCTGGTCATGGCACATACAAGATGCAACCAATGAATTTTCATAAACTAGAAGAACAAATTGATGTTTCTATCTCTCCCCCAACTCTAAAATCAATTAAAAAAATTTTTTTTAAATTAAAAGTAAAAAAAGATTTAAAAGAGTATACTACGTATAATAACCACATTCCCTGAAACACAAATAATGTGAGGAAAAGACTTTTAATAATATAAAAGACAAAAAGTGCAAATACTAGTTTGTCTTTATGGGATGGGAGGAGGGGAAAGGTGAAGGAAATCCATAAGGAAGCAAGCTATGCATCAGAAGAAGGTAGTCTCAAAAGACATTCACCATTGGCCATATCCTCATGCAATAAATAATAAAATCAGCACCTAGTAAAACTGTTCAAATTCAGAGTATATATACTGCTGTTACAGAAAGAGGAGACAAGCCCCTCAGAAGTATTACAAGACAATTTGGCCCATACCAGCAAAAAACTTTAGAGACTCTCTAGTTCCATCAAATTTGCTTACTTTAGATTCTTGACTTTACTGATTTTACTGATTGACAAAGCAGTTTTCTTCAAAAAGTATAAAGCATATAAGCCAACATTCATCTTACTTTTCTAATATTACCTGTGGATTAATGTTTCCAAGGTATAAATTAGTAGTGCTTGGATCTCCCACGTCATGTGACCCAGGTGCATAATCATCAAGAACTAAAGCAAAGAGAAAAAAAATTATACCCTGAAAAATACAAAGTCTAGATAATTTCTATTAAATAAAAAAGCAAAAAACTGTATTACCACCAGATGATCTATTTCTTCTTGAAGGCGCATCCACTTTAAAAAAAAAGAAAACAATTCTTAGTTTTTAGAATAGTTAATCACAAACGTAAACATTAAAACAAACGTCACTTACTGGAACGCCGCTGACCATCAGAATCTGACTGAGGCGGCTCAAATCGACTTAACCTGCCTTTTGTTTTATGTCTCTCATCACGCTCCTCTTGAATTCTGTTAAAAATATTTACAATCACTAATAATGAGCCAAAATTTATTTGTTCACATTTAATAAAAATAGAATTTATCCAGGTATCCTCTTCAAATAAGATTAGAGTCCCTCAGCTACAAGAGAATTATGAGAAAATTTCTGATATAGCATACAATCAATGAAATACAAAGCCCACTTTTAAAGGTGAGGAAGAAATTCAACATTAAAACCCAGAATTTTTTTTTTCTTGGCTAAGTTCAACCTTTCCTCTCCCCTACACTTCAGTAACTATATTGTTTCCACTGCAAACAGGACTCCGGCCATTAATCAATTCAATTGCATCTACTTAATACAAGCAAACTAGATGCTGGATGAAATGCTAATACACTTTCAAACATACCCCACAAAATACCTGTATAATATCTAAAAAATACTTCACAATAAGCCAGTTAGTAGTAACTACCTGGTATGCTCCATTCTTCATACCTGCCATCTGTAAGTATCAGCTGAGTATACCTCTGATAGCCATTCTCAGCACTAGAAAACTTACTGTTTCAATTCTTCTTTGAAGAGTTCCAAATTGCTTTTTTTCTTTTCTTTCTCCCCTTTCTTCAGTGGCTATGAAGGATATGACAAGTTATACTTCAAACAAAATAAGGGTAAACAAAACTAGTGGTTCAATAATCATTTTAAATAGTTTTTATTTTAGTGCCAATTATGTTCTGATTACTTAAATTAGAATGAATGCTTCTGTCACCAGTTTCCCTTCCTGTTCTCTCAAACTAAGAATTTAACAATTTTAAAAACAATTAAACAAAATAACAACCAGCAGTCTTAAAGGAGCCACTAACATTATCCTCCCAAAGCCTGCGATACTTAGGACTGAATACTATTGTTGGTGGAAACAGGGACAAAATTAATGAACTTATAAAGTAACTGAACTACCATGTAAAGTAACTGTCATGAACAACTACCAAAAATATACACTCTTCAAAACAACATCCTTGGAGGGATAATCACTGAAACAATCAGTAACATCTTTGGAATTTCTTTTAGAAAACTACTTTCCAAAACTTTTTGGAATAACCTTTTAAAAGAGCCAAAATAACTCAAAGGAGAAGGAATGGTACTAGGACAACTGAATACCCACATGTAAAAAAGAATGAAGTTGGAACTTCACACCATACAGGGCAGACAAAGGTAGGTTACAATTGTAATGCAAACAAATAATACAATAATTAATAAATAATAATACAAGAATAAACTGTTTCACATACTCACAACCACAAACCTACTTTTGCCTATCCCTGTATAAAAAATATTCACTCAAGTGGTTCAGAGATTTAAATGCAGAAGCTAAAAACTATAAAACCCTTAGAGAAAAGCACAGGAGTTAATCTTCAGAGCCTTGAATTAGGGAACAATTTCTTAGACATGACATCAAAAGCACAAGGGACAGGAGAAAAAAACTGTAAACTTCATCAAAGTTAAACTTGAGTGGTTCAAAGGACACTGTAAAGAAGTGCAAAGATAACTCACAGAGTGGGAAAAAAATCTGCAAATCACTAAGCTGATAAGAAACTTGAGTCCAGAAGGTATAACATATTGTTACAACCCAATAAAAAGATAAATAAGCAAATTAAAAATGGGCCAAGAATCTGAAGAGACATTCATTTGCAAAGAAGACTACAAATGGACCATAAATACATCAGAAATGTTCAACATCATTAGGGAAATGTAAATCAAAACCACAAAGAGGTGCAACTTGACACCCACTAAGATGACGATAGTAAATTTTAAAAACAGACAACTTTAACAAGTACTGATGAATTATGAAAAAACAGGAACCTTCATACACTGCTGATAGGACTGTATCATGGTATAGCTACTTCAGAAAACAGTTTGGCAGTTTCTAAAAAAGTTAAATAGTTACCATATGACCCAGCAACTCCACTCCTAGGTATACAGAAAGGAACTGAAAGTATATGTCCACACAAAAGCGTATATGCAAATGTTTATAGCAGCATTATTCTATTGTAACAGCCAAAAGTAGAAACAACCCAAATGTCCATTAAGTGATAAATAGATAAGCAATATATGGTATATCCATAATATGAAATATCCAAACATAAAAAGGAATGAAATACTGATATATGCCACAACATAGATGACGCCTGAAACATCATGCTAAGAAGTCACACACAAGAGGTCACATGCTGTATGACTCCATCCGCATAAAATGTCCAAAATCGACAAATCCAAAGAGAAATGAGGTAGATTAGTGGTTGCCAAGGATTGGCAATAACTCTAAAAAGAGGCATTAGGCTGCTTTCTAAAATAAAATGTTCTGATATTAGAGATCAGTAGTTGTTGCACAATTATAAAGATACTAAAAAAAAAAATCACTTAATTGTATACTTTATAAGATGAATTTTGTGGTATATGAATTGTATCTTAATAAAGCTTAATATGATTTTTAAAAATTGCTTTCAGAGCTATTTTAAAAGTCATGTAAGAAAAATCAGTCTCATTATTCACTGCAATTATATTTCTTTACTAAACCTGACTGATTCTAAATGACATCTACCTTCCCCTATAAAAACTCACATAAAAAATAAAAACTTTCCTTACATTGAGAATATGTAAAAGAAAGTGTCTGATAGCAATTCCAAATAAATTTTAAAACTGTTCTAGGATGCCCTGGCTGGTGTGGCTCAATGGATAGAGGACCGGCCTGCAAACCAAAAGGTTGCTGGTTCAATTCCTGGTTAAGGCACATGCCTGGGTTGTGGGCCAAGTCCCCAGTAGGGGGTGTGTGAGAGGCAACCACACATTGATGTTTCCCTCCCGCCCTCCCTCCCCCTCTGTCTAAAAATAAATAAATAATATCTTAAAAAAATAAAGTTCTAGGTACAACACACACTGTTGTAGTACATTTAGTCTTTCAAGGTAACTAACACTACACATGCTGATATAATTTAAATACCTCAATTCAAAATTGTTTAAAATTACCACCTTATTATTTACATTCACACCTAAAATAGTCATACGCTATATGCTATGAGTAAAATACAGTCATAGCAATGTTATGAGTATAGAAATAGCAAATGCCCACTGCTCAAAGAGCACAAACTATTATCTATCTGCATGTCCTACTCTAATTTACTCTCTCTCATCTAGAAAGATTAAGAATCAAAACTCAGTATCTACCCCCAAAATAATTTAAAACAAACCAAAGTCCTGCTTACAGTGGAAGTACTGAAAGTACCATTAGCAACATCATCTCAACACTTGTGGTCACTTATTTAAGTATGACTTACAGGTTTTTTGGTTTCTATCACAAGAAGAGATGGTGGTCTTTCGTTGGATGACTGATTTGGAGGGTTTTTTTGATCTGCAAATCTTGAAGACGGCTTATAGATTTTGCCTCTTTTTTCATCTGTTTCATGTTCTTCTGAAATTTAAAATACTAAGTTTCAGTACTAATTTCACATTATTTGGATTTTATTTACTTGCTATTTTTATTTAAAAATAAAAATACCTTCAGTACTAAAATAATCACTATTGACCAAATATGAAGTTAAATTCAAATATTAATGCCCTATTCTCAAAAATATTAATCATTTTATAGCAAAACTATGAAATATATTCAAATTTTTAGAGAGTATTCTGCTATCTCAAAACTTGGAAGGTAGCCCTGACTGGTGTGGCTCAGTGGTTTGGGTGTTGTCCTGTGCAGCAAAAGGTCGCCAGTTCAATTCCTTGTGAGGGTACATGCCTGGGTTGTGGGCCAGGTCCCCAGCTTGGGGGAAGCCAGAGGCAACTGATTGATGTTCTTCTCCCTCCCTTCCCCTTTCTCTAAGAATAAATAAAATCTTTTAGAAAAATAAAAACTTGGAAGGTAGTAAATTTTTTAAAACTTATCTGGCTCCAATTTCTCATTAATCCATTTTGGCCCCTTAGTTTGCTAATTACTATCACCACTAGAGGGTGATATAAAGGAAACATTAAAATCAAAAGCAATCAAACTTCTTTCATAAGTATCTGCAATCATTTATCCAAGGCTTTTGGGTTTACTCAAGGGCTATAATATTCACACTTACCTTTAGCTGCATTAACAACACCTCCGCGCACAAAGGTCTTCACTTTATTACCATCACTTCCTTCAAAAGCAGCAAGAAATTCCTCATAAATTTCAGCAGCAGCCTTTTCATCCTCCTATATTCACATGAATATATTAATATCATAACATTATTGTACATAGGGGTAAACTCATCAAGGAATAATGCAAATGAAACCTCTCCCTTCACTGGGAAGAGCAGGTTAAGAAGTCCTAATAGGCAATAGCTAATCCTTAATAGATATTAGGTACTATTTAACATTGAAACTAAGAGAGGCTTTGCTCTTCTACTGGCAATTGGTGGGACTAGGAAAGGACCTATTAAGTAAATTTGTTTGGAGACAATTCAATAGTTACACTGTATGACAACTGATTATATAAAATATATTATTCTATTAATGTTTATATTGTTTCCAAGGCAACAATGATTTAATTCAGTGAATACAAAGATTTCCCTCACAAACCACTTAAGGCATAAGTATCAGAAATTGAAGCAGACTTATCTCCAGACAGTTGACATTAAAAAAAAAGATAAAAATCTTGACAATTTCCATTATAACTATGCTAAATGTCCTAAAATATATGACTAGAAAGGCCAATGAAACAATAAAAAATACAGAAATAAATCCAATAGCATGTGGAAATTTAGCACTCAATAAATGTGGCATCTCAAATCAGTGAAGAATAGATGGACTGTCAATGAATGATGGTGGAGGGTACCTTGACAGCTATCTGAAAAAAGATAAAAATGAACCAATTATCTACATTATACGCAAGTAGAAGTGCAAACGAATCAAATTTATTTTTTAAAAAACAAAAACCACCCCTGGCTGGGTGGCTCAGTTGGTTGGAGCATGGTCCTGTATTGTGGTTTCAATCCCTGGTCAGGGTACATGCCTAGATGGTGGGTTCAATCCTCAGGTAAGAATTAAAAAAAATAATATAAGTAAATAAATAAATAAATAAAACCATATAAGTATTTAGAAAAATGAGGAAATTCCTTTATAACTGAGAGTGGGGAAAACTTGACTGAAAAATCAGAAACCCTAAGGAAGGACTGATAAATCTGACTATATAATAATAAATTACTTTCTACATGAAAAAGCACCAGAAGCAAAATAATAAAGACAAAGAACCAGAATAAAACACTGCACCTTGTATCACACAGAAAGTGTCAATGTACCTAATATACAAAATGTTTCTAAAAATATAACCTACAAACTCATAAAAAGATTAGTTATGAGCAGACAGTTCACAGAAACAAACATAAGAAAAGGTGTCCTACCTTATTTATAAGAAAAATACAAATTTAAACATATACTATTTTCACCTGGCAGACTGGCAAAACTTCTTGGATGACATTTTCTGTTCGACAGGCTATGGGGAAACCACCTCTCAAAAATTGCTGACAGGAATGTAAAATGGCCCTGCCCTTATAGAGAGCAGTTTAACAATATCTAGCAGAGATACATTTATGTATTTACCATCAACCCAGTAATCTCACTTACAGGAATATATCCCAATGATACACTAGCAAAAAATAAAAATAAAAATAAAAAAAATCATGTGCATACTACTACCCATAACTGCATTATTTGACATGCCAAAAGATCAAAACACAAATGGCCTCAATAGAATTTCAGTTGAATGAACTATTGCATATCTACACAACTATTAAAAAAATATTTCAATATACTTGAAGTAATCTCTGAGATATAGCGTTAAGTGAAAAAAGCAAGATGGAGAAAACCATACTATATGTACCATGCTACTGTGCATCTAAGAAAGGAGTGAGTACAATCTACACACACACACTTGGTTATAAAAAAGAAACGACCAGAAAATAATCAAAAGTGTTACACAGTAGGGAGAAAATGGTAGAGGACACATGGATAGAAACTAGACTGCTCTGGTTATACCTTATGTTTTAGACTTGACTTGGAGGTGAAAAACACCCTGGAAGTCAAAAGTCTTTGAAAAACAGCTCTCTAGTGCTCATACACTTACTGCCCCCTTTAGATCTATTTATCTCTAAGGATAACTCAAAATACATTTTAAACATTACCTTTTTCTTCAATTCTTCTTGTTCCTTCTTACTTAAAGTTCGTTTAGCTGTACTCATTTTTCCAATACTGAATGCTTTTAGTTTGTTTTCTAGAAGAGGCTATGAAAAGAAATAAAAAGCACACCTTTACATACACATTCTTAATGCTATCTATAACTCAACTGATATACCTCAACTGATAAATCAAATCTTCAGAACAGACAACTTAAAAAAAATTCATTGTAAAGAAGAAAAGTTGAGGGTACTCTAAGCATCAAGTGCCTGCCTACCCTGAGCTTAATTCTGAACTATTCATTAAATATCTACATTTGCTAGAAGAAGGTCAATAACATACAAAACCCATTTTTTTAAAAAAAGGTAAAAAGATTTCAAACTCATTCAACTAGCTTCTTGGCAGCAAGAATAAAAGTACTTGAGGAGGGAAAGCACAGATGTTTCTGAGCAAAAGAAGCAGAAATAAAAAAACATATTTCAAATAGGGAGAAGGAGGGAGGGATACATTTCCATGGTTCAGTAGCAGAAATGAAAATACCATCTATAACCACCAGTTCAGGTACTACAAATCATATCACTTCTTGTATAATTCAGTAAATCACTTCATTATTTTTTTCTTTCTGCTTTCAGTGCTTTCCCATTGTGTTTCCCCTGATATTTTCAGTACCCACCTCACCCCATAGTTATGACAATATTATTGACTGTATTTCCTATGCTGTACTCTATATCTCCATGACTATTTTATAACTACCAATTTGTACTCTTTAATCCCTTCAGCTTTTTCACCCAGTTCCCATCAATCTGTTCTCTGTACCTGAGTCTATTTCAATTTTGCCTGTTCATTTATTTTGTTATTTAGATTCCAGATGTAAGTGAAATCACGTGGTATTTGTCTTTCTCTGACTGATTTCACTGAGGATCATACCTTCTAGGTTCATCTATGCTGTCACAAATAATAAGATTTCATTCTTTTTTATGGCCAAGTAATATTTCACTGTATATATGTACCACAACTTTTTTATCCACTCATTCATCATCAGCAATACTGACATTTATGAACATAATAATTTCATTTTCTTTTGAGAAAACAGTATTTTAATGAACTTTTTATTCATGTAACTTAAAAGCAATTTCATTCTGAAAGATGGCTTGAATAAACTATAGGCCTTTAGTTCTTTAGTCAGTCATTTGATTGTTAGGATTTTGATTCATGACTTAAAAGAAATGTTAATTAAATACTACTTAAAATATTAATCTGCAATTGAAATATGAAGGCTTCTCTAGCACCTACTAAAATGAGAAGTTAACCAATTGCCAAAATTAAGACTTTATCAATCCCCAGTTATTAAATAAAAAGCCTTGCCCTTGAGGTATGCAGAATGAAAGAATAATATTGCCGCAAACTATTTTAAAGTTACATTAAAATCCCTTTGAAAAAAAAGAAGAGCAGTCTGTAACCCAAAAGTCAATATTGGGTTTCAGGAACAGATTCAAAATAATTTTCTCTTCCAGTTAGAAGGAAAAATGACTTTGCCATCATTTAATCAGCATCTTTGGTTTCAACTTCAAAAGTTTAGACAAATTATAAAAGTACATATCAATTCAATGAAAGACGTAATTTTACAAAACAAAATGTTTGGGCCGAATTTTATTTATATTGTAAGAGCCAAGTCCAAGATGGAAATGGTTAAGGAAATTAAGAAATGTTTACACAAAGAAATAATCATCCATTAAAAAGTTTATTTACAGAACGTTTGTGAAAATTTTAAAAATTAGAACTGAAAACAGAGTATTTTTAAGTATGTTCCTGTAAAACCGATCTCGCAAAGTAAAAATATTTTTGTGCTGAGAAACATTAAACAAGAAAAATCAAAAAGTATTATCAATGTTAATACTGGCTGGTGCTGATTATCTTCATTTTCCAAATTTAATCAAAGAAAATATTTACATTAAAAGAGGAGCACCTTTCAGACACATGCAGTAAAGACGTTCCTTCTCTGGGTTCTTGTATTGCCCTGGACAACACACCAACCAGAGTAAACAGCGCCTGTTGTGTTTGCTTCCCAGGGCAAGACTATAAGCTCCCCAAAGGCAAGAGCTGTGTTTTAATCATCTCTGTATTTCCAGTGAATGCCGTTTGGCACTTGGTTCAGTAAATGTTTGTTAGAAGGGAGGAAACAATAAATCTGACCATTAACTATTTTACATTTGAAACATTCCTTGGTTTTTTTAAACTGATAAGAACAGATACTACACTTGCTCTTAGCCAAAAGGCTGAGAAGCGATACTCCTTGGTTTTTTAAATAAAATTTTAAATTTTAAATAACTACTTCACTTATGAGTTAAAAAAAATTTCCTTGGATGAACTTAAGTTTTTCATTAACCCAAATACAACAAAGAATATACGATTTTCAAATAGTACAAAATGTAACAAGTACAAAATCAACTATCCAACCACCAAATTGAGGCACAGATTAAAATAATTAACTATACTTTCTTTAACACCTACTCTTGAGACATTCTGGTGAGGAGAATCACAAAGGCTTTCACGGGCACTTTCATTCCTATAATTATGTTTTCTTGGGCTCTTAGGTCGTGTCCGACTTGGCATATCACTATCTGAGGGTCCAGATGCATCCATCTTCAGGAAAAGGAAAACAAGTTTTAAAAAAATCATATATATAATATTGAAAAACAGAAATAACTCAAATGTCCAAATATTGAAAAACTTAATTATACACTATCAAAACTCTCATTCCTTAATATCACACGAATTTCATCAGAAAAATCTTCATGTATAGGGGAAGTCGGATTGCCCAAACACCCAAGTCTGATTAACCATACTTTGTCAGTTGTTCCTTGGAATAAAAATGGTATCCCATGAAAAAAGAAGCCCATTTCATATTTCAATTTAAACAATCCCACAAGTACTTTTCCTCAAGACAAATATACTTTGGTAAACTGACTTGCCTTATAAGAACTTCCCATTTCATTGCACACAACATTAAAAAGACTCATAAAAGGACAAGAACTAATATTAGTAATTTGATTGCTGAATCAGAAATGTTCTTAAGGGAAACTAGCATATTTCTACTGTGCCTGTTGGAAACAATACAATTACTGTGACATTTTGATAACACTGCCTTGATTCATGCTTAGGTGCCAACATTTTACCCATCAACTGCGTTTTCACCGAAAGTGCAAATATCAACACAGGGAAAGAGAGAAGGCTTAGTGTTATTGCAAAATAGTTTTAAATTTACAGATTCCCAGGAGGGTTCTCAGTGACTCTCAAGGTCTGAAAAACAATACTTTGAGTGCAGTTGTAATAACATATGTAAAGAATGTTTATTGCAGTACTGTTCAAAATATCAAAACCCTTTAAACAAAAAGTATATGCCCATCAACAGAGAAATACCTTAATAAATAACTGTACCTCCCTCTGTGGAATATTATGATGCTGTTAGAAAAACTAGACAAGAGCTATGCCTGCTTACATGCAGGGATGTCCAATACGTATACTGCGCAATGAGAAAAGAATAAGTGCATATAACACAATGCCATAGTCAATGTACAAGTATACACATTTATGTATGCACAGAATTTTATAAGCATGATTAAAAAAATAAGGAAATATATATACTAGGTTTCT
This sequence comes from Pteronotus mesoamericanus, assembly GCF_021234165.1. Taxonomy (NCBI): domain Eukaryota; kingdom Metazoa; phylum Chordata; class Mammalia; order Chiroptera; family Mormoopidae; genus Pteronotus; species Pteronotus mesoamericanus. The sequence continues at coordinate 9,092,950 of NW_026555265.1, read as the reverse complement.
AACATGGTTTGAAGGGCCAACTTAAGTCAATAAAACAAAAAAAAGGAGGACACCAAACAAAAATGGTGAAAGAAAATAGACATATATAATTGTATTTATTAAGTAAAATAAGGACAGAGATATAAACAAAAAGAAATTAAATTTTAAAGAAAAAAACAAAGACTGCCTCTTATACTCACATGTGCATCTGAAGATCCAGATGAATGAACATCTGATGATCTGGTCTGTAAGTACAAAAAATAAAAGTCAATGAATTGATTAGAAAAATGTCTTACTATGCTAACAAAACAAATATTTCTCATACTTAATTCAATTTTTCTCAGACTTAATTTTTCCAAACCTGTTAGCAATTCCTTCTCAGTTAATAAAACTAAACACGGGCAATCTCTAACTTACAAAAAGGTTGTGATCCATAATAAATGTGTATGTCCATTCTTTAAAATTCAGAGTAGGTATTTTCCAAAACCTGGTACAAACGATAGTCATAAGATACACTGTTCACTGCTGCAACACTGACCTATTAGCAACTTACTACACAACAAAGAAACCTCCCCTCCTTTCTTCAATCACCCGAAATCATATAAGTATAGTCTAATGGCGAGAAAATCCACATTTAAACCCTTGGTATCTAGCAAAAAGTACAAATTCAACTGCAGAAACTGTTCAAGAAGAACACAATCTTATTACCAAATCCCCAACAGGCATCCATTTGCAGCTTGTTTTAAAGGGGGCTGCCTCCACTTGGGCATGCCACTGTGGCTGACTATCGCACAAGCAAGAGTTCAGTCTTCCAGGCACAGCACTTCCCAGTATCAACTCTCGGAACCTCATCTTATTTTTTTTCTTAATTGATCTACAGTTCAGATTACACACAGTATACAACATTTATTGTTTTTTTACTATTCATCTAAGGACAAAGAAGCCAAACTGCAAAGCTACTTAAATAATAAGATTCATATGGATACACACAGTATTATCTTATCAGGTTTTCACACTCAACCAGTTTTTCCCTCTGAACTCCACTTTACTGGGTCCTAGTCAAAATCAGCCTGAAATAACTAAGCACCAAGATACCTCCCACCTCTATTCTATCCATTGTTTTTCTGTCCCCAACTTTTATTGTGATCCTCATTCACTTTCTTCTCCTGGCTAACCATGGCATGAAAGAAATTTTTTGATATTTAAATTAACCCTGTGGAACACACTTTGAAACACAATTTGAAATGTGCCCATTTGCAGACACTTAGAAATTAGAAAATTAAAGAGAATAAATAATTTCTCTTAGAAAAAACAAAAAGGTCACCAAAAGACAGAATGGTCTGGGGAAAAATATCAACTGCCTTCTGATGTAGCAATATTAACCTGCTAGGTAACAAAAATAATATCCTAATCATAACAGTAACAAAAAAATATAAAACAACTAGAAACCAACTAAAGAAAATGCACACAACCTGTGTGAAGAAAATAAAAACTATACATAGGATTCAGTTATTCAAGTCATCTTTTGAAAAGACTCATTATATTCCTGCATGGGAGAACTCACTATTAAGAAAATGTCCATTAATACCCAAATTTATTTACATACCTAATGCAATTTCATTCAACAGCTCTAAATCCCAAAGGGAAATCTTTGCAAAGGGGAGTGCCAAAAATAACTCTCAAGTTCAACCAGAAGAATAAGCATACAAGAGGAGCTAAGAATGCGTTCGCCTTCCATTTATTTTCTATTCCCCATATCCAAATCATTCCCAGGATTTAAAAATAACAGCATGGCTTTGGAGATGCATCGGCTGATTTCAATTAACCTAAGATGGCACTGATCATATTTACTGCAACCCAGGCATTTCCCATTGATATGGAAGTTAAATTCAAACAGTAATAAGATTTTAAAAGAATAGCCAACTTCTAAAGCTAGTGGTCCACGTAAACAGTAAATGCAAAGCTACTTCAGAAGCTGAGCCTCTCCTCCTTCTTAACCTGGAACTCAACTATACTGTTTGTCTTGCACTTAGGTTTTTATTTTCTTTTAAACTTACAAACAACAAATTAATGCTTAAAGATCTTCGGAAGTCTACAGCACAATTCCTCATCCAAATGAAAAGACCCAAAAGCAAGAAATGAAACATCAGAATAAGGAAGGTTTGAGGAAATGAAACAAACACAACAGAAATTTATCTCAGGGTAAGGAAAGCAGACAGTACAGGTGTGGGGAAGGATAGCAAGAAGATCCAAGAAGAAAAAGAATCATTCTGATGGCTGCTGAGGAGATAAAGGTGAAGCCAACTACAATTATGCCATATGACCCTGTAGCTTGGTGGCTGAGAATAAAAACTATTTTTTTCTTCCTGGCTGCTCCTACGCTAGTTCAGGTGAAAGGCCTCCACAACCCAAGTTTTCAAATTAGCAAGCTAACCACAGTAACATTCCCCCAACACTACCATTCTGTGTAGTCAACTCTCCATTCCCATTTGTCTCCCAAATGTCTTTCTCCTCTCATCTTCTAAAGCATCAACTTTTATCTGCACAAGTTTAACAATCTCTCCCATAGAAAGCAAATCAATACCTCTTTGTACAGAGAAGATCCCATTCTTCATCTTCAACCCTGATCCCTCTCATAGGTCCCAGTCTGCTCTCAACTACTCCTGCACATTTTCAACTCATGTCTGCAAGCTACTCAGATCCAGTATGTCTAAAATGCCTCAAAAACTCTTCTTGTCCTCTTGACCTTATCTCTGACAGTGGGTGGTCTGGCAGTAGTAAAATGTTAAAAGCACAAACCTGAAATCAGAATTTGTAATACTGGGCCTAGTTCCTTCATTGTAAAGTTTAATAGCACCTGCCTCGGGAATGCTGTGAAGGATAAATACAGATGAAGCACTCAGAACAGTGTTTGGTACATGTTTATTACCTAATCAGTAAGTGTAAGGCTGCAGAAACATTACAACAGGGTCATCCAGGACTCCTTCCTTATCCCCTGTAATCAACTGAGTCAAATTCTGTTCATTCTAGCTCTTCTACAAGGACCCCTTTTCCTATCTAAAGACACCATTGTGGTTTAGATCTTTGCTTTATTCACCCATTTACTGGGCAACCAGTTACTGGTACTCTGCCTTGCATTAGATATAAAGTAAAATAAGACACAGCTTCTGTCATTAGGAGCTAATAAAAAAAAAAACCCAAGTGAAAATGTGGCTATGCACTGGCAAATCTTAATGGAAGTGAGGAAGAGGTTAGAGAAAGCTTCCCAGAAAGGATCTGAAGTGAGATTTTTGAAGCAACCCTCAATAATCAGCACTGCAATATTCTTGCAGTGATTGGTCCTCCTCACTATCATATCCTTCCTAAGCTATACTCCCAGAATTGCTTTCTTAATGGACTTTCCTGTCTCAAACTTTCCATGGCCCTCTAATTTTATTCTGTAGCATTCAAAGCCCTCCACAATTTAGCTTAAACTTACCTTTCCATCTCTGCTCCTTATGTCATATGCAAGCACCTTACTAAACCAGACTACTTATCAATCCATTTCCCTGCAATTTCCTTTTTTTTTTACCTCACCCATCTTTTTTATACCGGCTATTCATAACCTTCAAAACTCTCCTTGTTCAAAAGGACTCAATCACTCAAGTTCCTCTATGCTCTTGGAAGACTCTCCTGCCCTGGAATTCAACCAGCTCTCACTTCTTTCTCTGAACTTTTAGGTACTTCTGACAGCTCTGCCTCGCACCATAATGTCAATCCTCTTCTTTCACTAACTGCATACTCCCCAGAAATGGGCAGGGTCTTATTTAATGTGTTTTTTCCCCCTCAGAATCAAGCACCAGATGGGCAATTGACAGATACTCAATATACTGGTTATTTAACCTGTTGCAACAAGTATCTATACAACAAAACTGCACTCCACACTATCAACATACTATGCTGTCCCCTCACTAACATGGAGCCGCTTCCTGGCTTCAAACCACTCTCCAAGCCAAAACAAGATTCACCTCTCAAAAAAGCTCTAAGATCACTGAGACATATACCATGTACAATAAAGTTACATAACAAATGTGAGATTATTTTTTAAATTACATCCAAAACACTAGCAATTCACGAAAAGTTGTAACTACATTTTGAATGTCCTGTAATTTACCTAAACTGAGGAAGGGTCTAGTGAAAAATATTTAATTCCACAGAGCCTTTTAACAGTACAAAATAGTCTCAAGTGCTGTACACAAATGTATCTTGCTTTCAAAAAAGTTATTTCAACAAAATACCTAGAGTAATAAAATGTTAAAGCTACTTAATACTAGCATAAAAGAAAAATTATTTCTAATATCAATGTTTTTGAGTTTACTATCCTTTAGCAAGTTTTTATTTTTCTTTCAAAATTGATGCTCTTTGTAAAGAGAGGCAGGAGTCTTCAACTTGCATTCCAAATGGGATGCAGTAAAGCAAATGGGTATCTTTTACAGGGTTACACATCTTCAGGCACCACAAAAGAACATGTACCTACACAGTAATAAATACCTAAGGATCACCAGCCAGCCTCTAATGGGACCCTAATTTTACTTATTTCTTACAAGTGAAATATCTGTAGAAAATTATCAATCAAAATTTTTCCCCAAGCAACTTAGCACTGAATGTCAAGAAAGCCAGCAGTATTTTCTTTATTTACCCACCTAAACGAATTTTTGACAATATAGCAAAAAATGAGCATTGTAGGAGGACAATAACAGGGCACATGATTCAGTATTAGTATTATTACCAGAAAAGAACATGCAGAGGAAAGAAAATATCACATTCTCCTCATATCCTCATTTTTGCTCAGCAAGCAAAAAAATCTTAAAATTAAAATAATAATTTGATAAATTCTAAGGACACATGTTTAACAAGGTTATTAACAAATAATTATAGGCTCTTTCTTTGTCTCTCCTGTCAAAAATCAGAGCTACAACATGGCATCAATGCCACTCTCCCCCAAAGTAATATTTTAGTCCAGTGATAAACAGGAATAATGCATAGGAAAATTTTAGCCCATTCCTAAAACATTTACTGAATTTCTATTTGCCAGGGTTTAAAAGGAAAAGCATAGCAAAATTACACAGAAAATAAAAGGTCACGGGATCTCTTCACTGGGGACAACTACACATAAAGGTAAGTCATTTGACTACGCATACATAAAATGTAATTTTTAAAGCTCGAAGAAATTGTAGAGGTTATCTAACTTCATCTAATCAAGACACGTCAAATTATTTTGCCATTATCAATGGCAAGAATCTTGCATGTTGTATCTTTTCAACTTAAAATTTTCCTCAATGTCTAGAAATATGATTTACAAACATCCCTCCCCATATCAATGTGAACTTAAGTATCAAAAAATAAGCATGAAACAGAAGAAACTTTTCACTCCATCTGTACTGTACAATGTCACTCATCTACTGTAACCAGAGAAGGGGAAATCGAACCAGAAATCAAAGGCTAGAAATTCCAAATACTGTAGTATTAGCCAAAATGATCTGATACTCTCTTCAATAATTTATGGACGTGTTAAAAATAAAAAGCAATTATCTAGAAAGTCATTATGATAATCAATGACTTATCTCAGGTTTAGACTTTATCCTGACATTCTGATAAGTACTTTTAATTTCCCCTAAGAATAAAAAGGGAAAGGAACTAATATTATTATGCGCTTTATAGACATTAACTCTTTTAATCCGTGCATCAACCCTGTATAAAAGGGATTCTATCCATATCACAAAAGAGGAAATCGAGACTCAAGAGTTTACACAATCTGCCTTAAAATTACAAGTATAATTAAATGCCGAGGCAGGCTCTGAATCCAAATGTAGTTTATTTGTTATCAAAATCCAACATCTTTCCACATTACGCAGCCTCCACATTGAGAAAGCCACATCGGTATCATCTGAATCCTGAGATACTGACTCCTTTTACAGACATCAGTAGAAAATCTCTTAAGGGCATCAACTGATGGTTAATCTAAAGCAATACATTTAAAAAGATTTATTAATGGAAGACCCAACAATTTAATTATAGGTAACAGTCTCACATAGCCATGGAAAGTAGTATTATATAAGACTGAACATGGACATTAAAATGTTTTCAATGTATCCAAGGCCTCAAAATAGGAAATACTTAAAATATTACTTTTAGAAAAAACAAAAATTGCGAGGCTTATGTGTGAATTATTATGGATTTAACTTGCTTTAGTCTTAAATCCATTGAGAGGAAGTGGGTTCGGAAGGTACCCATCAATTCATCGCCCTATACTCCCCAGCGGGAAATGTACCACGGAAGGAAGAAAATGACAGAGTAAAGGCAAAATGTAAAGCACCCAAAACTGGCCCTCCACAATAGTTTCTACATAACTAAAGGATGCCTGGTAAAGGCATGCATTACTAATTACGAACTATGTGAACATCATTCACCAAAGGGCATCAAATACGGTTTATTAGAAACTGAGACAGCAAGTACAAAACGGGTTATTATGTTGTCAAAACAAACTGTAAATGCAAGGCTCGCCCTAACTTCCTAATAACCGACTTATAATCACACTCACTCTAGATGTAACAGCCCTTAGAACCTTTAAGGGTTACACAACTTCTTACATCACCATAAGAAAGCTTAACAACTACGCCGGGCTGTACCTATTACTTTTCGTATCGTTTTCGAGATGGAAGAACTCAAAGAAAACACGATTAAATGAACCGCCCACGATGGCAGCTAAGACCTGATGCTGCTAAACACACCTGATACTAAACTACTTTCACGGCTCGATGGTTCCACAATACGTGCACACGGTTGCCTGCTACCTCAACAGCACTGTACTAATAATCTAAGGTGGCTTCCAAGTACAGGGAAGTTCCCCTTCCATTGAAAAGACACAAAAACGCAGGAGACCCGGAGTCCTCGAATAGGCGCCCAGGAATGAAGTGCTCATTTTGCACTTCCTCTGGAATGAGATAAGACCACGTGTGGAGCGCAGAGCAGTAACCCAAGCGGCGCAGCACTGCGAAGGAGAGCCCCGCCGCCTCTGCACTTCCCTCCCCGCGTCCGTCCACTATTGGTCCTCCCCTCACAACTGGCGGCCCTACAAGTTATTTATTCCCATGAGGGCACGAAGGAAATTGAGGGAGGCCGGAAGCGTGAGATCCAAAGCGAAAGAAACCAGAAAAGAGGAGCATAGACTTTATCACAGGGAAGCGATTCCCGCCTACCCCAGGCGCTGACCCGTGGCCTCAGCGCAACAAGGTGAGACACAGGAGCGCGTTTTCACCGCTTCAGATCTCCATCTAAATCCTTGATTTCACTCCAGTGTCAAGCGCGGGCCGAAATATTGAGGGAAGCCACCCTACCCCAGGGCCCGCCAGTCTCGAGCCAAATCCGGGCTGGGACTAAGGGAAGATACCAGGCCTCTCAATCTGCGCATAACCGTGCGTCCGCACGCCGGCCTACAACCGCGAACAGAACGCGGACTCCCACCCAGCCTACTCTCGCAGGCCAAAAGCGTCTGCACGCCCCAGACGACCGTGAGAGACTCACTGACTTACGAAGCCCTTTATGAAATTACCTTTGAACTGGCCTTCTGAGACCCGCTTGGCGTTTTGTCCGCCATCTTGAGCTTTGCCCCTCCTTCGGCGGTGGCAGCAGCAGCAGCAGCAGCAGCACGAGCGAGTCGAGAGCCGAGAGAGTGGATCACAGCCGAGCCCGCCAGAGCGCCTGCAAGGCTGCATAGTCAACTACCGAGAAAGGGAAAGCAAGCTCGTGCTCCTGAGACTTCCGGCGTCTCGATTTCCCTGGCCCCGCCCACTACACTGGTTCTTCTGGTTGTCTGGGTTGCTGGGCGTGTTTTTGGACCCGGAAATTTAGAGCATCTTCTAGTCCTGGCTTTCAGAGCCAGGTGATACTTAACTCTTTTTCAAGCTCCAACCCACGATAGGTGCGAGCCAGCTGTGTTTCCTGGCGAGGAGGGAACGTCTCCTTAAAGAAAAAAACGCACTGACCACCGGGGCAGGATTTTACCTCAACTGAGAAAATAAGTCTGGAGCGAACTCGGGGACCCAGCGATCCATGAGCAATGACCTTGTTCGCACCACCGTGGTAGATCACACACTCGTGGGAAACTTACAATCTGTTCAAGGTATTTGAATATAGGTATTTGTGCCCAGAAAGCGGAAATGAAGAGCATTTGACCCAATCTGAGATTCCGGCAATGAAGGTATCCGATAGACTCCGTTTAGGGCGTCTGCAGAATGAGTAGGCACCTGCAGAGAGAGAATGTATGAGAGGAAATCATAAATACACTATTCTAAATCCAGCATACATGGAAATTATATTTAAGAATTACATTTTTTAGCTGTTTTCATGTTTAATCACAGAAGTGGAAGGGAAATCACAAAGGGAATAGTTGAAACGAAGGAAAGTCTTGTGGCATGAATCAGTAGGCCTCTGTGTAGTCCCCGTTTTATTAGACCTGATGCAGGGATGGATGTGGCTGATCTAATGGGGAGCATTAATGATTGAGTGGGGAGCAAGTTCACACAGGGCCCTGAGGCAACCAATGTGCTTAGTAGTTAGGATTCTGTTCTGAGGATAGAGTGGCCAGCAACAGGGGTAAATAGGACTGTGACATGGTCAGATTTTAAGTTTTAAAAGATGGCACTGAAGACTGAGGGAAGGGAGGAAGAAGACAAGTTCACAACCTTCTCTCCCTAATTCATTTATGCAAAATATTTTTGAGAACTTTTTGTGTATAAAAGCATGCCCGAAGTGTTGAAGCTTAAAGAGACAAGTAAAAGATACATTGTCTTTATATGATCAAAATTTAATGAGGATTGGGCAAGAGAAGGGAACAGCACACTAACACTAAGCAGAATTAAATTGATGCTGCAGGTAAGGATAATTAGCTGTGGGATCTCTGACAGAATCATCCGCTGAAAGGGCGGAGTGGGATTTGCTGTGCCTAGTCATGCTCAGGCAATGCTGCAGGCTGATTTTGTCTCTTATAAAGTGAATGTAGGCACGCTTTTTATTCAAATCCCTAAAGTCCTACTTCCCATAAAAATAATTTTTACTAAATGTTTACCCCAAAAGTTAAAAATAAAGTTAATGCAGACTTCTTCCCTCTCTTCTTCATACAAGAAAGCCCCAAAGAAAGTCGGGCTAATGTTACCTTACTAGAAGTAATACATAGGCCTTTATTAAGGCCTGATTAAGCCTACTTTTAAAAACTCACAGTCACGGCAATGAGCAGAGTTCTCCTGAATATATATTAAAATCATGAAATCTTGACCCTATTATTCAAACTACAAATTAAGGAGGATGAACTAGCACGAATGTACAAGTGGAATTTTACAGAACCTGAAATTTTAATTAGATTCACAATTACTGTTGCCAAGGGACTACACATAAATAGTAAGGAAATCATACAATTTACTGCAATTACTACTTTTTCACAATCACATATAGTCCAAGGATGGGCTAGGGACATGTTGAAAGTAATAAAAATTGTTATTTTAGCTATAATCCTTGTGGGAAGATTGCCCTTACTGTGTAGCAATTGTAAAAATAAGATAATGAGCCCAGGCCAGGTGGTTCACTTGGTTAGAGTGTCACCTCAAGCACCAAAATGTGGTGCATTCCATTCCTGGTCAGGGTACTTGCCTAGGTATCAGGTTTGATACCTGGTTCGAGCACCTATGGGAGGCAAATGATCCACGTTTCTCTCTCACGTCCATGGTTGTGCGTATGTGTGTGTGTGCCTCTGACTCTCCCTCCTTCCTGTCTCTCTGTTCAAAAAAAAAAACCTATAAACATATCCTCAGGTGAGAGGGAGAAAGATAACTAAACCTAGCATGGTTCAGATGGAGTATTGTGGAAATGGGTATTCCTAAGTGAGTCAGTATGTTGTATGTGTGTGTGTGTGTGACAAAGACAAAGGAGGACTTAAGTTGACCACGGGCAAGTCATGACAACTAGCAGAAGGCAGCAACTAGGGAGTTCTTACCATAGCCCAGCTGTCGAAAGGTGGGCTTGGCTTGGAGCACCCACAGATCAGACCTCACTTAGCCTGTGCCCTGCCTTTCACCATTGGGGAACCTAAATATCCCTATGAAAACTGAAACTCTTGAGACAAGACCAGGTAATTAAAAGGCTGGGTGGAGTATGTACTTATGAAGAGAAAATGAACAAGACTATTATCTCTTACCAATTTTATTTGGTTGCCAATAACAGAAGTCCAACTTGTAGTGGTCTCAAACACATACGGCTTGATTTTCACATTCCTGTCATGGTAAGTCTTTTTATCAGAGAACATGGCGTACTTTTCTTTTTCAAGTTTTATTTATTTCCTTTACATTGCTTTTGTACATTTCTTGTTACCTTTTATTGTTTCTGTTGTTAAAATAGAGTAATTTTTTCCATTATTTATATGTGCAAAGTAATTGTTTATACATTGATTACTATATATCAGTGTTGTACCCAGCTATTTCTCTGAATTCTTTTATTATTTGTGTAGTTTTTTAGTTTTTTCTCTTGGGCTTTCAGGTATACAATCATATTATTTGCACATAACTAAAAATTTACCTCCTCTTGTCCATTTTTTGTATCTTTTGGGGGTTTTTTTCTTGTGTAATGACATTAGCCAGTACCTTCAGCATAACAACAAGAGTGTACTGATGATATACTTGTCTTATTCCCGACTTTAATGAGAATGTTTATAGTGTCCTCATGAGGTTGAGGCTGACCTTTGGGATTTAGGTTGAATTATATATTAAGTTTTTAGCTAATTTTGGAACTGAATATACAGAATTTTAAATTCTCATAGAAAACTCAAGGACTCTGAGATATGCCAAAGAATGCCGAAGGTTAGACAGCCCTGTTAGAGAAACACAGTATGGACTTGTGTTAAGAAAAACCAGTACAACTTCATGACTTGGGAAAATAAGGAACAAATTAGAAATATCCTGCTCTGCGCACCAAGGAGAATGGGCAGAGGGAAGGGCTCATTAGGGGGAGGACAGGTAAAAACCTGTATGAGTGGCCTGTAGGCTGCCATGGCAAGTTACCACCAAGTTAGCGATTTATACCACAGTATATCTCATATATAACATGTGTATCATCTGTAATATATGTTTATTACATTACAAATTGATGATCTTAGTTCTCAAGGTCAGAAGTCCAAATGTACCTGCAGTCCTGTTCATTTTGGAGGCTCTAGAGGAGAATCCAGTTCCTCGCCTTTTCCAGCCTCCAGAGTTCTCTGGCTCATGGTCCGCTCCTTCATCTTCACAGCCAGCAACATAGCATTTTCTCTTCTCTGACCTCTGCTTCCATCCTTGTGTCTGCTCTCTAACTCTACTTCCTCTCCCTGCTAAAGGACCCTGTGATGACTTTGGGCTCACCCTGGCAATCCAGGATAATCACCCCATCTCAAGAGCCTTAACTTAATCACACCCTCAAAGTCCCTTTGCCATGTAAACTAACATATTCAAAAGGTTCCATGGACATCTTTGGAGGGCTATTATTTACAGACCACAGGATCTAAAATGAACTTTCTACTTCAGTGTTTTTTCCCCTGGCTGACAGGCACAGCTTTGATCCTACTGGAAAACTTACATGGGAATGGTCCTAATAAATAAGGTTGTCTCGGATCAACTGGGTTCTGAAATTGTTCCTGGGGAATTCAGTGGGTAGATGGTGTGGTTCCAGGGAGGATGGGATGAAACGGATCTCTGTTGTCAGATTACTTACAGGGTGCAAAGGAGACAGATGTGTCACAATCAGAATGTAATCAATAAAAACAACTTTTAGTCCAATTTGTTAACTGCTGTATCTGCAGTGCCTACAACAGAATAAGCACCATGCAGGCACTCAGATATGTGTTAATGAATAAAATCTACATCAGAGGCATGTTTAGGGGAGCATAAAAGATTGGTACAGCATAGGAGAAGTCAGGGAGGACCTCATGGAGGATGCCATAGAACTTCTGATGGGGGTGTATTCTGTTCGCAAGGTTTTGCTGCTGGGAATACTCCCAGGAGTCACTAGAAGCTGCTCAGAGAGCAGGAGAGAAAACTTAGCACAGTGTTGTCTCATTTTAAGAAAGTGCAAATCCTCTTAATTTTGAACAGATTTGAAAGTCTCCCTTCTGTACAAAATTTAAAATAATGTGAATGTCCCAACCCCAATTTAAAAAATTTTTTTCAAGAATTGTGTAATTTTGGGAGTGCTCTTCTAGTTGCTAGATGGGATGCAGCCCAGTTTGTGAATCATTTATAAAGCCAATTAGATCTTCAAATTAAAAAAAAAAAAAACCAATTATGTAATAGCTTCATAGGCAGGCTCCCAGGACTGCAAAGGTCATTTATTATTTTGCCACGTGGCGGCGCTGCTACCACTGGTAAACAAAAAACACCTGCCATCCTTTACTGGTAGCCAGTGAACACACACGGAACTTCTGTGAATGATCTTAGGACTCTTGTCACATTGATTTTTACAATTAAAAGTATAATATCCTGTCATTGTTGACCAAGTTTTCGTTGAGCAATTGTGCTAGTGCCGGTGCTGGAAAATGTACTAAAAAATCATTTAGAAGGGGAAATCAAATATGAAAAAAGTGTAGTGTACTGTGTGGTTCATTTAGGAAAGAACAGTCCACAAACTATAAGAGATAATAAAAATATTAGAGCTCTCAAGCTTGTTCTGCTTCTCCAGGAGGGCAGGGACAGGGCTGAATCCCAGCACATATTAGCATGTCTGGCACATAGCAGGCACCAGTAAACATTTGTGAAGTAAACAATAAATAAACATGGAGATGGCAATCTTGCAGCTCCCACCTATATGAAACATTCTGGTTCACCGGACACAAAAACTAAGAAAAAGTTTCTGGAACTGAATTCCAAAATTGCAGCTGTGAACTTCTGAATAGTCCAGCCCAGGTTAGCTGTCCATGCCCAGTCTAATCAACTGTGCCCAGGGAAATGGCTCCAGAAGGTTACCATGGATGAATGAAGATTTGGGGGAGGGGGAGGCGTGAGCCCAAACTAGCTGTATAGTGTATGAGTAATGGGTCTCAGACACATATACACTTATTTTTCAAATTTTTAGAGTTACTGCTATGACAGGATATAATTTGTTTTCTTGTGATAAAGATAATACAAAATTTGCCACTTTCACCACTTGTAAATGTACAGTGTAGTGGCATGAAGAATATTCACATTGCTGTACAAAATTATCACCACCAGCCATCTCCAGAACTTTTTCATCTTCCCAAACTAAAACTCTGTACTTATTAAACACTCACTTGGCATTGTTCCCCCTTCCTTGCCCACAGTCCCAGGAACCCACCATTCTAACTCTCTGTCTCTATAAATATGACTACTCTATGTATCCCACATAAGTGAAATCATACAGTGTTGGTCCTTTTGTGACTGGCTTATTTCACTTAGCACAATGTCTTCAAATTTCATCTGTGATGTAGCATATGTGAGAACTTCCTTCCTTTTTCAGGTTAAATAATATTCTATTGTATGTCTATGCCACAATTTGTTTATCCATTCATGCAAGGAACACTTGGGTTGCTTCCAGCTCTTGGCTGTTGTGAATTGTGCTGCTATGAATATTATCAAAGCATTTTTTAATTCACAGCAGCTTTTTGTCATTATGCAAACTCTCAACCAATGGTCCTGAAAGTATACCTCCTGTCATGTGGGGATCAGCAGAAAAACTGGCACTGCAGATGTCCTCATGCTTGACATCTTCAAATCTAGGAGTCTGTTCGAGGGAGAGAAATCAGTATGATGGTGCATCTGGAAATCAAGTCCTGGAAAGAAGAGATGATGCAAAATTAAGTCAGCAGCCTGGAGAAGAGCAGACTTGAGGAAACTATGTAAGCTGTTTATGAGGAACAAAGCCTTCTTCCCTCCCTACCGCTCCAATCTATCTTAATGAAGTAAGTATTTCTCTGTGAAAATACACAGAAGCTGACTGATCATAGAAAAGACTCTAGAATTTGGAGGGGAGTTGGAGGAGAGCTATAATGTGGCTCTAAGACTTCTTTTACCCCACTTTTTATTTTATTTTACTATTTTATTTTATTTTATTTTATTTTATTTTATTTTATTTTATTTTATTTTATTTTGGTGGGGTGCCAAATTACTTTATTTAAAGGAACAGTACAAATGAAAGACATGAGCGGATGATTTGGTACCATTTATAGAAAAGGTACAGGTTATTCCAAAATGCATGTACTGCTTTGGTGACTGCAAGTAACCCCCATGGTTATGAGAAGCCAGCCTGAGGCTAAGCTGTCTTCACTGCCTCCTACAGTGTTCTGGTCAAAGAGATACTCTGCCATGCCAGCTTCCTGCGCAAATTGGTTATGTGGTCACCCAATCCTTTGATGGATTTCACCTGCTCGTACAGGTAGTCTCAGTGAAGTCATGTAAATGGGGATCATTTTTGTCAGTGGCCAGTTTATACAAGTCCAGTAGTGACTGATTCACACTTTTCCCCAAGTGTAACACATGCTCCATTGCATTCAGCCCATTCTCCTGGTCATCATCATCTGGTTTCTTGATATCCTGAAGGAAGATTCTGCTACCTCATTGGTTCTGCAGTTTCATCAGTTTCTCACCATGTTCCCTTTCCTCATGAGACTGGTGAAGAAAGTATTTGGCCAAGTTATTCAAAGCCATGGCATGGCAAAGTAGTAGGACTGGGTAGTTAGATGTAGGAAGTATGAGCTCCAGGTTGATCTGGCAGCTGGTGGTGGCCTCTGAGTCGTAGCAGCAGCTCTGGCACACCTGGGAGGGGACTGGAGTAGTGGTGGAGACTTGAGGGCCCCAGGGCACTGTGAGGAGGGGGAGGGGGGCTGCACCTGGACACCAGCTGGGTTGAGCACAGGTTCCATGCAAGCACTGTAAAGCAGGAAACTGCATGGCTCTCAGCAGACTCTCTCTGTCTTTCTAATGCTTGACGTATCAGCAGAAAAGACAAAAATGACCAAAGCTGTAGTTTCCAAAGTAAATAATTCAATATAAACTTAGTTTGCTGTTTGTTAGTATCATATCCCCCAGATGCAGTTGCGATCCGATAAGCTGTGTGCTGTTAGCCACACAAGCCTCAGCAGGGCAGGTATTCTCTGAGATTGTAGTGACAAGAGCCAAAGCAGATCATCAGTATACTGGGGCTTAAACTCTGAAGTCCCTCATTTGTATATGATGCCACCAAAATAGTAAATCCAAAACAAATTAGCCAATAGAGGAGTCTAATAGAGTAATTTTTAGTTACTAAAAATTAATGACTCCAATTTGTGCCACTTATTAGACTTTGGTTTTTAGTTTTTGTCCAGTTTCTCTTTTTCTTTTTCGTTAAAATTTATGGGGGGGGGGGAATACCTCAAGAAGCTGTGGTACAGTAGACAAATCTTATACTTTGGGGCTGGAAAATAAACAGGTACAATCTCCTCTGGTTGGCCACTCAGCCAGTTATCAAAATGTCAAGTGCACCTACCCTTTGACTCAGCAACTCTGCTTGTAGGAATTTACCATCCAGATCATTCTCACACCAATAATGAATGTGTACAGCAAGTCATTGCAGCAAAAGATTAAAAATGCCCTAACCATTTGTCCATCGATAAGGGACTATTTAATAATGCATGGCACATTCAAAGAATGCTCAGTGTATAAGTGGGGCTGAAATGCTCAGCCAGTGGTATAAGACTAAGAGGTCTTTACTTAGAAATTGCTCCAGTGTACACTGCTGCTTGACAAAAGCATCGTAGGAACCTTTATGTTTCCCCCTAAAAGGCGCCTCGAGTTAGAAATACATCATACACCTGTGTTAGGCCGCTTCCAAGATGACCTCCAATGATCTCTCGGCCCTGATAACCATGTCCTATGATCCCCCCAGCCCCCCGCCACTTGAGTGTGGGTCCAATCGAGTGACGGGCTTCCAATGAAAAGAATACAGCAACAATAAGAAGATGCCACATCTGAGATTTGGTTATTAAAAAACTTTGGCTTCTTGTCTTCCTTGATTTTTCTAGCTCTTCTCACCTGTTCGTTCTAATGAAGTAAGTCATCATTGCTATGCAGTTCCCAGTGGAGAGGCCCACATGGCGAGGAACTGAGGGAGGCCTCAGGCCAAAAGCCAGTTAAAGAATTGAGGCCGTTAGTCCAACAGCTTGTGAGAAACTAAATCCTGCCAATGCCCCTTAAGTGAACTTGAAAGCAAATCCTCCTAAGTGGAGTTGTGAGGTGACTGCAGCCCCAGCAACAGCTGACAACAGCCTTGTGAAAGGCCCTGAGCCAGATGCTCAGGTAAGCCACTGGATTGCTCTTCACAGAAAGTGTGAGATAATAAATGTTTGTTGTTTCAAACCACTGAGTTTTGGGGCAATTTGTTACACAGCAGTAGATAACTAGTACAAGATGTATGTTTATGTGATATGCAGGGTCAGGCAGAAGTAACACATGCTTGAATGTGGTTGGTAGGATATGTGATTGTGTCACACGAGATTGACAGCAATTTGAACATTTCACTTAAAATGTCATATGGTGTGCTTGAGTGTGATATTGTTAGGTTACAGAATTATATGCTTACGATTTTATAATAAAAAGAGGGTGTTATTTGTGCCATACCCTGCTGTCTTTAAGAACTGGCCACCGTGCTTGCCACTAGGGAAGTAAACTTAAAATTTAGGGAATCAGAGGTGGAAAGAAATTTACTTTTTACTATATACCCTTTGATCTATTTGAATATAATGTTTATTCAACAAATGACATTTTTACTATCACTAAACAAGTTCATCATCACCAAGCAATTATACGATATGCTACAGGGAATTATGTAACAAAAAGAAGATCAAAACAATGAACATTAAAATAGCAATAAATTCATAACTGTCAACAACTGAATTAAAAAACCAAACTAAGCAAACAAGCGGAACAGGAACAGAGTCATAGTATATTTTTTTTTAAAGTTCAGAGGTAAGACTGTTTCAGGATTTGTCGGTTTAAAGGCTCAGTTTCATCAGCACCCAGGTTCTTTTCCCTCTTTCTGCTCTACCATCTTCAGTGGTTGAGCCCACTTCTCAGCTACACAATGGCTACTGCAGCTCCCAGCATCACACAAGAGGAAGAAGTGTCCCTTTCTTCCTAAAAGCTTATGTATCTTTTTTTTTTAAAGACTGATTAAAAAAAAAAAACCTTCCTAGAAGCCACCCTGGTAGATTTCCCTTCAGTCTCATTGGCCAGAAATGGGTTGGTGCCCAGCTGTAAACCAACTATGGCAAGAGAGTAAGATGACTGTGGTTGGTTTATGTGGAGAACATGGTTGACTAGGGGGTCATTATCTGCATAAAGTCTGGGTTCTACTAAAAAGAAGAAAGAGGGTGCATAGTAAGAACAGTCTCCATTGTGAAGGCTTTGGCTTACTGTTTTATTTTTTTTACTATTCAGCTAAATTACATATATTTTAATTAGGAAACACTATATCATTTTCAGCATCTGGAGATGTCTTTTTTTTTTAATTATCACACATGTGACCTAAATCTAGCTTAGAACATGGATTTTTAAAACTTTGAGCATTGGTACTACTAGGTTTGTTATTTGGGAAAGGTATGTGGGATCTGAATGAGAAAATTAGGCAGTTACACCTAGAACCATGCCAGTGTTTGCTAAGAGACAGAGATGATGAATTTTTTTCTCCTTTCCCAGTCGGTCAGGACTCTTCAGTGAACTTGAAAGACAAGCAGACCAGGAGCTGACAAACTGAGCACGTTAGAAAGGAAACATAAGGCTCTCAAGCCAGATAGACGTATTGAAATCCTAGCTCTACCATATAACAACACATGAACCTTCGACAATGAAATTAAATTTTCTAGGCCTGTTTCCTTATGTGTAAAATAGAGATAGTAATTCTGAACTTGCAGGTTTCTGAGCAGTTATGTGAGAATATAAAATAAAAGCATATGGTTGAATGCCTAGAACTAAGAAAATATCAACCCTCATGTCATAGTAAAAAGTAAACAAAAAACAGTTGTAATAGCACACAAACTGACAGATTACCCAATGGAATAGAAGAAAGATCTCTAACATAGTACCATTTGCACAAGAGAACTTAATACACAACAAGGTGTCACCATAAACCAATGGGGGAAAGGATGAAGTGTGCAACAGTGGTGTTAGAAAGACTGACTCCCTCTGAAGAAAAAGAAAACCTAGACCCTATCCAGCACCGTGCACCAAAGCAGGGTCATGGAACCATAATGTTGTGGTTGAAAAGGCCCTTTTGAAAATGTGCTTTCCAAGCTAGCAGAATAAACGAAAGATGTAATTTTCTAAGAACTCTATAAAAAAGATGAAAGACAGTTTAGGAAGATCTCTTCATGACCCTAGGAGTTGAAAGCGCTTCTTAAAACTTCACAAACACAAACCATTAGGCAAAACGTTGATGCATTTGATTACATAAAAAATTAAGGTCACATGGATAAAAATCATTACAGAATAGTAGAAGATATTTGTAGTATCTAAAAATGGAAATGTATTAATATCTAGAATATACAAGGATTAAAAATCATCAAGAAAAAGATAGCAACTTGAAGAAGAGGAAGCCCAAAGTCCACCAAGCATATGAAGAGATACTCAATTTCATTTATAATCCTAAAGAAATCCAAATTAAACAATGCCATTTTTGCCTTTATAGCTACCTATAAGATGGGTAAAAATTATAAAGCTTAATAATACCAAGCGTTAGTGGGAATGTGAGCTATATCATGCCCTGCTGATGGGGAGCTACCACACCTACTGCTGTATAACAAAACACCCAAAACTTAGTACCTCAGTACAACAATCATTTAATTTAGCTCATGATTTTGTGTTTTCAAAATTTGCCAGGTAGTCCAGTCTTCTGATATCGTGACTCAACCCACTCTGAGCCAAAAGTCCAGTCCTGTCGGAAATAAGTGCTCTCAGAAGATAGCCTCCCAGCTCTGCAGAGGCTTCCAGAGCTCATGAAAGAGACCCTGGTTTACCATGACCAGGCCCAAGGATACTTTGCAAATGAAGGACCTTGACCATCATACTCTGTGACAGTTTTTGAAAATTTTCTGTGAATTCAGATCATTTACTAAAATCATTCATTCTTTCATTAACCAGTTCCGATGGCTATTCACCTTATAATGCATCCTTTTTTCTTTCATGGGCAAATTACAATAAAATCCAAGTTTCATTTTCCACTTCCAATTCAGTGAAGTTATCCACATAACTAAATCTAGACCTTGGAGACTCACATTTGATCTTTGTATTTGGCTTCAGGAAAGTGGATAGCAAAGCAAATTAAATACATTTTTTATCATTTTCTTCCTTAGTTGTTATTTGTTTCTGATTTAATAAATGTACCTACCATAAGAGTAATGGGCTGAATGTTTGTGTCCTCCCAAAATTCCTACTTGAAAATCCTGACCTTCAATGGATAGTATTAGGAGGTGGGGCCTTTGGGAGGTAAACAGGTCATGAGAGCCAAGCCCTCCTGAATGTGATTAGTACCTTTAAACACGACACCCAGAAAACTCTTTCACTCCTTCCACCCTGCAAGGGCAGCACACAGGCAGCTGTTTATGAACCAGACACAAATCTGCTAGATTTGATCTTAGACTTCCAAGCCTCCAGAACCATGAGAAATAAACATTTGTTGTTTAAGCAACCCACTCCATGGTGTTTTTGTTATAGTAGCTCTAATGGACTAAGGTATCTACTATGTTTATACAGAGTTTTCACTCAGATTTTAAAAACACAGAAGTCCTTGATTTTTTGAGTTTAATAAATAGAGGGTACATTGCATTGAGTGCTCAGGGTTTTGTTTTGTTTTTTCCAGTTCTGTATAATTTAAATGTATATTTCAAGAAAATGTCAAAGAATAGGAGAACTTTGATTTTTCCATGTGTTTTTTTAAAACTCATTAACTTGATAAATGGTTTAAGTATGATAAAAGGGACAAAATAGAGGGAAAAATCAAAATCCATAAATCCTAAAAATTAGCCCTGGCCAGTGTGGGTCAGATGGTTGGAGCGTCCTCCTGTAAGCAAAAGATTGTGGGTTCAATTCCTGGTCAGGGCACTTACCTAGATTGTGGGTTCGATCCCCAGGCCATGTATGTGCCTGTGATCCCTGGTCTGGGCACTTATGAAGTCAACCAATCAGTGTGTGCTTCTCTCTCGCATTGATGTTTCTCTCTCTTCCTCCTTCTCCTCTAAAAAGCAATGAAAAATAATGTCCTTGGGTAAGGATTAAAGAAAAAAAATTAGTAAATCCAGATACTGTACTTGACAAATAAATAAATACAAAAATATTTCTCTTCAATAACTAAGTGGAAATACTGTAACTCACTCTAAGAAGCAAAAAGAGAATTGCAGAACCAGGGAAGGCATATACTGTGAACTGTTGGCAAAAGAAACTCTATAGAGTTGTGATAAGTAGAAACACTCTACTTAAACATAAGTCATTAAATACTTTATTTAGTTTTATTGGATTAACAGTATATGTAAATTATACATTGTTAAAGATACAAAATAGTGTACAGTGAAAGGTAAAGTCTCCTTTCTCCCACAATACATACTTGTCCTTGGAGGCCACCACTGTTACCAATTTCTTATATACCCTTCAAAAAACCTGTACTTTTATAAATATATAAGTGAGTAAATACATTGAGTTTTCCTCCCACAGAAACAGCAGTGTGCTAAATACACTGTTCTCACTTTGTTTCTTTTTTAAAGAACTTAATGATATATCTTGGAAATCGTTCTCTGTACATATAAGTCTGCCTAATTATTTTAGTGCCTGCTTGCGAGGAAGTTATGTTATTATTTTATAGTTCTATTGAAATTATACCCATCATTTACTTCATCATTATTAATGGACATTTAAGTTATTTTCAGTCTTTATCTTTTATGAACATTATTGTGATGGATACCCTTTTACATATGTCATTTTACACAATGTATATCTGTAGGCAAAAATACCAGGATTAAGTCAAAGAATATACACAATTAAAGTTCTGATAGACACCATCAGTTTGTCTTCCATAGAGGTTGCGCTAATTAAATTCCACTACCATCTGTTCCCAAACTTTGCCCACACTGTTTCTAAATATTGTTTTTATCTTGGCCAATCAGCTAGGTGAATAATGGTATCTCTTTGTATTTTGCTTTGTGTTTCTCTTATTATAAGTGAGTTGAGCCATTTTTTACATGTTTAAGAGAAGGGCTGGTCTTACTCAGGGTGAACTCTAGTATAAAAGGGGGTAGAATGTTGAGGTATTATCAGCCAAATTAAGACCAAAGTGGGGTACACTTTCATGGGGAAAAGAGCCTGGGAAAGTCCTGAACTGTCTCCACAAACAAGGCCGTCAGCGCCAACCCACACCACTGTTCTCTATGCTGCGCCCTAGACACTCCACAGCTCAAACTGAAAAATACCACACATCACCTGGGACTAAAATGTACCAAAGTGAGGCCGTCATTTTCAAAATATTTCATTTCCTTAATCCTCAGCCCTGCTCTGACCGGATCCCCTTTCAATCCTTTCCCCTGGACTTTTTAGATCCACTCTGTCCAACAGAAGTATAATATGAGTTACATATGTAATTTAAAATTTTCTAGGAGCTACATTTAAAAGGTAGAACCAATTTTAATCATAATATTTTAATATATCATATCCAAAAGATTTCATTTCAACATGTAATTCATATAAAAATATTAATATTTTACATGCTTTTTGGACTGAGTCTTTGTAATCCAGTGTATATTTATACTCATAGCACACCTCAAGCTGCATTTCAATGGCCCAATAGTGGCATAGGCTAGACCTGTCTTGCCCAGTAGAATTTTTGTAATCTTAGATCCATATTCCCATAAATACCCTCTGCCCTCCTGTACATTCAGTCTTTCCCTGGAGCACTTTTTCCCTCTTCCACCAGGAAGAGGAAGTCCAGGCCCTCTCCCAAGGTCATGCACCACCCACGGGCATTTCTAGTGGAGACGACTGATTCCTCTAAACACCAGAACTTCCATGTGTGGAAGTATGTCTGTAGGATGAATTTCCAAAGGGAAATTGCACAGTGAAAACAATATTTACATTGCTAATTTTGATAGATATTGTCAAATTGTCTTCTGCAGGTGCCACACCAATTCATACTCCCATCTGTGCATATGTCTGTGTTTTTAACTGTTTACATAATATTCTTAACTACAGAGGATATACATCATAGTGCATAGGTTCCTTTTGACACAGGATATTAGGTTTTTTTCAGTTGTTGTATTACAAACAATGCTGCAATAAAAATTCTTGTATGTGCATGCTTGTGCATATATTTCTCAAGGATAATTGAAGAAAACCAAGAGAGGAAAGGAAGCAGCTGCAGCCCAAAGGCTCCAAGGTGAAACAGAGCTCAGAGTAATGAGGAACAGGGAGAGAGCCAGTGTGCCTGAAACACAGGGGGGAGCTGGAGACCACAGGACACACATGGGCAGCTCCCTAACAGGTCATGGCCATTGGTAAGGATTTGGATGTGATTCTAAGATCAAGGTTATCTGAGCTGCATTTTAAAAGATCAGTCTGTCTGCTGCATGGGAAATGATTTTGAAGGAAGGAGCGGAAGCAGGAGGACAAGCAATAACTCTAAGAAGGGGCACCGGAGGTCTGACTGAAGTGAAAGAAAAGACCCTCAGCAGGTTGCACCAATGAAACGTAAACAGAACAGGAAGGGCCCTGCTCCCAGCAGAGGAATCTGTGGAGTGCAGTGAGGGACACATGGATCCACAAGGTAGACATAGCCTCTGCCGTCAAGGAGCTTACTCTCTGGTAAGGGAAACAGAGATTGAACAAATAATTTCTACAGGTGTAGACAACAGTCCTGGGACTAGAGAACAGAGCACAGGCTTTGACATTAGGCAGTTACATTCAAAACTCTGCTCTTCTGCTTACTAGCTGGGTTACATTACTCATTCATTCTCTGTCTCTGTGTCTCTGTGTCTCTGTGTCTCTGTCTCTCTCTCTCTCTCTCTCTCTCTCTCTCTGTTCATTAGAAGATTAAACGAGACCATGTTTTGAAAAGCACCTAACACTTGTAAAAAGGAGATACCGAATTATATTTGGTGAATGGGGAAAAATTTTCCCTTTCTTTGCCATCTGTCTTCTTGTGCCCCTGCCAGGCTTTCCAGGCAATCATTTTGGTTCTAAATTCCTGCCATCCACTCCAACTACAGAATCCGGTTGGTTACCTCTGATTCAACTCAGCTCATTAACCCTTTGCATGTGGTTTTCCCAGAATCATGAGTTGCCAAGTAATGCAAATTAATTGTTCACACTCCCTTGGGTTTATTCTTTTCCCAATATTATCCTTTATAAAAATAAATATTTTTCCCTTTCTCACCCATTTAATCATTAGGGAATTTAAAATATACTAGAAACAGTAAATTTATCTGATTAATGGATGCCAAATTATTATGGTTTATTGTTTTAGACCACAGCTTCATGGAAACATTAGTAAATGTGATTGCTTTTGCTTAAATATTCGTTAATCCTGTGGTTTACTGCACTGATAATGGAACATGCTGTCCCACTGACTAGCAGAAAATCAAAGGACATAAGTTTACAAAAATATACATGTAAGAAGACTAAGGTCGTTTTAAAATCTCGTGCTCTCAGCACATCATCAAGATGTTCTTAGATGTAATTTCCTTTTGCAGTAAGTTTTTTCTATAAATCTTTTTAAATTTAAAATAGAAATCCAAGGATTAATGCTTTTAAGTTCCAAAATAATATGAGTTATTCCTAGCTATTATTTTAAAATGCTTTCTTTGGCTTAGAGACCTTAATTAAGATGATTTGTTTGGGCAATTATGGGATTTTGCCTTCTTTGTGAGTAATTAATTCAAAACTGACTAAAGTAGTATGATGATAATCGATTTAGTAGCTTGTTGGTTCACATGATAGGCATAGGCACAGAAAGTAAAATAATATTATTTACAAAATCACCAGAGCTTTCCACTCAAGGACAACAGATTGCTTAGGTGTCAAAACAAATGTTAATTCTCATGTGTACCCTTTGATATCTTTCTCTGCCCTCATACAAATTTATATCTATATATAAATGCATGCATATCCAGGGCCGTTTTTTTCCTATTTCTTGTTTAATAACATGAAATTAAAGGCTTCTGGTTTAAAAGACTGAACCAAACATACACAATGGCCACCTGTTGCTCCAAAGCCCATCATTATATAGATTTTTTTAAGGGGAGGTAGTGGATAAAATTAAAACAAAAAAGAAAACAGGTAAGGAAGTCACCAATGGACAATACATTTCTGGAAGATAAGTAAAACAGAGCAGAGAAAGCTAAAACCCAGAATACACCAGGGACAAAGATACAGATATGATGAGAGAGAAAGATGGCATGGACATTTAAGGAAAATATCACATTTATTTATTTATTATTTATTTACAATGTAAAACTTATGAAATTTTTATTTCTGGAATTTTCCATTTAATATTTTTGGACGGTGGGTAACTGAAACCATGGAAAGCAAAACCGCGGACTGAGGGGGACTGCTGTATGTGGAGCGTCTGCCCAGTTCCAATCAACTTCAGAACAACTGGTTGACACAAAGAACTGGATTAGCATTAATGTTGAAAAGAAGGTAAAAAACAGTCACATAAGACAGATCTATCTTAATGAAATGAGAAGAGTATTTCATATTTCGTGACTATTTGAAAGACCCAAGAGAGCAAGGTTCTGTCTTTCCTCTAGAGGTGTGTGCAGGCTTCTTCCCTTGGTTTGGCAATATTTTTTATAATCTTCCTGAATGACGTTTACTTCGACTTCTTGGGCAAGCTGAGCTTCCTCCACAGATCTAATGACCTCTTTCACTAAATCACTCTTTAGCAAGAAGGAATTCTGATGAAAAAGTTCTCTATCTGGTATCATGTAAAGTTTGATGCTCATTATTTCAAGGCTTAGTGTAGCAGACAGTCAATGTGAGGCCTGGCCTGTACTGATATTCCCACTCTTATGTGGCCAAGCAATGGAACATAACAAATTCCCCTCCTAAGTTGGTAGAGGTGATTTTGTTTTGAAATTCTTGAAGGGATCCTGGTTTCCATCAGAAGGGCCATCTGGGCCACATGAGA
Organism: Pteronotus mesoamericanus; assembly: GCF_021234165.1. Classification (NCBI taxonomy): domain Eukaryota; kingdom Metazoa; phylum Chordata; class Mammalia; order Chiroptera; family Mormoopidae; genus Pteronotus; species Pteronotus mesoamericanus. Next base: position 9,067,762 of record NW_026555265.1, on the reverse strand, counting down.
TGACTAAACCAGAAGCTATCACGTCATAAGTATTCAATAAATGTTGGCTATTATGTCATGACTCAGGAATTCGCTTTTGTTTCTCCAGGTCAATACATGCACATGTAATTTATTCCTGTGCATAAATGCATTCTATTCCATTACTTGTTCATCAATTATCTTATTTAAGAAATATTCAAGTTATTTTCAGGTTTTGTTTTTCCTTTTGTTTTGTTTTTGAGAGAGTGGCCTACAAAAAAATGATGCAACAAATTCCCTTATACACTGATCCTTTAATAATTGGCATTGTAATTCTACGGGCTAGATTTTCAAAACAGGGATTGCTGGGTCAAATTGCAGGTGCAAATTTTATTTTAATTGATTAGCCAGCTCTTCAACAACTATAGCAGACACACTCTGGTCAACAATGCTAATGACTGCCTGTTTGTCCATCTAGAGCTGGATGTTATCAGTCTCATAAATCAATAACCTTACAAATTGATGTCAGTCTGATGGATTAAAAAAATAGCTATTGTAATTTGTGTCTTCCTCGCCTAGTATAGTTAAATATCTTTTTATACATTTATCAGCTAAGTGAAATTCATCTGTGAACTAATTTTTCATATCCTTAGCCCATTTTCTTTTTTATTTTCTTATCAAATTGGAAGAGTTCTTTGTATTTTAAAGATATTTTCTTGTCTGTCTTATATTGACTTTGAGACCACTGTTTTCTAGGCAGAAGTTTCTAATTTTTATGTTGTTGAACTCATCAGATTTTTCTCTTATGGCTGCTGGGTTTTCTCTTACTATAGGTTAAATCTCCCCCAAACTGAGACTATACAAATACTCTCCTATATTTCCTTTTGTTATTTTTATTGTTTCACGCATTAAATGTAGCTCTTTAATTGATCTGGGATTTATTTTTATATAATATGAAGAATTAATAATAATAAGAGTAACAATAACAGCGAGCATTTACTGAGCAATTCTGTATGGCAGGTGCTCTGTAAATACTCGATACACTTCAGGATTAGAGATAAGAAAATGAAGAATTAGAGAACTTAAGGAGCCAGCCACATTTATACAGTTAGGACACATAACTGGGATTTGAACCCAAACAAACTCACTCGGGACCTTATCCTTCTAAAGATCCATGAACAGCTAACTATGCCACCCCATTCAATAAACATCCTTTCCCACATAATTAAAATACAGATTTCATGATACAAGTTCTCACATACAGTCAGTATATTTCTGAATTCTATTGTAATTGTGTTGTGTTGCCACTATATTATTTGGATGTTAGTACTTTTATAGTAAGTTTTGTTCTTTCTGGTAAGGCAAGTGCTTCCTTCCTTCTCTTCCATATTTATCCAATACACTTTAAAATATTTTTATTCCATACAAATATTTATATCACTGTCTAATTTCTAGCAAAATTTATCTTCATGTCTTGATTTCTATTGCATTAAATGTGTCTCTTAGTTTGTTAAGAGTTGACGTTTAATTTTCTCTTTCCATAAAGATGGTGTAATGTTCCATTTATTTAGGTACTTTAATAAATGTTAGTTTTTAAAAATATAATTCTTGTACCTTTATCATTGAATTTGTTTTAAGTTATTTTATAATTTTGTCACTATTATGAATGGTAGTTTTCCATATACAACAGGTAATTGCTCATATAGAAGAAAACTAATGATTTGGGTGTATGTATTTAATATTTATCAATTGAGCTAAAATTTTTAATTGTTCTAATTGTTTTTTCATTGGAATCTTTCGCATTTTCTAGGTATACAGTCATATCGCTGCAAAAAAGTTTATCTTTAAACTTTATGGAGGAGTCTTATTACATTACATAAGTTATCTTATTACATTAGTTATCTTTAAACTTTAGGGAGAAGTCTCATTATATTACTTAAAACTTTTCAGCTTTGTTACTAGTTTTAACAGCAGTTGCTTTAATGTTTCACTCAATCAGATGATTTTGCTGACTGTAATTCACAGTCTTTGGAAGGTTTAGGTACTTTTTTTCTGTTCCTGGAATACTTTGAATTTGTATCAGGAAACCTACTTAACATTATCAAATTTTCACTTATTGCTATAACAACATAATTTTACCTTTAACTTGATGATATTCTAAGTTATGTTAATATGTTTTCCTAAAGTTCTAAAACATTTCCTAAGGTTCTAAATTCTGGAATGAGCGCTACATGATTATTGCTATGCTTCTCAAACCATTCCAGATCATGAAAAATGATAGAAAGCTCACTAGTTCACTGTGTGTGTGTGTGTGTGTGTGTATGTGCATGTGTGTATATATATATATATCCTTAACACCAAAACTTGCTACAAAGTATGTAACACAAAAATTATAGGACAATTTTACTTATGAATATATAAACAATTCTAAATAAAATATTAGCAAATTAAATAGAGCAGTGGGTTAAAAGAATGATAGCAAATGATATTAGAGAGAAATGATATGATATAATTAAAAGATCTAAGACATTCAAAACAAAAAATACTATAGTAAAAGTATTTCAAAAAAAGGCTAGATATCAAAATTCAATAATATCAAAAAACAATAGCTTTCCTACACTAACAGCAACCAGCTTAAATTAAAAATGGGGGAAAAAAGTAGCATACCATACCATAGAATTTTTAACCAAATTTTTGAAAAAAAATTATTTTCAGTGTTATTTGTGGATTTGTGAAACATAATCTTGAAAATTGAAAGCAAACATGGGTGAGGCCCTGAGTGTTGTCTAATGATTAATTCATGCCAGATTATTTAGAGATAGGGCATTGGGTGCTGACTCGTCACATCTCCATTCCCTCAACCACCAGCCGAATTCAAAACAATCCTAAAGTTTCCTGAAAATTACTGATGAAATTGTGTTTTACAGGAGAATTTCTGAAATTAATTTTCTTTTTTGGGGCTGATCTTTACAGCAAGGGCATAGCTGATGTTCACTTTCAGTCTGCAAAACACTGTGTTGTCACTCTTAACCATTAAAAAAAAAAAAAAGCCAAGAAACCCTCCACATGTAGCCTGGATAGAAAGTTCCCTGGAAAGAAAGAACTGGATTGTCTCATTTTCTGGAAGTTTCCTACCTCCATTCATTCATAGATGTAACAAATATTTATTGCACACAATGCTGTACCGTGTGCTGGACAGGGCACTAGGTGGCACAGCAGGTCAGAGCCCTGCCCCCTGCGAGCTTACGGACTAGTAGACTGAGGGCAGTGCTTGGAAGAAAGTGAGCCACACTTACCTCTGTCCTTTCGAACAACAAAATGCAGAGCAACGGTAAATAAAATTTAGTTAACTCCACTTCTAACTGAACAAACAGGGTCTTTATCATGAAAATACCTGTCAACTGTATACTGCAATAAATTGTGATAATACATATAGGCAAGTCCTTTTTCAATTCAGTTCTGTATCCTCCTCTCCTCTACTGCATGAGGTACATGCTTTCTAAATAGAAAAAGACGCAGCATTTCCTCTCCAGCTCCTCTCTGGGGCTGAGATCAGCCTTGGGCGAAGGCCAACATGAGTCAGCTTGCCCAGCAGGGACTCTGGCCTTGGCCTGGAGGCTAGCCTTGCTAAAGCCTTGATGCACACATATAGTATGGGTACCCAGGGTCCAGGACAAAGTGCAGGCATGTCCCCGTGGAATACAGGGCATGGGTCCTTTGTGGGCTCTGGGTTGACAGGGTAGTAAGCAGATACATCTGTTTTTTATTTCCCTAAAGAAATGTGTTAATCATAATGGGAGCCACCAAACTGTTCATATATTTGATCTTGTAATTCCATTTTGGGGAATTTATGTTAAGGAAGCAATCCAAAAGAAAAAATGTTCAAAGATATTCTCAAAATAGTACAATTGGTAATCATGATGAATTCTTAGCATCATAAATACTTCCAGTGGAGAACTGTAATGTAACCTGGATGAAACATTGCAGAGGTATTAAAAATGGAAAGGATGTGTACTATGTTAACTGATAGAAAGAACTACATTTAGAACAGAACATAAGATAGAATTCACACATGGATTATAATTATATGAAACATCAGTAGGATATCAAGGAAGATTAGAAGAGAATTTAGAATATTGCTGATGGTTTAGAATTTAATTAGTTTTTTTCCCTAGAAATCTCTACTTTTTAAAAAAGAAAACCACTCAGTATGCACATAAGAATAAATGACAACTGACATCAACATACACAACCTATTCAGGCCAGGCTTAAAAGGAAAGCGCAGAAGCAGTTGCTGGCATGCTGGGATTTTTCACTTGGCCCCACCTCCAAACTCTCCAGGTCCTGAACAGAAACCAGGTTCTGAGACCACGCCACCTCCCAACAGATCACCCTGATGTTAGCTAATCAGCTCTATTACATGTATCTCAACTTCTCTGTGTTTCTGGTTCTGCGCTCCATTCCTCTTGAGTCTAACTAGTAATGCTAATTACCTGACTGGCAACCTATCCTGAGGCTGTCTGCCTGGAACTCCACCAAGTCTGTCTTCCTGCCTTCAAGTTCTCACACAGGCTTCCTCCCATCACCTTCAAGTGGAGCTGCTCCCCTAGCACTCACCTGTTCCATTGCATTTAGCTGGCTTATGCCTAGATGTCCTCTCCTCACTAAGGTTCATACCTTCAGAGCTCAACAGCTTTTCACTTTTAAGGATCTCTACTAAAAGGTAAACATCCTTAACAGCTATACCACCTTAAGCCAGTATTTTGCAACATTGTGGCTGTGTTTGTCCTTCCTTGAGTAAGCAGGGAAAGGAGAGGAGGTAAAGGTATAATAGTAACAGCTACTTTTTTTTTTAATACCTAGTCTGTGTCTAGCACTTTCTCCTATACATCAATATTTACAACAACCTTGCAAGAAAACATTATGGTTTCCCTTTGCAGATGAGAGAGGTTAAACAATTTGCCTGTGATCACATAGCTGGTATGTGACAAAGTCAGACTTTAAGCCCAGGACCTACCTGGCTGGAAAGCCAAGCCCCTTTCTACCACCCACACTGTACCCAATGCAGTTGCAGAGAAAGCACAGAGCTGAATGTCTGAACCCAGCTGTGTGGCCTTGCACACAGCCTTACTTCTCTGGGCTTTAGTTTTTGCATCTGTAAAGTGACGAAACTGGACACTGCCCATTAGACCGGCCATGATGGGTGCCCACATGGCATCTTATCCATTCACGGAAAATAAAAGGAGAAAGGGCCAGGCTGATTATCACAAAATTTCCCCAACTGTCATAGGAAGAAATAAGCACAGAACTCCTTACACTTTTGGAAAGAGAATCCTTCTGGATAGAAAGTTCTGAGCTGGCAATTTAAGCTCTGAAATATAAGTACTTCCCCATATAATGTGGGGAAAGTCCTGGTAGAAACGTTCCTGGCCCATCACTGTGGGGGGTGGGGGGGGTGCGGAGGTCCTCTCAGGACAGACTCTGAATTCGCAGGAAGGACTGGAAGGAGGAAACACATCAGGTTGTAGTTTTTGCACCCAGGACTAAGTAATGTCACCATAAGCTTTGTCATCAAAGACAATATGCAGAATGCAAGTGGGGGGAAGCATTGCAATTAGAACAGAACCCCCTGAACAGATCTGGCAGTGAGGCACCGATTGTTCTCTTCCCAGGAACTACCACGAGGGGCAGCCTTCCTGTGTAATCACACACAGGCTTATAAATCATCCCTCTTAAAAACGCAAGACTACACTTTCCGAAGTTTTATTAAGCACACTACACAAAATCCAACCTCAAGCAAGCTGGAAGGCATTTAAAATTCAGCTGCAACCCATCAGTTACTGACGCTGAACTCTACTCTTCCCCCACCTCTCCTGGGCCTCCTGCTCCAGGAGCTATTTTCCCCCTGCAGCGAGCGCTGGGCTGGCACGAACCTCTAGCCTGGCTCTCAGAGGAAGGTCAGGTCACTTGGCACCTGCAGAAGCTGCCTTGTCCAGGAGAAGGCACGTGTCAACAAGGCTGACAGCAAGCCGTGGGGGGCTGGGCTGCTCCTTCTGTTCTTCCCAAAGGGCTAGTCTCCGTGCTCCGTGCGTGAGCACGGCGGGACCCTGCGCCTCCGTGCGGAGGTGGAGCGGTAGCAGCCACCAACCTGCCCGCCCGCCCGCTGCGCTCCCACCCGTGTCAACAATTAGTGCGCAGCGCTCTGAAAGTTCTGGGGATATTTGCCAGACTGCCAAGAAGAAGACCTGGTAAATTCTAAAAGTTCAAACAGTGGGCAAAGAGGGCGCGTAACTTTTTTCTACTGCCAAGGCACCATTTCGGCACTGACTTCTGCTTCCCGGGATCTCAGTTGAGGTAAAACTGCGGGGAGACAGACTCTCAACCGCCTCTACTGAGCTGCAGGGGTGCTACATGATGCTATTAATAGAAGATATTTGAGAACTTCTAACAACAAACTACGTTGTTAGAATTGACCTTTAAAATTCAAAGCAAAGCATTGTACGTCTTCCCTATCAGAATAGCCCACATTACATGTTGCGTCTTTCCAGATTAATTGCTAATCGACCAATGAACATACCCCCGTTTAGGCGCTACGCGGAGAGGGGGTGGGGCGATGTGACAGGCATCACTTGGGGACTTTGTTTTGTTAGGATGCCCAGGTGATTGATTCTGAAGTGCAGACACCACTTTCCCAGTCACTGAGGTTCACAGCCAACAGCTTTTGTGTTTTCTATTTTTGGTTTAGCTTTTCTGGGTTGTAGAGGTCAGTTCATTAGAGAAGATTCTGCCTGAGCAGGCCAATACAAATATTGAGTTGAGCCTAATGGGGCTAGAAAGCCTTGGGGTGGGTGTTCTTAAACATCCCACAAATGTTTATTAAGTGCCTACTATGTGCCAGGCACTGTGAAGGGTGCTTTGGAAAGAGCAGCCGATAAAGGCCTCACAGAGCTTATATTTCAGTAGGAGAAAAGAATGAATAAATATATTGTACACCATATATTATATAATGCCAGATAGTGAAATATGAATAAAATGAAGTAGGGCGAGGAGGCAGAGAGTGATGGGGGCTGTTATTCTGGGAGGTGGTGATGCTGAGCAGAGAAGCAAATGAAGGGAGAATGTCAGGACAGGAAGCATTTGAGGCACAGACAAGGATCCAGGGGCAGCTGTCACCTGACCGGTGAATCAGGAAAAAGCAGCCCCAGCCTGGGCTGATTATGGGCTGCTAATGAGGCCCCTCCGCCCCCTCAGCCATTGTGAGGGGAACAACCTGTGCACAGCCACGCGCTGTCTCTCCTAGAGGCACACGCTTCAAACTTCGAGGAATAGCAGGAAGGCGGGGACACGTGGGGAAGAGAGAGGTTAGAACGAGGGAGAGTGATAGCCAGCAAACTTAGTCTGAAAAGATTAGTGATTTAGAATAAAAATACTTTCGTTATGTGAACTAACCATCAGCCACATGGGACAGGATTTCCAAGCAGCCTCTCCTTGGGGCTCTCCCCCATTCCGCGTTGGGGCAATGCTCTTCTGCCACCAGCCGTGAGGCTGAAGTGAAATTTAAGCACATCAGCCCAAATGACAATACCACTTTAATTTGGAAACTTAAGCCTGGCTATTTCCATGCCCATTTCACAAAAAGAAATTCTCTTCTTCCTCATCCTTTTTATTCCTTTCTTTATAATATTTGTACCATGCTTATCTCTCCTGAGATAAGACATTCTCTGCAGCAAAGTCAAAAGAACCTTGGCATAAGTGTAAAATCACTAATATTTTTTTAAATTACAAAAAAAGTAAAATAGACTTTCCTCACCTCTTTGTCCATCTCTAATCCCTTTATGAGAGACTTTGACTTTCTGCTTTATTTCTGAATTGTTTAAAATGTTTTCTAAATCTATTGCTTTGACAAGCCCACATCCAATTACTCAGTATTATTTTCACTTTAAAAATAACTCGAAAAAACAAAGTTGTTGTTCTGTAATGTGTTAACATCTACTAGGCCTGGGTGAGCCTGTCTCTCCTAAGTGGTTATTATAAAGGAGTTTATAATAGTAGACTGAGGATATGTACATTGCTGAAGAGCCTGTTAGAAATGTGATTTGAGGATTCCTGATGCAGTCTATAGCTGGGAGTATGAGAGAGAATTGTAGCCCCAAGAGCTTTTCCATTCCCACTCCCCTCCCCTCCCAACAGGCCCCAATTGAATCAGGTTAATATAATCAGGAAGCCTCCAAGCTACAGGAGTGGCCGTTTACACAATTTAAAGTGAAAAACAAAGTTAAGCTCCATTCTAGAGCATTCAAATCTATTTGTTAACCAAAACAAAAGTGAGCATAAGCATTATTATGCAGAAGAAGAAATCAGAGAAAGTGAGAGGTAAACTAAGGAAAAAAACGGTCCAGGATTGACAGTTCTCATTGAGATAAACAAGCATGGCTGACTGATGATGCTTAGTTTTGCGTGGTTTCCTTACCAGATGGTGCTTAACCCTCCCTCCAGCCCTGACCTCCCTGGGATGGGGGTCAGGGATGGGGTGCAGGTATCTGTCTAGCATATTACTTAAAAGTAAAAATACTGAAAGCTTAATGGTGTTTGAAGCAGCATCGAAAGGCTCCTTCTTCCAAAATGGCTACATTAAAATAAGTAATCTCAAAGTGGTTACATTAAAAACTGTAGACCCATTTCCCTTAAAACTGAAAATGAGGTGATTCTGACTTTTCTTTGTTGTGCTCCAACTTGCTCCTCCAGTCTTTCCTGCTCCAAGGATCTAGTACAATTTTTGTACATACGTGGTGTTTATTACTGCTTAAAAAGTAAGTAACTGGGGTTACTCAGTGACCCCCCCTACCCCTTACCGAGAAACATCTCTAGACAATGAATCAAGTGCTTATGAGGATGACATCTCTACAGTTGAGATTGGTAGGAGTAAGGAAGGTTGGAGCAGCAGGGTAGGGTCAAGACTGAATCAAAACTAATGCATTTGGACCGTGGAATTCTTGGAACCCAAGGCTCGAAGAAATGTGCCAGTGGGTGACCAAGACAAAAAGATGCTCCTAAAAAAAATGCTCCTTGCCCATTGTGTAAAAATAAATTGTGTCTTCAGGAGACTCATTGGTAACCCTAAACTCTTGTGGTTTTCACATAAATGGGACACAGGATAAACACAAGTTCACTGAAATACTTCTTAAAAGGGCAATATAGGGCGTCCAGTTAAGATGGGGGAGCAGGTAAACACTGTACTCACCTCCTCCCACAACCACATCAAAATTACAAACTAAACTACAGAACAACTATCGCTGAGAACTGCCTCAAATCTAGCTGAACAGAAGTCCTACATCTAAGGACATAAAGAAGCCACATCAAAACTGGTAGGAGGGACAAAGGTGTGGAACAGGCATGTCCCACACCCACATGTAGCAGTTAAAAACCAGAAGACATATCTCAGCTCTGGAGGTGCCCTGTGAGAAGTGAGGGCTCCCAGCCCCCTCCTCAGGCCCCCCAGGCCAGGGTTCCAGTGCCAGGAGGAGAAGTCCCCATAACTTCTGACTGTAAAAAGCCAGTGGGTATTATAGCTAAGTCAAATAAAAGACTTCGGGGGTCCCAGACATTCCTCTTAAAGGGCCTACTCCTAGGCTTACTTGTTGACAGCCTGATGTGCTCTGAGCCCCAGCGTCGGGGCAGCAGCTTGAAAGACTCCAGGAACATACATATAGGGAGGAACTGAATTGTCTGGCTTCAGGGCAAGGTCTGGAGAAACGGCTTTCTCTCAGACTCAAGTGCTGGCAGAAACCATTATTCCTTTGATGCGCCCTCTCCCTGCAGTGCAGGCAGGTGCCATATATGAGTCTCCATCAACCTGGCTAACACTCTTTGCCCCACCCTAGTGTTCCTTGAGCCCACACCACTCAACTTGCAGGCTACCCAAGCCACTTCCAGTGGCATTTCCCCACAAACCGTCTGTCTTGGCTCGTGCTGCAGATCTTCCTAAAATCTCTCAAAGATCCACAAATGCCAGACATGCAGCCCCTGGCCTCAGCATGCCACATAGCTCTTTCTAAGCAGCCCAAAGCCTGGCATTAGTGGCACCTGGACTCCTTTCACAGCTTGGCCTGTGAATCTCCTGGGCATCTCCAAGCACAAAGAGCAGCCATCTGCAGATCACTTTGTAGTTCATGCCAGGTGGCCCAGCAGAACACAGGCAGTGGCTGTCCTGGCCTACATTTCTCAAGAGGCCCCAGAACAAGTGCACCCAGTGGACAACTTCAGACCATGACGAAGCTCCACACAACCACCTCCATGAGCAACAGTCAAAGGGTGGGCTCAGCAAGCACCAGAGCCCTGCTGAAGTGAGTCCTTCTTTGTGGGGTGGTCCCCTACACAGAAGCTCTTTCACTCTAGTCATATCTGGTCCTTGGAACCAATTGGCCTGGCATCAATCCCTTCCACTGACATGCCGACAACAACGAAGGCTCAGTAACAACAGGAGGGTGCACACGACCAACATGGAGGGTGCACCTGGAATGCCCTATGAGGCTGTGCCATGGACCCTACAAGACACCTACTACATTAGGCCACTCTACCAAGACAGGAGACATAGCAGCTCTACCTAATGCATAGAAACAAAGTCAGGGAGGCTGCCAAAATAAGGAGACAACGAAATATGGCCCTAATGAAAGCATAAGAGAAATCTCCAGGAAAAGAACTAAACAAAATGGGGACAAGCAATTGACCAGATGCAGAGTTCAAAACACTGGTTATAAGGATGCTCAAGAATGTAGGGGAAGAACAGATCCACTCAGTGAGAACTTCAACAGATAAGAAACATAAAAATGGAGATTAAAACATAGAAAAAGGATGAGTCAGAAATGAAGAATGCAATCATTGAAATGAGGACTACACAAGAAGGAATCATTAGTAGATTAGATGAATAAGAGGACTAAACCAGTGATTTGGAAGATAAGGTAGCAGAAAACACCCAATCAGAATAGCAAAATGGAAAGAGAATTCCCAAAAGTGAAGGTTGCTGGCCAGGTAACTCAGCTAGTTAGAGTGTCACCCCAATATACCAAGGTTGCAGGTTCGATCCCAGTCAAGGTACATACAAGAATTAACCAATGTATGCATAGATAAGTGGAACAACAAATTGATGTTTCTTTCTCCTTCTCTCTCCCTTCCTCTCTCTAAAATCAATAATAATTTTTTTTTCTTTTAAAGTGAGGATAGTATAAGAAGCCTGTGGAAAAACATCAAGTATACCAACATTTACAGCATAGAGGCACCAGAAGGAGAAGAGAGAGAGCAAGGAATTGAAAACCTATTTGAAGAAATAATGATAGAAAACTTCCTTAACTTGGCAAAGGAAATAGACATACAAGTCCAGGAAGCACAGAGAATCCCCAAAAAGATAAACCCAATGAGGGCCACGTGAAGACATTTCACAATTAAAATGCCAAAAGTTAAAGACAAAGAGAGCATCTTAAAAGCAGTGAGGGAAAGGCACTTTGTTACCTACAAGGGAGTTCCCATAAGACATTATCAGCTGACTTCTCAACAGAAACTTTGAGGCCAGAAAAGGTTGACACAAAATATTCAAAGTGATGAAAAGCAAGGACCGAAAACCAAGATTAGTCTACCCAGCAAAGCTATCTTTTAGAATTGAATGACAAATAAAGAGCTTCCCAGACAAGAAAAGCTAAAAGAATTCATCACCACCAAACAAGTATTACAAGAAATGTTAAAGGGACTTATTTTAAAAAAAGGGGGAAAAGATAAAAAATATGAATAATAAAATGGCAATCAATACACAGGTAACAACAATCACTTTAAATGCAAGTGAATTAAATGTTCAAATCAAAAGACACAGGGTGGATAATAAATTTACATAGGCTGTCTGCAGGAGACTCACTTCAGATCAAAAGACACAAAGACTGAAAGTAAAGGGATGGAAAAAGAGATTTCATGAAAATGGAAACAAAAAAAGGTGAGTTAGTAATACTTATACTAGACAAAATAGACTTTGAAACAAAGGCTATAACGAGAGCCAAAGAAAGACCCAGCAATTCCACTTCTGGGTATTTATCCCAAGAAATCCAAAACACAAAATCAAAAAGACATATGCATGCATATGTTCATTGCAGCATCATTACAATAGCCAAGATATGGAAGCAACCTAAGTACCCATCAATATGTGAATGGATAAAAAAGAAGTGGTACACATGAAGTCTGCCTGGAAAAAGTCCAGCCATTGTTAATACAACAAGAACGGTTTGTGCAACATTGATGTAACCTGGCAGCCAAGGATAGAGGACTGGAATGTGTATGCATGAACAATGATGACTTCACTGTACTAGTCAGTGGGGGTGGTAGACACTGTTGAGGGAGCATGTGTACTGTATGGCCATCACATTCAAAATGATTGAGTGAGTAGAGCAATGAATCTGCATCAAATTTTGCAGATTTGTTAAGCTTGAACATTCCTCTGTGGAAACTATTAAGATGATTCAGAAGGATGCAGCTATGGGCAACTGGCGACTGGCAGCTTCATCACAATACACCTGCTCATACATCACATTTCGTGCAGAGATTTTTTTGAGAAACAACAAATCACCCAGGTGACTCAGTTCCCATACAGACCATATTTGGCACCCTATGACTTCTGGCTTTTCAAAACTAAAATCACCTTTGAAAGGGAAGAGATTTCAGACTGTCGATGAGATTCAGGAAAATATGACAGGGCAGCTGATGGCAATTGGGAGAACTGTGTGAGGTCCCAAGGTGCCTGCTTTGAAGGGGACTATGGTAGCATTGTCCTATGACAGTGTTTATTGTATCTTGTATCTTCAATAAATGTCTCTATTTTTCACAGTACATGGCTGGATACCTTCTGGACAGACCTCATCTATAAAACAGTATATTACTTGGCCATAAAAAAGAATGAAATCTTGCCATCTGCAACAACATGAGTGGACTTAGAGGTTACTGTGCTAAGTAAAATAAGTCAGACAAAGACAAATACTATATTATTTCACTTATATACAGAATCTAAAGAACAAAATAAATGAACAAAATAGAAACAGACTCATAGATACAGAGAACATTTTGATGGTTGTCAGAGGGGAAGAGGGTTGGGAACCTGGCTGAAAAAGGTGATAAGGTTAAGAAGCACAAATTGGTAGTGACAGAACGGTCATGGGGATGTAAAGTACAGCATAGGGAATATAGTGAATAATACTGGAATAACTATATATGGTGCCAGGTGGGCTCTAGATTTATCAGGGTGATCACTTCATAAGTTACATAAATGTCTAACCAGAGGTTATACACCTGAAACTAATATAATATTGTACATCAACTATAATTGAAAAATAAAAATGATTTAAAAAATAATTTCTATCCTTCAGTATTGTCATAAGGTGTTTTTTGTAAATCAGTCAATATATATAAAATACCCTTCAGTTGGCTTAGTGATTGGCATCTAGATAATTATGCTGATAAATATTTTCAACAAACAGATACTGTATCTCAAGGAAAAGAAAAACTATTTATGAAATTTAAATGTACAGGTGCATGAAAAGATGCTCAGCATCACTAATCATCAGGAAAATGCAAATCAAAAGCACAGTGAAGTATCACCTCACACCTGTCAGCATGGTTATCATCAAAGAGACAAGAAACAACAAGTGTTGATGAGAATGTGGAGAAAAGTAAATGCTTATGCACTGTTGGTGGGAATGTGAATTGGTGAAGCCACTATGGAAAACAGTAAGGACTTTTCTCAAAAAATTAAAAATAGCATTATCATATGATCCAGCAATTCCACTTTGTAGTATTTCTCTGAAAAATCATGAAAACACTAATTTGAATAGATATGTACACCCCCATGCTCACTGCAGTGTTATTTACAATAGCCAAGATATGGACACAACCTAAGTGTCTATCAATAGATGATTGGATAAAGATGTGGTATATATACAAAATGGAGTATTACTCAGTCACAAAAAAAGAATGAAATCTTCCCATTTGTGACAACATGGATGGGCCCTGAGGGCATTATGCTAAGTGAAATGTCAGACAAGAAAAAACAAATATACCATATGATATCATTTACATGTGGGATTTAAAATAAAAGCAAGCACCTAGATACATAGAACAGATCGGTGGTTGCCAGAGGTGGGGAGTAGTGGGTGGGAGAAATGGGTGAAGGGGATCAAAAAGTATAAAATTCCAGAAATAAATAAGTTGTAGGAATGTAATTACAGCATGTCAATTATACCTCAATAAAAATTTTTAAATTTTTCAAAAAGAGAAAAAAAACCTAAATGAGATAAATGGCAAGTGAGCTTAACTGAAGTCCAAAGAGAGCCCAATAATGGAGATGCCCTCCCCTTGATATTAATATGCAATGATACCATATTTTCCTTTTTGTATTAATCAATCACTGTAATCAGTAATACTATGCTGAGTGCAAGGATCATCTATGAAATCTTGGTATCTGTTATTTGCCTCTTCGCAAAGATCTAGGCTATAGCAAGTCTCCTGGTAACAACAGATGTTATCTGTTACAGGAAAATGCTCTTTATATAAAATGTACCTTCCAGCCATGCCTAATCAATATCCAGCTGTCACATACTGCAAGAAGGCATGACTTATTTGGCATCATTCTTTTCAGGAACATTCTAACCAGATCCAGTTGGTGACCACTTTCAGTAATACTTACAGTTGAGCTATGGTCAAGATGCAACAATGTTTGGTTTTTGTTGGGTTTTGTTTTGTTTTGGTTTTTGTCTCATCAGTTGTACTCATTATTAACAAAGTTTTTGAACAGCAATTTTAAAAAGTTAAGATGAAAGAGGAGGCCAGATGAGGTAATAATTTTCTTTATTCAAGATGTTCAAGGCTGGGCATCTGTTTTCTTGTCCGAAAACGGGGACAGTGGATTTATCTTGCAAAGAGTATTCTGAGAATTGGAGATAATATATGTAAAGTGCCTATCCCAGTAAGTGAATACAGTATATAATCAATAAATTGAAAGAACTATCATAAATGGGAAGGGAGTTGCACTAAATGACTTAAAGGAGTGACATCTCTATTCTAAGATTCTAGGATTCTAAGTTCTAACCTTTTAAAGGCTTACAGAACTGAAAAGAATTTCCACAATCACAAATATGTGTTGAGTGCTTACTATGGGCAAAGCACTGTGTTTCAAGAACAATTGTCAACAGACAATGAGGAACGGGAACTCAAAAATCGATTTTATACACTTGTATAAAAATGGAAATTACCGGAAGTCTCTGCCTAAAGCGAGCAACAGCCAATGACAATCTCCTCCCCAAAGGGTGAGTCTGAATTAGGATGCATGTGGCACGTAAACATGAGGCCTTTGTTGTAAGACAATATAGACTCAAGCCAGGAAACAGGAAGGGCAGAATTGAGAGCAGTCAGTCCAGAATGGAGGCTGCTATCCTGGCTCAGGAAAGCTGTGGGAGACGTGGAAGGCTTGGGCAGGTTTGGTCAGAGTTTGGGGACTGTTGGCTGACAGATGATGACTCCAAAACACCCTTTACCAGTAACCTGAGAGGCAGGATGAGAGAAACCCCATCCTGGATCTGGGAGAGAGGATGGAAGCAGGCTGGACAAACAAGAGCGAGGGACGGAAGGGCAGAAGCCAATGAAGTTTTGATCCCACAACTTTTATCCTCACCCCACACCCCAACATAAAATTTATAAGTTAACTCCATGTACTACATATTAAGTGGTATAAAATGTACCTTCCGTTTTAAAACCTTCACAGATTATAGACGTTTAAAAAGAGATCTATTAAAACAGTCTTCGTGTGCACCCCACTTTTGAGAGAATAAGTAAACTGGTGGGAGAGAGGGGAGTATGCAGTTGTCACTGCCTGCGTAGAACCTCAAAAGGCAAAAACATCCTATCAAGGATCCCTTAGCTATTCTTCAGAAGAGAACCCTGTCACCACGCAGTAAACAGGCAGGAATAGTGCCAGATAAAAACTCAGTTGCCCACCTCTAGCTTCTAGCCCCTACCTGGCCTTCCAATTGTACTTTTGCTCAAAGGTTGCCATAGTTACACCTGATGCCACTGCCAGGAGGTTTTCCACCACTAGGAAACTCAGACCTTAAAATCTGGTAGTAACCATGTCTGACCTGGAAGGGTTGGATGATATTATTCAGGTGATGGCTGTTTTCAATTTGGGGGGAAAGAAAGCACTTTGATTAGGCTGTATCTTCTGAGGACAGGTACTGAACCTTACAGAGCTCTCTTTGTACAGAGTCTTGAGTGTAATAAAACACTGGGTTTTGTTTGTTTGGTTGGTTGTATTTGGCTAAAAATGAGACTAGAAAAAATTTTATTTCCCCCTAAAACAGGTGTATTATCTGCAAATATTATAGCAGGGTTTTTTTTTTCCCTGCAGGTTTTACACATAGCGCATTGTCCACATTAGAAAACATCAAATTTGCTGTGGAATATTTTTTAATATATGCTTCGTATTATTACTGTAGAGAGAAACAAATAAACATATAGTTGGTCTATAAGAACAGGACCAAAGCAAAGTATATGGGCAAAAGCATTTGTCCTGTTTGCTCCATTTCCTATACATGACTGTGACTGTGGTTTGCATCCAGGACCCCTCAGCTCCCAAATGTACAGGGCCTCCATAAAACGACGCAAACCACATTTGGGGTCTTAGTTTAAGAAGCCTTCAATTAGGAGAACTAACTGCTTTCTGCTTCTAAACACTGCCACTGGCTTAGAGATGCTTTATCTCCCAGTGCACCTTTAGGGAATGGCAGCGCGCCCGCTGCTTCTATCTGTTTAGCCAAGCCCAGGGCATGTGAGTATGGTTCTCACTGACAAGAGGCAGTTAGTTCACTGGAGATGAAACAAAGTATAAAATCCAGCCTGTGTAGGGTTTTTAAACAAACAAACAAACTAAAAAAAACCTTAAGAAAAATTAATTGTATTGATTGGGAGCAATTAAGGAAGTCTTATTGCTGGGTTTTATAAAAAAAAAAATACAGTTAGGTCAGGTTTCTGTTTCCTCAGTTCCTTTTGACTTAGATTTGTTACAGTATGGTGAGGACAGCAGCAGGGAGTGAGTTTTCCTGAGCACCGCCAGTTCATGCCATCAGCTGGTTCAGTGTTTCATGCGGGGTGGAACATGGATGAGAACCGAGAAAAGCAGAGATGTCAGTGACTTCCAGAAGGACTTAAAGGTTATGACAGATTCTTTCGACTTTATAAAATGCTGTTTTAAATAACACCATATTTTATTATAGTAAGTCTTATCACTCTTAGTCATAAAGATAAATGTTATTTTATCTAAATAGAGCTTTTACATTCATTTACAGTCAGTTCCATTATTTAACTTGATGTGAACTTTCTACTATATTTTCCCCAATTATGTAAGTGAGCCGATTATGCAACTAGGAGGTTAGCAAATATGGGAATTATTACAGAATCAACATTTTTTACAGATCACAGCTCAGGTTGTTTGTGGAGTAACAAAGAGAATATGAAAAATTTTTTTTCTAGTCTGCCCAGTTCAGGTTTATCATTCCTAGGCCTGATTAATAAATGCCTGACTCTTAATCCCTTTTACAAATTAGCCTGGTCTTTAGTCCATATGTGAAAGGAAATTAGGTTTTGCTTTAAAACAACAAAGCTCTAGAAGTGGAGCTTTGAGAAAATAATAAAACAAAATACTAGTTAAGTAACTACAGCCAAATATAATTAATTTAAAATCCATTCATCAATTTGTGATAGCTCAGAAAGGCATAAGATGTAAGTGTACCTTTGGCCTAATTGTGTAAGAGTTTGCTAAGCTAGTCTCTGGTGGAAAACTTTTTTTCAGGGAGAAGGCTTGAAACTTCTAAAGAGACTGTTTCTATTATCTTTCAGTAATTTTACACATTTATAATACTGAATGATTTCTTAATTATAAATTATTCTTATCCACAACTTAAGTCCTCCTTGAGCCACTACTAAGTAAATCATCCTTGACCTACTTAAAAGATTTGCTGTAGTGATGAAGATAGCCTTTCATTTATCAAATGAAAACCTTTTCCTAAATCAAACCGTCCTTCAAGTGTTCTTTGAGCAAGGCAGTTTGTTGGATGTTCTGGTTTAAGTGTTGAATACAAAAGATCTAGAAGCAGTTTGCCTAGGTTCAAAACCCCCCTTCTACCAACTGGGCATGTTATTGATTACGGTTGTGGTGCCTCCACTTCCTCATCTGTAAAAATGGGGAAAATAATAATCTAAAAGATTTAACAATTGTGAGGCACTTAGAACAGGGCCTGCTTCCTTAGAATTATCTTCTGTTGCCATGACACTATATTGCAGGTAGACTCAGCCATACCCCCCAGGGCATCACTAAGAGAAACTTCTGTGAAATGAAATGGTAAACACTTTACAGCAGGCAGGTTTTTGGCCCGCCTTTACAAGGCTCAAGGGCATATTTTCACATGCAGCGCATCACAACCGGTTTCCAGTTCTTCAGTCTTCCTTTACCCTGGCCTCCAGCCACCCAAGCCTGCCAGGTACTTACGGTCAATTATGCATAAGCTTTTTCCAAGCCACCGCCTCCCAGTCTCTACGAATTGTCTCCGTTCATTCTAGGATTCATCCCTCCCTGAGGTCCTCCCTCATGAACGCCCTCCACCTAAAAAGCCCACAACTCAGATACAGCTCTGCTAGGGAAGTCCTTGTTAAGAAATCTTGCAGGTCTTTAGTCTCTCTGAATCGCATGGTCTGGAGTAGTTCGACCCCGAGCTCTCGGACTTCGGGCTTCAAAAAAGAGTCCCAGTTAAAGACACAAGAACTCGAGGATGACTGAGCTGCGCCCCCCAAAGGTTGGTAAGAGCGACCAGAGGTCACTTATGGGATGGTTAGTTTGGACCAAACGAGGGCGAGAGAAAAGGCAGGTTAATGACGCACCTGAATAAGCCTGCTATAGGAGAGAACATAAACTAAGGCTTGATGCGGTGTCGACAGCAGGAGTCGCGCGCGCTCCCGCGCGCACACACACGGGAAAAGAAGGGCAGTCCCATGTTTCTGACAGTGACACAGCCCTGATTCGGACACCGACTCAAAGCTGCCCCGTCTCTGCCCCGGCTACCTCTAGACTTAATGTTAGAGCATCTCCTCGCCCTGCACTGCTGAGGCGCAGCAGGCGCCATCTCCTCCCCCACCCCGCTACCCCGTCCCCGCGGCCGTAGCTCTCCACCCCCAGCGAACGTGGTTCGCTAGTGTCCTCTGCAACACACGCGTGGCTGTCGGATTTCGAACCCCGGCACCGACCCTCGCCCTCGCGATCGCCACGCGCCGCTGAGTCGCTGGCGCAGCCTTTGCCCCGGCATCAATCATTAACGGGCCAGCTCTGGCTGCTGCAGCCCGAAGGGGGTGGGGAGGATGGTACGGAACTCGAGACAGGGGATAACTCTACCCCCGGAGGCGGCCTCGAAACACTAGCCGGAGAGGCCCCCGCCCTCCCTCGGTGCGCCCGTCCCTCCCTCCCTCCAGCGCCTCAGCTTCCACATCCCCGCCTCCCGCGCCGCGCGATGCCCAGTCACCGGGGCAGCGCCGCCGCCGCCGCCGCCGCCGCTGCCGCCGCCGCAGTCCGCCGCGCCACCGCTGGGGCTGCCGCAGCGCAGGCGGCCGGGAGCCGATAGCAGGGAGCCTGGAGAAGGGGACGCCGAGCCCCGCGCGCTCCTGCCAGTCGCTGGCTGTTTACGAACCGACTGTTTTTATTTATTTACTTATTTTTTAGGAACGGCTGCTTAGAGGCTCAGGTCTTCACTTGAACCTGCAACGACACCCTCCGCACGAGCACAAAGGCTCCGACGGCGGCTGGCGGGGGCTGCGGAGCGCGCGGGAGCCGGCGCCAGAGGTCGCCTGTTCTCGTCCTACTCAAGCCCGGGGCACCATGCCGCGGCGCCTGCAGCCCCGGAGCGCGGGCACAAAGGGCCCGCCGGCCACGACTGAGACGGCTTTGGCGGCCACCTCGCGCCCCCACCCCTCCGCCTCGGGGGACCCTCCGGCCTCCGCCAAATCGCTGCTGCGCTGGGACGAGGTGCCCGACGACTTCGTGGAGTGCTTCATACTATCTGGCTATCGGCGGCTGCCTTGCACGGCGCAGGAGTGCCTGGCCTCGGTGCTGAAGCCCACCAACGAGACGCTCAACTTCTGGACGCACTTCATCCCCCTACTGCTGTTCCTGAGCAAGTTCTGCCGGCTGTTCTTTTTGAGCGGCCGCGACGTGCCCTTCCACCACCCGTGGCTGCTGCCGCTGTGGTGCTACGCGTCCGGCGTGCTGCTGACCTTCGCCATGAGCTGCACGGCGCACGTGTTCAGCTGCCTGTCGCTGCGCCTGCGCGCCGCCTTCTTCTACCTGGACTACGCCTCGATCAGCTACTATGGCTTCGGCAGCACGGTGGCCTACTACTATTACCTGCTGCCCAGCCTCAGCTTGTTGGACGCCAGAGTGATGACCCCTTACGTGCAGCAGCGCCTGGGCTGGCACGTGGACTGCACGCGCCTCATAGCCGCCTACCGCGCGCTCGTGCTGCCCGTGGCCTTCTTGCTGGCAGTGGCCTGCACGGTGGCCTGCTGCAAGAGCCGCACTGACTGGTGCTCTTACCCGTTCGCGCTGCGTACCTTCGTCTTCATCATGCCGCTCAGCATGGCCTGCCCCATCATGCTTGAGAGCTGGCTGTTCGATCTGCGTGGCGAGAACCCCACGCTCTATGTGCACTTTTACCGCCGCTACTTCTGGTTGGTGGTGGCCGCGTTCTTCAATGTGAGCAAGATCCCTGAGCGCATCCAACCTGGCCTTTTCGACATCATTGGCCACAGCCACCAGCTCTTTCACATCTTCACTTTCCTCAGCATCTACGACCAGGTGTACTACGTGGAGGAGGGCCTGCGCCAGTTCCTCAAGGCGCCGCCTGCCGCACCCACCTTTTCAGGCACCGTGGGCTACATGCTGCTGCTGGTTGTCTGCCTGGGGCTGGTCATCAGGAAGTTCCTAAACAGTTCCGAATTCTGCAGCAAAAAATGAGCCTCTGCTTTCCTGGAGGCTGCTGGTTTGCCCACTTCTTTAGACTTTCGTTTGTTGCTATTGGTTTGTTTTCCAGTTTTGTTGTTTCCTTCTTTGCTCAAGGAGGTTGCTCCGGAGCCGCCGGGAGGGGGAAAACGTCCACAATGACAAGGGGTTTTCAATGCACTTGGGGCTTTGGAAGAGGGAAGTGGGTCAAGCAGGAAGGAGAGGGCCACTGGTTTTTGCCCATGGACAAAATTCAGGTGATGTCTGTGACATCCAGGGATTTTTCGAAAGCAGCGAATAAAATCCCAAGTAAAACCCCAAATAATTCGATTTTCCGATGATCTTCTGTGCCAGCGGTAATAACAGGTAGCCCGTGTGAGGTCAGGTATGCATTAAAGAGGGTAAGTAGACAAAATCCCTGGGTACTTCCATTTCAGTCTGAGGAATGCTTGGATTTGTCAAAAGAATGGATCTTTGTAGAAAACGGGCACAAAGACATAAATAAGCCCAGGGCTTAACCTGCTAGAAAATGCATGGAATGTGAACACAAGTTAATTATTTCAAAATGTTTCTCAGATGTTATTTAAATAGTAATATATACAATGATTTTTCGTAATTTATCAAGCCTGTGATATGCACTGAATTTTATTTGTCTTGTAGGTTTGAATTTTATAGCCCTTTTGCATTGCATACACTTTAACTGGACATCAGGGCAAGCTGCTTGAGAGTTCTAAACTACTGTACTTTCTTAAACAGTGTTTCCTAAGGCCTGTGTTTCATGATACAAATGTGAATTATTTTACCTTAGGGACTCTGGTTAGACTACTGGTGAGGAGCTCAGTGGTCTACATAGATCCCACATGCCTATTTACTTTAATGTATTCCACAAAGCTTATCTTGTTTTTTTGTTTGTTTTGTTATTAATCTTATCCTTTCCTTCTCTACTTATTTAAATTACCACTGGAATAAATGTGCCTTTTGAAGCAATGCCCAAATGACTGGTCCTCAAATATAGGGGAGGGCAGTTGAAATCAACTTTTTCTTTACTGCAAATCAGGGTTTAACATTCCACCCAGGAGGGAAAGAAGATGGTGTTGGTTTCAAGCTGTGAGTAGCACCGGAAGTAGCTTACCAGGACACAGAGCATTTGGCTTCTCTACTAGGAGAAGGAGCCAAACCACTGATGTGACTGTGGTTCCTAATGCAGCCATCAGGGAAGGTGAGAGGACACTGTTCTAGACTGATGCCATCTATCCTCACTTAAAAACATAATACTCAGGAATAGATAAGGCAGATACAGTGTGAAAGTCAGGAGCATATTACTTGAATTGTAATTGAAATTTTTGAGTTCTATAGGATTACCTTTGCCTAGTTAAACACTGAAGTCTCATTTAGATGCATGCTATGGTAATGAACGGTCATCCTAAATTATAGAGAAATGGGTGAACACGCTCCTGAGATCCTTTATAACAACCACATTGGCCAGTGTTATTTAAGACATTTCTTATAAATGCTAACCTGTACTTGAGATGGCAACCATTGAATACCACAAACCACTGAGGTAGCTTATTTAAATACTTACCATACTTCCTGACAAGTCCTTTGGTTAGGAGCCAAATAAGTCATTGAATGGGAAGTCTTGACTTCATGGTATAATTTAGATCAAGCACATTATATAGATGAACACTTACCTCAGCACTGGTAGGCTAAAAATATTGCTGTTTCTGTTTGTGCTTTTAATCGCTACTATATTTATAAACTGAGAGGCTCGACACAGTTCCCTGGAGGAACCAGTGTGCTGTGTGTTAATTTCCACACAGAACTTAACATTATATATGTCTGTATTTAATTTAGAGCCTCTTAATGGGATTGTAAATACACTTTGCACGTTTGCTGATGGGTGTCAGTGTCTCGTCTCTTGCAAAGTACAAGGAGATTCCCTTTATGTTACAGTGGCTGAGAATTTGTGCCTACTAGGGATGTCATTCTTCACCTGTAACTTACTCAGTACATGCATTCAAAGGCATTTGTGGAAACTGGGACATTTCCACCTGCAAATTTATTTGCATGTCATTATTATTTCTTCTAGAGTCTCAAAGAATGTTGGTTTGGAAGCAAGATGCATAGGTTGATGAGTATTTTAGCTTCCCTGAAAAATGGGACCTCCCCTTTCAGAAGGAACTTTGAAGAGACAAACTCCTAAACAGGATTAATGAGTTTGAAAACAAAAACAAGCCTTGTATTTGTCATTTAAAATTTTTGTTGGAGATCTTAGTCTGCAGACAGAATTCTCTTCTTGCCCTGTGTCTTTGTCCTTAAGCAGAAGTCACTCAAGGATAAAATATACCCATATTGTTTTCAAATGATTATGATGCCTAAGCCCAGTAAGAGAGAATGAGAACTCACTTTCCTTCCTTTTGCCTTTTCCCTCCCCCACTTTCCCTTTCCCATCCTATCTTGGTTTTTATATACCACACATAACGTTGACAAAAGGGCATTCTAGTTGAAAACAGTGGTTTCACTTCACTTCATGTTTGCAAATAGATACCATGTACCCCACACAAGACCAGGCATGTGTGTAAAACTATGTATGTTATTTGCTAAATTACACCTGATTTCTGTCAAGATAAATGATATTTTAGAATCAGGAAATATTTACTAAGTATCCAAATTTGCATGGAACTGTCCAGGCATATTACATACTTCAGGGGTAATATGGCCATCAGGATAAAATAGCTTTAAAAATATTTTTCACTATCCATTTTGCCACATCCTTTAAAATTCACTTTTACTTTATTGTGTTTGCTGTTTGAAATGTGGGACAAATGATAAGTAAGAATGCACTTCATTATCTCTGTACAACCTATTTTGAAAGCATAGAATTTTGAAGCATATTATGTAATACATGTTATTTTTACTTGTTAGTCATAATCTAGATGACATCTCAAGGAGCTAGAGACAGAGTCATGCCTGGGAAATGAGGGTGTTTGACTTCAGTGCCTGTCACCCTGTGGGGTTGGTCTCTGGGGCTGACTCAGGCTGATTCCGTTGACTAGAGGGGGTCCCTTTCTTCCCCGTCCTTGTAGCTGTACCCTCAGCTAAAGAAGATGACCTTCCCAGAGAGAGGAAGTGAGTTCTTTGGTCATGTCATGACTGGCTTGTAAAAATAAATGTGCTCTTTTCCATTGGCTATCCGCTTTCTATAAATAGCTCAGGAAGAAAGTATGGGGCTTCAAAGCTGACCAGAGTGGCTCACATGTCTCCATTCATAAATCCTGCCTGAAAGTGCTTGCAGTCAAAAACTGTTTAGCCTAATTCATCATGCTACTTCAGGGCAATCATTTCTAAGAATGCAAAATTTGGGGATGGAGATGATTTTTATAATTTTTTCTGATTCGGTGCTGAATCTGAGGGCTAACAGCAAATAAAAACAGATTTTTATCTTTGAATTTCTTCACAATTTTATTTAGTTAACCAGTACAAAGCTACAGCAAAAAACAGTTACAGCAGGAGTTATCTTCGTTTCAAGGTTACACTGTTGGCCCAAGGTGACAGAATTGTTTTCAAACTGGTATTAGAATGTGGAGATTTCTGTGTACTTGACTGTGAGTGTTTACTAGTTTGCATGGTTCTGATGTCTGGCCAAGCACAAATACTAATTGATAATAAAATATGTCATTGTAAAATAGAGTGAAGTAAGATATGGCTATCCTTGAATTTGGATTATAAAATCTTACATAAAATGTTACCAGCTGCTTAATTTTTCGTATCTTGGGTTTTTCATCTGTTGAAGTCTGCCGCAGCTGACTTCACGCTGCCAGTGCCTTTGAGTTGATCTGCATCCATTCATTCATATGATCCCTTTAATGGCCATTGAGCACCCACTGCATATTAGGCATTGGGTGAGGATCTGTCCCATTATGACAGCTATTACCCTTTGGTCTGGTAGAACAGGGGTAGAAAGGCACTCAGGCCAGGGATCCAACTCTGATCTTTGCCATAAACAGAATGTTCCAAGCCACTGAGTTTGGTTCTGTTCTCCTTTCTATTAGCAAAGGATCTTATTTCAATTAACATGCTACTTACCCACAATCAGTCTCTTTCTTTTTCTTTTTGTCTGCTCCTAGGTCTTTGTAAATTTTATGGTTAAAAAATAACTAGAGATTTACTGTAAATCCAGGTGAAGGGATAGCAGGCATATATGTACATAGAAGAGGTTGAAAGATTTATCATCACTTATAGTTAACAAAGACAATAACAATCACTTTTGGAAGGTTTATAATATTCATATCACTATGAAGTGAGGTTCATCCAAAGTGCCTAAATTGTGATGTCATTAAATATCTGAATTTCATAGATAGCATAAGTTTAAAGCAAGCTTCAATGCTTAAATCTCCAAAGATTAATGTTATTTAGCTTTTTTCCTCCTTTAAGGTCTTTGTGTTGTACTCTATGAAACATGTCTTAGAAAAATGGAGGAAATTATAAAGAAAAAGCATCAGATGTAAAAAAGACAGGAAGAACGCATGAGAAGGAGAAAGCAAGAATTAGATTCAATCAGCCGGAATGGAACAGCAAGTTCAGCTATGGACAATTTCACCTGAGTTCTAAGCTGTGTCCCTAGAAAAGCATGTGAACTCCCCTGCTGTTAGTGCTCAAATAGGCAGGCAAGGAATTGTATTTGGCACATCCTATAGCTTTTTACCTGAGCACTAGTGCCCAGGTATATTTTAAGTGGTACTCTTACCCTTGGCTTAATGTCCTTAATTTGTTTCCATAAAATTAGGGCATAAGGCAAAAAGGCAATAGGAGTAGCACCATCTAATTGTAAATTATCTTTTGAATCATTTTCTTGAAAGATTAACAATATTCTGTCATATATTGCCTGACAAAAAGCAAACGAAGCTAGACAAGCTGAAAAGGAAGCACTCATTGGTGGAACCTGAGAACTACTGTATTCCTTTGTGAGAGGCCACATGCCTTTCTATTGAAGATTTTATTTCTTCAATGTTATGAATAAGTATTTCTTAAATGTGAAAATGGGTGTCAGTTCTTCTGAATCACTTTTCCAGAAATCTAATACAAATTTTTGTTTGTTGAAAGAGGACAAATATATTGCATTTTTTGGTTTATAGATTTTTAACCAATTTGTAGGCCTTTTTGTTTTAGAAGAGCTTGTTAAGAGTCTATGAGCAAGTTGAGAATCAGAATGTTTATTTATAGGTCAGGGACCAAGAATGCTGATTTGGCTGTGAATTGTGGCAGGATGTGACTGTTGAAAGCTCTGAACACACACCTATATGCAACAGAATTCTCACTTATTTACTATTTAACTCAATGGAAAAACAGCCTTTTTGTTTTTGGTTTGGGTTTTTTTTTTTTAGATTTTGAAAATGTTTCCCCAATATATTGTGCTTTTAAATGTAACACATGAGCTTTAATACTTTTTTTGTTCTTGAACAATTTCTAGAAGGTATTCCAAACATGAAATTTCTTAAGGAAAATTTCTTGAGCATGTAAAAGTTGCAGGCTGCCTTTCTCATGCCTTACACCGCCACCTAAAACATGCAATAAGCACTCAAGTCATGGAGGGGCCTTTAGTTGGTTACTTATCCGTGCCGTAGAGATGGCCCTGCCCCTCGTGGCTCACCACAGCGTTGGAAAGAGACACCATGGAAATAAACCCTTGTTTCTAGATGAAAAAAGTATGGGGACACATTAATTTCATTTCTTCTTTTTAGTTCCATCTCTAGTTAGGAAGCATAATCTGTATTTCATATGCTGGTTGTACACACAAGACTAACAGGAAAAATTTTTAAAGAAGTATTCTAATTTTGTATCTTAAAAGTTTTATAATAGCAATTTGTTTGCAAAAACAGGCCTTGGCACATAGATGAGAACCAGCGCCTTTTGGAAAGCCTCATCTTTGTCCTGGGAGTTTAATCACCTTGAACTCTTACCCAAATGATCAAGACCTAGTAGGTCTTTAAAAGTGTAAATAATGTATAGTTTCAAGATGGGTTAAAAAAACATTTTTTTAAAAGAAGAAAACTGTCAGATATGTTATAGGTGTTTAACAAGGCTAAATTCAAAAGTCTTTTTAAAATTCTTGGAAACTTCATTAAATTCCCTCTCCCAGCAAGGCTTAGCACAGGTCTAGTGCGCCACCAGGCTGGTTTTCTGTCGTGGAGGCTATGAGCAAAATTATTCCAAGGAGCTCAGTATCAAGTCAATAAAGGCTCAGGTACAGATCACTTTGATGAGGGTACAACCACTGTGAATAACATAAAAATAACTAGAGAAACGCACAGCCCTGGAGACCCTGCTCCTTATTTGTTGGGAGTGGAAAGAAGACTAAAGCCCTGTGCCATCGCTACACAGACCAGGGGCAGGCTAAGCCTCGGGCTGAGGGCCATTCCGTGGCATGCAGTAGGAGCAGTAGCTGTAAACTCTGTCCATTTCACCCTTCTCTCAGACCATCGCCGCCACCACCCTCGAAGCCTTCAGCCCCGAAGACAAAAGGTTTCTACCATGATTCCATATTGGCCGCCTCAAGCCATTTTGCCTTATGAGGTTCATCCATTTCTAAACTAAGGATTCAGATATGACTGTACTCAGATTTACAAGAACGTACAACCAGCAGGTTCCCTTTTGCAGTAAAGGGCATTAGTTGAAGGGCCATATTCATTTTTTTTCTTCAGCTTAGAGGTAGGCAGAGAATTTAACAGTGACCAAATGGAGATCTTGTATCAGGTTTTTTTGTTGTTGTTGTTTTGGGGGTGGTTCTTTTCTTTTCTTTTTTTTTTAGTTCATTTAATGGTGATAATGGAGGGTGATAAGGGATAATGTAGGCATGAAAAAAGAAACAATCATTTTATCCACGGCTTGCTAAATTAAGTCTTAGGCTACTCCAACTCCAGCCATCATGTACATCCTAATCAGCTACACTTAGTGAGCTAGAGGGACTTTCTCAGGATGTGTGAACTTCCACACAGGGACTGCGATGTGGTTTCAAAGCATTAGCATATTCTGCCAAGTATTGTTTATCCATAATTCCACATTATCTGGTAAATTAAGAAAAGTAATCCATAGGAATAGAATCACTTTGGTCAGTTCTGTGAATGTAGCTGAACAAAATTGTGACTGATTTCTGTTGTGTAGTTTGCCATGATTTTGTTTTTGTGAGACCTTTGTTCCCTACGGTCTTGAATATAAAATTCTGTATAACTATACATTTTTTTGCCGAAAAACATGTTTGAAATAAGAATAAATTATTTGTAAGCATAGTGTTTAGGACTGTATTTGTATGCTTCTATGTATGCTCAGAAGATATCCTTCAGCAAACAAATTATTCCTAAATTAATAGTAAGCATGTATAACACTAATAAACATAAGAAAAAAACATTATCCTTTTCATAAAAACCAGCAGGCAGAAAGGAAGAGTGTAAGTTTTTCCTGAAGAAGCACCCTTAATATATTACTTTACACTTTTTAGTTCAATGAAATAGAAAATTCATGAGTTACTTTGAAACTGTATCTTCCAAGAAAATACTTATAAGTCTAGGTAATGAAGATTTTCCTTAAACCTCCCTATTTTCCAAAGGTACACAAGATCCATGGACATCTGTATAATACAGCCATTCCCAGAACCCTGTTGATATGTGTGAATTTGCAGTATCTCTGTCCCAAATAACCCTAGTGAGGGAGAGCTCACTTCACTTCTTAAGCTCTGTGGTGATGGCTAAAATTTTAAATCATGTCAACTCTTGTCTCAGGTAAGGTTTTTTTGTTATTAGGAACAGAAAATCTTTCAATTAAGCATAAAAAGGTTTACAGGAAGAATACTGGGGAATTCCCAGAATGCACAGTGTTGATTCCCCCCCACCTCCCCTCCCCCACCCCGCCTCAGCGAGGACTGCATGCAACAGGGCAGTGCTAGAGAATCCAGTAGGGAACTCCTGCCCCAAGGGAGCAGTGTCCAGAGCACTGCTGCAAGAGTGAGCCAACTTCGGCTGTTTTCTGGCCGTCTTCTATCTGTCCCCATTTCAGATTCCTGGGAGAGAGTATCTGATTGGCCTAGCTTAGGTCACATAGACTCTGCAGGCATCAGGGTGTGAACATCTGTGATTTGCAGTCCTTTCCAGAACATGTGGAGGGAAGAGGTTAATTCCCCAAAGAAAGCAGGGATGGTCAGGCAAAAACAACAGTTTTCCACCTCACTATTCACCTCCTTGGCTGTCTGGTACACAGGCAGACAACTGTAATCTCAACTCCTAAGAGAGTGAAGGTTTGGGCCAATGGAAGTTATGCAAAGCGCTTGTCCAACCCAAGTGTCTTACAATGTGGGGTCCCCACCAAAGCTCTGGAGCACGTGGTTACAGAAGGAGGGAGGAGAAAAGTGCCAGTAGCCCAAAGCAATAGTAACCACAGCCCAGCACCTGGCTGGCTAACCCACACCTGCCTTCCCATATGTGTTTGCCTTAATATAATACAACTATTGCTTGTGTAATCTAAGTGTTCTTGCCCCATTTCCAAAGTCAACCCACAATCCTCACGACTGCAGCCAAGCTCTCAGCACCCAGGATCTCTCTATGATGTGAATTCCTCTTGCTCAGGTCAGAATATGGCTGAGACATTCAGCTCCTCCTTCCTCCCCTCACTCTACTGTGGCAGAGAACTGGGTTGCTGAGAGGCAAATTCCCACTCAGAATAGCATCTACTTTTAATAGCATACTGTGTCACCAATACATGGCAGCCACCACATCCTCTGGTCTAGGAAGAACAAGCCGTCCGCCAGCTGGTGGTGAGATGAGCTCCTAGGTTCTGTGTGCCGGGAGTAGCTCTGTGTACCTTGCTCCATGGCTGCTCCAGTTTTGGCCACCCAGTATCTCCTGGGCCTGTGCCAGCGTCTGCCTGTTTGCCTTAAGATCCATTTCCCAATCCTTTCCCTCATCTGCTCTGTATTGGAGCTATTTTAGGCTCTCTTACTCTCCGGCTTTTTGTTAGGTCCTGCCAAGGGAAGAAATAGTGAAAGATTAAATGCAAGGAGAACAGCAGAACACAGGGACTTTCCTTCCTATTCCCCCCACTCTTCCTGTATCGTTCCTTTTTTTCTTCCCCCTGAAATCCTTAGCCCTAGCTGATGTTGCTAGTCAAAGTATAACCCCGAGGTAAGTCCGGATAGAATAAAGCCAGCTCATGGAATGGGACCGAAGAATGAATCACAAAGGGAGCCTTGACCAATCTGTGCCCAAAGCCCACCCACTTTTGGACTTTTCCTTATGTGAGGCAATAAATTCCCTTTATTTTACAATCTAGTTTAAGTTGTATCTGTTTCTTATAATTGGAAGCGTCTTAACTGATCCATAAGGTTTGGTGACCTTCCAGCCACATACAAGATTTGCACAGCCCTCATTTCACCTTCCCTGAGCTCGTCCTACATTTTAGGACTACATCTGCATATAACATCCATGAAATGCCTCAGTTTTAAAGTACAGAATTCTGTATTAGGACTTGGTGCTGCCCAGTGACCCTTCTGTATTGCCTGAGCTGCTTTCTCTCCTGTTCTCCAGCCCAGCTATTTCATATCTTTGACCCTCCCACTCCCACTCTCCTCACATCTCTGATCCCACTACTTCCCGTCTGTTCAGAAATCACACCCTGCCTATTGCCCATTGTTATCCTGTATGTCCATCTACTTTGACTCAATAGGATTCTTCCTATGAACATTTGAAAATGTACTACTAGTCTCTCCCATCTTCTAAAAGGAGAAAGTTACCCTCTCCCCGTTGTTACATACTCCCCGCTCTACTTCACAGCCAGGCTTTTTGCAAAAACGTGTTCAGCGTCTTTGTTTTCATGCCGCCCACTCACTCTTTCGCCCACTGCATTCTGTTGTTAATCTCACTAGAATTGTTCTTATAAGATTTCCAACAACTGCCTTCCTCACTGATGACCATTTCTTAGATCTTTTTTTCCACTCCTTTCTCATGAATGCCTTCCCTTGGCCGGTGTGATGCCCGAAATTCTTTCCTACCCCTCATCCTACTCTCTCACAATCTCCTTTGCTGGTCCTTTTTACCTTGTGCATGCCTGCGGTCAGTTTACTCCAAGTGTGAACACAGCCCATCTACACTCATTTACTTTAAGGATGTCGTCAGCAGCTTGACTCTGCCACTTCCTATCAGCTCTCTGACTCAAAGCAGAGGCTTTGTGATTCCTGTTTTGGGAAGCTCAGCCTTGGGCCTACTCCTTCAATCCTTCCAGTGGATGTGGAACCTAATCAATGCCTGTAAATAAATCCCCCTTTGCCCCAAGTAGCTTGAGAGGGTTCTGTCTTCTGCTATTGAACCCTTATTTGGTACAACAGATGCGCAGGAAATGATGGCTAGGAATGGGAAGCCATAGCTCTTTACTCCTCAAAGTAATTATTGGCAAGTGGTTTGTTGGACTTCTGAAATTGTACCTTCAATTTTCCTTGGAAGACAAAGCAGGTTCTGTATCAGGCAGCTTCTTCACAGAATTTGGATCTATTTCAAAATAAAAAACAAACATAAGGAAAAGAATTACCTAAGAGTTTTTTTTGGCTTACTGTCAACTTAAAATAGATGAAGGGAGAAACAACATGAACATTTAGAATATATGTCAAGTGAAACAGTAAGCATAATTCCCATGTATCAGTGTGGTCCACATAATTTTCATATAGAAATTCATCTCCTAATAACAAAAATCCATCAGATATAAGAGAACACAGAATTATAAAATTAGATAGGAATTCTGAGTCTTTGATCTAAAAATCTAATTGAGACCCTCCATCTCAGTGGGAAGCAATCGGAAGAGAGCCCAAATTTCAGCACCTGCTTAGCTTCCTCTTTCCCTGGACAAAGGTCCTCATCCCTGTCATGCAACCCCCCTGCGCCTTCTAGGAGCATCCTAAATCTCCTTTTAGGAAGGACCCCTCCACTGAGCTGGTGGGTGAGCGTGGGATGCAAGGTCGGCCTGCAGGTGCAGAGCTGCTCTGCATTCCAGATTTTCCAGGACTCGCCTCTGTGTGTCTATATGTGATCCTGTGAGCTACCCCATAACCATAAATAAATTATTTCTTTTTTTTCTTGTTATTTTTCCTCCAGTAAGTAAGCCAAAGGTTTCCATTTCCTGCAATTAAAGAACATACACACAAGACTTTCAGCTTCTACTCTGGCACCTAAGCAGCTTAGCAGTTGTCACTCCATCCTAACAACAATTAAAAGTCCGAACAAACTGAAAAGTCAACAACTCTTTTTAGATCTCTCAGAGCAGTGAGGTCACAGAGCAAACTGCTATCCTCAGAATTGGAAATACAAACAGATAGATACAGGGAATTACGATTTACCACATTAGGAACCCATGAGCAGAAACTTCTGCAGGAGCCAGTACTCGGTGTCTTTTACATGGTACATCATGTCTGTTATTCAGTTTAAAAAAATACAGTGCTACTAAGAGGCCAAAAACATAGTTTGAAGAGATGGAGCAAGCATCAGAACCAGACAGACTCAGGTAAGACACCGATGTTGCAATTATCAAATTGGGAGTTTAAAACAACTATGCTAAAGTATTTAATGAAAAAAAAAAAAGTAGACGGCCTGCAAGAACAGATGGATAATTTTAAACAAAGATAAGAAAATTCTAAGAAAGAATCAAAAATAAATTCCAGAAATCAAAAGCATTGTGACAGAAATAAAGAATGCCTTTGAGGGGTTCATTAGTAGACTAGACACAGCTAAGGAAAGAATCAGTGGACCTGAGGATACATTAATAGAAACATCCAAAACTAAAAGAAAAAAAGACATGGGGGGCCAGGGGTAAACAGAATATCTTAGAGCTGTGGGACTATAAAAGGTGTAGCATATGCATAGTGGGAATACCAGAAAAAAAAAGAGAGAAAGCAACAGAATATACTGACTCACTCAAAATATGCCATGTAAAAGGAAATTCTACATATAGATATGCCATGGCCTCTGAATCATTTGTAAATCATTTCTTTTTCTCCTCTCTGTCCCAGAAAAACACCATCACTTTATGACTTTCATTTTTTTTTCTCAAGAGCTGAAGGAATTCCTTTAAAAAAGTGGAAATTTTAGAAGTCTGGTTACCTGTGCAATTTATAAGTACTTCTTAGTGGGATTAATAAAAGAGGTCCCATATCCTGTCTGCTCACATAACTTCCCTCCTTCCTACCTTGAACCTGTGTAACTGTAAAAGTATATGTGAAAAACTGAGAGTTAGGGAGAAGGCACGTGAACATTTACCGCTACAAAATGTAATTCTCTAAGAGCTACATTATCAATTCAAGATGACCTGAGTAGGTTTTTATTTCAGCATTGAATTCAGTTGCTCACTGTGTTAGTTCATCCTTAGCCACTATAAATTTGTTTTGATGGTGATCTACAAGTATCACTTTAGAGTTCCTTCATATTCTTATTTTCATTACACAGAAATTTCATAAAGCACAGAAAGATGTGAGTTTAAGGAAATAAACATTTCTACAAACATACACATATAATACACCAACTGTAAGATAACAGTCATATTTTGCATCTAAGGCAAGAAAAAGATGCATGTCCTTATTTCTTCTTGTTGTTTTAATTTGATTTTTAAATTTTCATTTGCTTTTTTAAAAATTTTGGTGTTTTCTTTTTGCGACTTGTAGCTCCTAGAGAAAGGGTCAAATATAAAAGATGACAGATGCGAAATCCTGCCAGAAGTCTCTCATTTTGCTCTCTGGTGTCACCTACGTGTTACCAAGGGTAAAGTCTGTCGCTGGGTAGCTGCTGCTTTATCACAGAAGCACGTCGGGGATCCAGGCAAGCGATAGAAATCATGGCGCCTCCCTCCAGTTTTATTATTACAGGTGGAATCTGCTTCCAATGAACTGAAAGAGAAGAGTTACAAAAAACGATCGGGAGACTTGGCACCACGTGACAGTTCTACACTGTGATCCCATCCCGTTGTTTCACTGAATCCCTTCGGCCCCGGGGCTGCCGTTTGCTCCGCGGGGGCGCGGAGACAGCGGTCCTGGAGGGATGAGTCACAGCTGTCCCCTGAGCAAGCCTCCGGCCGGTGAAGAGGAGGTTCTCCCTTTCCTGCTGGGCATAACAAAATGAAGTTCCTCATATGATTACCAAGGTACCTTTAAAAGCAACCCTTTTTCTCCCCGTTCAAGCCGTCCAATCCCACAAATAGTTGTGACAAGGTATCTGCCAAGCGCAGTGTTTCTAGGCTCCCCCCACAAGTGATGGTGACTATTCACAACCTCGCTTCAGAAATCCCAAACAGGAAACGAGTGTCCTGAAACACAAACAAACAAACAAACAAACAAACAAACAACAAAACCAGGAGGATGCCCAGCCGGTTTTTGTCTGGTGCTTCGTCCCCGCTGTCCACGCTGTGGCTGCGGAGCTAGGCGACTGCACAGTGACGCAGCCCGCGGAGGCGCCGCTGAAGTTCCTGCAGGGAGAAAAAAGGGGGCCCAAAGCTGGGGTGAGAGCGGGGATCCTGTTCCTCCGGGGAGTGGTGTCTAAAGAGCTGTGGACACACACTCCCTCAACCCACAGGCCCTGGTCACTGCGAGATGTCTCCCAAGCGGTATCGGTCCCCAGGGAGGCTCTGGGCTGAGTCCTGCAGGAATCCCGGCACGGCCCACGCGGGCTCCGAGTCCAGGCTCGGCGCTCTGTTTCCCGGCAGAAGCAGGAGGGCGCCGAGGCCTCACCCCGCGCCGGCGTTTTAAACCTGCCTCCCCTCTCCTCCTGCAGGTGAGACCTGGGCGCAGTTCCGTTTCTCGCTCCGCTCTTTCATAGTCTCGGTCATCCTAGGAAGCTGCTTGACCCCTTTGGACCTCCATATCCTCATCTGTAAAATGGGGTTAGAAACATTTCCTAATTCATAGTAGTGTGAGGATTTAATGAATGAATTTAAGCTATTTTGCTCGGTGCCTGGCACATGATAACTGTTCTGTACATTTTAACTGTTCTGTACATATTAGCCCAAATTCTTAGCCTGTAACACCTCCGAGGTCCCGGGAACATGTGTGCACTCCGGAAAAAAAATTGAAACGAATTAACTGTCTTTCTACATCAATGCTACCAAATAGAAGAAACGTAATACAAACCACACACGTAATTTTCTAGTACGCACATTAAAAAAGGGTAAAAACAAAATCAGATGAAGTTAATTTTAATGATATATTTAATTTAACCCATTAGATCCAAAATATTACCATTTCAGCATGTGGCACTCCCCACATTTCAAGACCTTCCGTCTCCTCTCTGCTGCTGGAGAGTACAGCTCAGACTCCTCGTCACCATCTGAGTCCCAGCTCAAATGTCACCACCACCTCTGATTATCTAAGCAGCTGCCCCTGCCCCCTGCCCCCCACACACTCATGCATTTACCATGCCTTCACCCTGTTTTGTTTCCAGCACATCACCTATCAGGGTGTGAAATCACCTGTTCGTCATTTCTCTCTCTCCATGAGAATCGGGAGCTGTGAGACTGCAGCGCTGGGCCCTCAGCGTCCAGCACACTGCCCAGCATGTTGCAGGGGCTCGCTTAACACTCGTTGAATGAACGCATTAATAACTTAAGAAATGAACAAATGAACCTACTCTACAGACAGCTACCCAAGGTCAACTAAGAAGATCTCTCAAAACATCGTAGAAATAATAATATTGTATGTGATGACTTAAAGGACATGAAAACGGGCTTCTATGCATGTGACAATTAATGAGGCAAAGATGAGTGACTCAGCTTCTACCTTTAGGCGCAGGTTTATAGTCTGCTTCACCCAACCATGATGACATAAGTATCAAATGTTCTTCAACAGCCACTTATTTACTTTATGGGTGGTCTGAAATGTATGCCAGCACAAAGATTTAAGATTTTAAAAAATAGTTTTTTAAAACAAAGATTAATATATAAAAATATTAAACTGAGACCACATGGTAAAGAGCCATTTGAATGGATTAATCTTCCCTGATAAGAGTGTAGCTTGCCTAGCATAAGAGTATATTTGTATACATGCTCTGTTGAGACAACTTAACAACAGAGTTTTCTTGATAAAATTAAACATTTGGTCTAAGGGTCAATAACAATAGTTAAAACTTATTTCTGGACAGTCTACACAATTAAGGCAATAAGTGCTTTTCTGGTACCTCTTCTAATAGAATCATTAACTATTACAAAATGGTTAGTAAAATGGTGATTTCCAAACCTCGTTGTGTAGTAGAATTACCTTGGGAGTTTATAATACAGCTGATTCCTAGGCTCTCACCTAAGAGGCTCTAATTCAGGCAATATGTCTGGTTTCTGGCAACTGTCCTTAGAAAAGCTCTCTGGATGTCTCCAATAGTCAGCCAGGTCTGGGAACATCTGTAGCAGAATTGTCCAAGTATTATTACCAGAAGCAGATTCACCAGGATATAAAGAGGCTCAGTTTTCAAGAGTCTCTCATCTGCCTGGGCCCCTCCTGAAGCCCTCTATATAAGTTTGTATTTGTAATTTTGTGTTCTTTTCCTTAAAGAAACACCCCTCCCCAAATTGTAAAGGGTGCTCTCCCCACAAAACCTTGATCTGCACCTGGTTATAAATTCCACTGTAGTCAGAAAATTACAGCTACAGAGCGTGTCTGGTCTTTTGCTTGGCTTTATACAGCTCACAGCTAAGAGTGGTTTTTACATTTCTTAATGGTTGAAAAAAAATGAAAACAAGAATAATACTTTATGACACGTGAAAATGATGTAAATTCAAATTTCAGTATCTATAGATAAAGTTACCTTGGCTCACAGCCATGCTCATGCATTTATAAATTGCCTGTGACTACTTCAGAGTCAGAGTTGAGTAGCTAAACAGAGATTGTATGGCCTGCAAGCTTACAATATTTACCATTTGACCCTTTACAGAAAAAGTTGGTCACCTCTGACCTACCATCAAATGATAACATCACAGGCACAACAGAAAATTGATTTGAAAGGGTTACTTTACTTGATGTAAAAATCATGATCGGAAATTGTTTGACATAAACAATTGCAGAAGTGAGAGGGTGATTTCACGAAAACCGACAGGTGATTAAATTCAGATGCCAATATCAAAGACTTAATAGAACCATAGCATCTCATTTAATACCATTTAGAGTATGTTATGCTTTGTCTACAGGTTAAAAGAAAGAATTGGCAAAACTGAAGAGTTTATGAGATGATTCAGGATAGGATGATTACCAGTAAAAACCTTCCCAGGTAGAAAACACAGGAAAAATCTTGAAGGATAGTTGCAAAAGATATAGTCCATTAGATTAACCATTAGGCATAAAATAATATATGTTCTGGGTTGTGGAAAAGTATAGTAATATATTGCTGAAGTTACACTTCAAAGTTTATCACTGTGGTGGGTTACTAAACCAGTTAAGCCAACACTTAAAACTAAGAACATTTGAACCACAATGACTAAGTGAATTGGGCAAGAACTGTGACAGCTCATGGAATTCTGGTAGCAAAGCCGATCAAAAATACTGATTTACCAGTTCATCCCCATTGAAGTATGACAGACATGTGTGCAGAGCTGTGAGGATCACTCTGAAGTTCTGAGACGGAGGAGGGAAGTCTGTCAAAGGATAACCGTCATATCAACCCAAGTTGGGGTGTATGGTAAGTGGTCAGGTTCCATAGATGTGGCAGATTTCTTCATCAGGCAAACAGCAGGTGGGAAATTAGAACAAAAAGGAAATCAATTGAGAAGATTAGTCAGTGGAGATGTTATTAGGTTGGGAGGTCAATTATAAAGGCAGAAGCTCTTTTATTAGTCAGCTGATACTACGGAACTCATGCCTGGATTGTACAAACGAAAATGAGATCTTCCTCAACTGACTCAGAGGCCTGGTACTTTGAAGATCCAAGTGGTCTACTTCAGCTTCTGATGGAATCCTGGCTGTTGGAAGACAATTTATTCGGTGTCCTTTACAGGGAGCACAGTTGTCTGTGTTCCAAAGACCACCTGGGAATAGTATCCCAATCCCAGTTTCACTTTTCCATTTTCACAGTAAGAGAAGGGCCTTGCCAGCTGGTAGGCAAGGGAATTGTTGAACCACCTTAAGAATGAGTGACTCACCAGGCAGACAGAGAAAGAAGAAAAAAAAGCAGCATTTTGGAGCATCTACTATGTGCTAGTTACTTTGCATATGTTACCTCATTATCTCCATCCCCCCAAGTATCATTATCATTGATTCCACCTAACATTTGAGGAAACAGAGAGGGTAAGTTTCATGTTTGCTCTCGTTTAGCCAGTAACTGTAGAGCTGAAATATAAACGCAGATCTGTCTGTCTGCCTGGCCCTGTGTCTTTACCTTTCCAATTCATCCTGTTCCAGGC
The DNA here is from genome assembly GCF_021234165.1 of Pteronotus mesoamericanus. Classification (NCBI taxonomy): domain Eukaryota; kingdom Metazoa; phylum Chordata; class Mammalia; order Chiroptera; family Mormoopidae; genus Pteronotus; species Pteronotus mesoamericanus. Next base: position 9,029,346 of record NW_026555265.1, on the reverse strand, counting down.
AGTCTCTCTGCAGAGGAAGCAACAGGCAGAAAAACACAGAATTGTAAATGTTTTCCCACTTTCAGTGACGAACAAGACATTTCTTTAAGTTTATCTGAGTTATAAAAATAAAACTAACCTAATACCCTTCATTAATTAATAATACTGCCTCTAAGGTGGAAGGTCACATTACCCATCGTAGTCCCTCTTAACACAAAGTGTCAAATTCTTAATCTAGGAAATATCCTCTTCTAGGTCCTTTTGAGAGTTTGCACATTTTTAAAAAGATTTTATTTATTTATTTTTAGAGAGGGGAATGGACGAAGAAAGACGGGGAGAGAAACATCGACTAAGAGAGAGACATCAATCCATTCCCTCTTGTATGTGCCCTGACTGGGACCAAACCTGCAACCCAGGCACATGCCCGGACCAGAATCAAACTGGTGACCTTCCACTTTGTGGGACGATGTCCGACCAGTGGAATCCCACTGGTCAGGGTGAGAGTTTACACATTTAAACACCCAAACAGGATATCAAAATTACTGTCTCAAGTGCTGAAGCAAAGCTTGGTTGATTGCAGGTTGCCCCAGACAGGCAAGCAGCCCTCCTGGCCCCCTTATTCCAGGTGTGACTCCACGGTTTCTTTTTACCACACTCCAATTAGAAATGAGGTTGTAGTTCTAAGCCTTCCCTCCCTGAGGGTTTCTTTACACAAGCCATTACTATAATGAGTCACATGGTCTTCCCTCAGGTGATGGTCAGTGGTAAAAACATGTTCATCAGTAGAGGAGTTAAACCCAGCTTTTTAAAAATTGGTTAGAAACCATATGCTGCCCCACTTTAGAAGTTGTTTAATTCCCAAACATGAAAAAACTAAAGGAGTTCATCACCATCAAACCAGTATTACAAGAAATGCTAAAGGGGCTTTTTTTAAGAAGGAAAAGAAAGGGAGAGGGAGATTGAAAATATAAATAATAAAATGGCAGTAATTGCATATCTAGCAACAATTACTTTAACTGCTTCAATCAAAAGACATAAAGTGACTGAATGGTTAAGAAAATAAGACCATTACATATGCTGTCTACAGACCAAAAGACACACACAGGCTAAAAGTAAAGGAATGGAAAACGACATTTCATCACAGTGAAAACGAAAAAAAAAATCTGAGGTAGCAATACCTATCTCAGACAAAATATACTTTAAAACGAAGGCTATAAACAAGAGACAAAGAAGGGCCCAGCAACTCCACTTCCGGGTATGTATCCAAAGGAACCCAAAATACTAAATCAAAAAGACATATGCACCCCTATGTTCACTGCAGCATTATTTACAATTGCCAAATGTGGAAACAACTTAAGTGTCTAACAATAGATGAGTGTATAAAGAAAAGGTTGTACATATATACAATGGAATATTACTCAGTCATAAAAAAAGAATGAAATCTTACCATTTGTGACGTAATGGATGGACCTAGAGAGTATTATGTTAAGTGGAATAAGTCAGACAAAGAAAGAAAAATGCCATATGATTTACTTATATGTGGAATCTAAAGAACAAAATAAATGAACAAACAGAATAGACTAATAGATACAGAGAACATTTGAATGGTTGCCAGGTAGGAAGGAGATTAGGGAGACTGGTGAAAAAGGAAAAATGTACAAATTGCCAAATATAAAAGCAACCATAAGAGGTAAAGTATGACATAGGGAATATAGTCAATAATACTGTGAGAACTACAGTATGTATGGTGTCAGATGGGTACTAGATTTATCAGAGTGATCACTTTGTAAGCTATATAAATATCTAATAAATACTTTATATATCTGAGACTCACATAATATTATATGTCAAGTGTAAATGAAAAATTTAAAAAAATATTTAAAAATAAATAATCCAGAAAAAAAGAAGTCCTTCAGTAAGTTATTTGATCAATTTATAGATATTTCTATTCCCTCCAAAACTGTGTCCTCAAATTTGTCAGTGTTAAGTATTTACATTTTTTCATAATCACAAACCACTCAGAGGAGGCCATAGGAAGAAACTACTATCAAGTAATGCCATTTCAAAGAATCTTGTGTGCTCTAAACTTAGATTTCTTTAGTAAACCCAGGCTTAATCTCAGATTAAACATAACAAATGTTATGTTATTAAAATGTTAGCTAAATAGATGGCCTTTCAAAATCTGTTGTTTGTTTTACCACAGATGAACAAGTCAAGATTTCTTAATTTGCAGTTCAGAAAATTCTTTTCCCAATTTAGAAGCAGAGGGAAAAAGATGACCAACAACCAACCTAAACAGACACTCTGTAATTATAGAATTTTAGGTTTGGAGTCACTTCCCTTAATCTTTGCCTGACCCAGAATTCAATGCAGAAGATTGAAAGAACACTTTCTATTCATGAAAATTAAGGACTTAGCTACAGTTAATAAATCTGTGAGAAAAATGTAAGCTGTCAGTCAAAGCAACATAACTCTTATCCAATGCAAAGTGAAAAAATAGTCATACATGAGTACCATTATAATAGGTAATACTTTTGCTTATAGATTTGTAAATGAGGACATAATATACAAAGGTAAATTGCTCCATGGAAAAACCATATTAAAATTCCTCTGTTGGAAGAACCTTACCCTATGAGCTTCTCAGATCTAAATAAAAGATTGATGGTGATTTTGAGTTTAAAATTTAATGTTCAGGCTAGCTACTAAATTTTACATTACAAGAATATTGAAAGTACTATAAATCAATAAAATCAATTATGGTTTCCTATGGGATGATTTCATAAGAGAAAAATTATTACCTATTATTGTGCTTTGTCAATAGGCATTATTTACTTATTTCACTGACTGGTCAGGGTACATGACAGGGTTGCAGGCCAGACCCCCAGTTTGGGGGTGTGCGAGAGGCAACCAGTCAATGTTTCTCTCACACATCCATGTTTCTCTCTTTCTTCCTCCCTTCCCCTCTCTCTAAAAATAAAGAAATAACATCTTTAAAAAAACCATCTTATTATATAATGTAGATATAAGCACTGTAACAACATATGCCTCCAAACTCTGTTTTCATAAAATTATGAGATCAAGATTTTTGATCTTTTCAGATGATCAGACACTTGCTTACATTTATAATGAAATAATGAAAAGTGCCAGTGTGGAAAGAAGTCCTGAACATTTTCAAGAGTAATCATTTAAAACATATTTCAAAATAGGTTTTGGTAGGAACTTAAAATTAGTTTATTAGCTCAGAATTTGAATTTGAGAAAGACAACTTCCAGGTCAATAGTGAAATAATTTACTTTTTTGTTTTCACAACATAGAGGGTTATATTTTAATCATTAGGGAGAAATCCTATTTCTTATTTCTAAGGATAATGGATTGATGTTATATGTATATCAGGTTAGCGAGGAAGAAGGGCACTTCCAAGACTGTTGATAATTTATGCTCAATATAAAGCTATGAAGAGCAATAATCAATTGTGTTTCAGTTCTGAAGTCAACAATTTACTCAGGAAAGCTCTTGTAGGTTTTCATCAGCTAATAATTATTTGTTTTAAAATGTTCCTGGCCCGGTGGCTCAGTTGTGTGAGCATCATCCCTTGCACCAAAATGCTATGGGTTCTCCTCCTGGTCAGGGCACATATCTAGGTTTCTTTTCAGTTCCTGGCAGAGCGCATGCAGGAGGCAACTGACTGATGTTTCTGTTCCTCTGTTCTTCCCCTCCTTCCTCTCTAAAATCAATGAGCATGTCCTTGGGAGAAGATTTTTAAAAAAGTTTCTAGTACCAAATTTAAAGCTTTTTCTTTCCCCAAGTCACTTGTATCATCCCCCTGCCCCTTATAAAAATCCCATACTTGGAAAAAAATATCAAATATATGGCACCCACTTAAAAAATTTATAACATTTTAAAAATTACAAAAGATACAAACAGAGGTGTATAAAGAAAAAGTGATTAATGCCTCTTTCCCCATTCCAGTCCCATTGCCCTGAGAAACCCAGTGTTCACATTTTAGTGTACATCCTCTACACCAAACACATAGGAACATATGCCCTTATACAAACACAAATGCATAATTATAAAGGCTCTGTTTTATAGTCAGAATCAAATCACTCACATTATTTTATACATAAAAATTAGACTCTTTTCGTTGCAAGTAACAGAAACAAAGTAGTTTAACTAAAAACAGGCATTTATCAGTTCACAAAACTAGGACGTCTTCAAGCACAGCTGGATGAAGGGACTCAAATCAGCACCTGGTTTTGGTCTGCCTTTGCTCTGGTTTTCTCTGTATTGGTCCATTACTGAGCAAGTCTCGAGACCCTTGTGGTGGCAAGATGGGAGCCACAGCTCCAGGCTTGCCTCTTCATAGTTCGACACTCAGGAGAAAAGAGAGTATGTTGGTCTTTCAACAGATCAACATAAGTTCTGAGGTTTTGCACTCACTGCGTCTGATAGGAATTAAATGGCTGTCCCAGAATCAGTCACTGAAGCCAGAGGAATGCTCTGATTGTGGCCATCCAGGCCTGAGTCATGGGCACACATGGACTGAATATAGGTTCCCTGACTTAATTTGGAATGCCATAAGAAAAATACTCTAAACTAAAAAAACACTTATTTCTCATAATTCTGGAGGCTGGGAAGTCCCATATCAAGATGTCTGGTGATAATACTTTTCCAGGTTTCCGTATGGGTGAGAAGGGGTCAGATGGGGAAGACAGGGTGAGGGGGAAGAGGTGGAAATGGGGAGAGGGAGAGAGAGTGAGCTCATGACACTTCCTAAAAGGGCACAACGTGCATGGATTCCACCCTCATGAACTAATTACCCCTCAAAGGCCCCGACCTCCTAATACCATCACCTTGAGGAGTGCAGAACACACTTCCAGTTTACAACACTCCCAAAGGAAAACCCAGGTTCTGTTTTACCAGAAAAGTTAATGAATCCTGGACCAGCAGAAACAATATATTGTCTATTACATCCTGTATCTTTCTTTCTTCACTTAATAGTATATTATGGACATCCCTCCAAATAAAGTAATCAATGTAAACAATTAGGGAAAATACTTCATTTTTGTAAATCTTCACAGAATATATCATTTTATTACTGATAGATGTTAAGTTACGTATGCTCTCCCCACTTCCTATGGAGTTGTATTATAAACAGGGCTGCAAGAAACATTCTGATACTATCCAGTTAATTCATTTCTGCAGTATAGATTCCTCAAAGCGAGACTGCAAGTTCAAAAGTTCAAAAGATAAATGTGTTTAATGTTTTAATAGTTGTTGCCTGATTATATTTCAAAATCTGCTATTTGCCCTCCCCTAAGCTACATAGGATGAGACTGTTGATTTCCTCACATCCTTGACAATGCTATTATATAACCTCTTCCATTCTTGCAAATCTCAGGGGTGTAAAATGATATCAAACTCATAAGAATGACAAATCTATATACATAAGAAATATTTTACGTATCTGTCAATTAAAAAAACAACTTTTAAAACTTTGAAAGCCAGAATCAGAGAAGAAGAGAATATTTGCTACAGATACAATAAATGAAGGTTTAAGGTCCCTAATTTGTGTTTCCTTAACAACTCAATGGCAATTTAATTTTTCATATAACTATATTGGCCGCTTGCTTTTTAACCTCTTTTGATCTTTTGCATATTTTTTAATTGATTGCTGATTTTCCCCCAACTTAAAAAATTCTTTATATATTGGGAATGGTTTCTGAATCGTATCGATGCTTCTTTTGAAGGTGCATATTTATAACATAAGATTACTTACTTTGAATTAGTTAATATAGTCTATTTAATGATTTCGATATATTTCCTAAAATGGAATCATCCTGGAATGTGGCCATAGGCATTATCCTCTGACTCTACTTTTTGCTTCAGTTTTCAGTTACTTATTTTGAATGTATACATTTTATTTTAAGCTTTCTTCCGACATATATACATTTATAAAATCCCCAAAGCGTGATCAGGAGTTTTTGCGTTTTTCTCTCTTCCGCTTTGCTCTTCCCCGCCCCCTCCCACGCATCACTCCCGCCGCCTTTCCTCTGCGCTCGCCTTTACCTCCGGGCCCACATGCCTGCGCTAACAATGTACTCTGCATCCTCCCATGTTTTTTCAAGCTGATATGATATTCTAAACATCGATGCGTGTATATGTATATGTTTTTAAATGTGTCCTCCTAGGGATTTTTCTTTTGCGGGAGTGGCAGGAGTGCGCGTGGGAGTGCAGCAGGTGGAGAAGGCTCTTTGAATTTATGGATTTTTTCATCAGTTCTGGAAAATTCACACACACATACAAATTCCAAGGAATCAATGGTCCTCAAGCAAAAACATTAAACATACTACGAAACAAGGCACCATGAGAAAGATCCAGCAGAAAGAGCAGGTATCAGGAAAGCACTCCAAAGAGTTCGGATACTGGCTATATCGAACACAAAATATAAAATAACTATGTGAAACAATTTTAGGGACCTATAAGAGAGGTTTGAAAATATGTTCAGTTTTAAAAAAGGAAACTAAGTGCGGGTAATAAGAAACCACTTTAAATTTCACAGAGACTTAAAGACTATCTGAAACTTACAAGAATGAAAATGTAATAAAGGAATTAAAAAATAGAAGAAAATTTCCATTTTTGACAATACAGTTGCCACTCTCTCACTGAAAATAATTTAAAATTCTGGCTAAATTAGAAAAAAATATATCTTAAAGTCATCAAAAAACTAACAAAATAGTAAGAAATAACTAAGCCAAAATCTAAGTGCAACTGGAAACACAGAAAAATAAGCATGTGATGAAGCCAGTATTTATTTATTCAAGATAATTTAAAAAATTTTTTTAAAAAGGCTGTTAGCCATGAGGCACTGCCTCATTTGCATGTGTCTGGAGCCTTGGAGACTTGACTACCTTGCATTCTCCTACAGGTGGCCTGGGAGCTTGTTTGGAGGTTCTAGCAGGGGAGGGGAGCTACCCTTGACCAAGGAAGGCTTTCCTCTCTGAGGAGGAACAACCTCTTCAACCAAGTGTACCCCTCTGGGAAGGGCACATGTGGAGCGGTGAGGGAGGCAGGGGACACCGCGTAGTCAGCCAAACCAGCCATGGTAAATGTTGCAACCAGATCGCCCGCATCCCTAAGATAATTTCCAAACATTCCCTTACCTTGAAAGGGGGCCTTGCTTCATAACCTCATGGTCTGATGACCCTATGACAGGCCTCAACATGAATGACCGACCCCCATGCCCTGGGGATACTCACCGAGCGGGTTTGTCTGGATAGGGGCCAATTGAGAGGAACTTTCCCAGGCATTTCAGAATTAGATCTGTCCCTCAAAAGTCCAGACCACCGACAGCCAACCTTGCTGGACTGACCAGCACAGTGATGGGTCCGCAAACACTTTGCTGCCAATATCAAAGCAGGATTTGGTTGGGGTGAGGAGAGTGAAGAGTAATTGGAAAGGGTAGATTAGCCCATCCTTCTTCCTACCTGCCTAACCCAGGGCGAAAAGGGTGGCAGCAAGAGCGTGTGCTCACCCTCGGTTGCGGGAGGAGCCAGGCTACTGAGCTAAGTCCAGACCTTCAGTCCTTTCTGTACTGCGGTCACCATGTAACTGTTCCCTGCCACAGCCCTCTTGCCCGCGGTAGATGCTTTGGGCTAAGGTCAGTAGACACATGCCCCGCCCTAACAATCTGCTGCAGCTCAGAGCTCTCAGAACACATTGTCAGCACTCCTGCATCAGTTAGGGTGCTTCTGGATTCGAGTAACAGAAAATCCAGTTTATTTTAGTGTCTACATAAAAAGGAATATTTTGACTAATGGAGGCTTCTCAGTTTAAGCACAAAAAATTGATTCTGACTCACTAAGGAACTCAATGTTTTGAAACTATATTGGGTAACACAAAGGCTGGGTAGAAGGAACCACGGCCTAAATTAGGCTGCAGAGCCAGTCTGGTAAACAGTGTACTGCGGGTAGCAAGCACTAGGGTCTGTCCCTGGATGCAGCATATTAGGTGCTACTCTGGAAACTGCTGCCATGGGACAGTGGCAGTTGCTACTGTCACAACTGCCACTACTGAAATGAATTTTCCACTGTCCCAGCTTTTCTGTGGCACTAGTTTGGGACGCACAGCGCTGTGAAAATGGATGTGATGGACAAACAGAGCAGAGATCTTGCTATGTCTTAACAGCCAAGCTACCCTGGACTGTGAATATCTGACCTGGGTGCTTCAAAATGGAAATGCACTCTGTCCCCAACTGATACGCATTATGTGGGGCACATCCCCAAAAGGGACAAGGTGTTGAAAAACAGGTCTAGACCTCACACCCACATAGCACATGCATTCAGAAGAAGAGGGAGCACCTGCCTTCCAGAGCCCCACAGAGTCCCGAGCCTCCCGCTGATGGCTCCCCTGTGCATTCCTGTGGCCATGGGCATCCGCCAAGTGCCAGGACCTATCACCTTTACTTGGGAAAAAATTTCATCTAAATATAGGCATTCTCTTCTTTCTCTTAGAGCCATGAAATTGTCAAAAAGACTGTTATTTATGAGGTATGTATTTATTGTGTGGCCTCCGAGTTTATGTTTTTAATTAATTTCTTTACCCCTTTGTTTCTCCCTACCCCAATCTACAGTACAAGTAATTCAATTAGGTGTTAGAAGAGACACATTGCTTCAAAAGAGTGTCTTGCCCTTAGCACCAAAATTGATTCCTCCTGGGTGAACTGATATAATATACTTTATAATTACTATTCTCACTGTATTAACTATGCAGTAAATCTAACTGCAAAAAAAAAAGTGCTTTAGAGACCACCCTTGTGTAACTCTCATCACTTGCAGATTAGCACTATTTTAAAACGTTGGTTTTGGAGTTTTTCTGATCATTCTTTTGGAGTTATAATCATTAAATACGTAGCTGGCTTAAATCACGAACTTGGAAATTTGGCAAAGGCAGAGTTTTATGGATTCAGTGTCCATTTTCGTAAGTAGTTTATGTTCAATTTTAAAAAATGTTTCCAAGGCTTCTCCTAAGCTTCCTGAAACCTAAATAAGGAAAACAGTTCCGTATCTCCAACACTGAGCAACCATAACAAGAAAATTGGACCAGCCGTCTCAGTAGTACACTGTTGCTGTGGTACAGGGCCTTTGAAGGCACCAGCCTTTCCAAGTGCTTGTACCCAACCACTTTGCATTTATTTCCCTAAACATGAAGCCAACAGAATGTGAGAGGGAAAATGTGGTGATTCCAAGCCTGGGCTTCAGATGCTCCACACCTAGATATTTGAGCTATGTAACCTATTTTATCATCATATGCCTTGGAGATTTTGTGGAGGCTTGTTTCATAGTAATACCTAATCGATACAAACAGCTTATTTTTACATTATTTTTATCAGTTCTTCTGAAATGGAATTTTATTTATTTATTTATTTATTTATTTCAAATCATAGGAGAAAGTTTATTTACCAAGTTACGGAGCTAGTAGAGGTAAGCCAGCTGGGCAGCATGGGCTCAGGACACAAGTTACAGCCCTCGGAGCTTAGGAGCGAGAAAGGCAAAAGGAGGTAGCATGCGGGCCAGGGAGGGCGGGGCGGGGGGGCGGGGGTGTGCAGGGGAGGCGCGGGCAGTGCTCCCCAGAGGGAGAGCACCTGAACTTGATTTACTGAGATATAAAAGCTGCTCTTAAAAATGAAGTCTCCAAGTCCTGAGAAGTGAGACTCTCTACAGCTAGTTGATAGACCTGAGGTTTGTCTCCCTGAAATAAAATAAAGTAGAAGTTTTTTTTTTTAACTTTTATGGCCCAGAAATTATTATTAGAACTTGAAGAGCTGTTTTTGCTGGGTTACATCTACTGATATTTACTGTATTAGGAATCAAAACTGAGAATTTTAAAAATATTTATTAATTCGTTTTAAAGTGACCATAATAAACCTATTACATAGTGATATAAAAGGCGAATTTTATTTAAAAGTTACTGTATTTTTCCGAACAAAAAAAAGATGTAGTGAGAAGATAGTACTGTCTTACATTTTTAGAAATCTCTTTAATGGCTGGCCCAATGGGAGACAATTAGATTCACATGCTTCTGACTTTAATTTGTTGCAATATGCTATTCTGGTGGAAGTATGTGACGAAAATTTGACCTCATACAGATGTGAAATTGGAAAATGGAAGACATTCTTTTGTGCTACTACACCAAATTTAACAAGGGGTAGTTTCCTAAAAATTAACTGCTGTGTGGAAGCGGAGTCTATATTGAACATTTTGCACTCCATTACATTAAAATCCATTGATCCACACTGCATTTTGAACAGATATTTTGTGTATGCATGAGTTTGACCCCATGAGCTCTGAAAAGGTCTTGGGAACCCCAAGGGGTCTTCAGCCCACACTTGGAGAACCACAGGTATAAAGTATCAGATATGCTTGGTCTATATTCTACTTCATGGAGCAGCCATCTGTTTGCAAATACACTTCTCCCCGTGAGACACAAATAGATAAAGAACGTTACCGACAATCTCATTCATTACATTAACAAAAGCTGTATTTATATTTTATGATCCTTGAAACTTATAGAAATGAAACCAAGGAACACAATGAATTTTTTTCAACTGTGTTTGTGTAGAAAACATGACAATTTACTATATCACTCTTTCCTTTTTTTTTTTAATATTAATCCTCACCAGAGGATTTGCTTATTGATTTTGGAGAGAGAGAGACAACAATTGGTTGCCTTCCATTCGCGTGCACCCTGACCAAGAATCGAACCCGCAATCTTCTCATGTATGGGGTGATACCCAACCAACTAAGCCACCGCGCCAGGGTTCCTATATCACTCTTAACTAATATGTGCTGGGCACTGAACTGAAGCTGGAGATGTGGAGACAAATAAGACAGACAAGGTCCTTGCTCATGATGCATTTATAGTCTTATAGTGAGGGCAACAGATAATAAGCAAGTAAACAAATAAACAAAGATGATAATTTCAGGTCATGATTAACATTATGAAGTATATAAGGCCCCCACAACTCCAACTCTGATGTTGCCTCAGAAGCAAGAGAGAAGAATATGAATCTTCAAATCCATGTAAATCTATGTAGGAACCACAAGGAACTGTGGTCAGAGAGAAGGGGTGGCTATGACCTGTAGTGGGCAAACAATAGGCAAAATCAAGGAAGTCACTGTTGGGGTACAGTGTGGGCACAGTTGGGACTTGGTTTCTCTCCGTAACAGTTACTGAACTCCAGGGGTGTTCTAGTCAAGAATGAGACACAGGTACCTCAAGGTAGTTTTATTCACTGACAGCAAGTAAAGGAGACAGGGGATTCCTATCCAAAGCTCCGCCTCTCTGAAGGGAGGCTTAGCCAGTGCTTCTATACATTCACTGGTCAATTACATGTTGATTTCTTCTTCACACTTGGCTAGTTTATCTCTCACTGAGTTCCTGTCAGGCTCATCCTATTTACAGCTGTATTTGCAAAATACTCTGCTACATTTTAACATTCAGCAAGAATAATATTTAGTAACATTTAGAACAGCCCAGACCTTGAAGCAGGTGTCCTCTCTAACACAACTACAGTAGGCAAATGATTGCCTGGCCTGAGCAGTTCAGGCACTTTGACAGGTGACAGGGATCCTTGACCGGCTAGACAGGAATGGCGAGATAACATGAGGGCAGCACCAAAGCCTGGCCAGGTAAGGAACTGACAGTAATGGGTCTACCCAGCCCTTCTACAGATGGAGGGCCTAGGGGATTACCAACTAGGGAGGAACAGTCTAGGAAAGGGCAGGCTAGAGGTAGTGATTCTCTGAGGGGCATTTGTGTATAGTGTATGGAGATGGGGAGAGGGGTAGGAAAGCCCAGGCTGTGGCACTGGGGGGCTCTTCTTACTCACTTGGAAAGAGTCACTTATAAGTTTAAAGTCATCAACCACTCTGTGCCTCAGTTTCTTCATCAGTAAAATAGGGATAATAATAACATCCACATCATAGAGTTCTTGTGAGGACTGAGTGATTTAATACATGTAAAGCATTTACAAGTCTGTATATAGACATGGTCCAGCAATCCCCCCGCCCCGGATACATATCTAGATCAATAAAGGGGCAGAGATGCGCACACTCACTGCAGATGGCTGGCTGCATCCTGAAGGGTGAATGTACACGCACAGAATGTCAGCCATCAGTGGCAAGCAATGGACAGAGGTGCGCAGAGCAAATATAGATGGACCTTTAAAAGCTGCTGTTGAATGTATAATATAAGAAATAGAGCCAGTCTATTGCATAATAGTATAAATAAAAATTAAAAACATATACCAAACAACACCTGACATTTTACAATACTGCACTTACTTCTAAGGATAGATCATGCCTTATAGTGGATGCACATGTGGAAGAAGAGGAGATGGAAATGGAAAGCAGGGACCACTGAGAGAAACGTCCATGAAAGGTAATGATAGTATACATAAGCTGAGCTATATGATAGCCTCAGTGTTTTTTCACCCGAGGCATAAGAAAATAAAGAAAAAGCAGAAGGAAGAGAGGGAAAATGGGGGGAGGGAAGGAATAAAATTTATTAGATAGCATCTCAGATGTAAGTGGGGTGGTCGACATTAAATAGGGTGACCACGGAAGGCCTTTCTGAAGAAGTGGCAGGTCGGCTCAGTCCTGAACAGTGGGAAGCCTGCCATTTGAGTATCTGGGCATGAGCATTCCAGGCAGGGGGAAGAGCACGTGCTAAGATCCTGAAACAGCAATGTGACTTATTTGAAAAACAGGGGGAAAAAAGAGACAAGTGTTGTTGGAACACAGTGAGCAAATAGAAGATGAGCTTTAATTTTAAAAGATGGTCTGACAAAGGCCTTTCCTCATGGACAAAGTCTATATATATATAAGTCTATATATATATATATATATATATATATATATATATATGGTTTAGGATGATTATTTTTAAGGAATTGGTAACTCCCAAGGAGCAGGAAAGTCCTCACTGGGCTTTTGGTGACCTGGCTTGTGACAGGTAGGTGAGAAGTGAGCACCTGGCAACCAGACAGTAGTAGAAGCAAACGTTGCTCCCACAGGCATAGAATGAGCTGATTCTCACCTCTGCCTGGGAAGGCGGAAATTTTAGTGGGGCAGGCCCTGGGGTCCGTGATCGAAGTCCTTCCCTCCAAAGGCTGGATAGCCAGGTGAGGAGCCTGGCTGGGCAGGTCTTCTGACAGCACTGTCCCTGCTGTGGTTCTGCTTTTAGCTCATACCCCCAACCCTTTCTGGGCAACAGCGCCTCCCTGGGACCACTGCCAGCACCCATGCCTTCTGGAACTGGAACTCTGGTCTCCTTTTGCCCTCCTTCCACACTTCTCAGAGACCAGGTATTTCCTGGCTTCTTTTGAAAGAGCACTTGGTCAGGTTTTCCTTTTGTCCTGGGGTCTCCTGTCACCAGCCAAGTGCTGAACTTCTCATTCTGAAACAGCAAATAAACAACAACAACAAAAAAAACTGTAACAAGCAGTTTTTCATAAACAAGAAATGTTGAAAACAGGGACCTAGTCTATCCTGATTTCCATGTATCCTCATGCCTGGAAAAATGCTAGGCCTACAGAAGATGCTCAATAAAATGGGTTGAATAAATTCACTCACATACACATTTAAATGATGAAAAAATCACTCTGGCTGGTGTGGCTCAATCAACATGCCTGGGTTGTGCACCAAGTCCCCAGTGGGGGTGTGTGAGAGGCAACTGATCCATACGTCTCTCATGCATTGATGTTTCTCTCCCTCTCCTTCTTCCTCCATCCCTTCTCTCTTAAAAAAAAAAAGTCAAATACTCCTCAGATTGATATAAAAATTCATGCAATCCAATTAAAAAATCCCAGTAAAAATTTTTAAAAAATAAGTGATGAAAAAAATCGTATCTGTTTCCATGGCAAAAGCTCCCCCTGAAATTCATCTTTCCCAAGATAACATGAATAGACTTAGCTTTGTTCAATAGCATTTTTGCTCACAGAGAATTGATTTTCCTCATTGGGACTATAATGGGTGATGACCATGTCTATTGAACAGTATGTGCCAGACACTGATTTACCTCATTTAAAACCCATGACAACCCTTAGGTTATCTTCGTCTAAAAAAAGAAAAAACTGAAGCTTAAAGACTAGTAACTTTTAAGTGATGGCTAGATCTGGGATTTTAAGTCTGGGTCACCTAACCCCAAAACTGTTGAATGAACTTCCAAAACTCTGGTCAATTTCACAAAAAATAAAATGTATTAAAGTTGTCCCCGAAACAATGACTGCTCTTCTGAATATTTTCTTTTCTTGACTAATCATTGGCAGCATCCATAATTTAAGCATGTTTTAAGAAACTAAAAGCCTGCCCTGGCTGTTGTGGCTCAGTGGATTGAGCGCCAGCCTGTGGACCAAAGGGTTGCCAGTTTCATTCCCAGCCAGGGCACATGCGTAGGTTATGGGCCAGGTCCTCAGTAAGGAACATGCGAGAGGCAACCACACATTGATGTTTCTCGCCCTCTCATTCTCCCTCCCTTTCCCTCTTTCAAAAAATAAACAAATAAAAAATCTTTTTAAAAAATCAGGCAGAGAATTTGAAATTTGATGATGTATGCAAAAGAGATTAAAAAACACTTTCACAACATTGCGATCATTTAAAACTTAAGATTTACCGGAGAGCTTAGCTTACCAGTGAGCTGCAGAGAAAGAAATGAAGTGAAATCTTCTAAGTCAGTGATTTTCAACCTTTTTCATTTCCTGGCATACATAAACTAATTACTAAAATTCTGTGGTACACCAACAAATATATTAAATATTTTGCCTATCTGGCCAAAGAAAAAAAGGTATAATTCTGATTTATTGACACTGCTACAGTTATTGTTGTGTTGCCTGTTGTCATTTTTTAATTTGACAATCTAAGGGAAAAGAGGTCAGTGCCCCTGACTAAATAGTCAGGTTTTGCATGTTCTAAAAAATCTTGCAGCACATTGGTTGAAAATTGCTTTTCTAAGTCATAGGATATTCTTTGTACTGCTAGTCCATGTTTGTTTTTATTTTAATTTTCAGCTTTGAAATTCTCTTTCTCCTCTATTTTTTTCTTCTTTTTCTTTGTGCTAATGGTTTAACTACTTTTTGTGATCATAAAACAATATCTGAGCATTGAGACAATCTCATTCTTTGAGTCCAAATTCCTAGAAATTATAACCGCAAACAAAACTTACATTCTAAATCTTTCTGGAAGGATGCAAACCCTAGGAAGCAAGAGTGACAGGGACAGAACAATGATGCAGGAAGGAGAAGCAAACCAGGGGTTTCTGACTGAGCTGGTCTCCGCCTCACCTCGCTGGGCTGCACAGCTGGTTGCTCGGTCACGTGGGAAGTTTCCAGAGAGGCCATCTGGAAACATTTCTCAGGAGAGCCCTTTGAGGGAGAGGAAAGAGGAGGATTTACCCATGGGTTTGCTGCCATCCTCTACCTCTCAGTGGTTAACATTTGCTTCATTGGATATTAGCTTCCTGCATTTCTTATATTGTGTGCGAGCTCCTCTTGGCAGCCACAAGGAAGCGGGCGGAGACATCTGCCACCTTGTGAGCAAGCACAAGCCAGGGGCATTCCCTGCAGCCTCCTGGGCCCTATCAAGCCAGTGCGCCCCCAGAGGTCCATGCTGTTTTATACCTCATTGGTGACAAGGAGGCCCCAGGGTAGGAGAGAAGACACCTGCAGTGTGAGGCACGAGGAAGGATGGTAATTGGGCTGTGCCGTGGAGGCACCTGGGAGACCGGGAGCCGCTGTGCAATGGGCCCAGCTGGCTGAGCAGAAGGAGCGCTACAACACCATGACTTCCGCAGCAATTGAGTTCCCCTGAGCTCCCCTACAACAGTGAATAAAACCACCTCTCTGTGGCCCAAAAGAAGGCAATCTTCCTAGGGGGTCACTAGTGGCATTGAGGAACATGGCTGAGCCCAGTAAATTCAGCCTGTCAGAACATTCTCACACACGTCTTCTGCATACATTAACAGGCGATCCCCTGGGTGCTCACCTACCAGTGGCAAAGCTGGTCACCGAGAATGTCCATCTTCAACAGTAACAGACGATGTCATAAGATATTCCTAAATAATAGCTTTAAATAGTTGCTCGTTATTGATTTGGTCTGATTCTTTCTCCTACCCTGTAAGCGTATCTGAAATTCAACTATTGTTTCAGAAATTCACCTTGGGGGAAAATTTCAGTGACTATCCCTACCACAAGTCCCTCCGCAAACTCAGAGAGAAACTGAAAATATGTATTACAGAATGTCTGTGAGCTATTTTGAACTTTTTGAAGAGAGAGGTTATTTAAATCCACATTAATTTTAAAACCAAAAATTTCCCATTGTTTCCAGAAAAGGGCGCAACTTCATATTAAGTTTATTCTTAGTTCTCTTCACAAGCCTCTCTAATCTCACCCGCCCCCCCGCCCCACACACACTCACACACTTGAGCCTGTGGCAGGCTCCTCACATAAATGCAAGATCCAGAGTGTTTGCTGGGCTTCATGAGGTTCCTGTGCAGGGCTGTGTCCGCTGGGTCTGGAATGGGGAGGGAGGGTAGGTCTCACAAATTACATATATCTGGCTTTCAGTTATAGTTTCTTTATTATTTTTCCTCATTTCCTGTGGCATGAGCGTCTCAAGAGTACTGACAGGGGTAGTAACAGGCAATAAAGGGGTGAATTATGTGTATAGAATTTTAATGTTAAAACAAATTAAAAGTTGTTAGGTAGGATAGGTAGTAAACTAAGGCAGGGAGGAGGAGGAAGACGTGTCTCACCCATCGACTCGGCAGTCCTGAGCCCAGCCCAGTAAGATTTCCAGTCATTGTGAACATCACGGGCAGGGATAGCGCAGCAGGAAGGGGAGTCCTCGAGCCTCTGCATTGGGAAAAGAAGCCTCTGTCACAACGTCACTAAGAGTCTTTACTAATTGAGGGAGAAAGTCATTGTAGCTGCACATTATTCCCAAGGTTTAGAAGGGGAAGAAGGAGGGAGAACCTGGAAGCTGAGTAAAGTATATGTGGTATAGCCCCTGAACCCCAATAGTCAGTGTGCTCAGATTAGCTGAGTGCCCATTTGTAGTCTCAGCTCAGGTGCATAGAACAAACTTAAACTTACTAACAACTTTATTTCCCCAGTATCTGGGGCATTCAGACTAGCCGGATGCCTGCTTGCAGCTTCAGGCTCATTTGTGTTTCATAAATAAACTTGCTATCCCATTTCCACTGTACGTGCTGTTTCTCGATTAAATTTTTCTCTTGCGAGGGAGGCAAGAACTGAGGAATGAGCTCGGGCAGGGGGGGTCCTGACTTGGATCTCTCCCTGGTAACAGTTGATCTTCTTTTACTGCAGTAACACACTGGTCATTCTACACAACATCAGATACAATGTAAAATACTCTTCCTGCCCCCAAATCTTTTGTTGGTGTAAGTTTTAAAAATTTTTTGAAGTTACTATTCAATTTTATAATAAATAAAATCAGCATATTTTATTGCTTATCCTTTAGTCGACATTGTATGCTACATGAAAGTTAACTCAAAGAAGCCCTGGCATAAATGGATTTACCTACATGCATTTGTTTGAGAGTTAAGTTCCTACTGGCTTCAGAATCCTTCCTGCCCACTGCGAGGGCACTTCACATCTCCAGCTGCTTCTGAATTTAAACGCTGGACTGGAAACAAGCAATGCCAGTAGTGATTGTACCAGAACTTGTACAACTTCAATTCTCTTTCACTCAATTTAAGTCTTTTATTCTATGCACCCTCTTGGAATTTTATTTATAATTATTTATAAATTAAATTAAAACAGTGATGCAGTGCAAATTGCAAGGTGTAGTATTTTTGTTTAGTAAGTGCAAGTTTTAATCCATACATGAAAATCTTTTCTGCATTTGAGTAATATCTTTAAAAGTTGAAATTAATTCTTTCTGTTATTTTTCTTGTTCTCTAATTACTATTAACCTATTATGTTATTATTCATTTCTTTGGCAGACTAATATGTTGGTATATGATTTTTTCCATTTCATATGAAAAAATTAATGCAATTAAAAGATATTAATCTATTGCTTTTCCCTCTATTGATCCTGTAAAAGTTTATTTTATTACTTGTTTTTATTGGCATGAATATATATACAATGTTCAATAAAAGAAAAATGTTTTTCTATTATTGTTATTTATCTTATTTCGTTATTATTACTGAAGTAATGTACAGAGGAGGGTCTGTTAATGGCCTGCTCGGTGTGTCAGACACACAAGGTGCAGTGCTGCTTTGCTGAGTGAGACGATGACCTCGGAGGCCCACAGAGCCCAGGTTGGGGGGTGGGGGCAGAGCTGCCCACCGAAGGAGACTGCCCTGTGCTGCTCAGGTATGAGTCTGCCCCTGAGGCTTCTGGAGGGAGATTATGCTTCCCTTTACTTTCCTTCATCTATTTCTTTTATTCAGAGACGCATATTTCACTAAAATGTCTACTCCATGAGGACTAGAATTTTGCCTGTGCAGGAACAGGAACAGCATGGGGATGGGTACATTTTTGTTGAACAAAAGAAGGAACATGGTGCTCCTGTGCACATGCAGGCGTGTGCTCGTGTTCATATTTCTGAGCGTTATGTGCAAATACCCCCAGCACTGGGTAGGAGCCTCATCAAGAGCAGACATCATGCATTTTGTTCCCTTTGCCCCCTGCACCCTACCTCATCATGGTGCCCCACTCGGCAATTGCAAACTGACTTATCAACTGACTATAAGGTCGGAACTCAAAACACTATTCGGAAGAAATTAAGAATAGCTAAGGAGTTAGAATTCAGTACAATAGAATAGAATGTTTTATTCTTTTCTTACCATCTTACTGGTTTCTTTGGGGCAGGGAGTGGATTCTACATTAGAGAATAAAATATTCAACTTATTAAAAGATACCATAACTGATACTGATCTTTGCCAATTTTAATGATTTATTCTCATTCATATAACTGATGCCCAAGAATACATCTAACTGTGCTTTGGAATCACTAAAGCTTACATTCAAAGTAGGAAAGGGGGCGAATATAACTTTTAGGGTATCCAATCAGCTCATATAAGATGTTCTTTCAGCAATTCAACAAGCTCCCACCACCCCCCGCCCAACAAAAAAAAAAGGGAAAAAATGTTCTTTCAAAGGTAAGTAATATAGAATGTTAAAGTGCGAGATCCTAAGAAGTACATAATGCATTCTCAGTCTGTAAAATAAGAAGCCAGAGCCCAGAGAACATGAGACCTTTGTCCCATCTTACAGTTAAGGGATAGAGCCAGGACTAGAAGCCAGAAACTGTGACTTTTACCCCAGGCTCTGTCCTGAACTGCAGAACTTCTAAAGTACAAAAAAAAAAAAAAAATTAAAAGGCTCTATAGTTGTTGTACCAACTGGCTTAAGGTATTTAAGATAGGTGGTCCACAGTTATAACTGTTTATAGTGGCCATTGACTAAAACAATGAAAAAGAAAGTTAGAAAGACATTCTTACATTGGCCTATAATATACTGATTAATAAAGATTTGAAGTTACCTTTAAAACCACTTCTTTTTAAAAAGGAATCACTTATTATAGCACATACATTTATGAAGTAGAATTAATAAATATTTATAAGCACCTACCATGTTCATGACACATCTCCTATAGAGACTATGGAATGAATAAATGATAGTATAAGGGGGAAACTCAAAAAAATGGAATTATCTTCTGGAGAGCAGACCCCTCATAGTACAGGCTTCCCCTGCTAGGTGAGTGTTCCAGGAACCCATCTGTATCAGTGCACCAGCTGCTGCTGTTGTGAGAAGCTGTGTTTGGCCTCAGTGATTTTTTTTTTAAAGACTCAACACATTTGCCCATTTAACAGTGGGTCGTTTAAGGGCTCATCTGCCTATACCATGCCGAGTGTTTAGCAGTTTTTGACTAAAAACAGCATGACCCTTGTGCTCCACCCCTCTATTCACTTGATCTCTCCCCAAGAGAATTTTTTTTGTTTCCCCAGATGAAAAAAAAGTTCTTAAAGGGAAGCGTTTTGCTGATGTGGAAGACATGAAACAAAAAATGGCAGAAGCACTAAAGGCATCAAAATCAATGAGTTCAAAATCAATTTTGAGTAGTGGAAAAAAGGTATGAATAGATGTATTGCATCAAATGGAGAGTACTTTGAAGGTGACTGAAGTTTAAGCATGTAAGAATATATACACAATTTTTTATAAATAAATTGGTTTTTGGGGTCCCCTGTTGTATAAGCTTACATAACACTCATTGTATACCTGCCTCTGTTCTAAATGCTTTACATTCATTTACACACTAAATTTTCACAACAACCTGTTATTATCATCATCCCCGTTTTACAGATTAGGAAATTGAGGCATAGAGAACTTCACCAAGATCAGACAACTAATTATTAGAGCTCTACTAATCCGATCATCTGGCTCCATAGGCTATACAAACATAAACAGGAAAAGGTGAATGGCAGTGCAGATTTAAAGAACAATTAAGGAAGACTACGATGTTCACAAAGCAGTACACAGAGCTGAGTGAGCTTTTTGGGTACAAGTAGTGGAAACTAAGTTAAAAATAACTTAAGTTAGCCCTGACCAAGTAGCTCAGCTGGTTAGAGCATCATCCTGGCATGCCAAGTTTGCAGATTCGATCCTCAGTCAGGGCACATACAAGAATCAACCAATATAAGTGTTGGTTACATACATAAGTGGAATGCATACATAAGTGGAATAACAAATCTATGTTTATTTCTCTTCCTCCCTTTCTCTCTCTCTAAAAAGATCAATTAAAGAAAAACTTGTTAAAAGATAGCTTAATTTAGTTTCCTGTCAAGATGGCAGCAAATCTAAACTACAGAACAACTGTCATTCAAAACCACCTGAAGTCTAACAGAACAGAAGTCCTGTAACTAAGGATACAAAGAAGTGGCCACATTGAGACTGGTAGGAGGGGGTGAAGGCATGGAATGGGCTGGTCCCACACCTATATCTGGTGTATAAAAATTGGGAGGGATATCTCGACTGTAGTGGTGCACCCATTAGGAGCAAGGGGTCCCAGGCCCACACCAGACCCCCCAGCCCAGGATTCCAGTGCCAGGAAGAGAAGTCCCCATAACTTCGGGCTGTGAAAATCAGTGGGAGTTGAGGCTGAATGAGAAGAAGGGCTTCTGTAGTCCCAAGCAGTTCTTCATAAAGGGCTCACACACAGATTTACTCTGACTCACTCCATCTCAGTTCCAGCCCTGGAAGAGCAGCTCAAAAGGCATCAGGGGCACATAGGGAGGAATTAAAGTGCCTGGCATCAGGGCAAGATCTGGAGAGGCAGCTTTCTCCCAGACAGAGATGCTGGCAGAAGCCATTGTTCTTTTGATGAGCTTACCCTCAACAGAGCTGGCAGTGGGGCACTATATCTGAGTTTCTATTTTCCTGGCTCACATTCTTCACCCCACCCTGGTGATTCCCTGAGACCCCAGCCCACCTAAGCACTTCCAGCAGCTTTTCCATATGGCCTGTCTTGGCTCATGCTGCTGACTTTCCTAAAAATCTCTCAAATGAGAAGCAGCTGGCCTCTGCATACCTCATACCTTTTGCTAAGTGGCCCCAGGGCCAAAGCTAGTGGCAGCCAGCCTTGGTTTGTAGTTTGGCCTCTTCCAGGGACCTCCAAACCCAGCACAAGTTTCATCCATCTACAGATTGCTTTGTAGCTCATGCTGGGCAGCCTCAGGCAGGATATAGGCAGTGGCTAACATTAGCCTTAACCTCCCAGGAAGTCCCAAAGCCCATACACCTGGCAAACAGCTTTAGACCACAATGAGGTACTACCCAACCACTTCTACAAGTGACACACTCAAGAGGTGTACTCAGTGGGTTCCTGAGCCCCACCAAAATGAGTTCTACTCTGGGGCATTAGACCCTGCACAGCAGATATTCCACAGTGGTAGCAGCCAGTTCTCCCAGTCAATCTGTCTAAGGGAGGGGGAATTTCTCCCATTGATGTGCCAGCAGCAATCAAGACTCAACTACAGAAGGAGGGCATACACAGCCCACACAGGAGGTGTACCTAGAGTACCCAGCTCAAGTGACTAGGAAGGCTGTGCTACTGGGCCCTACAGGACACCTATTACATAAGGCCACTCTACCAAGACCAGGAGACAGAGCAGCTCTACTTAATACATAGAAACAAACAAAAGGAGGCAGCCAAAATGAGGAGACAAAGAAACATGTCCCAAATGAAAGCACAGAACAGAACCAGAAAAAGAACTAAACAAAGTGGAGGCAGGAAATCTACTAGATGCAGAGTTCCAAACAGTGGTTATAAGGATGCTCAAAGAACTTGGGGGAAGAGTAGAGGCATTTAGTAAGAACAAAGGGATAAGGAACATAAAAATGGAGATAAAAAATATAAAAAAGAATCAGTCATAAGTGAAGAATGCATGAACTGAATTGAAGAATGTATTACATAGAATCAACAGTAGAGCAGATGAAGCAGAGAATCAAATCAGCAATTTGGAAGAAAAGGAAACAGAAAGCACTCAGCAAAACAACAAACAAAAAAAAACAGCAAAAAAAAAAAATGAAGATAGTTTAAGGGGCCTCTGGGACAACATTAGGCATACCTTCTTCCACATCATGGAGGTATCAGAAGGAGAAGGGAGAGAAGGAATTGAAAACCTATTTGAAAAAATAATGGCAGAGAACTTCCTTAACCTAGTGAAGTCCAGGAAACACAGAGAGTCCCAAACAAGTTGAACCCCAATGAAGCCCACACCAAGACACATCATAATTAAAATGTAAAAGGTTAAAGACAAAGATCTTAAGAGCTACAAGAGAAAAGCAGTTAGTTACCTACAAGGAAGCTCTCATATTACTGTCTGTGGATTTCTCAGCAAAAACTTTGCAGACCAGAAGGGATTGGCACTAAATATTCAAACTGATGAAAAGCAAGAGTCTACAACCAAGATTACTCTACCCAGCAAGGCTATCATTTAAAATTAAAGGGCAGATAAAGAGCTTCCCAAACAAGAAAAAGCTAAAGGAGTTCATCACCATCAAACTAGTATAACAAGAAAAAGGAAGAAAAAGAAGATTAAAAAATATGAATAATAAAATGGCAATAAATACACATCTACAAATGGATTAAGTGCTCTAATCAAAAGACATAAGGTAGCCAAATGGATAACAAATGAAGACACATATATGTGCTGTCTACAAGAGGCCCACTTCAGACTGAAAGACACAGAGGCTGAAAGTAAAGGGATGGAAAAGATATTTTATGCACATGAATAAAAGCTGGAGTAGCAATACTTACACCACACAAAATAGACTTTAAAATGAAGCTATAACAAGAGACAAAAAAAGGACTAGCAAATCTACTTCTGGTTATTTATCCAAAGAAATCCAAGACACTAAATCAAAAAAACATATACATCCATATGTTTGTTGCATCATTATTTACAATAGCCAAAATATGGAAGCAACCTAAGTGTCCATCAATAGATGAATGAATAAAGAAGTGGTGCATATATACAATGGAATATGATTCAGCCATAAAAAGGAATGAAATCTTGCCATGTGCAATATGGATAGATCTATAGCATATAGTGCTCAGTGAAATAAGTCAGAAAAAGGAAGACGAATGCCATATGATTTCACTTATATGTGGAAGTTATTTCAAAAGCTATTTATTTGCTGTACAATTAGTTGTTATGTGTTAAATTGTGTTCTTTCCAAATTTCAAAGATTGAAGTCCTAACAGCCAGTTCTTCAGAACGTGACTGTATCTGGAGATGGCCTTTAAAGAGTCAATTGAAGTAAAATGAGATTATTAGGGTGGGCCCTAATCCAATATGACTAGAGTTCTTATAAGAAAAGATTAGGATCCAGGCAGACAGATGGACAATGATGTGAAGACACAGAGAGAAGAGGCCATTTACAAGCCAAGGACACTACAGAAGAAATCAACTCTGCCAACACCTTAACCTTGGACTTCTGGTTTCCAGAACCAGGGGGAAATAAATTTCTGTTATTTAAGCCACCCAATTTGTGGTATTTTGTTGTGGCAGCCCAGCAAACTTATACAGGACACTGGGTAGTTTACAGAATTGAAGGAAGAGTTACAGGAACCAGTCAAAGCCAGTTACCTTGAAACCTCCACATATCCAAGACACACACACACACACACAAATCAATCAATCAATCAATCAATCAATCTTCCTCTCTCCCCCCGTCCCGTCATCTATGACCTCATTCTTTTCCATTTCAGGTAGGCCTTCCCTGGGTGGAGGAGAAACATGGCTTTCAGCTCTGCTTTTCTCTCTCAGCATCAGAATGTAGAAATGCCAAGGATGGGCTCAATTGGCTCACGTTCACCCCTAGTCCAATCAGTTAATTTTGATAAGGTGTCTTCAACACCTTTGCTTGGCCTGTGTCACTGAGTCTGGTTCCCTTTTCCAGTGCATAAACCTGGCTTCTGCTCGGGTAGGAGAAAGGTAGACATTTGGCTGGTGAGAGACAGGAAAGAAATCTGCTCCTCCAAAACACTTTCTATAAATTTCTGTTTGCAGCCCTGCCTCTACGGTCTCTCAGAAGAACCTATGCCTCCGATCGCACAGCTTTTCCAGGGTTCTATGCCATGAACTGGCTTCCTTCCTAACAGTTCCCATCTGTGGACACTCGGGTTTTAGTTTTCTCAGCTTTGCTGGGTTAGCCTCCACTCATCTAGGCCCTGACCATGTTCCAAAAATAAAGCTGACATCAACACATCGCCCGTTCTCTCTCTTTGTGGCCTTGGACTTTTGGCTTCTTTGCTGTCATTTTAGTGGTGTTTTGGAAAGGATCAAAGGAAAGTACATGTTTTTACACTGCAGTGTTTAACCAGAGTCTATTCTGGGGATTTTCAAACAGTCCTCTGTGAACGTGCCACAGTGGCTGCTTTTTGGTTTGGTAGCGGTGTTGGGTGCAGAGGCTGAGAGAAGACAAGTGGAAGAGAAGCGCGCCCAGCCCTGGCCCTCTGCCTTAGATCAAGCAGATACTGGGCTTATAAAATTTCATTTGAACAAAAAACCTTTAACTAAAAATAGAAAACCTTAAAAACCACTGTATAACACCAGGCCATGTCCTACATATTTTATAGTATTGTTATATATAGTTTTGTATTCTGATTTATGTATTTATTTTACCTCATATTGCATTATAAACATGTTTTCATATTTTGGTAGCTATTTCATAATCAGTCTCTTAACCCTGTGCCTGGCACACAATAGGTTCTTATTAAATAGTGATTGAATTACAATATTTAATAGCTACTGTTTCTAATTTCTTGTTATTACTGTAATAACTCTTGTTGAATTCATGCCTTCATTCACCAAACACATATTTGCTGAACACCTACCACATGCCACACACTGGTGGATGGTGCTGGGAATATGGCAATGAATAAGATAGACGTAGAGCTTACAACTTACATCCAAAGGATATCTGACAAGTGAGTTGACAATCACAATGCAGAAGTATAAAAGCTGTGGGCAAGCTGAACGACACTGAAGACATAGGGCACAGAACAAGAAAGCAAAAAGCAGACAGCGGGGTGGGCCCTCACACGGGAGCACAATTAGATGGGTCTAGTCAGGGAGCTGGCTCTGAGGGGAGCGTGCTGAGTAGGTACAATAAATGTAAGGACAAGTAGGAACTCCCACAGTAACCAGATTTTATGCCAGTGGCACTCTACAAAAAAATCCTAAACAAAATAATCCATTCCTACAATACCATAGAAAATAAGTTCTAAGGAAACAGAAAGTAGTAGCCTCTTAGAGTTAAATATATACTAAACAACTTAATCATACATTCCTAAAGATATCTCTTTTATTTTCTTGCATGATGAAAGTATCTATTCCAAATTGATAGTTAACATAGTATTCAAATGAGAAATATATTTATGTGCACAGTAAAACTTCCTAAAATAAAAATACTTATTAAAAAAAAAGCTATGGGAAACAGAAGGGGCTATGGCAGCATGTGGTAGGGGCCCCTAACCTGGTCTTGAAAGTCTGGGAAGGTTCCCTGAAGGAAAAAATAAAAAATAAAAGAGGGAAATTGTAAAAAAAAATAAAATAAAATAACAGGAAATGACAAAAGCAGAAGGGAAGTCACATGGTCCATGCTTAGGAAGCAGCAGGTGCACAGGCTGGCCACAGAGAGACTGTGGCACATTCCAGGACCTGGCAGAGGCTCAGGACGACTGGAGGGCAGAGTGTACGTGGGGGAGAGTCCAGAGTTGAGCTGGAGAAACGGGCAGGAGCCGGGGAATGAAAGGTCTTGCCAACTGCTCATTTGGCTTGTATTCTGAGGGCAAAGGGGGTAAATAACCTTAGGATAAAACCCAGTTGCCATTTCAGAGCCAGATCTGTGGATCCTCTAGGGCCTGTGAACTGTGATGAGTCTGCAACCCGTCCCCAAGAGTGACAGAGGCCACTGCAGGGCTTCAGTAGGGGGACAGCATTGCATTTCAAAGAAACTAAAACAAAACAGTTTGATTACAATGTGAAGAATGGATTGAGGGAAAAGACAAGACTATACTGAGGACCACTTAGGACTGGCAGAGAATAGAAGACCATGACAATGGAGATGAAGAGAAGTGGATGGGCTCAAGGAACAGGCAAGGAGAAGCAATAAGCTTTAGTGCCTGGGTGTGGGACGTGAAGGAGAGGAAAAATTGTGTGATGATACAGAATTTCTAGCTTAGGCAATGCATGTGTTGTGGTCCCATTTATTAGACAGAGACAGTAGGATGGTGGAAGCCACTGAGTCCAGTTGGACACGATGGCATCAAATACCTGAGGGATAGCAAATGGAGTTGTCTGTAAAATAAGAGGAAATGTAGTTCAGAAGCACAGAGGGCTGGGCTGCAGACAGGGATCTGGGTATCCTCAGCGCGGAAGTGGTAAGAGATGTGAAAGTGAAGAGAAGCAGTAAGATCCTTCAGGGAGAGAGCCAGAAGGGAAGGGAGGAGGCCTGGGGTTAGACCCCCAAGGCATAAGGATGGGCACACGCAGGTAAGGCCACTAAGGTGATGAGAGATGTTGGATGAAATCCAAGGAAGGGCTGGGCTGTGGAAGCCAAGAAACGACAGGGAAGGAGGAACAGTCAGTGTGTCAATGTGATATGGACTGCAAAGTGGCAGCAAGAGTATCACGTGTGTGCTTGATAAGGGAGTTCCAATTCAATGATGGGACAGGAGCCAGGTTGCAGTGGGTTTAGAAACATCTTAATTTCAGACAAAGTTTCTAGGCAAGAGTTTCAAGAAGCATAGCACAAAGGGAGCAGAGAGGGCTTAGCTAGAGGGGAAGAAGAAAGCGAAAGAGACTTGAGCACTTTGTTTGATACCAGTGGTTCCCTGACACCACCAATTTAAAAAAAAAAAATAAAGCAAACAACAAAACTCCCCGGTCTACTTAGTCCTCAGGGGTCTCCACAGTTAGGTTCAACGAGCGCTACTTCCTTCTCTTCTCTCACCATCACGCTGTGCTTTGGTCAAACAAGTAAGTCATTGTCCCCCGAGTGAATGCACAGCTCACCACCTCCATTCTTGGTTTGTATTGTTTCCTCAACTAAAATGACTCTGTCACCTCCCCAAGCATAGCCCTACCTACCTGTACTGCCCATTTCTGGCTCTTGAGAAGCAACCCCAAGCCCCTCCATCCTGGGAATCTCCGGAGCTCATTGCTTATTCCATTGGCATGCTCTTTCTTATCATCTGCACCTAAGTTATTTGGATATTTCTCTTATGCCCCTACTTGACTGTAAATTCCTTGAAAGCATGGGTTGTAGCTTACTTGATATGGGGGACTCCGGCCTGTGAAGCCCCCTGGTTCGCCACGGATGAAAGAATGAGTCGTTCCAGACACTGCTTGCCTGTCAAGGAAAGGCGAAGGTGTTTCTCTCCAAAGGAGAATGCCCCGAGCCCCCGTGCTCAATGGCTTTTATTGAGAGGGTTACAAGTGGGGGATAGGTAGCAGGCATGTATAGGTAATCTAATTACATCAGTAACTGAAGCTTACAGAGAATAGGTGATCTTTAAAGAAGACAATGGCAGGGGCACACCGAACTGCTTGGGTCCAAGATGAGCAAATATTATGGCACCAGGTAGGATTTTGGTCAGGGTCCAGGAATTTTGTAAGTTTCTTTCCCAGCCTTGAGCTGGTTATCTGGTATACGATTAACAGAGCTTCAGGGAGAAACAAAGCGTGTTTCAAGGAGTGTAATTTACTTCTAGGCCTGATTCCCCCTAGGGGCCCCCAGAGTTATTATTGGGTCCTGCCTATCAACTGCATTACCAGTGTTCTGGCCAAGGCTTACCGGTCCTCTCCCAGGCCCCAGCTTGCACGGGACTATAGTTCCTGATACCACTCAAAGCGACCCCCTACAACTTAGCACTTTGTAAGCTCTCTTCATGCAGTAAGAGTTCAATAAATGTGAATGAATAAAAGTTTCAATGAACTTCATGAAAGTATTTTATTGATATTATCTTTTATTGATTTTTAGAGCAAGAGAGGGGGAGAGAAAGGAACATCATTTGATGTTTCACTTATTTATGCATTCATTGGTTGATTCTTGTATGTTCCCTGACCAGGGATTGAACCTAAAACCTTGGTGTATCACCATAATGCTCCTATGAACTGAGCTACCTGGCCAGGGTGGAAATGTTTCATTATCATACACAGCTGATGCCCTAGCAAGAGGCAACTCTCAGTCTGATACTATTCTGGGCCCCTATATTTTCATTAAATAGTAGTAACTCCCTGGGCACATACTATGTGCCAAGCATTCAGCCTATTTTACATGTAAATCCTATGAAGTAGCTTCAATTATTCCATTTTGTAGATGAGGTAATTAAGGCTCAAAGAGGTTAAGTAACCTGTACAAGGTCACACAGCTAATGAATGGCAGAATCAAGACTCCAAATTCAGATGTCTTGGCCCTTAGAGCTTATGATCTTATCCAGGACACAGTACTGATATTGCTGACTTTTCTCTGCTTTCATTGCTGACTTGAAGAATGAATAAAAATAATATTAGGAAATGTTCTAACAGTGTTCTCTATTAACAGTCATATTAAAGACTGAAAAATGTGCTACTTTAGGAAGCCCTTTCAGACCAGTAGAAAAGTCAATAGAGTCTGTCATTTTTCTTTCTTTAAAAGTCAGTAATGAGGAAACAACATAAACAATAGCAAACACCAAGAAATAACAAGGTAGAATACAGCCAATGAAAAAGCAAGTGTGGATGAAAAAGGGCTGCTATAATAAATCATAAATTCCTAACTGGGCTCTTATGCCCCAGGCCCATAACTTCCTTAGTAAAATGTTCTTAAGCAAACTTTGGACACTGTTCCTGTGCATCTAGGTTACACACCTTTGAAATAAGTGTAACCACCCTCAACAGAGCACGTAATTTCAAATGCATAAAAGAAACTGTGAAACTGTTGTTCTCCAGAGCATGGGAGATCTTGCCTCCCAGCAGTTGTCATCAGTTTTGGCTCAAATAAACACAAAAATTCTCTACGGGTTGGGACGTGCCTTAGAGATTTACTTGGCACAGTCAGCAGCGTTCTGAAGAAGCCCACCCAGGACCGCCCTGCGGACCTGTACCCGGCGCTAGATATCAGCAGGGACCCATTGTGCTCCACTGGCTGCCCACTTCACGGTGAGTGAACTTGGATCAATTTTCTCTTGAAATCCAGGACTCCCAGCAGCAGGTCCTGAATGTATTTGAGCTGTTCTTAGAAAATCCTTGAGGTGGATAATGGTTGAGATAACACAGGGAAAAGAGCTGAGCATGGTTTGCTGCTTTTAATTTTGGCTTTTTAATTGGATTGCTTACTGAGAGTCTGAACAAAATCTTTCCTAGTTAAATGGGAGACTGAACTCTTGTTAACTCCAAAAGAGAAAGGACACTTGCTTCTCCAACCCAAATAACCAACGGCACGATGGCAGTAATGCGGGTCCCTGAATCTGAAGTAGTAAAGATGGGCGCTGTGTAGCATCCACTGTGGTAATGCAGCTGATCCCAGAGGAGCCCTCAGGAGCCCTAGAGAGAAAGGCAGGGAACCCTGGAATGGGTTCGTCTCCAGAGAGAGGTGCCCATTCCTTTCCTTGGAAAGCCTCATGGTTCTGATCTTGTCCAGGAAACTCTTGCTGGTTTTTGTTCAACTGTTTTTAGGTGGTGATTAAGACTCTTTTTTTAGTTTTCAAATATATTTTTATTGTACCAATGGAAAGTCACATTCTGCTAACATTCCAAGAGACATTTTTTTTTAAAGATACAGCAACAACAACAAAAACAGCAAAGGAAGGAAGGAGACACAGACGAAGGAAGACCACTACGAGGCTCAGAGAAAAGTTACTTTCTTCTTAAAGCACTGTTCAAAATTATGGGCAGATACGCATTTACATAGAAGCAAAAATGTTAGAACAATGGAAAGAGTGAGATTCATACAAATTCCTGAGTGATGGCTTAGAGTTGCTCTTGTAAGTTTGTCTGCCATGTTCTTTTTGTTTTAAATGTGCCAAGGAGACTTCGCCTTTAAATCAGTCTTTCACAACCAGGGATGTGAGTTATTTCCAATTGTCTCTTCCCACACTGACAGCTTGGCTAAGCCTCAGGGTACTGGACACATGTTCAAGACGCAGAGCATCCCCTCCTTTTATACAAACCAACCTCACCTCGGGATTGCCTTCTGAGCTCTGGAATCAAAACCCACGTGAAGAAAAACTTCCTCATCTATTCTACTTGCGTTCTTTTTGTCTCAGTTCTGGGATTTCCCAGAGAGCACAGAGGGTGGCAATGGCAGGAAGGAAATAATGTTTTCATGACAATGTTTTGTTTGTTTTCATTTAGGCCTGGGGGAGAGTGTCCGCTGCCTGGGACCCATGGTGACTCCAGTGGCCTTGTGGGTCTTGGCAACCATCATTGAGGCAATAAAATGCTGCTCACAGGGGAGAGAAGAAATACTCTTTTTGGGTTTCTAAGTAATGGCTGCTTCTTTTTGCCTTGGTCTTGGTCTAAAACCCTATGAGTGTTCCCAGATCCTCCTCCTTCCTATCGGTCTGGATCATTATCTTCCTGTCATTCTGTATCAGTAGCCCAGGAAAACAGGCCTGAATTGGGATGAGGGGGATGATGCCTTTCCTCTCCTAAATGGAGGCCCCGGGCATCTTTATAGCAGAGCCTGATGTTCTTGCTCACTGATGGGTGCTTCTGGCTCTCCTGGAGGCTCCTCTTCCCAGGGTTCCCATTTAGAAATGCTTTTGTGTGGTCCTGAAATCTGTGCGCTTGAGGGTTCATGTACGGACCTGGTTGTGTCTGCAGAGAGGACTCCAGTGTGTGCAGACCACAGAAATGCCCTTCCCTATGTCGCTGCTCTGGCCAGGACCACCCGTGGCCCTCGGCTGCACATTGCATGTTGCCTTATAACTAAGAGCTGCCCTGCGGTGTGCTCAGTGTCTCCGGCAATTGCTGCGGCATGGGGCTAGAGAGAGGTCTGTCCTGCTGGCCACTGATTCCTAAGTGCCCAAGGAAGGTGCGGGTCCTCTCCTCCCTGCACAGCCTGCATGTCCTTACCACTGTGTCCCACAGTGACTGGACAACACAGCCCTGGGGAAAACCCAAGGGACAATTAAAGCAGAGGAGAGAAAACAAGCTGCGACTGCAGCAAACGATGGAATGCTGTCGAGAGGATCCAAGGAAGGAAAGTGATGAAAGCAGTTGGCAGGCTGCTCTGGTTGAGCTGAGGAGACAGGTGAGGCTTGGGGTCAGGGCCTTCTGCCAAGGCAACCAGGGGTTCGCTTCAGCTCTGGGCGGGGTGCCGAGTTCTTCGGTTCTGAACGAGGTCTGCATTCTGCATTCTGCAATACTTGTTGTCTAATTCTTCCTGGTACTTATTAATGCCAGGGAATCTGTTATTTTTTGAAAGCTTGAATGTGCATACCATGTTCTGATGGAGATATGGATATCTGCTTCCTCCTGGATTCCTTTGGGAAGCGTTCTTGAGCCCAAGCTAGTGGCTCTTCCTGTTGACGGAGTTGCTTGCTTCTGCAGACTCCACGGACCACAACTGGTTCTGTGTCACATGCCTTGTTCATTGTTTTTGAAGCCAAATCTGGATTTTGGATTCTGGTATGCCAATTTCTTGAGCCAGTCATTCTATGGTAGCTGTACCAGGGTAGGGATTCTGTTGAAACAGTGTTTGCAAAGCCTCCTTGTGACTGGGCTTCAAAACAATCCTCCTCCTTTGAGATCCTTGCTCAATGAGCTGGTTTTAGCCATGTTGGAAAGTCGCCAGAGTCTAGGTGCTAAGCGGACAGTACCTGCCAGGACCATTGGTCATGGGAGGCCATGAGCACTGGGCAGAGGAGACTGGCTGACCAGAGGACCATCCGTGAGGGGCAAAAGCAACAACAACACAAACCAGCCAGTGGAGTCCAGGAATATCCTGCAGAAGCTGGGAGCTGCTTTTGTCCCCGTGGGGTAAATGTGTGGAATGCAAAAGTGGGGGACCGCTGTCAGAGACAAGTGTGGTCAAGTACTGAACCCTGAGAGCAAAACTTCTGGAACCTGTCAGGGTTCACACTGGGAGAATGGGTCCTGAGTGTGGCAAGGCCCTGCTGTGTGGGACAGGGATGCCATGGGGAGTGACCAGGCGCCCTTCCCAAGGGTGGCAGGTGGTCGGATGCCGAATGGGATGGTGAGAGTAGGAAATGTCCATCCATGCAGCACCCAACTAGCAGCTTCACAGCCCCATCCACAGGGTTGCAATACCGCTGCCTCCACCCGCCAGCCCCTCATGTCTCAGCCCCAGCCCTTGGACCCCATAGTGGATGGCACCGATGCCTTTGTGCCTAAGAATCTTTGTGGGGTTACCTGAAAAAAAGCCTCCTCTAGGGCGTGAAGCAGTCCTATTGGGAGATACGATACATTTGGCTCATCTGGGAATGTGCACAAAAGGATTCTGGAAGTTTGCTCAGTCTCAGGAGATCTCAAAATGAACGTGGGGTATTGTGCCTCCCAGGCCAACCAGCCCCAGGATGCTCAGCCTCCTGTTAATACTAATATGGCCAAGATGAGGATCCTTGGATACTTCTAAATTAAGCTTTTTGTGAATAAAATTAGAAAAAACCAGCTATAAAATTAGGCAGGATGAATGGAAAGCATATTTGATTGGTCTCTTGAAGCTTCAAAACAAGGATATAGATAAATGGATCAACCTACAGTGTCTTTTAGGTGTCAACGCAATTCTTTGAAGTATTAAAAATGAATGGCCTTATTTTAAAAGGGAGATGGTTATTTGGAACTGAACTTGTCAAGGATGGATATAAATTGTAAATGTCTCCAAAACAAAATTTGGGTCTAACTGTTCTCTGGTTGTGTCTGTCTATATATGTATGTTGTACAGTAAATGTGAGATAATTTTCTACCTCAAGATGGTATTACTAAAATCAATTTAGGAGCATTTGAAATCTTGCTTTCTGGAAACTATTGCCAGTTTTGGCTCAAATAAACTCTTACAAAAATTCAATAAATAAGTAAATTTAAAAGCAAGTGTTTTCAAAGATTAGATATTCTAAAATTTTCAAGAATATAGAAACTAGCCTTAATGCCTTCCAAGTCCTTAGTAAATAAAAGTTTGTTTAAGTTTGTTGATTTAAGTAGAAAAGACATATCTTTTGAGTTATTGATATTAAATATATTTATCTTTTTTCAGTTTTACAAAAATAAGTTCATGTTAATAATTGACTTTAATGCTGTGAAATATGTTTCTAGATGTTATAAGATGTGTTCATAAATTTTCTAAGCTAAAAAAATGTTAATTGCTTGCTTCCTAAGTTTTATTACAAATTGAGGTTTTAAACATTAAAATCTCATATAAGTGGGAAAAGCTTTGTGGTGACTCAGAAGGACCCCTGGAACACCTCAAAGGATGTACATTTTAGGTTAAATTGCATGGGAAAACATTGTAAAGTCAGTAATGAAAAACTTGTAGGATATATTGTATGGGTAGGCAGTGGTTGTAAATTAAACAAATAATTGAGACTATGGGAAACCCAAGACTGCCCCTGGGTTTTTCTCTGCTCCCTGGCTCTCCATTTTTTGGGTTTAGCATTCCTTCATGCATCACAGTGCACTTAAACTGGACTTAAATTAGATGAAAGGACGTATGAGCTGACATTATTGAAAGGAGATATCATACACTATTGCCAATGTTTAATAAAATCACTTCAGGAAAATGCCAAGTAGGTAACTACTTCCTTTTGCAGTGAGCTCCCAGGAGACAAAGACTTCAAAGATCACGGGCTGCCACCTGGAGATTTTATTTATTGGAAAGAACTTCAAATAAAAGACACTCCCCAACCTCATTGAAAGAGAACTGTCTAGACACCTATCCACTAATAGACGTCCACCCCTGTCCTGACACTTGCCTCCACCGACAAGGGACATCAAATACTCCTTTCGGAGAAGAAGACACTGACATCAGAAGTAGACAGCTATGCAAAGACACAGACAAGGTCTGAGTGCCAACAAATTAATGTTGAACTCAGAATTCATTTTGATTGTTTTTGCCTGTGCTAATAATATTAGTCATAACAATAGTTATACTTGTTCTTTGGGTTTCTCTATATAGTCCAACCCCGTATGATTACTGAAGATACATAACTGTTAATACTCCTTTCATGGCTTATATGAATGTTATGCTAGATGCAAAACACAGAAAAGAGACAGAAAGCAAAACTCGGATCATGATACTCCATGGGATAGAGAGTGTTTTAGTTGCATTGAAGGCCATAAGACGGCCTTCCATTGACCTGTCTTTCTCTTTGGGGGAAAATTCAGCCTCAACTCACATTGCACAGTTACAGTGCTTACCCATCCCCAAAGGTTCACCATTTCAATAAGACGATGTTGATACTGAGACTTCCTAAGAATGAGCCTTCCTAACACCGTGAGACCACACTATCTGACTAAAAGGTTGCTCATCAATACAACCTTTGGATTGAGTTGTCACAAAAAGGCAATACTGTGGATGGAAAAGGGGTGCTGTAATAAATCATGAATTCCCAGCTGGGCAGATCATGGTGGGCAGTCAGGCCTACAGCTTCTTTAGTGAAAGGTTTTTAAGCAAGCTTTGTCCATTGTTTCTGTGCACCTAGGTCACACACCTTTGAAATAAGTGCAACCAACCTTAACAGAGCGCATAATTTTCAATGCATTAAAAAAACTGTAAAACTGTCGCTCTCCAGAGCATTGGAGATCTTGCTTCCCAGAAGCTGCCATCAGGTTTGGCTCAAGTAAACTCTTATAAAAATTCTCTACAGGTTGAGTTCTCAGAGCTTTTCAAGTCATGCAACTTCCTTGCAGTCTGATTCTTGGACTTTTCTCACAGCATGGCCCCGAAAGCCAGTCTCTGCTCCCACCCCAAACGAAGAAATGGAGACTGTCTCCTGCCCCCAGGCCAGGACTTGCCAAAGGGAGAAGAAAAAAAACAGCAAGAAGCAAAGGAACATATTGATGAAGTACAAAATAAAATAGACTTAATGAACAAGCCAGTGAGGAGATTTTGAAAGTGTAACAGAAATATAACAAACTCCACCAAGCGTTTTTTCATATAAGGCCAGAATTGACTGCTAAAATTCTCAGTTTTGGGGGTAACAACATTTATCAACCATCCACAAGTGTCCGCACTGCTCGGGGAGGAGGATGAAGAGGTGCTGGATTATCTGACAAGAGTTGAAGTAACAGAATTTGAAGAAAGTAGTTCAGGTTACAGAATAGATTTTTATTCTGATGAAAATTCTTACTTTGAAAATAAAGTTCTCCCCAAAGAATTTCATCTGAATGAGAGTGGTGATTCATCTTCAGCGTCCATTGAAATCAAATGGAAATCTGGAAAGGTTTTGATGAAACTTTCCAGTCAAACACAAACTAAAGCATGAGGAGCCAGAGAGCTTCTTTACCTGGTTTGCTGAGCACTCCCATGCAGGTGCGGATGAGTTAGGAGAAGTCATCAAAGATAATATTTGGCCAAATGTATTACAGTTCTACTTGGTTCCTGACATGGATGATGAAGAAGGGGAGGGGAAGATGATCACGAAGAAGAAGAAGGAAGAGAAGGAAAATAAAAAAGGGTTTGAAGATATTGATGAAAAGGGAGATGAGGATGAAGGCAAAGAAGCTGAAGATGATGACAAAGGGGAGGAAGGAGAGGAAGATGAAGAAGAAGATAACTAATCAACACTGGTAGATTCCAATCTTCTTTTTAAAGTTCTCTCCAATCCCTGGAAGCAAGTGCAGTCTCTCTCTCACTTCTGCTCCCCTCGTGTTTGGTTGCCCTGTTTTTGAGGTCACTTTTCTCTCCTTTACATCATGGTTCTCCCCTTATTTGGGGGCAATGTGCCTTGAGCAGAAAACAGTGGCGGGGGGGGGGGGAGCTCCGCCCCTTTCTGTTCCAAATTCACTTTTATTCCTTCCTATCTTGAAAAAAACTTTATGTAATCAACACCACCATACTCTGTGGGAAAAAAGAAAAACCTTCTGCTCCGGTAACTCTGCTGGAAGCTGGAGGGTGCTAGGGCCCTGTGTAGTGGTACATAGAATTCTACCTTTTTTCCTCTTTTTTCTGTATTTTGGGCTCAGAGTTTACATTGTGTCTTTATGTGAATAGGGACAGTTAACATTTGCCAACAAGTATCTGTCTACTTCCTCTTATTTAAAAAAAGAAAAAACCTTTTACAAAGTGGGGAGCAGTTATAGAAGGTCAGCGAGGAGTGGGTTTTAGATGTTTGGGCAGGTTCAGTGGGCATGCTGACAACATGGCTCCTCCTTTGGCATGTTTAATTGCGATGTTCAATGAACATCCTTACAATCTAAGATGACACTTTTAAAATCAAATTCCTTCCTATCGATGACCTGAGCCCTGCCACACGATGGGAGAATCAGAATTGTGGGATCTTATTTGGAGTTGACATTTCTCTACTCTATTTGTAATTTTGTTCCTGTTTACTTTTAAATTTTCTTTTTGTTTCACTGGAAAGTAAAGACGAAGCTCAGTTTTAAATGTTAAAAGCGTGCAAGTTGCTCTGTTATAATAAAACTATTTACATGTACACACAAAATTCTCTACAGGTTTAGAGATTCTTACGTTGACATAAGGTAATGGAATACTAGAAAGGAGAGAAGCAGCTGGATAGGAGAAATACTTCCCTTGGATTTTACTTGGCAACACTTAATATTTAGTTCTGAATGTTCAACTCCCTGGCATGACTTGAAGAACTAATTTCTTACAAAAATTCTACCTGTTAGTAAGTTTCCTAGGAACATTGTTCTGTGGTGACAAAAAATTAGGTGGCTTTGGTTATTTAAATGTGTGAAAATGGCTCTTTGATGACATGATTTTGTTTTCAACTAAAGACACATCCAGCAGAGCCACCCGTCGCTGCCGGGGATGGCAACCCTGCATTCAGTCCTAGGTAAGGAGCCAGCGGCTGGGTTACATTTTCTGTTTTCACAAATGTGTTACAGTAGATCTTTTCACATCCATCTGATAACATTGTTCATTGTTTCTTGACAATGATTATTTAAAAACTCATTTGTTTTTATTTGGGTTGCCATTTTAACTAGGCATTTATTATAACGAAATTAAAATATAGCTCAATATTTGCTAATGGACTGGCATTCTTACTATTAGGGAAAAAAAAAATCTATCTCTATGGCATTATAAAGACATTGAGTTCCAGACTATTTTGAAAAAAGTCAGAAACACTCCGTAATAATCCCGACTTTGGCCGGATTCCCAGAACGTCACTGTGCCTATTTTGAAATGCCAGCTTCTCATCTCCTAACCATGAGCAGCCAGGCCGCCCTCGTTTGATGGGAGAGGTTTCTCTTTTGGCCTAACTCCCTTTCTTCTTTCTGACCATCTGTCTTCCATCAAAAAGTGCTCCATGAACAATTTTTAAAATAAATGTGAAATTAAAACGGCTGTGTGTTGAGGGTTTCCCCCACAGAATTCCGGGCCGGGCCTACCAAGAGGCAGCTTCTGTCAATTTCACTTTACCACCCTTGGTAAAGCCTTTAATTTGATTGACTAGCATTTAAAAGTTTTAGAACTGATTTACTATTTAATCACTTTTACTTAATACAAAATTTAGAAGTTGGTTAAAATAATTTTGTTAACTAGAGGACTTTGGAGAGGAGCCTAGCTTTCGGAGACAATCAATGTCACATTCGTAGCCATGCAGCAGCTGCGCTTTGTCCTCGGTCCCAGGCTCCAGGGCGGTGTGTGGAGGGCATCCGCTCCCGCACCTGGGTGATCCAAGGCAGGGATGAAATGTGGGGGTGCCGTGTAGTTCTGGCATCCGTAGACCTGGATCAAATCCCCAAAAACCACGTTGTGACTTTGGGAAATCCCTTAACTGACATGAACTGTTTTCTCATTCATAAAATGGAAAAATTGTTATATCCAAGACAGAAACCATACCAGGTATCTGAGCGGTTGAGAATTTTATATTTTACACACACACACACACACACACACACACACACACACACTGTTAACTAGCTATAGAGTTGCTGACTAGGTGACAAAAGAGGTAAAAAGGAGGCACTGAGGAGTTACTGCACTAGCAGCTGCGGGGGTGGGGGTTGGGAGGAAACAGCCCATCTAACCCCAGGGGTGGGACAGAAAGGAAGAAGTTAGAGGAGGGGCCTAGGGTCTCTGAGAATGGGGTGCCTGCGGGTCTCAGTGCTGGTGTCTCTGGGGGTGGGGTGGGGTGGAAAGAGGCTGGTCCTGCAAGTGGGGGGAAAACTGCAAACCGACCCGGACAGCTCCAGGGAGGAGCTGCCTCCGCTGGGATAAGTGAGCCTTGCTGTGTGACGGTCACAGGAACACCAGGCGAATACAAGCCCACAGGGAAGGAGCTAGTTCCTTGGCCCTCCTCCAGCCTCGCAGTGCCCCTCTGGTTTCCTCCGCGGGCAGATCCCAACGTGGAGCAGTTAGTAAAGCAGAAATGTGTCCTGCAGAGTCCCAGGCACAGGCAGCACCACAACGCACAGCACAGAAGGGTCGGGTTAGAAATGGGAGGCGAGAACCTAGTAACGGACACAAATGTCACGCACTGAGCACTCACTCCAGACCAGACACAGTGCCCAGTGCTTGACATGCGTTACTTTAATTAACTATCTTAACAAGCTACAGGAGTATCCCCTGTTTATGGATGGGTAGGTAAAGAAGCCAGGTTTATCTGACCTCTTAATTCCCCGACTGTACACAGCAAGACATTTCCTGAGTCATGTCTCCATAAGCAGATGCCTTGCCTCTCACCCTCACCTTCCCTCTCTGCTCCAAAATATTCAGTATGGTCAGAGCTTGGTGGTTCCTAGGGAGAGGCCAGGAGAGTGGAGAGTCAGAATTTGCAGAGGAGCTGCAGGGAGAAATCAGTCCAATTGTGTGGTTCAGAAGTACATAATGTGGCCCTAACTAATAGGTAGGCGGGAAGAAAGAGCAAGAGAGCTGCAAAGGAATTCACCTGGCAGGAGGGGGAGACTGAACTAATGGCTGAGGTCCATGGCGGGAGCATTAGTGCTGGTCGCTGACCCAAGAGGGTTGCTGGGGTTCAGGGTTCATAGGAAGGGCTGTAAAGCTGGCATGGAGTTCCTGGGAGAATTGCAAAGGGGAGAAGCATCCTTCTTTGTGTCCTGAGCCGTCACTGTGGCCTGGGCAGGGATCTGCACAGAGGCACTCAGGCCAGAGCGCCATCTCTGGACATCAAGGCTGAACAAAGAATTCGGGCTTTCGTGAGAACAGCTGTGATGAGAAGCGGCATCTTCCTGAATTTTCAAGGTTACAGTGAAAAACAAAGACTTTGCAGCATTAACAGCATATTTTGGACCAACCAGTTGCCATGTCACCTTAAAAAGCACCAGAAAAAGAGCCCATCTACAGCGAGGACTGCGGAGGTGAGAGCTGCAAGGCTGAGTGAGGAACATACTCTGCGTGCCCTGGGCCAACTTCGCTGGGGACAAACCCTGAAACGAAGGCTTGTGGGCAGGTGGTTCACTAACAGGTGCAGTCAGTAAGAACACCTAGAAAGAAGAGAGGAAAGCAAGATTACAGAGGGAGAGGTTAAACTACAATGCAGATGCAGCTGATGCCCCGTTGATTCCATCCTGAGTGGGAACTGGGATGACCATGACCCTTGAGAATATCTCCAAGTTGGGACTGATGTGTTAACCCCCACACAGACCGGCCACTGGGTGCTGTCCTTACGGAAGGCTTGTAACCTTGTCCTGCGGGAAATTCTTAGACAAATGCTGGTGGAGCCTTTAGCAGCCGACACTCCAGCAGCTGAAGAATGATGCCTTGATCCTAAGTAAGAGGTCAAGGAGAACCGCCACTACATCCACTGCATGCCCATCGATTTAAAAAATATTTAGAGGATAACCACTATAAGTCATACACTGTGTTAGGCACTAGAAACACGGCAGTGATCCGTACAGACAATTATCTAGCCTTTGGGTAGAGAGTTAGACTTATTAAAATTTTCTTTGCCTCCAATGACCTATAAATTATGGGTAATAATAGTTCCTAACTCTTGGAATTTTGATAAATAGTGAATGTAAAGCCCTTAAAACTCTGCCTGGCACATATCAAGCTTTCCATTATCATTAGATATTGTTATTTATAATGTCTACTCTACAGTGTTGAAGGAATGCCTGGAGGACCAGCAGGGCAGTCAACTCAACTGCTACCATCCTTTCCAGGGATGGATTTGCATGAAGAAAGGTGCTCTAATGGAGAAAGAGTGGGAATGCTGGGCCTGGCCCAAGAGCCATAGCTAGCTACCCTTGCAGGAAAGGCATGGTTCTCAGCAGTCTACCGTATAGATTGACTGCCAGTCCCCAGGGACTCTAAGTGCAAGAGGACTGCAAGGAAGAGTAAGTGTTAACACACAAGGGTGTTTGAATACAACTTCTATGGCTGCATAAGCATAGCCTCTCTCAGAATACCATACCTGCCCAGGGAGCAGCTCTGAGAGAGCAGCTGCGGGAATCTCAGGCAGCCAACTCAAGCTCAAGTTCACTTCCCCACTTTGGTGCTCCTCAACTCTCTGTTCCCTACCTACTGTCCCCAGGCTCTGAACTCGTACTTGACAAGGGCCCTGAAAGGAGTTTCCCTTGTCTCCACGGCTCCCTTCCTTTAGCTTTTCAACCACTAATGGCCATGCCCAACCCCAACCCCTGGCTTCCCCACTGGCTGGGCACACATCACCTGACCTTTATGTTTCAGGAAACAGAGACTGGATGGCAAAAATGGGAGTGAAAGGTACTGTAGGCATGTGAAATTCCTGTTGGAAAAGTGGAAAGATACATTTTTTTTTTAAAAGCTTGGTCCTTCCAGCAACATACGCAGTGTCTCTGGAGGGTTGCAGACAGCAGCAGCAGCACTGTGCTTTGGGTACCTTGCTCTTAGCAGGCACAAAAACATCGCAGGGGGAAGAGGTTACAAGTTCTGAGTGCTGCCCATAAGAACTGTTTCACAAGTACACATCAGACCCCTCACCAAAGGCCCTAGGGACTCCCAGAATAATTTGCGAGGAAATGCAGGGCTGGAGTCCCCCTCCCCTTCGAGCCAGTAGAATTCTAGTTTGTATGCACTTATGACCCTGTTTGCCCCTCCCATCTGTCTCCTGCCACAGCTACTACCCTGTGTGGCCTGTCTTATTAAGAGGTACATATGGGTAAGTTGACATCTGTTGCTTTGTGCCTCAGCCTCCATTTTCCCTACTGGTGAATAGCAACATCTCCCTCAGGGGATCATGAACTCTTCCTTTGAGAGCAAATCATAAAATGATGGCGGGGTTGATTGTATTCTTGGTTCAAGATATGGGCATGTGACAATCAGCCTAGACAATCAGGAAAAAATACGGCTTTTCTTTCGGTCACAACAATTGGTTTGGGTATGGGTGCATGATCCAAAGGGAGTCAATAAAAGTCAATGAGGTTTTTGCTGGAAACTCTAGGAAATGATAATTACTCCCTTCTAATAGACTTGAATGAGGTCTGCTGCTGCTTGAAACATCTTGTGACCACAAGGGACAGTAGTGTGTGGAAACTGGGCCAACAGCAGGGAGGAGAACAGAGGTGAGAGAGCGGAGCTGGGTTTCAGGTACACCGTGGGAGCCCAGATCCATATCTTTGGATTTTTCAGTTATGACAGCCCGTGT
The DNA here is from genome assembly GCF_021234165.1 of Pteronotus mesoamericanus. NCBI lineage: Eukaryota > Metazoa > Chordata > Mammalia > Chiroptera > Mormoopidae > Pteronotus > Pteronotus mesoamericanus. Next base: position 8,987,064 of record NW_026555265.1, on the reverse strand, counting down.
GTTTTGTTTTTGAAGGCCATGTGGGTTGTTTTTCTCTGCTACTTGCAACCAAGAAAACCAAGACAGATGCACTCCATAAAATAAGCAGTACAAGACTAGGAACATGAAAGGCACGCACCTTTATTCCAGTTCCCTGTCTCTCCCTTCATTTAATCATTATTATAACTAGGAAATATTAGTATGGATGATGGTGTTATTGTCCCTTAGAAAAGATGATAAAATTGTGCTGTTGATATGCCGAATGACTTGACCAATGTCTTCTAGCTAATAGATGATAGATCTTGGGGTTGGGAAATAGGAAAAATCAAAAGATCAGTACACCAAAACATGATAGTTAATCAGGGCTACTTACTGATATTATCTTAAGGACAGTGTTGAAAAATTGTTTGATGCTTCAAGCATCTACTCTTTACATCTACTAATGTCACTTTATTCTGCTATTGGTTCTATTTATAATTTCATGCAGCTTCTCTTATTAATGGACAGAGAAAAGTGCCTCTAAGAAACAAATTCAATTGATTATTAAGAATTTATTAGATCCCAGACAAGATGGTGGAATAGGTAGATACTATGCTTACCTCCTCCCTTGACCACATCAAATTACAACTAAATTATAGATCAATCAGTCTGAAGAACCATCTGAAGACTAGCTGAACAGAACCCTGTATAAGGATATTTTTTAAAAGCCACGCTGAGACTGGTTGGAGAGGCAGAGACACAAAATGGACTGGCCCCACACCGTGGGAAGAATGGAGGGTATTAGTGGCAGAGACCCCCGAGGACAGGGGAGATGTGGGAGAAGAGCCACATCAAATTACAACTAAATTATAGATCAATCAGTCTGAAGAACCATCTGAAGACTAGCTGAACAGAACCCTGTATAAGGATATTTTTTAAAAGCCACGCTGAGACTGGTTGGAGAGGCAGAGACACAAAATGGACTGGCCCCACACCCACATGTGGGAATTGAGAACTTGGAGGGATATCTCAGTGGCAGAGATCCCCCCGAGGAGTGAGGGGTCTCAGCCCCATGCTGGGTTCCCCAGCCCAGAACGCTAGTTGCTGGGAAGAAGAGCCCACATAACATTGGGCTGTGAGAATTACTGGAGGTTCTGTGTCCGTCCACGTGAGCGAGAAGGCTGCTAGAAACTCAGGTTCACTCTAATCAGCCCATGCACAGACTCTCACTTGCAGGCACACACCCTGGTTCTGGCAAAGGGACAGTGACTCAGGGGGCACCAGAGACATACAGGGAGAAACTGAGTTGTATGTCTTCAGTGTGAGGGCTGGAGGGACAGCCACCGTTGCCCCTGTGTTGAGCTCTCCTCCAACATAGCCGGCAGGCAGGTACAGCATCTGTCCTCTCTTCAGGGCCAAATCTGAGTCTTCGTTAGCCTGGTGAGCTCCACTCACTCCACCTGGATGCCTCCCTGAGATCTGCCCCATCCAACTCTCACACCACCAGAGGCTCTTGATGGCAGGCAGGCAGCCTTAGCTTGCGCTTCATTCAGTCTTTCTCTAAAGACTATCAAAAAGCCGTAGGCCCCAAGGCTTCGTGTACTCTGTGACTTTGGCTAAGTGGCCCTAGGCTCAACACTGGTGCTAAACTGAATCTGCATTAACCTGGTGAACACTACTTACCCCACCCTCGTGACTCCCTGAGACCCTGCCTCACCTGACTCACATACTGCCCATGGCTCTTTTAGTGGCTGAGCCTTACGGGCAATGGGCAAGAAGCAGCAGGCCTCCAAGAGCCCTGTGCCTTTTGCTCACCTGCCCCGAAACCCATGCCTGGTTCTGGTGGCAGCTGGCCTCAGTCTGCAGTGTGACCTCTCCCAAGTGTGTCCATGCCCAGCAGAGGCAGCTACCAACCGCAGATGATTTTGCAGCTCAAAACAAGTAGCCCTGGGCCACTCACGGGCAGTGGCTGATATTGGTCTGCAACAGAGCCCCTCCCAAGAGGTATCAGGACTAACATACCTGACAGACGGCTTTAGACCACAACAGAGCACTACCCAATTAACCCCATAAGTGGCAACCCAAACGGTGTCTCGGCAGGCACCAGACCCCACTGGGACAAATCTTGCTTTGTGGAATCTGTCTCCACAGAGCAGCCTGAATTCTACAGCTGTGGCCAGTTCTCATAGCCAGTCAACCTGAGAGTCAATCCCACGCACTGACAAGCCAGCAGTAATCAAGGCTCAACTACAAAAGAAAGGTGCACACACACAGAGAAAGGGGATATGCTTGGAGTAGCCTGCCCAGGTAACTAAGGAGACTATGCCACTGGGCCCCGCAGGACACCTAGTACATAAGGTTGCCCTACCAAGACTGGGAGACCTAGCAGATCATCCTGATACACAGAAACAAACACAGTGAGACAGCCAAAATGCAGAGGCAAAGAAACATGTCCCATGAAAAAACCCAGAAAACTCAAGAAAAAAAAACCTTAAAGAAATGGAGGCATCTACTAGATACAGAGTTCAAAACACTAGTTATCAAGGAACTTAGTAAGAACTTCAGTAAGAGATAGTAAACATAGCAAAAAAAAAGACATAGGAACCCTAAAAAAGAACCAGTCTTAGATGAAGAATACAATAACTGAAATGAAGGATACCCTAGAAAGTATCAAAATCAGATTAAATAAAGAATATAATCAATTCAGAACTTTGGAGGACAAGGTAGATGGAACCATGAATTTGAAAAAACAAAAGGAAAAAAATCTTAAATGAGGATAGTATGAGGGACCTTTGGGACCTCAAGCATAACACTTGCATTGTATTGGTACCAGAAGGAGAAGAGAGAGAGCAAAGAATTGAAAACATATTTGAAGAAATAATGATTGTGCCCCAGCCAGGTAGCTTAGTTGGATGGAGCGTAGACCTGTGCACCAGAAGGTTGCAAGTTTGATTACTGGTCAGGGCACATATCTGGGTTGTGCGTTCAATCCCTTGTCGGAAGACAAATGATGTTTCTTTCTTGCCCCCCAGCTTCCTGTCTCTCCATAAAAATCAATAGAAGTATATCTTTGGGTGAGGATTTTAAAAAAAAGAAATAATGATTGAACACTTCTTTACCCTGACAAAGACATACAAGTCTGGGAAACAAACAGTCCCAAACAAGATGAACCCAATGAGACTCGCATCAAGACACATCATTCTTAAAATGGTTAAGATTAAAGACAAAGAGAAAAATCTCAAAAACAGCAAGAGAAAACCAGTTAGTTATCTACAAGGAAGCTCCCATTAGACTGTCAGCTGATTTCTCAACAGAAACACTTCAGGCCAGAAGGATTGGCACAAAATATTCAAAGTGATAAAAACCACGAACCTACAACCAAGACTACTCAAATCAGCAAGGCTATCATGTAAAATTGAAGGGAGATAAAGAGCTTCCCAGAAAAAGAAAGACTAAAAGAGTTAATTACCACCAAACTAGTATTACAAGAAAAGTTATAAAGACTTCTTTAAGAAGAAGTAGAAAATAATGCCCTGGCTGGTGTGACTCAGTGGACTGAGTGCCAACCTGTGAATCAAAGGGTTGCCAGTTCGATTCCCAGTCAGGGCACATGCCTAGGTTGTGGTCCAGGTCTCCAGCTGGGGGCGTGCAACCACACATCGATGTTTCTCTCCCTCTCTCTCTCCCTTCACCTCTCTCTCTAAAAATAAATAAATAAAATCTTTACAAAATAAAGTAAAAAACAAAAAAGTAGAAAATAATTAAAATATGAATAATAAAATGGAAATAATTACATACCTACCAATAATCACTTTAAATGTAAATGAATTAAATGCTCCAATCAAAAGAGATGGAAAAATATTTCATGCAAATGGGAACCAAAAGACAAGCTGGAATAGTAATATTTATACCAGATAAAATATGTTCTTTAAAACAAAGGGTATAACAAGAAACAAGGAAAGACATTTTACAATCATAAAGGGACTAATCCAGTAAGAGTATATAACCCTTGTAAACATTTATGCACCCAACATAGGAGCACCTAAGTATATAAAGCAAATATTGATAGAAACAAAAGGAAAGATTAACAGTAATACATTCATAATGGTGAACTTTAAAACTGCATTGGCATCAGGTGATAGATCTTTCAGAAAGAAAATCAAGAAGGAAACATTGACCTTAAATAACATAAGAGGACACCCCAAACCAACAATTATCCTTATAAATTGTAAATCTTTACATGCAGTATTTAGTATTAGCAATTTCAGCAAACATACCCTATGCTAGCTATGGTGTGTGTATGATTCAGAAAAATATAAATATATATACCTTGTATAAATATACGCATGTACAACTTTACATGAGTTAGAGACAGGATTTATCACTGTAAAAAAACCATGATGTTATTTTTTTGTTTATTAAGGATTTTGATGGGGTGTTCCTTTGGGAATAAGAAGACAACTGTTCCCTTATCAAAAAACATGAATTCAAAATAAGAAAATATGTTCTAATTTAGAATCAGACTACATCTTTACTCTATCTAGTGACACTTCTACTAGTGTCCACCAGATGGCAGAAGACTATCAAATCATCTCAAAATATTTGTGCGCTACCCACCTAAATTGTCCTTGTAAGAAACGGTTCCTTGGTTTTGCTTGTAATGGTTGCCAAGTCCATTTTGGAAGGTTAAAAATGATTCTGAACAACATCATTTGTAGATTTTGTCCCTAAAAAATCAATCCCAGGTTTTAAAGTGTGGGAATGATAAAGTGAACTATTCTCTTGCCCCCAAATAATACTACGGTATCTAAAAATGATTAATTTTATGCATGCACACAAAACATAAAAATTACTTGAGAAAAAATATAAAATTATTAGCTGCAAAATACCCAAAAGTACTACCTAGAGATTACAAGATGGCTGCAAAGTAGGTGGAAGCTATACTCACCTGCAGCTTGCACCAAACCAGATTTGCAGCTAAACTATAGAGCAATGAACCTGAATAATGAACTAAAGGCCAAACTGAAATTTAATAACTAAAGATTTACAGACCAAGCCACATAGAGACTGGTAAGAAGAGTGAAGTTGCAGAAAGGGCTGGCCCCTGCACTCAGGTGCTGCAGCTCTGAGATACCAGAGGGATATTGCAGCCACAAAACTCCTTCCCTCCAGGAGTGTGGGCTCTCAACTCCACGCAGGGATCAAACCCCAACCAGAGCAACAGAGATGGGAAGAGGAACCCACATAGCATCTGGTGGTGAAGATCCATGGGGATTCAGTCCGCATGGGACACCCAGACGCCTTCCCCGGGAGGAGCACTCCCGATTGGTACAGCACCAGCCTGTAGAGTGCACTGCCCGGTATCTGCTGGTGAAGCCGCACTGCCTGTACTCAAGTCCTGCAGAAGGGGTTGCAGCCTGCCCCCAGCAGTGACTTTTAGGGCTCTCTTTTTCTGGGGAGGCTTTTGGTGAAGACTCAGACAGTGATTAAACTGTGGCTAGTGAAAGAGGGCTGGTCACCCCAGCTTCAAGAGCACTGGCATCCCTTCTCCAACCCGTTGAATCACTTGGCTGGCCCTGTCTTGATGAGTTCAGCGGCTCAGAGGGACCCGAGTGCTGCGAAGAGCTGGGACTTTTGGACTATGTCTCCCAGGGAATCTTTTGGCCAGGAACCAGATGGGCAGGTTCCGGGGCGGGGCGGGGGGGCGGCTACATCGTGGTGTGGGAAGAGCAGTGCAAATCTTATCTCCCTCCCTACCCCACTACCATGTTACCACACTACCTCGCTACCTCAGGAAGAGGAAGAAGTGCCCACCTGCCTTCAACAGGCTTGAGCATACTACCTGCAATGGAGATTGTTTGGATCAACTCTGCCAAATCCTGGATACCTAGCCACACTGGATGCAATGCTGTGGAGGGAAGGGAGAGCAACTCAGACCAGGGACATTCAGAGTGTGAATCCTAAGATGCTATTTATTGTCTGGGACCCTAGGACCAAGACAACGTGCTTAGCCCCTTCCTGCAGATTGGGTCAGCATTGCCCCTAAAGGGAAACACTTCTGACCTGTTTCCTTGAGCCCCGGGTGACTGAGCTTGCTCCTGCGGAGGGGATGACTGGCTGTATCCAAACTGAATCTGCAGTGAGCCCCTTGAGAGGGAACCAGAATTGGAGACTCTGGCAGAGACTGAATATTTTGGCTTTGGAGTAGAAACCAATTTCTCCTCATTGAGTGCCTGACTACATTATCTCCAAGCAGGGGGCCCACTAGCCCTGTCCTCCCAACCCCGGTTGCCCCACCCTACTGAGCCCGCAATCTGTAGAAGAAAATGTGGGTCACAACCAGCCTGAACCCACTCTATCGTCTCTCTTCAGAAGGCTCTGAAAGAAGATCAGGCAAACACAGGGGAAGGTAGAATAGCTAACAGGTGAAGGTAGACCTCAGGGAGTTTTTGTCCTTTTACAGATCTGTCCCCACCTGGAGGAAGCAGGATTTTATATACGGATGCACCCCTCCAGTGCACACCCAGGTCAGTACAGGGACTCGCAAACAGTAAACACCATGGGAGCTCCAGACAGTTAGCCAAGTCTGGTTACATACAACATCTGATATTGACCTATGCCTGAACTCCACCCAAGTGGACTCAGAATCAACAAAGCCAGTGGTAGGCTTCAGATCACACCAGAACTGGATCCAGCTAGCCACACCCAAAGGGGGATTCCATCAAGCACCAGGCCCTGAGATTTACCATTATAGTGCACTAGCCTGAAGGGTTAACGACACCCATGAAAGAGCCAACAATATTCAAGACTCAACCACAGGAGGGTGCATATAGCCCACAAGAAATATCCCTGGAGCATGGAGCTCAGGTGATCTGGAAGACTGTCCCACACCCTACAGACACTTTCATCATACAGCCATCATAACAAGCTTGGGAGTAATAGCAGATCTACCTAACACATAGAGAAAAAAATGGGGAAACAAAGAAATATGCCTCAAATCAAATAAGATAAATACCCAGAAAAAGAATTAAATGAAATGAAAGCAAAAACAATACAGGATGCAGTGTTTAAAACAATGGTTATAAAGATGCTCAAGGACCATAAGGGAAGAATGGATGATCTCAGTAAGAACTTAAATGAAGAGACAGTAAGCATTAAAAATGACGTAGAAACCATAACAACAACAACAAAAAATCAGAAATGAAGACTATGATATCTGAAATGAAGAATATACTAAAAGGAATCAACAGCAACTTAGATGAAGCAGAGGGTCAAATCAGTGATTTAGAGGCAACATAACAGTAAGCGCCAACAGATACTGAGCTGTGGGGGAGGAGGAAGTTAGGAAGTGGAGAAATTGAGCAAAAAGGAAAAAGGACTCATGGACATGGACAATAATGTGGTGATTGCTGGGGCGGGGGGGGGGGATGGGGGTTTAAGGGGACTAAATGGAAATGGAATAAAAATACAGTAAAGATTTTTTTTAAACAGTAAGACCCAAGGAGAGCATCAAAAAGAAAAGATAATTTTTAAAAAACAAAGAAAGGCTAAGGGACCTCTAGGACAGCATCAAATGTAAAATTACCCACATCATAGGGGTATAAGAAGGAGACGAGAGTGAATAAGGGACAGAAAGCCTGTTTGAAGAAATTTCAACTGAAAATTTCCTTAACATGGTTAAGAAAATATCACACAAGTTCAGGAAGCACAGAGAGTTCCAGTCAAGATGAACTCAAAGCAAGCTACACCAAGAAACATCAAAATTAAAATGGCAAAGGTTAATTAAAGACTAAGAGAGAATCTTAAAGGCAGCAAGAGAGACAGTTAGTTACCTACAAAAGAATTTCCATTAGGCTGTCAGCTGATTTCTCAACAGAAACACTTCAGGCCAGAAGAGATTGACATGAAATATTCAAAGTGATGAAAAGCAAGTACCTGCAACCAAGACTACTCTATCCAGCAAGGCTCTCATTTAAAATTGAAGACAAAATAAAGAGCTTCCTGGATCCCCTAAAAAAAATGCTAAAGAAATTCATTACAACCAAATCAGTATTGCAAGAAATATTAAAGGGCTTGGAAGAAGAAGAATTAAGAAGAAGAAGGAGAAGGAGGAGGAGGTGGAGAAGTAGAAGGAGGGGGAGGGGAGGCAGAGGAAGGAGAAAGAAGAAGAAGAAATAGAGAGAAATACAGGTATAAAGAATAAATAAGTACCTATCAATACTAACCTTAAATGTAAAGAAAATTAAATGTTCTAATCAAAAGACATGGGGTAGCTGAATAGATAAAAAACTAACAAACATGAGATTCACCTTAGATCATACGATATACACAGATTGAAAATGAAGGGATGGAAAAAATATTCCATACCACTGGAAACAAAAAGAAAGCTGGATTAGCAATACTTATATCTCACAAAATAGACTTCAAAACAAAGGTCACAGTAAGAGACAAAAAAGGTGAGTAAAGATCCAACAAGAGGATATAACCCTTGTAAACACATACGCACCCAATATAGGAGCACCTAAATACATGCAGAAAATCTTGGAGACATTAAGAGTGAGATCAACAGCAATATAGTAATAATAATGGATTTTATCACTCCTTTGTCATCAATGGATAGATCTTCTAGGCCAAAAAAAAAATCAAATGATGCACTGGATTAGGTGGATTTAATTGATATTTATACCACATTCCATGCTGAAGCAGCAGAGTATATATTCTCAAGTGCAAATGGAACATTTGCAAAGATAGACCACATACTGGGATGCAGTAAGTCTTAACAAATTCAAAGAGATTGAAATTATATGAAGCATCTTCTCAGATCACAATTGTATGAAACTAGAAATCCACTACAACTAAAAAAACTGAAAAACATTCAAACACATGTAAGCTAAATAGCAAGATATTAAACAATAAATGGGTTAGCAATGAGATTAAGGAAGAAATCAAAAATTACCTGGAAACAAGTGAAAATGAACATACTACAACCCCAAGTCTGTGGGTCACAGTGAAAGCAGCCCTGAGAGGAAAGTTCGTATCATTACAGGCCTACCTCCAGAAGCAAGAAAACTCTCAAATAAACAATCTAACCCTACACCACAAAGAACTAGAAAAAGAACAAACGAAGCCCAGAGTAAGTAGGAGGAAGGAAATCATAAAGATGAGAGTAGAAATAAATGAAATAGAGACTTAAAAAAAACACAAAAGATCAATGAAATCAAGAGCTGGTTCTTTGAAAAGATAAACAAGATTGACAAACTTGTAACCAAATTCATCAAGAAAAAAAGAGAGAGAGAACCAAAATAAATAAAATCAGAAATGAAAGAGAAGTAACAACTGACATAACAGAAACACCAAGGATTGTAAGAAAATACTATGTACAACGATATGACAACAAATTGGGCAACCTGAATGAAATGCAAAAATTCCTAGAAGCATAAAATCTTCTAAAAGTGTATCAGGAAGAATCGGAAAAAAAAGAATAGACTGATTACAAATAATGAAATTGAAGCAGTAATAAAAAAACTCCCAGCAAACAAAAGTTTTGGACTAGATGGCTTCATAGGTGAATTTTATCAAACATTCAAAGGAAAACTAACACCTTTCCTTCTTAAACTATTCCAAAATATTCAACAGGAGGGAAGACTCCCAAACTCTTTTTATGAGGCCAGCATTATCCCAATTCCAAAACCAGGAAGGCACTACTACAAAGAAGGAAAATTATAGGCCAATATCCTTGATGAACATAGATGCTAAAATATTCAACAGTATATTAGGAAACCAGATACAGCAGTACATTAAAAACATCATACACCATAATCAAGTGGGATTTATTCTGGGGATGCAAGGTTAGTACAATTTTCACAAATCAATAAATGTAATACATCACATAAACAAAATGAATAATAAAAAATCACATGATCATATCAATAGATATAGAAAAAGCTTGATAAAATCCAGCACCATTTATGATTTAAAAAAACCTCTCAGCAAAGTGGAAATAGAGGGCACATACTCCAAAGTAATAAAAGCCATAATGACAAACCTACAGCCAACATTATGCTCACTAAGCAAAAACCAAAAGTGTTTCCCTTAAGATCAAGAAGAAGGCAGGACTGTCTGCTTTCACCACACTTATTCAACATAGTATTGGAAGTCTTAGTTACAGCAATCAGACAAGAAGAAGAAATAAAAGGCATCCGAATTGGAAAGAGGAAAGTGAAACTATCATCATTCATAGATGACATGATCTTGTACACAGAAAAGGCTAAAGACTCCATTTAAAAAACTACTATACCTAGTAAATGAATTCAGCAAAGTAGCAGAATACAAAACTAATATTCAGAAATTGGTGACATTTTTATACACCAATAAGGAACTATTAGAAAGAGAAATTAGGAAAACAATCCCATTTACCATTGCAACAACAACAAAAAAAAGGTACCTAGGAATAAATATAACCAAGGAGGAAAAGACCTGCACTTGGAAAACTATAGGACATTGAAGAAAAAAATTGAGTAAATTGAGGAAGACATGAATAAGTGTAAGTATATACTGTGTTCATGGATTAGAAGAATTAACATTATTAAAATGTCCATACTACCCAAAGCAATCTATCGATTCAATGCAATTCCTATTAAAATACCAACAGCATACTTCACAGATCTAGAACAAATATTTCAAAAATTTATATGGAACAACAACAAAAAAATGGACCCCAAATAGCCTCAGCAATCTTGAGAAAGAAGAACAAAGTCAGAGGTATCACAATACCTGGTAGCAAATTATACTACAAGGCCTTTGTAATCAAAATGCCTGGTACTGGCAATAAGAACAGGCAAACAGATCAATGGAACAGAACAGAGAGCCCAGAAATTAGAAAGAGAGGCATAGACACAGAGAGCAGACTGACAGCTGTCAGAGGGGAGAGGGAAGGGGCTGACTTGATGAAAGAAAGTGAAGGGATTAACCAAAGAACAAACATACACAGCCTATGGACACAGACATCAGCCTGGTAATGGCCTGAGGGCAGAGGGCAGGGCCTGGGTGGAGGTGGGCAAAGGGGTGCGGGGAAATGGGGCCATCGGTAACAGTCAACAACAAAAATAAAATTTAAAAAGACCACTGCTTAAATAGCACAAGCTCTTTGGTTAGATATATGCCTATGTTTGTCTCAATTTAATAGGTGAAATCACAGATGTTTTATATTTTAAGAAGCAGCATTAACATAAAGTAGGATTCTAAAAAGAAAGCTGTATTTGTCATCAGGTTTTCATTGCTTTGCTCTCTTATTTATATATCTGTCAAGACTTATTGGTAATTTTTATAATAGTTTTCACTTATATTTCAATTATAAATGTATTTTAAAACCACTCCCTCTGTTTAGTGATTGTCAATAACTTAAGTTATGAAACTGCAGCTAAATCTTGTATTTCAGATACCGAAATACAAGATTTTATTGGGAAAATATATGTACTTTAGAATGTCTTTTCCCTGGCCGGGTAGCACAGTTGGTTAGAGCGTTGTCCAGATTTGCCAAGGTTGTGGGCTCAATCCCCCATCAGGGCACATAGAAGAAGCAACCAACAAATGCATAAAAAAGCAGAACAACAAATCTGTGTTTCTTTCTCTCTTTCTCTCCCTCCCTCTCTCTCTCTCTCTAAAATCAATAAATAAAAGTCATTTCATACATTTGTTTTTCTGAAAGTCTTTTTTAAAAAATAGAATGCATTAAAAAGATAAGTAGGCACTTCTGTTTGTAGTCTGTGATCTTGCCAAAAGGTTGCCTTTCTATAAGGTAGGGCTGGATCTTTTAAATAACAACCTAATTAATTACATATACATACACTTATTGGTGTTCAAGCATAAAGCTGGGTAATTACCATGAAATTTGTTATTAATTTGCACTAAATTTTTCAGGCTTTTCTTGTATTTCTTATTGAAATTAGTTTAATTATCTTATTACAAGGACATATACTCTATAAAGCACATCACCTGGACTTAAAAATCAATAAGGGTTTTCCAGATTAACATACATTCAGACACCAAATACAAGCTACAAATTGACATAATAAAATAGTAATAAAAATGTAATTTCCTTGATTATGGTGAGTTCAGACTATGTTGAGGCCCTATTTCCTACAGCAGGACTGAATCACACTCCCTCATTGCTTTCCACAAGCTACATGTGATCTGGGTCACAGTTACTGATTCTTTAAGTCAGGGGTTCCCAACCCCTGGGCGCAGACCAGTATCCTGCAGAGATCTGTCATCAACTGGGCAGCCAGGGAAGCTCGTCTGAGCTCCACCTCCTGTCCCCTCTCTCTCCACCTGCTCCCCACCGCCGACCCCTCTGCTCCCCCCTCACCCCCTCACCCCGCTTCTGTGAAAAAACCAATCCCTGGTGCCAAAAGTTTGGAGACCGCTGCTTTAAGGAATTCTAGCCAAGAATGAGAATCTGGTTTCTGCAAGTCCTTGACTCTGAGCCAGGCTATGACAATCCTGTGGTCCATGTCAAGTCACAAGAGTACAAGGAACTGCTTTGGTACAAAGGCAAAGGATCCACATATATAAAGAATAAGAATGTAGTTTCCTTTTTCAGGATGCAAAAATGTTCTCACTTAAAAACTTATGCTTAATATCCAGTTCTAATCCATTTGGTTGCAGGCTCTGTTGATGCTGCTGTCCCTGCCTCTAGGAAGCTCCTTCCTATGATAGCCTCTAACCCTCACATCTAGTAAACTATAAAATATGACAGATGTTTTTAGTTTCTAAGTTTTAGACTCCATTTATAGAGGAATGCAAAATAAACTTCTAAAAAAACATGCTACTTAGACCAAATTAGGCTGTGCTCTTCAAAACGATGCATTTTTCTCACTAAAAGTTGTAAAAGCTTTACAGACATCTAGCTGACAGAGTCATTTATCATCTAATCATTTATATGAATTTATATGAAGGGTGCATACCTCATATGTGAGGATGTGCATGACTTGGAGGGCAAGTACGAGAGATTAATAAGCAAAGCATTGGGTGTCACAGAGAAAGAAGAAAAAAAAAGTGGAAAAGGAAAAAGAAGAGGTGAAGTACAAGTAAGGAAAACATGACCGCTCTGGCCGTGTGAATCTCTCAGCTAATCGGAAAAGTTGAGGCAGATGGTCAAGGGGAGCTATGCATCTCTTTCTGCTTTGCTGCTCTATGTGCCCACCTTGGAAGAAGGGCAATCAGTGCTGAGGGAGAAGGTATAGTCTTAGTTCCACAGATTATGAGTAAAAATGAAAAGGCGGAATGGTGATTCTTGGGGAATGCCCAAGGCAATGTCACAATTGCCTAGGATGTTATTTTACACTGACTTGAAGTTTGGTGCTGTTTAACACAATCCATAACAAAGTACTTTGTGAACACATGTTGATAAATCTACCACATCTTTGTTTGAGGTTTATGAGCACCATTTAAAAAAATATTTTGACAGTCACTTGGATAACTATTGTGAGAGGAGCCTAAAGATTTACAGACTCAGAAGACAATCAATATTAAGGTTGAGATTTCCCCTAAGGGAGTAGTAGATCTTAATAAAACTAATGCAAACATCGCCACTGTTAACCATAGACAGTCAGTCAGAGCAAGGGCAGCCAGTGGCAGGGTGAACACGGGACTCGGGTGCCCCTGCAGACTCCAACCAGCTTCCCCGGGTGTGCGGTCACCATGTCTGGAAATCGGAGGTGGGCTGAAGGCTGTGGCATCTACTGGCTTCTTGATAGTGGGATCTGCAGTGCCTGCCCCCCATTTACCCTGATACCACAGACAGGGAGCATCAGGGAGTCTCACCCACTGGCCAAGAAGGCACAGGGATAAGTTCTTAGGCTGAGTGGGCCAAAGGCTAAAAAGATGAATGAACAAGGCCTGAGCCCGCCAACAGCTAGCAAGATAGTTGGATAGAACAAAAGTCCTCTCCTCTCTATCCCTATAAGAACTTTGGGCTTGAGCAGGAGGGGAGATGGCCTTTGAGGCAGGAGCCCACCATTCTCCCATGTCTTGGCACCTGGATAAACCTCTTTCCTTGTGTACCAGCACCTGTCTCAGGAGTAGCTTTCATTGCTATAGGCAGCCAAACCTGTGTTTCTGGTTTTAACAGTTATACCACAACTGTTAAAAATAATAACTAGAAATGATCTGCCACTGTTTTGTACCTCTAAAGGACTACATCATTCACTTGAGATAAATAGCCAAAGAAACCTTTCAAATTTTACCTAATTCAGTTAATCTTCTCTAACAGTACACAGCAACTTGGTTAATAGTCTAATTTGTAATATGTAATCTTCTAAGAAGTAAATTATCTTCATGCCACTTTTCTGTATATAGTTAGAGCATAGTGTTAATGTTCATGCGACATTAATGAAGGCTATTTACATCTACTGACCTTCAAGAAGATGAGTCTGCTGATGTATAATTCATTGTGACATTTTTCAGGAAATTATAGAAAATTTATCATTACTCAAATACAACATTAGGATATAAAGACACTTCTTTCATGCTATGCTGCCTTGAAAAGCAATAGATATAAAAAGTTTGCATTAAATACATTACAATTCTAGCAAGTGAGATTTGAAGTGTGTTTATAATTCCATTCAACAAAGAAAAGCCTTAAACACAGAAAACTTGAATAGCATCCCATACTTGCTGTGACAGCTTTCCCCTCATATATAGACATATATGCACACACACAAATATACATGAGTGTATATTCACACACATTACAATAATAGCATCTATAAGTCTGGAGCACATTATGCTCAAAGGACCCCTTCGCTTTGCAAACTTTAGCTCATTTAAACCCTAAGACAACCCTACAAGGTAGCATTTTAACTCTCATTTTATAGGTGAAGAAACTAAGGCTTTGATACATTAAGTAAATTGACATTTTTTAATATAATTAGTAAGTATTGGCACTGTGCTTTGAAACCAAAAGCCTACTGGACTTCAAAGCCATGCCTTTTCCACTGTGTTTCTGGAGGCCCTGCTTCTTTGGGGGAGTCTTGTGAGAGGGCCACGAAGGCAGCAGAAAAGTATCCGGCACCTGGACGGCATTGGACAAAGTTGAACTTCACTTATTTTACACTCACACTGTGTGTGCATGGTTATGCACACATATTTATCCTTATCTAAAAGGTAGCTTTCACTAACTCCTTCAAGATGCAGTTGTTCTGCTAAATTCTGTGACCCTTAAAACATTAAACCACATAATGCTCTCATAGACTTTGTAGATGACTTCACAGACTGTAGTCTTCTTGTCCCTGGGCCAGTGACTAGTAGTTATCATCCACAGAAATGTCACAACGGAGCACAGGTGAGGACTCTTTGGACTGGAATATACTAGCTCAATAGGGAGTCGGCCAAGCATTGAGGAAGCTGTCTTTTCTAGGACTCACAAAGCGTTTACCACAATAAACACATTTCAGGGACAGCACTCAGCTCTCATGGAGATGCAGCTGGTACTTGTCTGGCTAGTTCAAGGGAGAGCTTCCCCGTTGCCGGAATCCATGCCCACAGCCGGCCACTCCTGTTTGAGCAGTCCCCAAGGGAGGATATCTGTGAGGTGAAGTCATGCTGCTGCAGCTGCGGCCCTTCCGCCGCCCCAGAATCTGACCCTGCTGTCCAACATGCCGTTCCAGAGCTTGCTGCCATCATTAGAAATGTCAATACAGCTGGCCCCCTGTGTGTGGCCCTGGAATTGCCTCACCTGCGTTTGTTTGTGCAGATCCCCCACGGCAATGTTGCGGTTGCTGCAGCAGGAGAAGCAGGCCTTGGAGTCGAGTTGATGGCCAGGGCTTTGCAGATGGTAGGGGGGCCGGTGGGTATCAGACATGAGGACGTCAGTTCTGCTTTAATGCGGGGGGTCACCGTGGACAGGTCCCAAAAGGACAGAGTGCTGACTTTCCCTTCCACTATCACAGTACAGCCACAGGGGAGCAATTTGCAGGAACTGATGTAGTTATCCCCATTCCGACAGCCCAGCTGAGAGACAGGGCTTATACTGCCAGGGTGGCTGATGTCCCAGACCTTGACGCAGCCCTTTCCACCATGCACACATGTCTCGTGGGGTTGGCTGTTGATAATCACTGGACACACCACTTCCCAGTGCTTCCGGGTGTTGATCTGACAAGTGTGTCGGGGGATGCCAGGCACAATGAGGGCATCAGGAGGAAAAGGGACAGGCTGCATCTGCCCATCTGTCCTCATGTAGAGGTTCCTTCTAGGGATTCCTGCCAGGTTGGGAGGCATAGCAGGTACTCGCATGTGAGGGGGAGGATCAAACCCAACCATGGGGGCAAACCCAGTAGGCCACCACAGCAGCCACTGTGCTCATCTGCGGGGACAGAGGCCAAGGCTAGGGTAGGTGGTGTGAGGGCTGGTCAGCTTGCCCTTCACGCTGGTGCCAGTTGGTTGGTGGGGGCACCATCCCAAATGTGCATGGGTACAGGCCGTTCGCCTCTTGGTGAATGAGGGGGTCCCTGGCTGGAGGCTTGCCGAGGCCTGAACAGAGTCCTGGAGCCGTGCTGGTGCTCAGAGGCATCGGTGTGCTGGATCAGGCGTGCTAGCTTTTTCATGCAAACTCCTTTCTTTAGATTCCAAAGGAGGGTAACTTCCCGAGGAGACCATGGACGTTCGGCTGCTGGAGGCATCTTTCTTCAGCAGGTGGTTTTTGTCAATCCCATTTTCCCTGCGTGAGTGGGCGGGGCTTGCTCTCAGAGAAGAAAGGTCCTCAGACACAGCCACAACTAAATTGTCGTTGCTTTGTCACCATCGCAGTCATAGCGGCTGGAGTCCTTGTCATCCCCTCCCCCTTTTCTTTATGTCATGGGAAAATTCAGGCTAACTTCTGCATTGTCTGTGCCTCCTAGACAGTCTGGGACTGACAGGGAATTGCTACTTGTGCCGGGTTCTTTGTCTCCATGGTGCTCTGGAAGCTGTGTTCACAGCTGCAGCCCATTATAACTATGTGGATACATGTGTAAGCCTATTTTTCAAAAGAAGTCAGAAGTTTGTATTTTTAGGCAAAACAGCTAACTTTAAACTTTGGGCTGCAATTTAAAAACCAACGTGAAGTGCTGCCTCACCCAGTTAGTATCTGGGCCATACAGAGCTGGGGCGGTCTGGATTCAAACCAGGGAGCTGATCCTCATCAGGAGACCTGGATTCCAGTGTAGCACCTTCAGGATCCCATATTGGGGTCATCCCAACATGGGGCACGTGAGAGTCTAAGAGGGGTCCCGAGAGTATTCTGGTTTCTCCTTAGGCTGTAGATCCCTGTTTGCGGTGTCTGGGGGAACACATGCCCACTTTGAGCTCCTTGTCACAGACGGTGTGCTCCCCCAGCACTGAGCAGTTCCGGCAGCCACTGCGAAACTGAACCTGACCTCCTCGAGGTCTATTCTCCGATGACTGCGTCAGCGGGCTCTGGCAGATCGCCCAATGTCTGGGAGCCAGGCCTGGGATCTTTTCACAGATGATGCTCCCGCCTAGAGCTACCACAGAGGAGAAGCCACTGGAGCAGAGAAACAGAGAGAGAGGAAGCATTAGACCCACAGGCTGAGGGCGTGGCCTACAGGTCTTCCCTGGGCCTCCGGCCCTGGCCACCTCCCCCTGCAGCTCCCAGTGGGGGTCTCTGAACTTTACTGATATTGCACCCCCAACTGACATTTATTCAGTTGTGATTTCACACGGGTATTTGTGTGGTGTGTATAAACAATATTAGTGAGGTTTGATTTTCTTTTTGATACCAAAAAATAAAATGATGTATGTCAAACATAAATGTTAAGTGAACTTAGCAAGTTGCATTTGTAGTTATGGTAGGATTCAACTGAGATAGAAGTTTAAAATCATGCAAAATGAATCACAATATTGTTTAGAAATCACCTCTATGTGGAGAAACTACAAAGGCAAGCAATGGAAACTAAAAGGTTTCATGTAGCGGTCACCTCTGAAAGCATGGTGGGTACACAGATGTTCATTTAAAAAACAACTGTTCATACATGTTTTATATACCCTCTAGTATGTATGGATGTATGTATGTTTTATTACCAAAAAATACTTGAAGAGGAATTGTGAATAACACTCTTAAGTGTTGCCTCCCTGCAGGCCGGTGGAGTACATGTATCCCACTCTGGACTCGACTGGCCTAGAGGAAGCTTATGCTTATTCTAGTGAGAGCCATTCACTGAATAGATACATGTTGAACATCCATCAGGTGCCAGGCACTATGCTGGGAGAAAAGCAAAGGAGCTATACAAGGAGACAATGTACACATCATAAATTAATACAACAGGCCCATTCAGACAGTGATGCTCACTATGAAATCAGTTAAGCACAGATTCTGTGATGGCAATTAGGAGTGGGTTTGGGAGGGAGGGGACAGGGGCCGCTTTAGCTGGAGTGGTCAAGGAGGCCTCCCTGAGGGAGTGGTGGTGAAGCAGAGACCTGGCTGGCCAGCAGTGCGGAGGTCTGAGGATGAGTATCCTGGGCAGAGGGAACAAAAAATGCAAAGTCCTGGGAGGGAAACAAGCTTGGGGTTTCCAAGGAACAAGAAGAAGCCATAGAAGCTGATGCAAACCAGAGTTTAGGAAGGAGGAATCCCTGGAGACAAGAGAAGACACAGGGCTGGAATTTTCTCAGGTGCATTAGGAAGCTCGGAAGGGCTGCAGGCATGATACTGACAGGATCCCATTGCCCCAACCCCGTAAGACTGTGGGATGCCAGGGCAGGAACAGGGAGGGTGGGCGGGCGAGAGGCAGCGGTGTCTTGGTGTTGGTGGCAGTGATGGGCGTGGCTGCAGATAGAACTGACCAAACGTGCTATGTACTGATGGACTAATGGATGCGGTGGAGCTAAGGGGAGACATGGGGAAGGTATAAGAGAAAGACAGGCATCAGTGTGACTGGTGGATACTGACCTGAGGGTGGAGCCATCTCCTACTATCCAGATAACCCCAAACAGGCTACAAAGGGAACCCTGATGATTCAGGCAGTCCTTCCTTTACACAAAAATGACCCACTCGCCTACAGTTTCCTTTTGAATAACCCTCAATACTACTTTGAAAGAGAAGATCTCATCCCAGATATCTCATTTTGGTGACAATAATGAAAGCTCCCATTAACTGAGGGCTATGGCCAGCCACCGAGTTAAATGTCTCATGCTCTCCATCCTGGAGCTCCAGCATGGGAAGTTCTAGAATTGAGATTTCTTAAAAGTGTAGTTACCCTGTTTCAACAGCACCAGAGATAAGCTGATCCCACTCTTTCCAGTTGCACGACTGACCACTCCTGTCCTCTTTCCATCTGCCCCTGCCTTACGCCAGCCTTCTTCCTGCCTCAGGCCCTTGTGTCCTTGCTGGTACCTCTCCCTAGAAGCTCTCACTCCCTGAGCTTCATATTCTTGGCTTCTTGTCATCATTCATGGTACCTCAAGAGTCACCTCCCTCCCCATCCGAGCTCAGGGAACCTGCCTCCCCACCCCACTCCTAACTTTCCATCACAGCCTGTTTTGTTTACTTGATACTGTTGCTACTCACGATCCAGTCCTCTGAAATGTACTAATGTACGGGTTTGTTTTAATTTATTTGTTCACTCATTTATTGCCTTTCTCAGTAGGCTATGAGCTCTTTGAGAGCAGGGAGGCTGTCTTCCAGTTCACTAAACGGCTCCTGAATAAATGGATGGCGGAGCTTCAAACATGTCACTTCGGGTGAGCACCTGCTCCCTAAATATGCATTGAATGCATCAGTGAACTTTTGAAGCACCCCTACTATGGGCCAAGGCAGCAGGGTGGGTGTTAACCCATGGGACCTTTCTAAACAGCTTTGTTGGGCAGGACTCATCACACCCATTTCACGTATCTGAAAACTGAGGCGCACAGAGACTGAGACATGGAAGCTAGCAGGTGATGGATTTGAAACAGGAGCCCGAGGAGAGCTACTGGCCATTCATCTCCGCCCTTAAAACTGAACTAGAATGTTTGAAACGTCTGAGGAAGAGGTGGCATAGAAAGACTAAGTGGAGGTTCTGCCCGCAAGTCAGGAGGAATCTTTGAGCACCTACTTGACCACAAGGAAATCCCTGCACCAGCAGAGAAGTGTAATGATATACTAGGGTCAAAAATTCATGGGGACAATAGTCTAGCAGGTAAGAGGTCAGAGCTAGGATGCCACCTAAGTGTCCTTCACCTACTAGCTGTGTGACCTCGGGCAAGTTATATCCCCTCTCTGTACTTTCACGGCTAAAATGAGGATATTGATCATTAGTCCTCACCTCATAGGATTGCTGTAAAAAAAAAAAAGGAAAGTACTTAGAAAGTGCTGTTGTTAAAGTTATTATTATCATTGGATCTGATTGTCTCAAGGTGCTAGTGCTTCAGTCACGTGAACTATGCAGATAAAAATAAGAATATCACAGGTGCCCTACCATCAGTCCTGAGCAGGAAGGAACCCGTCACACCTGGGGAACTAGAAGGCCTGTTAGGGACTTTACCCCTCTTGCCCATTTTACAGATGGATAGACCGAGGTCCACGCAGCAGCAGTGCTTCGCTCCAAATCACCCTGCAGCTCTCTCTCCCAGGCTGCCAGGCCCCAGCTCGGCTCCCTCCATGGATCCTTCCCTCTTGGGCAGCTGGGTGCCCGGGGGGAGCGGGGGGGGGGGGTGGTAAATGAGGTCTTCGCGTCCGCAGGAGGTCGGGCGAGCGGTGCAGCCAGGGTGGGTTATGTTCTGTTGCTTTCCCTTTCCCTCTCCCCTCCCGAGTCGCTCAGTCCCGATTCTAATTAAAAAGGAGATAAAGCCAATCAGCCGCACCGGCTTCGTGGATGGCAGAGGCGCGCATGGCGACGGGTGCGACGGTCAAGGTGAAGAGTAAAGCAGGGAGGAAAAGAAAAGCCACTCAGCTGCGGACGAATCAATAACACTTAAAACACAAGGACAGGCAGGCAGCGCGAGGCCCCGCAGCGGCCTCCCGGGCAGCGGTCGGACCTGGCGGGTGGCCGCGTTCGCTCTGTGCGCATCTACCTGCTCCCACTGTAGCTTAACTTCAGAAATCCCCTCTCCGGAGTTTCAGGGTGGGCAAAGGGGAGGAGTGATGGTGACAAAACACAAAGGATCTGCCACACACCACCCCTCGCCGTAGGCCCCGCATGATGACCCTTCCTCAAGCAGAGCTGTAGGGAGGTTGCCTTCTGGGACTGGGGAAGCAGGTGGCGTGCAACTTGCCAAGGTGGCCCATTAGCGCCAGAACCTGTCAATCCCTAAAGAACCCACTCTCACCCCTCCGTGCTTCCTATGCATTCTCTCTCAAGAACAAAAGGTGACTAGCCGAGCAAATGCAGCTCCAGGAGGGCTGCTCGGCCCGCGCGCAGACACCTGCACCCAGTTTTAGGGGGTGGGTGTCCTGCCTCTCTGGGACGCTGGCTCTGCGAGTTTGTCTCCCTTGGTGTTTCGGGCCAGCTCTTGTCCCACCTTTCTGCGTGTTTCGGCTGGTACACACTGTTCCCTTGGTCTAGGAAAGGGCTCTGGGAGGCTGAGGGTCCTTGGAAATCATGCAGTGCCAGGGTTCTGAGCAAGGTTTGTAGGGGTTTTTTTTGTTGTTGTTGTTGTTTGTTTTTGTCTTTGTTTTTGTTTTTGCCAGCGAACGTCCTTCCATCTGGTTACCTGTTCCTTCTTGGACGGACAGGCCCCGCCTGCCAGCCGCGGATTTCCCTGTCTCTAGGAGCGGCTGTCGCCGCGCCTCTCGGGCTGTAGGGGCTGAGCTCCCTGGGGGTTGTTGTCCCAGATGCGGGCTTAGTGTTCCTGCTGGACCTGGTGGCCCCTGGGATTGGTTAGCCCTTGGACGCAGCTAGCCTTCTTCTGAGTCCCCAAGCGAGAAAGTCCCTACTAGCTATCTCTGCTTCTGGGGACTTCCAAACTCAGATGTTCTCAGGATGGCCTGTCTCCCTGCTGGTGCCTCTCGGATCCCCCCTCCCCCCCGCCCGGCCTGCGGGGGAACTTTGTGCGTCCGCCGCTCCCCCACCGTACCCATCCGGCCTCTCTGAGGGGCCACGGAAGTTGGTGGCAGACGGTGGCTATCGGGCGGCACAGCATTTCTCCAGGACACGCCAACTTTTCCGGACACGCGTGCAGGGGCTGCGAGCGGCCCTTACCACATCCGGAGGTAGACCATGCCCAGGCTGAGAAAGAGGTGATCCAGGCAGCGCCGAGCCTTCCGGGTTCACAGTCCCTACTGGCCGCTGTGCTGATCCCGCGGGTGGGCCCCGGTAGGGCAATCAACATTCCGCCCGGGAGGCGCTGGCCTTGGTGTTCCCGGGGAGTCTGTCCGTACGCAGGTCCACGGACTCGGCGCCTGAGCCTTGCCTGGAGCGCGAGATCCACCGAGCCCGAGCGAGCGCCATGCGGGGCGACGCCTGGCTGTGAGCAAAGGTACCAAGCGCCCAGAGTGCGGGGCATTCTGCAGCCGCCCGCTCTTCCCTCTCCCTTCCTCCTTTTTCGCGTCCCACCTCTGCCTGCGTCTCGGGAGCGCCCGCCCCGCGTCCCCGCGCAGGCTGGACCCTGCTTCCTGCTCCTGGCGCGCGCTCGCGCCTTGCCCCTCGCGCTCCCGCGGGACCCTCTGCCGGCTCCGGGACGCTTATGTGGGTAGGGGGAGGTGGGAATCCACTGTATCCCCAGGGTTCTGTAACTCTCGAGTTGCTGGGCGCCCAGGGTCTGCGCTAGGGGCGGGGGAATCAGAGCTTGTCCGGGAACAGTTGACCCTGACTTGCCTCCCTGTTCTCGCCTGGCCGAGAGCTTGGAGCTGGTGGTGTTGCGTTAAGTCGCACCAGGGTTCCGCCTTCCGCCGGGCTTCCGAGACCCGCTTTGGGGGAGGGCAGCTCCTTCCTTAGGGCGGGGATAACTGTCCCATCTTATTTTTCCCCCACCCCTGTCGATGGGAACAGCGGGTCTGGCAGCCTTCTCTGGAATCCCGCTTCTAGTGGACTGAGTGAAGACTGGATGGCGGGTACAAAATTAAGACGCGAGGCGCAGGGCTCAAAGGACCGTTTAGCGCACGCTCGGGGCGACACCTGGCGAACATTGCGGGTGGTGCAGCTCGGCCTCACTCCCGGGGACCCAGCCCTGGCTGACCAAAGGTGCTAAACCCGTCCTGTGATATACATACCGTCCAGTAAGCTAGGGGCTATTGGATTCAAGTTTCAGCTGAAGAAATTGCGGCTCAGGGCGGGGAGGTGTTTCCTCAAAGTTCTCAGCTACTGAGAGGCAGTGCCCGGCTCTCTATTAAGCCTCCTCCACCTAGCCTAGGCCAGGCCTCCCTATCCTCCTAGAACTGCTTTCTCAAACCATGCAGCTGGTCATTGCCTTCATGCCTTCATTCACAATCCACAAATGCCTGTGCAAGGCGCCATGGTGGGGAACCGTGGATACAACAAGGTACAGGAAGGCCAAGGGTCTTTTTCTCTTGGAGCTTATGAGGGAGACAGACCAAAAGGAAACAAATGCATAAATTCAGACATCCCAGGGGCAAGTGAAGGGTGCTGGAGGGTTTATTTTAGATCCAAAGAGGTGGCATTGCAGCTGAGATCGGAAGGGCACAAGATTTGGGGGTCTGATATTTCAGGAAGGAGTGCAGCAGTGAAAAGGAGTTGGCCACGAGTCCCCGGAAGGGTACCGGAGCTGTGCTCAAGAATGGGATAGAGGCCACTGAGGTGAGAGGGAAGGTATGGGTAAGCAGATCTCATGCAGCTGTGTGGGTGTGCCAAGGGGCTTAGATTTCAGTGGAAAGCTCAGTAGGAAGGCATGGCAGGCATAGGAAGGAAGGATGACTCATCTTATTTGTGGAGAATACACTGAGGGGGTAGGTGGGGCTGGACAAAGTGGAGCCAGGCAGGCCAGAGAGCAGGGTACTCACCAATCCAGGTACAAGACTTTGCTGGTTTTGGTTCACGTGGTGATTTTGAAACAGGGCCACAAAATTATTCGACACGCCTCCCATTAAGAGGTGGGTTGTCTGTGCTGTCCCTGCTTGAATCTGGGCAGGTTTCTGAGGGCTTTGACCAATAAGGTGTGGCCAAAGTGATGCTGCAAGCCTTGCAGGTCTCTGTCATAAGAGGCAATGCAGCCTCTGGCTTGGCTGGAACACTGCTGTTGGAGCCCCAAGCCACCATGGAAGGATCTAGAAGCTGCCATGCTGTGAGAAAGCCCAGGCATATCTGGAAGCCACATGTAAGTGGTCCAGTCCACAGTCCCAGCTGAGTTCAGCGTTGGAGCTAGCCCAGCCTGGGTGCCAGACAGCAGGTGAAGGAGCCTCCATCAAGTCATCCCTGCCGTTAAGTCCTCCCAGTGAGGCACTGTGGACGGTCGCTTCTGTAATCGTCTGCAGTGTGCTCTGTCCAAATTCCTGAGCCCCTTAATTTGTGAGTATAATGAAATTGTTGTTTTATGCCACTATGTCCTAGGGTCACTTGTTACACAGCAATCATAATCGAAACAACTAGGGCGGAAGTAGGTGCAGAAAGGAGGGAGGATGCTGGGCCTAGGGCACGAACAGCGCTGGCCGAACTTGGAAGGACTTGGTGGAGAAGGGGAGTGGTAGAGAGAGAGAAGAGAGGAATGAACAATGACTCTTATGGCAGCTGGAGTCCTTGCATGGATAGAGGTGTCAATGAATGATGGGGTGGGGGTGAGGATGACCTGAAACAGCTGAAAGTTTAGCAGGCAAAGTCACGAGGTCCGTCTTGGCCATGTTCTTCCTCCTCTTTCTCCTCCTGTCCCACCCACAGACGCAGTCAGCACAGAGCCCTCCGCAGTCCACCTCCAGAGCGTGGCTCAAATGTGCACTTTCTTTTTGATATGTATCTCTTCAACCAAACCTTCATTTTTGTCACACTCATGACCAGGATGTTGGGGCAGGGGCTGGGGAGAGGGCAATGGATCAAATCAATCCAAAGTCTGCTGTCCTGGAGTAACCGGCCTGAGGACTGACTGAGTCGTCAAACACAGAGCCAGCACGTACTCTCTGCCAGGCACTGTCATTGAGAACTTCAGCACATTCACTCAGTGAATCCTCTAACAGCCGTTCTTCGTGTCAATATCATTATCGTCACAACCACCGTCATTTTACAATATGGAGAAAGCAAATCATGGAGGGACTAAGTCAAGTTCTCAACTGCGACAGTCAGTACATGGCAGAGCTGTGATTTTAGCCTAGAGAGTTTTGCCTCTGGCCTCTGCTCCTCAGTTATGCTGCCCTCTGATGGAGAAGACAGGCTTGGGTCACTGCAGTAAAAAAAGGCGTCAGACATGAAGCTGGAGGACGCACAGTGGACTGTGGGCATACAGACAGAGGCTCCAAATCCAGCCTTGGTGAATCAGGGAAGGCTTCCTGGAGGAGATGTTCCTACACTGGTATCCAGAAGGAATGAGTTAATGTTAATTAGGTAGAGTTTGTGAAGCCAGAGGAAGCAGGGCCAATGGAGGTCTGATGGGTCTGGGGAAAAGGGTGATGGAGGCAACGGAGGTGGGGAAGGGGTGCAGAGAAGGGGCCCAATATTTAGGGAATATTAACAAGTTTGGGCTTTGTCATAAAAAGAGGCAGGGGTGTCACATGATCTGATCTCTTCCAGAAGGCTCATGGCAGCTGTTATGGGGAACCAGTAGAAAGGGGTGGGGGACAAGGGCAAGTGCTTAAACAGTTATCCTGAGAAAAGAGGCCCAGCCCAGACAGGGATAGTGGCAGATGGCATGGGGAGAAGCGAATGGAATTGAGAGCAGAATAGACAGGGTAAGGAGGCCCCAAGGATAGGATTCTGTCCTGTGAGACAGTATGTATGATTGGCGAGGACAACATGGAGCTGGAATGCGGGAGGGGCCAGCCGGACAGTGATGAACTTGGTTTTGGCGTTTGAGGTATCTATAGGTCACTGGAAGGGCAGCTGATTGTGTGTGCCTGGCCCTCAAAAGGGAGGGTGTGGGCTTTCAAGGGTGATAGACTTCCACAGCTAGAAGTGGGGTGTCCTTCAAGCCAAAACATGGATGGGGTGCTATCGGAGGCCAAGAAGGCCCAGTGGGGAGAGCCCAGCCCAAAGCCCCAGGAACTCAGCATGATTTACAGAACCAGCTGGGGAAAAGGAGAAGCTACAGGCAACTGAAGACGGCTAGCCAGAGAGGCAGGAAGTTACTCAGGTTGCCAGAGAAGGAGCAAGGAGTTTGCAGAGTCTGACATTGCAGGGGAGGCAAGAACTTAAAAGGGCCCAAATCATCACCTTAGCTTCCAAAGGTCTTTACAATCTGGCTCCAAATTCCCCCTCCAGCCTCCCATTTTCCCAAATCCCCTGTGCCCACATCACAACAAATGAGTGGGTTGCCTCTAACATTTACGAAATGGAAATAGACCAAAAAATGAGACAGCAGTGTACATAATAAAGTTCCTTTTTTAATTTATTTTTTAGTTTTTCCCATTATTGATGTGCATTTATTTTACCTGATTTTTAATTTTTTATTGCATGATAAAGTTCTAATTGTGCGTGTGCATATTGTATGTACAATGTGTGTGCACACATATATTGTATATGCAAGTGTTGTGATTTAAAAAAATAAGTTGAGCCTAGGTCAGGTGGCTCAGTTGGTTGGAGCATTGTCCCATACACTAAAATGTTGCACATTTGGTCCCCCATCAAGGCACATACCTTAGGTTGCGGATTTGATCTCCAGTCAGGGCTTCTAAGGGAAGCAACCAACTGATGCTTCTCTCTCCCTTCATCCTCACTTTCTGAAGTCAACAAGGATATCCTGGGGTGAGGACTTATTTGATAGCCTTTTTATCTCATCTGGTTATTCCTTTGCATATGCCTGGAAGGCCTGTGCCCTCTTTTCCACCTGGCAAACTGCTAACTCATCCTCCAAGGCCCACCCAAATAGGAACTAATCTGAAAAGGCTTCCTTGATTAACCTTCCTTCTGTCCTAGGCGCTCTGATTTCTTCCTCCTTCACACATTCATCAAACCCTCAGTGAAGATGAAGGTGTGCCAGGCCTTGCACTGGGTGCGGGATACAGCAGGAAACACAACAGACAGAACCCTCTCCTTTGAGGGGAACACGTTTTAATACATTTCTTCCTTAGGCTCCACGGTCCCTGGGCTGATCATGGCAGAGTCCTTCCCACTTGATGTCTGGGCTCATGACCCGCCCTCCTCCTTTACACCTGAGCTCCCTGCCAAGAGGACCCTGCATCTCTGAGCATCCAGCATCAACTGAGGACCACGGCTTGATAAAAAGACTGTAGACTTTGGGGTCAAATCAGCCTGGGTCTGAGTCCCAGCTCTGCCCCTCAATCGCTGCATGATCCAGGGCAGTTTTATTTTTTAATGTTTTGGGGCTTTCTCTAAGGTTAATGATTTTCAGGTCATTTCATCTTTCACTCAGTTGGGAGACTCCCCCTATGGAGGACTTGTATCTGACTCATTCCAAGACCCCAAACCAGGTGGGATAACTGGGCATGTCTCTTGTGTAAGTTGCTGTTCCGTCTTCAGACGCACGCCTGCCTGGGACACAGACACAATGGGCCAGGGGCTTTGGCTCCTTCTGCTGAATACAGAAGGGGAGGTGGCCAGGGGTCCAAGGGCTGCATGGATGACCACCTACAGCATGCACTGAGCTCTGTTCATTACCAGCGCCTGCTGTAAATGAGGACACCAAAGGGGTTCAAATTCTGGCTCCACCCTTGTTATTTCTGTGACCTTGGGGAAGTTCCTGAAATCTCTCCTTGCCTCAGTTTCCTTCTGTGTGAACTTGGGATGATAACGGTTTCTACCTCTTAGGATTGTGAGGTTTGAGATGCTCCTTGTTGAGGGCTTAGAATGCTTCCTAGAAATGGTGAGTGCTGTGTACGTGTTTGTAATGTTAAATTCATGGGGACGCCACAGTTACCACTTGGTGTCACCACCCATCAGGAAAGGATGTCCCTGTTTAAAACAGCTGCCACTGATGGATTCTGGGGCTGGAGTTGTAGAGTATTTGTCATTGCTTCTTTAATTTTCTTCATCTGTGCCTCTAAGAAAACTTCAGCAACACAAACCAGAGGAAAAGCTTTTTTTACTAAAGTATTTGGAGCTGCTGGCAGCTGCTGGGAGGAGTGGAGATTCCCAGGAACTGGCCTCCCAGTGATTTGCATTCTGGGGAAGGCTGTTTAAAAAGTATGGGCCTTTTCAGCATCGGAGAACACTGGGGACATGGAGCATGGGGCAGAAGCTCTTGTGTGGAAGCCAAGAGAGTGACAGTTTCCTCTCAGCTTTGTGATTACTGTACAGCTTTGAGAAAGTCCTTGAAATGTAACTTCTCAGAAACATCTTCCCAGGCCACTCAATCTAAAGACTTTAGCAGTGGCCAGTGCAGGGAAGCCTATCTTCATTTCTGCGCCTGCTCTCTCTGTCTCGTCTGTGCCCAGCACTGGAAGGCAGTGCCATGAGGTTAGGGCTAGCACAGTGTCCGGGTCGCCATCACAGCTCAGCTCATACCAGGGGCTGTGAAAGAAAGCAGCTTGCTGGGGAGCCTTGGCTCGTGTGGCCAGAGAAAGCCTCTCTGAAATGGAGGAGTGTGCTGAGAACTGAATAACAAAAACACTACTTAAAATTCCTTCTCCTCTAGAAGCCATCCCTGGCTGACTCCCCAACCGGGATGTTTGTCTTCACAGCTTGGGTGCTGGCCCCCGGCCCAGCAGCATCGCCCTGAGTGTTGGTCTGCCCCCCTCCCCTGACATGAGCACCTCCACAGGAGGCCCACGCCTGAGACACTGAGGCTATGCTCACAGGATCCTGGGATAATCAGCCAACGGAGAGCAAAGAGTTAGGAAGGGGAGAAGTGGGAAAGGAGTTTGCAGAAGCCCTCCAGGAGTCGATAACCCAGCCTGCGGACGTCATTCCATAGATGTGGGAAACGGCTCATGTCACTCGAGCTGAGAAGGGCAGTGAGACAGTCGCAAGAGGGTTTTCACAGGGAAGGTGAGCCTCTGTTACTTGCGGCTGGGAGGCAGGAGTCAGATTCAGTCAGCCTCTGCCAGACTCACTCTGGGATCCTGGGTAAGCCCTTTGCCCTCTCTGGCCTCCATCCTTTGTACAATGAGGGGCTGGCACAAGTCGAGTGACTTGCATCCAAAAGCAAGCATGAGACCTGAAGCCTGATTTGCACTATGAGTCTAGGGCCTGGTGGATTTATTTGTGAGACTTTCTGTCTGTGCAGGGAGCACGTGGAGGGGGAGGGCAGTGGCTCCCTGCTTTGGGGAGGCCCGCTGCAGCCACAGACAGGCAAACTCCCACTTCAAATACCATCTCCGGCCATTGATTTTGAGGAAGTGACTTATTTGTAAGGCTCCATTCCTCTCCTTTAAAGTGGAGGTTCTTGTCCTCATGAAAGGTCCCTGAGAAGCCACCTCTGGAAAGCACCTGGAACCAGTGGGAGCTCTTAGGTAGACTGAGTGCTCCAGCCACACTTGGCCTCGCTGGCCACTGGCCAGCTGATCTTGAGCTCCTGGTTGTCTTGGGGGGAGGGTGCTTATCACAGTTCCACCCCCAAAGTCTTCCTCAGGATACTCTGTCCTGGGTGATTCATCTCTTGAGCTGGGTCCTTCCTCTCAGCCATGAAATATCTCCCTCCCTTCACCATTTCTGGGTCAGACCTGTGACCTCCACCATGTGACTTCCTTTAGGACTTGTCCTAGAACTCTGCCTGCCTGCCAACCCTTCAGTCCCTGGCTAGTGACCCATTCTGGGCCTGACATATCAGTGAGGGCTCAGGTAAGGAGGAGGAAGCCCGCAGCTTGTTGTGCTAGGGAAAAAGTACATCCCTACGTCTAGCCCCCACTTTGGCCTAGCCTCACCTCTGCATTCAGCAGGCGGGGCTCCTGCCATCCCTGTTGACCCGGCCTGGCCTGAATATCACCGGCACACACATATACCCAAGGAGGCTCCTGGGCTACAGGCTGGGGCGGAAGGGTTGGCTAGCGTACTCCCAAAAATTACAGAACCATTGTTTTTTGGAGCCAAGGACAGCTCTTTGGAGAAAGGAGAGACGTGGGCACACATTCCAGTTCCATTGTGGACTTGCTGTGTGAATTTGGGCAAGTGAAGCTACCTCTCTGGATCTTAGTTTTCCCTGAATTTAAATAGAAAAACACTTCTACCTTCAGTTGTTGTGAGGATTACATAAGGCAATGCAATACTGACGCCTGGGCCTCTTTAGCATTTCTCGTTCGGGAAACTCTTTCTCTCTCAATGTTATTTTTGCTGAGTAGAGTAATCTTGGTGGTAGATCTGTGCTTTTCAGCACTTTGCATATTTTGTGCCAATTCCTTCTGGTCTGCAAGTTTCTGTTGAGAAATCAGCTGACAGTCTAGTGGGAGCTCCATTGCACATAACTATCTGCCTTTCCCTTGCTGCTTTTAAGATTCTCTCTTTGGCTCTGATTGGTGAGTCTCAGTGGGTTGGACATCACCCTGCAAAATGAAAGGTCACTTGTTCAATTCCAGGTCAGGGCACATGCTTGGGTAATGGGCCTCGTTCCCAGTTGGGGGTGTGTGAGAGGCAACCCATAGATATTTCTGTGCCATATCAATCTTTTTCTCCCTCCCTTGCCCTCTCTCTAAAACTAAGTAAAATCTTTTTCAGAATTAAAAAAGAAAAAAGCTTTTCTCTTTTACCTTTGGCATTTTAATTATGATGTGTCTTGGTGTGGGCCTCCTTTGGGTTTATCTTGTTTGGGACTCTTTACACTTCCACTACGTGTATGTCTATTTCCTTCATCAGATTAGAGAAGTTTTCAGTCATTATTTATTCAAATAGCGTTTTAATCTCTTGCTCTCTCTTCCTTCTGGTATCCTTGTGATGCGTATATTGTCCCAGAGGTCCTTTAAACTATCCTCATTTTTTTAACTTTTTTTCTTTTGCTGCTCCAACTGGGTGTTTTCCACTAGCTTGTCATCCAGATTGCTGATTTGATCCTCTGCTTCATTTAATCTGTTGTTGATTCCTTTTAATGTAGTCTTTGCTTCAGTTATTATATTCATTTCTGACTGGCTCTTCTTTATAGTTTCTCTATTTTTGTTGGGGTTCTCTCTGAGTTTATCTTTTCTCCTCCTAAGTTGACTGAGCATTCTTATAACCAGTACTTTGAACTCTGTATGTGGTACATCGCTTGCTTCCATTTTGTTTAGTTCTTTTCCTGAAATTTTTGTTCTGTACTTTCTTTTGGGGCAAGTGTTATGATCTCCTCATTTTGGCTGACTCCCTGTGTTTGTTTCTATGTATTAGGTAGGTCTTCACTTCCCAGTGTTGACAAGGTGGCCTTATGTAGTAGGTGTCCTGTGAAGCACAATGATATAGTCTTCCCTTTATCCTTAGCTGAGTGCTCCAGGGGTATCCCTTGTGTGAGTTGTTGTGCTCTTCTGTTGTAACTGAGCCTTGATTTTTTTTTTTAGCACATTAATGAATGGGATTGACCTTCAAGATGATTGGCTATGAAGGTTGGCCATGACTACGGTGGGCGAGCTGTTGTGCATGGCTTACCCCACATATCAGGAGTCACTTTAGCAGGGCTCTGCTACCAGCTGCATCTGCTCTTCAAGTGTGTCACTTGTAGAGTTGGTTGGGTGTTGCTCTAGTGTGGTCTAAAGCTGGCCACTGGGTGTGTTTGTTCTGGAACATTTTAGGAGGCGCTCTGGTGCAGGTCAATGTCAGCTACTGTTTGTGCCCCACTTGGGGCTGTCTGGTGGGAGCTACAAAGTGATCTGTAGTTGGTTGATGCTTGTAGTGGAGTGGAGATCTCGGGAGAGACAGCACTTCAAAACAAGTCCAGCTTCCCCTAGTCTCTTGCTTGAGACACTTTAGTGGGCACCACAGTGTGAGCTGAGGCCAGCCACCACTGGTAACAGGCTTGTGGCTGCATGTTAAGCTATGTTCTATGCCAATACAGACCCAAGTTTATGACTGGCTTGGAGTCACCCAATGGGAGTTACAATGCAAGTTGAGACCAGACACTTCTGTCCCTGGATGGAGCTGCCTTGATCCCAGCTCCTCCAGTCCTTACCCTGAAGTTAGTCAATTTGATTCCTCCCCATATGTCCCTGGTACTTTCTGAGCTGCTGCCCCAACACTTGAGCCCAGAGTGAGTGAGTTTGTCAGCAACTGAGTATGCGTATGGATCCTGCAGGAGGAACTCCTGGGACTCCATCCAGCTGCCCTTTATCTCTCTCGGATAAAATCCTGCTCTTTTTCTCAGCCAGATGTTATCTCATCCTAGCATGGGAGCCTTGTTCTGGGGCCCCTGGTGTTGGGCTGGGGCCTTTCCCACCTCAAGGGGACCTCCACCGCTGAGATATCCCTCCCGTTTCTTAATTGCCACACCATGGGCTTGGGACCTGCTTTTTCAGTCTCTGCCCTCCCTACGAGTCTCATCTTTGTTTCTCCTTCATATTTTTAGTTATAGGAATTCTGTCCAGCTAATGTTCAGGTGGTTCTCAATGATGGGTGTTTTATAATTTAGTTGTCATTTTGATGTGGTCATGGGAGGAGATGAGTACAGTGTTTATCTACTCTGCCATCTTCACCAGAAGTCTGTACAGTTTTCTATCTGTCAATCATACCTCTATTAAATATTTTAAAAATAACCCATTTTGCCCTGCTGGTGTGGCTCCATTGGTTGGAACTTTCTCCTCTAACCAAAACGTTGCTGGTTCGATTCCCGGTCAGGGCAATGCCTAGGTTATGGATTTGATCCCAGGTCCAGGCACATATGATTCTTGGTCTGGGCACATATGGGAGGCAACCAAGTGGTGCTTCTCTCTCACATTGATGTTTCCCTTTCTTCCTTCCATCCTCCTTTCCTCTCTCTCTAAAAACAATGAAAAAAAATCCTCAGGTGAAGATTAAAAAAAAACAGAAGCAGGCTACAGATGTACAATGGTTCATTATGCATCTATAAAAAGAGTTAGTATAATCTTTTTGAATCAAAGTAAAGTGATCTCCAATAACATTTTAAAGTTTAAAAAGCTGCAGACAATGGCACTGTATATTGCACTTAAGAAATCATGGGTCCGGAGATTATGCCCTAAATTTTCAGATACTGTAATAAGATGCCTATAAACTTATGTTTGTGTTTGATTATGAAAATAACATAAAAGATAGCAAATTTTCTATTGTCTGAGAACATCACAGACTTTCCCCTTGGGAAAGTTCATGATGTTCATGTGATTCTCTCATGGAAACTGGGAGTGATGTGATACTTTTGTCCATCCCTGGTATTCATCTGGCAGCCTTTAGAGACTACCATAAGCTCACAATTTCCATATGGATGGTATGTATGGTGATTATCTTCCTATACTTCTGCCCCATTTCCTTTGTAGACCACAGCATATCTGGCTAATCCATTTTAAAGAAGCTGTCCATTTCATCACTTCATCCTACGATGCTTCTCTGTGAGTATTCTGACATAGGTGGACAAAGGAAGGCAAACGTCCAGGCCTTAGGAGCTGCATTACCTACTGATAGCATCCCATGATATGACATCAACCCGGTAACCTCTGTGATCTTGATTGGACTTTTCTATACTATGGCCTGATCTGCCCCATATAACAGGATCATTGAAAGAGGAAATTGAAAATACGATGCCATTTTCACATCAGTCTTTTTGAGTTGATCATTTTACCCTCCTCAGTATTTTCTTCCTGCACTAACCTCTATGCTAAGAGTTGTATTTATATAAATCATAGGAATCTTTATCCCCTCAACAGTCATCACAAAAAAATTATACCCAGCTCCACCCTGCTAAAGTCTGTCTTGACCCCTCTGCACCCAAGCAACCATGATACGTGTCTTCACCCCCTATATCCCCACTGGCAGAAACTGGGGGACACTAAAAAAGGCTTGCTGATTGATTACTTACAGTCTAGACAGAAAAGCCAGAGCCAGAAGAGCATGGTGGGTGTCCCGGGGCGTGTCGCCTGCCTGGGATGGGGGATGTATGGGTGTATGGGTATGGGTGTTTTCAATCTCACCACATTCATTTCTGTCCTCTCGACTCTGGTCATTTACTTCCTTGCGCCAATAAAGCCATTCAAGAATGTTAAAAAAAATACCCACTGTATTTCAGTGGGTAATGGGTTGGGTCATGTCATTTTTCAGACAGGCGAGTCTGCTGTGGGGAGAGGCTGGTTTTCCTACCTCAACTGATTGCCTTCATTCCTGAAAACTTGACAGCAGTTTCTGACCATCTGGATTAGAATATAACAACACAAGCCCTGATATACTCAAAGTTTTTAGAAGGTCCATTTTGTGGAAATATCCTCCTCTTTTTTCTTAACTTTCTTTATCAGCAAATACATTCAAGATTATTAAGTGGGAAAGGAAGAAAGTTACCCCAAATCCCATCATTTAATTGTAAGCACTGTTATTACTGGCTATATTTCTCTCCAATTCTATTTTTGTGCATTATTTACACAATGGAATTACACTAAGTAATTTTTTATTTTCCTTTTTTTACTTGCCTGTATATAACATTAGCCTGCCCACAAGCCTTTATAAACTCTTTAACAATCTGATGACTATAATATTTTATTTAATGCTTTCTTTAAAGTTTTTCCAACATTCTGGATTGTATCCATAGACTGTATGTATGAAACTCAATCTTAAACTAAAAGCTATCTTAATGCTATACATTGTGAGTTGCTATTAAGATTGTAACTCTTCTATTCCATGAGATTAGTTCTACTGTTTTTTTGTTTGTATTCATTAAATAAACACTGTATTTCATGTTTTATTTATATTTTTCCACTTTTTAAATTTAATCTTTATTTTTTTTCCATTACCGTTTAATCCCCTTATACCCTGCTCCCCAAGCAATCACCACACTGCTGTCCATGTCCATGAATCCTTTTTTGTTTTTGCTTAATACTTGCTTTTTTAAAATTTCATTTATTTATTTTTAGAGAAAGGAAGGGAGAGAGAAAGAGAGAGAAACATCAACATCAATGTGTGGTTGCCTCTCATGCACCCCCTACCAGGGACCTTGCCTGCAATCTAGGCATGTGCCCTGACTGGGAATCAAACTGGCAACCCTTTGGTTTGCAGGCCAGCACTCAATCCACTGAGCCACACCAGCCAGGGCTCAATACTTCTTTTAAAGTACTGTCTCCTAATTCCAATCCCAGGAAAATCAGTTGGTCTGCTTCTAGTCACTGTTTTTCTTTTGATTATAAGTTAGTCACAGGGTCTCATTTTGTCACATGTCTTATAATTCATTTCTATAATTTTTTATTTTTTTCAATTACAGTTTACATTCAACATTACCTAGTATTAGTGTCAGGTGCACAGCACAGTGGTTAGACAGTCCTGTACCCTACAAAGTGTTCCCTCTGCTATTTCCAGTAGCCACCTGGCACCATACATAGTTATTACAATATTATTGACTGTATTCCCTCGGTTGTGCTTTACATTCCCAGGACTATTTTGTAACTACCAATCTGCGCTTCTAATCCCTTCACATTTTTCACCCACTCCCTCAACCCCCTCTCTTCTGGCAGCCATCAGTCTCTTCTCTGTATCTAGGAGTCTGTTACTGTTTTTGTTTCTTTATAGTGTTTTTTTGATTCCACACATAAGTGAAATCTTGCAGTATTTGTCTTTCTCTGGCTGACTTATTTTACTTAGCACAACACCCTCTAGGCCCATCTATGCTGTCACAAATGTTAAGGTTTTGTTCTTTTTTGAGGTCAAGTAACATTTCACTGTAGATATGGACCACAGCTTTTTTTATCCAGTTGCCTCTTGATAGTATTATGATTTCGAATCTTACATTGAAGACTTTCATCCACTCTGAGTTTATTCTTGTATAAAGTGTAGGAAGATGATCTAGTTTCAATTTATTTTTGCATGTATCTGCTCAGTCTTCCAAACACCATTTATTAAATAGACTATTTTTGCCCCATTGTATGTCCTTGCCTCCTTTGTTAAATAATAATTGATCATATAGATGTAGGCTTATTTCTGTGTTCTCTGTTCTGTTCCATTGATCTAGATGTTGGGTTTTATGCCAGTACCATTCTGTTTTGGTTACTCTGGCCTTGTAGTATAGTTTGATATCAGGTAGCATGATTTCTCAAGGTTTCTGTGGCTATTCAGGGTCTTTTGTAGTTCCATATAAAGTTTTGGATTATTTGTTCCAGTTCTGTGAAATACAACATTGCTATCTTAATAAGACTGCATTGAATCTGTAGATTGCTTTGGATAGTATGGGTATATTTAAAATATTAATTCTTTTTATCCATGAGCATAGTATATGCTTTCATTTACTCCTCTTCAATTTTTTTCTTCAGTTTCTTATAATTTTTCAATTATAGGTCTTCTACATCTTTGGTTAAACTTATGCTTAGGTATTTTATTTTTAATGCAATTATAAATATAATTATATTCTTAATTTTCCTCTCTGGTAGTTTATTATTGGTGTATAAAAATGCAACTGCTTTTTTCATACTTATTTTGTATTTTGCTACTTAACAAATTTTATTTATCAGTTCTAGTAGTTTTTTGGTGTAATCTTTAGGGTTCTTTATATACAGTATCATGTCACCTGCAAATAATGACAGTTTTATTTCTTCCTTTATAAATTGTATGTCTTTTATTTTTTCTTCTCATCTAATTGCTGTGGCTAGGTCTTCCACTACTATGTTGAATACGAATGGTAAAAGTGGACATCCCTGCCTTGTTCCTGATCTTAAGGATGTTTGTTCCCATTGAGTGTGATGTTGGCTGAGGCTTTTGTAATTTATGGCCTTTATTATATAGAGATATGTTCCCTCTACATCCACTTTGCTGAGAGTTTTTATCATAAATGGGTGCTAGACTTTGTCAAATGCTTTTTCTGACTCTACTAATATGATCATCCAATTTTATCCTCCTTTTTGTTTAAGTGATATATCACTATAATTGATTTGTGAATATTGTACCAACATTGCATCACAGGAATGAATCCCACTTTATCATGGTATATGATCTTTTTGATGTATTGCTGGATCCAGATTGGTAATATTTTGTTGAGAATTTTTGCATCTATGTTCATCAAGAATATTGGCCTACAATTTTATTTCTTGTACTGTCTTTATTTGGAAGGAGAATAATGCTTGCCTCATAAAAGGAACTTGGAAGTCTTTTCTTCTCTTGAATTTTTTTTGAATAGTTTGAAAAGGATAGGTGTGAGTTCTTCTTTGAATATTTGGTAAAATTCTCCTATGAAGCCATTCAGTTCAGGATTTTTGTTTGTTAGAAGTGTTTTTTATTACTGCTTCAATTTCCATAGTTGTAATTTGTCTATTTAGATTCTCTGCTTCTTCCTGATTCAGTTTTAGAAGATTGTATGTCTAGGAATTTATCCATGTTGTCCAGATTTTCAAATTTGTTGGCATATAGTTGTTCATAACATTTTCTTACAATTCCCTGTATTTCTGTTGAGTCAGTTGTTACTTCTGCTCTTTCATTTCTGATTTTGCTTATTTTGGTCTTCTCCTTTTTTTCTTGATGAGTCTGGTTAAATGTTTGTCAATCTTGTTTATCTTTTCAAA
Source organism: Pteronotus mesoamericanus (assembly GCF_021234165.1). Lineage (NCBI taxonomy): Eukaryota > Metazoa > Chordata > Mammalia > Chiroptera > Mormoopidae > Pteronotus > Pteronotus mesoamericanus. The sequence goes on along the minus strand of NW_026555265.1, from coordinate 8,949,485 downwards.
GAACCAGCTCTTGGTTTCATTGATGTTTTATATTGCTTTTTTAGATTCTATTTTATTTATTTATGCCCTGATCTTTATTATTTTGTCCTTCTATTCACTTTGGGCTTTGTTTCTTGTTTTTTCCAGTTCCTTTAAGTGTAAAGTTAAATTGTTTATTTGAGATTTTTCTTGTTTCTTGAGGTATGCCTGTAATACTATGAATTTCCCTGTTAGGATTGCTTTCACTGTGCCCCATGGATTTTGGGTTTGAATTCTCATTTTCATTTGTTTCAAGGTATCTTTTTATTTCCTCTTTGATCTCATTGGTAACCCATTCATTGTTTAGTAACATGTTATTTAGCCTCCATGTCTTTGTGTGTTTCAGTTTTTTTTCTTGTGATTAATTTCTAGTTTCATTGTGTGATGTGAGAAGATACTTGACATGATTTCAATCTTCTTAAATCTACTGAGACTTGTTTTGTTTCCTAACCTGTGGTCTACCCTAGAAAATGTTCCATGTGCACTTGTAAAGAATGTATATTCTGCTGCTTTAGGATGAAATGCTCTAAAGATAGCCATTAAATCCATCTATTCTAGTGTCTCTTTTAAGGCCACCAATTCCTTGTTGATTTTCTGACTGGAAAATTTATCCATTGATTCAATGGGGTGTTAAAGTCTCCTATGATGACTGTATTACTGTCAATCTCTCCCTTTATGTCCATCAAGGTTTGCTTTATATATTTAGGTGCTCCTATGTTGGGTACATACATGTATACAAGGGTTATATCCTCTTGTTGGATTGCTTCCTTTATCATTATGTAGTGTTATTCTTTGTCTCCTACGATAGCCTTTGTTTTAAAGTCTATTTTATCAGATATAAATATGGCTACTCCAGCTTTTTCTTTTCATTTCCATTTTCATGAAATATATTTTTGCATTCCTTTACTTTGTCTATGTGTATCTTTTGTTCTGAAGTGGGTCTCTGGTAGACAGCATATATATGGGCCTTGTTTTCTTTGTTTTTTTAAAAAAATATTTTATTTGTTTATTTTTAGAGAAAGGAGAGGGAAAGGATACAGAGAGGAGAGAAACATCAATGTGTGAGAGAAACACTGATCAGTTGCCTCTCGCATGCACCCCAACCAGGGACTGCACCTGCAATCCAGGCATGTGCCCTGACTGGGTATCAAACCAGCAACATTTTGCTTTGTGGAACTACACCCAATCCACTAAGCCACAACGGTCACGGCAGGTCTTGATTTCTTATTCATTCAGCTACTCAGTGTCTTTTGGTTGGAGCATATAAGCCATTTATATTTACAGTGATTATTGATAGGTATGTATTTATTGCCATTTTAGTCTTTACACTATATTTCTCTGTTTTTTTTCTTTCTTCTTAAAGCAGGCCCTTTAACATTTCTTGTAATACCAGTTTGATAGTAACAAACTCCTTTATCTTTTTCTTATCTGGGAAGCTCTTTATTTCACCTTCAATTGCAAATGTTACCCTTGGTTGTAGGTCATTGCTTTACATCACTTTGAATATCTCATGACAATCCCCTTTGGCCTACAATGTTTTTGTTGAAAAATTATTTGACAGTCTTATGATAGCTCCCTTACAGGTAAGTGCAATTATTTTGTTGCTTTTAAGATTCTTTCTTTGTCTTTAACCTTTGCCATTTTAATTATGCTGTGTCTTGGTATGGACCTTATTGGGTTCATCTTGTTTGGGACTCCCTGCCCTTCCTAGACATGTGTGTTGTTTTTCTCCACCAGTTTAGGGAAGTGTTCATTCTTTATTTCTTCAAATAGATTTTTGTTCCCTGGCTCACTCTCTTTTCCTTCTAGTACCCTAATGATTTTGTTAAACTTCACATTGTTCCAAAGGTTCCTTAAACTATCCTCACTTTTTAAAAATTCTTTATTCTTTTGGCTGCTCTGATTGGGTGTTTTTTGTCTACCTTATCTCCCAAATTGCTGATTTTATTCTCTGCTTCACCCAACCTGCTTTTTATTCCTTCCAATGTATTCTTCATTAGATATCATATTCTTCATTTTCTGACTGGTCCTCTTTGATGGTTTCTATATTCTTTTTCATGCTGCTGAGCATTCTTATAACCATTACATTGGACTCTATATTTTATAAATCACGAGCTTCCATTTTCTTAGCTCTTTCTCTGGAGATTTCTTCTTTCACTTGGGGCTTATTTCTTTGTCTCCCTGTTTTGGCTCTTTCTTTGTGTTTTTGTTCCCATGTATTAGGTAGATCTGCTCTGACTCCCAGTCTTTGTGAGGTGGTCTTATGCAGTAAGTGTCCTGTGGGTTCCAGTGGCACAGTCTCCTTGATCACCCGAACTGGGTCCTCCAAAAATGACCCTTGTAGGAATTATGTGGGTCCTCCTGTTGTAATTGAGTCTTGATTGTTATTGGTCTGTTTGTGTATGGGGTTGACCCTCAGGCTGGCTGACTGTGAGGCTCAACCCCAACCACAGCATGTGAACAGCTGTGTAGGTACTGACTACACAATACAGAATTTGTCTCACCAAGTTTTGGTGCCTGCTGAGATCTCCCTTTGGATATGCTGCATGTGAAGCTTATTGTATCCTGCTCTGATGATGTCTGAAGCTGGCCACTTGTATGTTGATTCTAGGCCTTATGGGAGAGGCTCTGGTACAAGCCAATGTAAGACCCGGCCTGTGACTGGCCTTTGGCAACATGTTTGGAGCTACAGAGCAATGCCCAGTTTGCGGCTGCTTGTGCTGAGCCTGGCTGTGCACAGGAAGAACCAAACTGTGCACCAAGTCTGGCTTTTACCAGCATTGGTCTTAGGGGCAGTCAGCAAAAGTCCCAAGACACCCTGAGATCCTCCTCTGCCTGCCTCTGTCTGCTGGCTGCCTGTTATGCTTAGTTGCTGAAAGAGCCTCTGTCTGGCTGCACTCCTCAACAGAGCATAAGCTCCACAGGGGTGGGGCCGGGGGAGTCCAGAGGGCAGGGCTACTGCTTTCCCCCAGGCTAATGCCACAGGAAGGAGAGTGCTCCACCCAAAAAAGATGTCATCTGCGGTGTTGGAGAATGACTCAGCATAGGGATCCTGGTGGTTGTCCCTTGGGCTCTCCTTGCAGAGCCACAAACTCCAAGGTGTTTTTCAAAGAAGTGATGTTTGAGCTGAGCCCTGAAGGAAGAATATGAGTGGGGAAGGTGGGAGAGGCAGCTGGTCAAGGAGCAGTCCAAGCAGAGAGGACAAGTGAGGAAGGCCCTAGTGTAACCTATGCGAGGCACTGAAGGAATTCCCTATTTCTTTCCTATAACTGAGGCAGTTCCCACCTTTGCTGTCTTCCAGTAGCATGAACCAAGGAAAATTTTTTCTCTAGCAGTGCCACTTTTAATTGCTACATGTCATATCTGCCTGCTTCAGATAATCCCCATAAGACTTCCAGCACATTTAAATTACCCAGGACTCTTGTTTACTAGAAATAAAGGGAACTGGTTCCTTCTCTCTGGGCATCTTCTCAAGAGAACCAGTCTCCCACATTAGAGGAGATGAGATAAACATTCTCTCAAAAGTGAACTACTGTAGGTGGTGAATAGCTATGCGTCACTGCGAGTGAATGAGGCTTCGTGCATGGTTCTCTCTCCCTCTTGTCCTGCTGGGTGACAGACAGTAAGCTGAGTAAGGCTCACTGTTGAGGTTGGAGTGGAGCCCAGACAGGAAAAAGGCCTGCAGTGCTCATGATAACTGTGCAGACCTGCAAGTTATTAGTGAAAATGCTAGAGCCTAGTAAGGACCTTTGCTACCCACAGGCCACACGTGGCCCAGGATGGCTATGAATGAGGTCCAACACAAAATTGTAAATGTACTTAAAACTTTTTTTTTGCTCATCAGTTTTCGTTAGTGTTTACGTATTTAATATGTGACCCAAGACAACGTTTCTTCTTCCAGTTGGGCCCAGAGATGCCAAAAGTTTGGACCCCCTACTCTAGATGTTCTCTATGTATCCAGCCTCCTGAGCCAAGAGAAAATCCACTCAGCAGTGGAGGAGGAGCTGGCCTGGCATGGCCCAGCCCCGGGAGAGCCTGCAGACAGCGGACATCACTACTGTTTGGTCTAAACTGCTTCTCTTCCCAGCTGAGGGGAGATGCCTTGTCCTCCTCGTAATTCGAGGAACCTGAGAGCCATGGGTGTTCGCTCCCTTACCTCTCATTGCCTGCTAACCCCATAAGCCTGACCTGAAAAAGAACATAAACTACTTAAGAGCATGTAGCACCCTGAAGGAGAGTGACCAAGTTCAATTAAGCACAACAGGTGGATCCTACAGAAGCAGGTATAATGGAGGAAATGATTAAAATAACATCAACATGCTGCTTGCCATGCATCAAGCACAGGTGTAACTATTATGTTGAAAGAGAAAAAGACACCTGTTCTCAAAGAGCTCACAGTCCACCAGAAGGTGAGTGTATTAGTTTCCTTATTGTCTTATAGTTGTGGAGGTGAGAAGTCTGACCAGGCTAAAATCTAGGTGTGGGCAGGGTTGCATTCTTTCTAGGGAATTTAGAGGAGAATCCATTTACTTGCCTTTTCTGGCTTCCAGGAAAAGTGGGCTGCCTAGTTTGGCTCACAGCTACCTACTTCAATCTTTAAAGCCAGCAAGGTTGCATTTTACTAACCCTTATTTTGTCATCACATCTTCCTCTTACTCATTACAGCTAGGAAACATTCTGTATTTTCTTTCTTTCTTTTTTTTAAGAACTCATGTGGTTAGATTGGGCCTGCCCAGACAATTCGGGAAATGCCCCATCTCAGGGTCCTTAACACGTCTTCAAAGTCTCTCTGGGGATGTGGATGTGAGCATACTCAGGGGTCGTTTTTCTGACCAGCACAAGGGAATGTGCACAACAATAGTCAATGTTATGAGATGTCCAAATAAAGAACCATTGTGGTTTAGAGGAGAGAGAGGCCACTTTGAACTGAGGCAGGGAAAGGGGACCTATCAGGTCAGTTAATCATTTTGAACCATAAAGCTTTTTATAGCAGGTGAACAGACAGTGGGTATGGGAAGGTGAGATACCAACATTCATTTCCTCATTTATACCGAATTATAAAATCTTTTCTTAGCCTCTATTATCTTTCACCTCACTCTTGGGATGTGACATTATGAACTGCAGGCAGCCTCTTCTCGTTTTAAACCCAAGTCGTTGTGATCTGGTGGGATGACTTCTTACATCTCGATGAGCATCTCTTAAGAATCAAGTGGGCTTCTTAATTTTCTCTCTTAATTGGAGATTTTTTTCTAGGTCCTCTCAGGAAACTCTCCTGATTTCCTAGGCTCTTCAAACATGAATATTTATGAATTGTTTAAAAGCCACATACGTATCTATCTAAACTATCATCTACTCATGCTGTCACTGAACGCATGTATGGCTGCCCACCGCTTCGAAAGCCATTACTCGAGAGACGCCGATGTAAAGGAAAGTGGTTATGTTTAGGTGCCAGCCACCTGAAAGATGAGGGACCATTGTCTCAAAGCCCATCTCAGCATCTCAGGCATCCTGGCTACTTTATAGGGAAACCATGGACAGAGGGGAACTAGGAAATTTCTGGTGATGTGCAATTTCTCATCTCTGCTCTTGGGCAGTTCCAGTGTTATTTCCCTTGTGCATCATCATGGCATTTCATCACTCTATCCGCAGTTTCACTGCTGATATCTGGGAATAGGACATGCAGGAATTTCTGCTGGCTCTGATATGAGTTGCTGATGCTTGCCCTATTTCTTGTGGTTAAGGCAGTTCCTTGGTTAAGCAGGAGCTGCAACTGCTGATGTCTATAAAATACTTATAAGGAAACTTTTAGGACACGAATCTTCTATGAGTATGTTAGTACTGCCTATTCTATAATTACCACCTGATTAGTATATTATGTTTACTTCAATTACTGTTACAATACCCTTACCCTCATACATTTACTTGCTTCCCAGGAGTCTCTAAAAATGTATTTCTAAAGCCTGCTTTACTTTTTGCCAACTTTTCTTGGACTAGGAGACAGGAATTGCCTCACTGCAGGCAAATTTGAAAAAGGACCATTTCTTTCCACTCCAGTGTTATTGACCACATCTTCCAGGTGAGTCTGAGACACTTGCCCTTTTATCCAGAGTTCCCATTAATGCCAGATCCAGAAAGAGGAGCTAGTCTCTCTGACTCCAAGTTTGTGCCTCCTCAACACCCTGCAGAGCTCCCCTGCTGCTCCTGCCAGGCACCCTCATACCAGGACATGCACGCGCGCGCACCCCCCCACTTGAAAGAATAATGCAGTAGGTAACAGGTCCATATAAGATGCTGGGAGTGCCATGTGCCATACCTGGTAATGTGCCCAATGGTTGTTACAGAAAAACAAAATCAAAACAAAAAATAAAATAACATCAACAAAAATGAAACATAAAAAGATAAAGTAAAATATTGCAAAGAATTAAAGAAATGTTCCAAAAACATAAGCATTCAAAGAACAAAAGCATGATATATAAAATGTAAAAAAAAAATTAACAAAACATAAAATTGACAGTGTTGAAAACCCAAATAGAAATCAGGGAGAGTTTAAAAATCAAAACAAAACTGAAAGGTAAGAGATTTAGAGGAAATATCAGAGGGAGGGGAAAAAAGTGTGACTAATAGTCTCTTCTTTGGAATGTGAAAATGTAATTATGGAAATCGAAATGGAATTATGAGAATGTAAACAGTAAAGAGATAATTGAAAATAAACTTCCCTGACTGAAAGAAGAACTGAATTTTCAGACTGAAATGGCTTGCCATATGAAAAACAAAATCAAAAACAAAATCAGACATCAACTAAGACAGCCATGTGTAGATGAACTGTGTGAATCCTAAGAATAAAGAAAAGCTTCAAGACAGGAAGAACAGTTCTATTTACTAAGAAAAAGACTCAGCAAAAAGATCCAGCAATATATATTTTTTTTAATTTATTTACTTTTTAAATACATTTGTCTCTGCCTCCCCCCCACCTCTTTCCCTTGCCCCCTCCCACCTTCCCTCCCTCAGCTCTTCCTCTTTGGTTTTGTCCATGAGTCCTTGCTATATGTTCCTTGACTTTCCCCTTCCCTTCCCTTTCCCTGCCCCCCCCACCCTTCCCTCTTGTCTCCGTTGATTTCTTTTCCTTTCAGTGTTGCTGGTCATATTTTCCTTGCATCTTTGCATTGTTGGTTAGGTTCCGCTTGTAGGTGAGATCATATGGTATTTGTCTTTCGCCCCCTGGCTTATTTCGCTTAGCATGATGCTCTCCAGTTCCATCCATGCTGTCGCAAAGTTTAGTACTTCTTTTTTTCTTTCTGCTGCGTAGTATTCCATTGTGTATATGTACCATAATTTTTTGATCCAATCATCTACTAATGCGCATTTAGGTTGCTTCCAACACTTGGCTATTGTCAATTGTGCTGCTATGAACATTGGGGTGCATAGGTTCTTTTGTATTGGCGTTTTGGTGTTCTCAGGGTATAGTCCCAGCAGGGAAATCGCTGGATCAAAAGGCAGTTCCATTTTCAGCTTTCTGAGGAAATTCCACACTGCTTTCCATAGTGACTGCACCAGTCTGCATTCCCACCAACAGTGGACTAGGGTTCCCTTTCCTCCACAGCCTCGCCAGCACCTGTTGTTTGTGGATCTGTTTATTATGGCCATTCTGACCGGTGTGAGGTGGTACCTCATGGTGGTTTTGATCTGCATTTCTCCGATGGCTAGTGATGCTGAGCATCCTTTCAAATGCCTCTGGGCCCTCTGTATCTCCTCCTTAGAAAAGCATCTGCCCAGGTCCTTTGCCCATTTTTTGATTGGATCGTTTGTCTTCTTGGAGTAGAGTCGAGTGAGTTCTTTATATATCTTGGAGATCAAACCTCTATCTGATGTATCATTAGCAAATATATTTTCCCATACGGTTGGTTCCCTTTTCATTTTGCTGATGTTTTCTTTCGCCGTGCAGAAGCTTCTTATTTTTATGAGGTCCCACTTGTTTATTCTTTCCTTTATGTCCCTTGCTTTAGGAGACATATCAGTGAAAAAATTGCTGCGTGGGATATCTGAGAGTTTCCTGCCAATGTTCTCCTCTAGGACTTTGATGGTGTTGTGACTTATATTTAAGTCTTTTATCCGTCTTGAGTTTATTTTTGTGTATGGTGTCAGCTGATGATCCAATTTTAAGTTATTGCATGTAGCCGTCCAGCTCTCCCAACACCATTTGTTGAAAAGGATCCAGCAATATATTAATAAGATCATACACCAGTGACCAGAGGGGCGAAGGGAGGGGAATAACAAGGGAAAGAAAGGGAAGTCAGGGAACATGTATAGAGGACCCATGGACAAAGACAATGGAGTTGGAGGATTGAGTGTGGGAGGTGGGGGGTGGGTAGTGCAGGGGAGAGTAATGGGGGGAAATAGGGACAACTGTAATTGAACAATAATAAAAAATGTTTTTAATAAAAAATAAATAAAAATTAAAAAACATTTTTGTGATGGAAAAAAGTCATCATACACCATAATCGAGTGGTATTTATTCTAGAGATACAAGGATGGTACAATAGTCACAAGTCAATAAACATGATACATCAAATAAACAAGATGAAAGACAAAAATCACATAATCATATCAATAGATGCATAAAAAAGCATTTGATAAAATCCAGCACCTATTTATGATGAAAACACTCAGAAAAGTAGGAATAGAGGGAGCATACCTCAACATAAAAAAGTCCACATACAAGAAACCTACAGCCAACATTATACTCAATGGATAAAAACTAAAAGCTTTCCCCTTAAGATCAGGAACAAGACAAAGGTATCTTCTTTCACCACTCTTATTTGACATAGTTTTGGAAGTTCTAGCCACAGCAATCAGACAAGAAGAAGAAATAAAAGATATCCAGATTGGAAAAGAGGACGTAAAACTGTCATTATTTGCAGATGACACACTAGTGTACATAGAAAACCGTATAGGCTCCACCAAAAAGCTACTTGACGTTATAAGTGAATTTGGCAAAGTAGCATGATACAAAGTCAATATTCAGAAATCAATGGCATTTTTGTACACCAGTAATGAATTATCAGAAAGAGAAACTAAGGAAAAAAAGTCCCATTTACTATAGCAACAACAACAACAAAAAAATAAAGTACCTAGGAATAAATTTAACCAATGAGGTAAAGACCTGCACTCAGAAAACTAGAATGCCAAAGAAGGAAATTGAGGAAGATACAAATAAATGAGAGCATATACTATGTTCATGGGTTGGAAGAATTAACATCATTAAAATGCACATACTACCCAAAGCAATCTATAAATTCATTGCAATTCCTATTAAAATACAAATGATATATTTCACACATCCAGAACAAATATTCCAAAAATTTATATGGAACCAAAAAAAACCCTGAATAGCCTCAGCAATCCTAACAAAGAAGAACAAAGTTGGAGAGATCACAATACCTGATATCAAACTCATACTACAATGCTACAGTAACCAAAACACTCTGATATTGGCATAAGAACAGACACATAGATCGATGGTACAGAATAGAGAGCCCATAAATGAACCCACACCTCTATGGTCAACTAATATTTGACAAAGGGGGCATGAACTTACAATGGAGTAAAGATAGCCTCTCAATAAATTGTGTTGGGAGAACTGGACTGGTACATTAAAAAAAAATGAAACTAGATCATCAATTTACACCATATACCAGAATAAACTCAAAATGAATAAAAGACTTAAATATAAGTTGTGATACCATAAAAATCCTAGAGGAAAACATAGGCAGTAAAATTTCAGATATCTCATGTAACAATAATTTTGCTGATATAACTCCTAGAGCAAGGAAAATAAAAGGAAAAAATAAACAAATAGGACTACATCAAATTAAAAACTTCGGCATGGTTAAAGAATCCATCATTAAAATGAAAAGGGAACCAACTGTATGGGAGAACATATTTGTCAATGATACATGAAACAAAGGTTTAATCTCCAAAATATATAAAAAACATACATCACTGAACACCAGAAAGACAAACAGTCCAATGAAAAAATGGACAAAGGACCCGAATAGACACTTCCCTAGGAGGACATACAGAAGGCCCGTAGATGTATGAAAAAAAATGCTCAGCATCACTAGCCATCAGAGAGATGCAAATTAAAACCACAATGAGATATGACCTCACACCTGCCAAATTGGTTATCATTTATAAATCAACAAAAAACAAGTGCTGGCAAGAATGTGGAGAAAAGGGAACCCTTGTGCGCTGTTGGTGGGAATGCAGATTGGTGCAGCCACAGTGGAAAATGGTGTGGAATTTCCTCAAAAAATTAAAAATGGAACTGCCTTTTGACCGAGCAATTCCACTGCTGGAAATGTACCCCAAGAATCCCAAAACACCAGTTCAGGAGAATTTATGAATCCCTATGTTCATAGCAGCACCCTTTACAAGAGTCAAGGTTTAGAAGCAGCCTAAGTGCCCATCAGCAGATGAGTGGCTTAAAAAACTTTGGTACATTTATGCAATGGAAAACTACAAAGCAGAAAAAGGAGGGAATTCCTACCTTTTGCGACAGCATGGATGGAACTGGAGACTATCATGCTAAGTGAAATAAGTCAATCAGTGAAAGACAAATGCCATATGATCTCACTTATAAGAGGAATCTAATGAACAAAATATACTAATGAGCAAAATAAAACCAGAAGCATAGGAGCATGGAATAGACCGAGGGCTGTAAGAGGGGATGAAGGTGGGGTCTGTTTGAAAGAAGATGAAGGGATTAGTAAAAGAGCATCTGTGAAGGACCCTTGGACATGGACGATGATGTGGGGATTGACTGTGGAAGGGGGGGTGGATGGGTGGCGGGCCGGGTGGAGGGGGGCAAAAGGGAGAAAGTTGGGAAAACTGTAATAGCATAAGAAATAAAAATACAAGTAAAGAAAGACTCAGACTGGCATGGAAGTTAGTTGTAAAATTTGGAAAGTGAAATACCTACACATTACAGAGGAAAAGCACAATAACCAAACATGCCAGTGCCTGGCTAGGATATTGGTAGTAAGTGTAAAGGGAAATAGAACAAAGATCTCAACATGGAGAAAGCCAAGTGTACAAATAAGGTGATTTTCAAATAAAAAGTTGTTTTTCTTTCCTGGAAGCAGGCCAGACTTCTCATTGTTCTATTTTATTTGAACTGCTGTTATACCAAACAGATTTAAGGGTTGTTTTTGTTTGTTTGTTTTACTCTTATGTAAATACTTTAGTTCTGTGCACTAAGAACATAATTTTGGATATCCCTTTAAGAGACCCAAATTATCTTAACACTAAAATTATCCCCTAGTTCAACTAGGCTTAAAGATTCTATGTGTATATGCAGTGGTTCTATAAAAGAAAGTAATATCTCTGTTAGATATTTTGAAGTGATATTCCTTTTCTTTCTTCCTGTAAGCACTTTTAATTATGTAGTATGTAACATGGGACAAATTTCTGGTCATGAATAGACAACAGAATGTATTTTCTTCCTGTTCTTCATTCAGTCTCCTTTATGTTCATTTATATTTTCAGTTAAAGTTTATATAAATCCATATCTAAAGACATACAACACACACATGTCCTTTTCTCGGTCTCATACTTGGAGAAAGCAGGAGCGGAACAGCTCAGCTCCTTGTGTAACAGTGTAGGTAGAAATGATTGGTTAAAAACAGAATTTAAATGGTATGTAGCCACAGGGAAATTTGAAATATCTTTTCTTAAGTAGCACAGGGCCAAGGAAAACATTTAAAACACTATTTAATAGTGTCCAGAAAGAAAATGACCATAACTCTGTAAAAATAGTATTTACAGGAAAGTGATGAGTGCTTATTAATTTTTTAAAAAGGAAAAGCATCATAAACTTTCAAGCAAAAAAAGTATAAGGATATACAAATCATAAAAGAGAGAAATAAAAATAGTAAAATTAATAAATTAAGTTTCTTTTTAAAATACCAAAAATTGATACCCTGTGTATGTTCACTGGGTATATATAGAGAGAAGCAAAAATGAGAGCTATTCTAACTTTTTATTTTGAAATAATTTCATTGAATTTGTAAAAATAGTACAAGATTTTTGTATATCCTTTACCTCAGATTTGTCATGATTGCTTTATCTATTTACTTACCTATCATCCATCCATCCATCCATCCACCCATCCATCCACTTATCTATCCATCCTGTATACTATAGGATAGATAAATATTTATAATTTTCTGAGTTCCTTGAGAAAAGATTGCATATATCATGCTTTTTCCCCCCTCTGTGTGTTTCCTAAGAACAAGAATATTATTTTACATATCTAAAATATGCTTATTAACTTCACAAAATATGACATTGGATATAATACTTTTCTCAAATTTACAGCCCACATTCCAGTTTTTTCAGATGCTCTGGTAATATCCTTCATGGTAATTTTGTTTTCAACACAAGATCCAATCCAGGATTGCTTATTGTATAATTTCCTTTAACCTGGAACTGTTCACTCAACTTTTGTTTGGTTTTTCATGCCATTGACATTTTTGAAGATGCATACGCCAGTTATTTTTTTTAAATGTCTTTCAGTTCAGATTTCTCATGACTAGATATTGGTATGCTGTTTTGGCTGACACCCTACGTAATACATACATGGTGTTCTTCTCAGAATACATACATGGAGATGCAAGGTGCCCATTAGTCTTATTTTGGTTCTGTTCCTATGTGTAAGATGGTTTCAAAAATTGTATATAGTTTTTCTTCTTGTAATAAATAACTTGGAGAAATACTTTAATACTAGCTAGATACCCCATCTCTCATCAAAGTTCCCCTACCCCTAAGTTTAGCATTCATTGATTCTTGCCTCGATCAGTCTTTACTCTGATGGTTGCAAATGGTGTTTTCCAACTTCCTCATTGCATCTATGTTTATTAGTTAGCATTCTAGTGTGTAAGGAAGAACTTTCCTTTCTCCCATTAATCTACTTATGACCAGTATAAACTCACAGTTTTTTTTTCACTTAACGAGTTATAATTTTTATAGTTCTTATTTATTTTCATGCTCATATTGTCCCAGGTTTGGCCAGTGAGAATCCCCTCATATTGACTTGTGCCTTTTAAATGTCTATGTCTATTATTTTTTGAGCACATTCATAGGTTCTGGCATAAGACTCATTTTGTGTTTTTCCTACCCCTGCCCTGGAATTAGGCAATTTTCCAATGAGCCCTTATTCCTTTATTGGGAAATGGCATTTCCCAATAAACAACTGAAGTGTCATTGCTTCTAGGCCCTTCCAGCCGAGCTAGAAGTGCTGTGTGTGCGTGTGGAGGTTGGGGGCGGGGATGAGAAAGAGAAATGCACATGCAAGTGCGTGTGTGTAAAAATCATTGAGTGTATATTGTACCTCCAATTCCAGTCTAGCCCCTATGGGTCTTGCTTGTCTCTCTTTTCTATGTTTTTGCATCCCTTTCTCTATGTTGAGAGCCTTGACTCCCAACATTAACATTATATACTCATTTGCTGAATCTTAAAATATACACAAAAGAGTTTCAGAATTACTAGACCAATACAATGAACATTTGTTCATGATTGTTTGCAGGGATATTTTTCTTTCTATTAAGGATATTTGGTCAAAGCATGCAATTCAAAGGCTACTTGGATTAGCTCTTTTTCTTCTCCCTTCAGGGATTTTTTTTCACTGAAAGGAGAGTGAATTTGAAATAGAATTGGGTTCGTTTGCTTCTGTTATCATTCAGTCTTAGTTTTTACCCCTCCCTGAATCCTTTTTAAAAACATTATTAAATCTTTTTAATGTGGAATTTTAACATGATTCCCAAAATCAAAACCATAAAGTGTGCTCTGAGGAGTTGACTTGCTGCCCAATCTCTTCATCTTGTCTCCCCACCTCTGGTAGATAATCACTCCGTTTGTTTTAGGTTTATTCTTTCTATTTCTTTTTTGCAAAACCATAATACATGCATGTTTTCTTATCCTCCTTTTCTTACGTAAGAGGTAACCTGTGTGTGCTCTTTTGTACTTTGCCTTTTTCATGTAAAAATATATTCCGGGAATTACTTCGTATCAGTTTACAGGAATCTGCTTCATTCTTCTTCACAGCTGTGTAGCATTCCATTCTATGTATGTATGTAGCTCAGCCAGCAAATCGCCTACATTTTTGAGTAGTTTCTGCCATCTTGAAAGTACAAATAATGCTGCAATGTGTTTTTATGTTGTTGGAGGTGTGTCTTAAGAATACATTCCCAGAAGTAGCATTGCTCTATGATAACAATAACATATCTAAACACAGAAATTTTCTATCATTATTTCTTCAAGTACTTTTCAATTTCTTGCTCTCTCTCTTCTTCTAGTGCCCCTATGATGAAAATGTTGTTCTTGCTTGATGCTATCCCACAGGCCCCTTCAGCCATCCTCACTTTTTTTCTCTTTTCTTTTTGCTGTTCTGATTGGGTGTCTTCTGCTACCTTGTCTTTCAGATAGCTGATTTGATCCTCTGTTTCATTTCATCTATAGATGATTTCCTCTAAATATCCTTCACTGCAGTTATTGCACTAGTCATTTCTGACAGGTTCTTTTTTATGATTTCTAAGTCCATTTTCATATTTCTCTTCTCTTTGTTAAACTTTTCACTGAGTTGACCTACTCTTCCCCTAAGTTTATTTAGCATCCTATGAGCAGTGTTCTTTAACCTTGCCTTTAGTATGTTGCCTGCTCCATTTCTTTTACTTTTCCTGCAGTTCTGTCTTGTTCTTTCATTTGAGACATGTTTCTTTGTCGCTTCATTTGGGGCTGCCCCCCTTTGTTTTTTCCTGTGTATCAAGATGATCGGCTATGTCTCCTGGTGTTGGCAAAGTGGCTTTATGTAGTATATGTTCTGCAAGGCCCAGTGGCACAGGCTCCTAAGTCACCTGAGCTGGGTGCTCCAGGTGTATCCCTGTTGTGTGTGTGTGTGTGTGTGTGTGTGCGCGCGCACGAGCGCTTTTCTGTTTTAGTCAAGCCTTGATTGCTGCTGACATGTCAGCGTAGAATTGACCATCAGACTGACTGGCTGTGAGGACTGACCAAGACTGCAGTGGACAATCTGTTTTTCAGATTCTGATCTCACAGGACAGGATTTGCTCTAGCGGGACTCCAGACCCTGCTGAGTCTACCCTTTGGGTGTGTCATTTGTGGAGCTAATTGAATTTTGCCCTGGTGTTGTCCGAATCTGGCCACCAGGTGTGTTGGTTCTGAGGCCTCTTGGGATAGGCTTTGATGGAGGCCAAGGTTTACTGTGGCCTGTCCCTCATGTGAAGCCACCTAGTAATGCAGAAGCTACAAAGTAATCTGCTGATTGTTGCCCCCTGTATTGGCCTTGGAGGTGCCTGGGAGAGGCTAAGCTGTGAACTGAGGCTGGAGCTACTTAGCAAGAGGTACAGGTCATGCTGAGACCAGACACTACTTGTTTGGGCTTTGTGGACCTTTGAGAGATTTGTTTTGTTTTGCTTTCAATCCTTACCCAAGGATAAATCTATTGATTTTAGAGAAAGAGAAACACCGATGTGAGAGAGAAACATTGATCAGTTGCCTACCGTACATACCTCAGCTGGGGATAGAACCAAGAACTTAGGCATGTGCCCTGACTGGGAATCAAATCCCCAACCTTTTGGTGCCTGGAACAATGCTCCAACCAACTGATCCACCCAGCCAGGGGCCTTTGAAAGATTTTATGAAACTCTGCAGCATAAGAAGACCATTTGTGTGTAAAAGCCTCTGAAGGCAGCGTGTGAGGTCTCACAAGTTGGGCAGGGCTGGGTCTCAAGGAATCACCAATGCAGAGTGAATGTTGTTAGCCATGTTGATGGAGATTCGGACTTGAGGCTTGCTTGGGCCTGCAGCTGGGTGGGCGGAGGTCTCAACAAAAGACAACGGCTTCTGCCAGTACTACAGCCCTGGACAGAGCTGCTCCTTCAGCCCTTGGCCCGAAGCCAGATGATTCAGTTCTGAAACCGATCGTCAGCAGTAAACATATTTGGGTATTAAATCATAGAATCCAGAAATGTTCCAATTGTTAATGTGTCAATTGCTTTAGTTGTCACATAGCTTATAGTAAAGAAAATATGGTAGTCACATTCTGAAGGCCTACCTGTAAAGCAAGTTCTAGGAGAAATGTTTGAAAGTACACTTTACTTGAGATAATAGAAAAATATAGCTAGTTAAGCACAAAACGATGATAGCTTAAACAACAGCTATAATCACAAGGTATCTAGTTTCTGCCTTTTCCTTTAAAGCTAATTTCACTGATGCACAATTATGAGATCTTTTGCAGAATCCTGGTTCTTCAACCCAGCAACCCTTATTCTCACAATATCATTTGGTGCTGGTGATGTACTGTTTCTTCATCAAGCAGGAGGAGAACTCCAGTGTCACAAGAGAATTTATGAGTTTGTTTTGCAGGAGGAATAAATGCCTTCAAGAAAGTTGTGACTAGCTTCTGACTCTCAGAATTCTGTTTGGCCAGA
Source organism: Pteronotus mesoamericanus (assembly GCF_021234165.1). NCBI lineage: Eukaryota > Metazoa > Chordata > Mammalia > Chiroptera > Mormoopidae > Pteronotus > Pteronotus mesoamericanus. The sequence goes on along the minus strand of NW_026555265.1, from coordinate 8,932,965 downwards.
ATGTTATCTGTGATTGAAGAAACACAGACTTTCCACTTAGTTCTCTGAAACGCCCCCTCGCTTACACCCTAAACACATGAAAACTCCCTAGTGTTGCTGTTTGAGAAAGACAGATTTGGGAGATCTTGCTTTCCCATCTTCTTGCTTTGGCTAACTCAAACCTGCCTTTTCATATCTCCGAACACCAGTGTCTCTGTGTTTAGCTTACTAGCATATCAGGTACAAGAACCTGGATTTTGGGAAATGGTTCAGTCATAGTTCCTCCCTGTAAGATCCTGGCACTTTCCACACTGTTGGCTCAGTGCGGGACCTCAGAGTGAGCGAGTCTGAGAAAGTCCACGATCAGGTCTTTTAAGAAGAACGCCTGGGACTCCAGAAGCCCTCCATCTCACTCAGCCACAATCTCTACTGATTTTTACCGGCAGAAGCTATGGGGACTTCTCCTCCTGGCACTGGAACCATCATGGGCTGGTAAGCCCAGTGTTAGGCTGGGACCCCTCGCTCCTCAAGGGGGACCTCTGCATCTGAGATATCCCTCCTGTTTATTAGCAGCCATAAGTGACAGAAATAATGGGACCGGCCTGTTGCACGTCTCCACCCCTCCTACCGGTCTGGATGTGGCTTCTTTACATCCTTAGTCGTAGGACTTCGTTCAGCTAGTAGTCTTCAGGTGGTTCTCAAGGGTGGTTATTCTATAATTTAGTTGTAATTTTAATGCAGTCGTGGGAGGAGGTGAGCGAAGTGTTTGCCTACCCTGCCACCTTGACCAGAACTACACAGAAGAAATATTTCCCCTGTATTACGTCCAGTAGAAAAGTCCTGGGAGAGCTCTCTCTACAGAACTTAGTCATGAGACCCATCTGGGTACTGGGGGAACAATGAGTGGAATCAGTGATCTCAGGTGGATAAAAAGCAGATGTCCATCCCCTCCCACTGCCATCTCCATGTGCATTGAGCATGCTTGGGCCTCACAAGAGGCTCCGATGGATTGGCATGCAATATTGATTAGGAGCTTGAGCTCTCCAGTCAGCTTGGGTTCGAATCCCAGCATTTTATTTGTATATTGCAGGTTTTGAATTAGTGGTTAACCTCTACAAATTTCAGAATTTTCTGAATGGTAAATGGCAACAATTGTTTTTACCTCACAGGGCTTTTGAGAGAATTAAATGAAATATTACTGTGAAGCACTAATCGCAGTTCCTTATGCACATATAATCAGTGCTCAATAAAATTTAAGGATGATGACGATGATTTGTTATGGAGTCTCTTCATTGGACAGATTTTTATTCCAAATCAGCACAAAGCAGCCAACACCTTTGTCCAGCATGGACAGGTGAGTGCAGCTGATTCTACTCAATGTATATCACACTGCCTTGGTACTCTTATTATTACATAAAGACCTACTTCAGGCTGTTTTTCTCAGCACAGGGATGTAAGGAGAGAGGCTAACTGAATATTGTGGATCCCTGTCATGGGCTTTAATCACACCGTGCCTGCCCGTTATATTTTGAGTAGTCTTTTAATATCTGGAGACATTTCTACATTTGAATTATCCCCCACAAAGTGCTGAATTCCAAGCATCCTTTGTAGCCATGTGACACAGACATTACCAGTTGTAACCACTTGTATGAGATTCTTGATTCAAGAGATCAGCATTAGGAAAGAGTCTTTCCTTCCATGGGTGGCAACAGAGCTGGCTGGCCTTCGGGGTAGGAGTGCTGCCCGGCTGAACTTCCCAGGTCAGAAATGCATCTGAGGTGCTCATAGCAGTCACAGCTACAGTAAGTTGGAAGAGTTGCTTTTAGTGCTTAATTTTGGTGGCAGCAATGGCAAAAGATTTCTTACTGGGCCCTTTTAAAGTGAAACTTTGGCCACTATTCTGGAAAAATTAGCCTTGAACCAGTTTCTCCAATTCTTTTAATGGTAATATGAACTACCTTCTATTTTTAAATGCATCTCTTTTACAGCTTGAACTGGCCAGAGTGGACTCAGTTGTTTGTCTAAGAAGGCTAACTAGTGCAATTCCCCTCCAATGTTTTATTCTTGGAAAAAAGTGGGGGAGGTCTACTTCCTAATGTGTGTTAACAAACATCAACAACTATTGAACTGTTAATTCTAAAAATTCTTCTTCACAAGAATATCTACTGATAGATCTCTGCACAAGAATTCAAAGATTGTAAGGAGTTCCTAAATGTTGATACTATCTAAGAAGCTGAATCCAGTTCCTCAAAAAATTAAAAGTGGTTATGCCTTATGACCCAGCATTTCCACTTCTGGGCATTTATCCAAAGAAGCCCAAAACACTAATTCAAAAGAATATATGCACCCATATGTCCACTGCAGCATTATTTACAATAGTCAAGCTATGGAAGCAACCTCAAGTGCTAATAGTCAAGTGGATAAAAAAAGTTGTGGTACATATATACAATAGGATATTACTTGGCCATAAAAAGGAATGACTTCTTACCATTTGCAATAGCATGGATGGACCTAGAGGGTATTATGCTCTGTGAAATAAGTCAGTCAGAGAAAGACAAATACCATATGGTTTCACTGATATGTGGACTCTAAAGAAAAAAAGTAAATGAACAAACACAATTGAAACAGAGTCATAGACACAGGGAGAGAATTAATGACTGCCGAAATGGAGCGGCTTGGGAGTATAGGTAGAAAAGATGAATGGATGGGTAGTTAAAGAATAGTCATAGAAATGTAAAGTAGGGCATAGGGAGTATAGTCAATAATATTGTAATAACTATATTCGGTGTCAGATGGGTATTAGATTTATTGCAGTGATCACTTAATGTCCAATCACTGGATTATACACCAGAAACTAATATAATATTGTATGTCAAATGTAATTGAAAATAAAAAATTACTTAAAAAAAATAAAAAAATAATACATAAGAAATAAAAAGCTGAATTCAGAAAAGGTAGTTTCACCACTAAGGTATCATTGATATTATACCTACATCATTATATTTTGCTAGATAAAAGAACATGGGGAAATATCATTTTGATAGTTCTGCAGAACTACAGATGCTATGGAGATATCATGAACATTGTATTGTCACGAACTTGAGCTGCATAAAAGAATTTCTACATTATAATAATTGCTTTCCAGATACTTTTCATTCCTGTCATGCATTTGTAGCACTTACAAATTGAGAGGTCGTGTGCTGCAGCTGGAGCCTTGTCATGCTCAAGGACGCGCAGACCACACCTGAGTTCCAGACATGGCTCACACCTCTAAAACACAGTGAGAGGGCACTAAGGATAGAGTCTAGGCACCATTATCCTCTCTCCTACCCTTTCCTCTTCAATCGGATGCAGTGCTCTGGATTGTTGCTTGAGCACCTTTCAAGATAATTGGAGCTTTCCCATATCTGAGATGAATTGGATTGGAAAAGGCCACTTAAATTTTACTTAAAACAGGCTTCACATTTTCATGGCAGATATTGTTTAGGATTTTATCTTTAAAAATGAAACCAGAAACTTAAAAGTTAAATTTATTCTGTATTTAATAAAATACTACTTATATTTGAAACTAAGTGACAATTCTCATAATGAACAAAGAATGAATTGCACATGGATTTTTAAGCATAATTTTCCCCACAAAAATGCATTCAAGCAAAATACAAACATCCTTCCCTTTACTTTGACTTTCACAGCATTATAATATAGGAAGTAACTTTTGAAAAAAATATTGTAGGGCCTCTTCATTTTTCTCACCAGATTTTAGTACTTTGTCATTAAAAATTCTTTTTGAAGGAACTTTTGGTCAGCAACCTTCTTTTGTTTCTCTCTTTCAGTGGAATAACTCATCCAAAGCTTCATTTGTTAAAGGGGCCCATCATTCCCCACTTCTTTCAACAGCACTGCATCCATTTTATGAAGTTATAGGTGTTTTACAAGATCAGTACCACACTACAGTTTGAATGTGCACTGTATTTGCACTATCTTTTCATATGTTTACAAGGTTGATGAACTGACCAGAGACTAACCAACAAAGATGTTGACATATTGGGCCTAGGAAGATGTGAATAATATGCAGCAAGGAATATCTGAGTGAAGTACAATTTTGTAAGTGGTCAGTTCATTGGGAAATATCTCCATATTCCCATGACTTTGATTCTTTGTGCAACCTGGTTCACTGGAAAGACTGGGTAATAAATACTTTGAATCACAAGGATCCTTTTACCTACCACTCTGCTTTTCTTTGGAGACTCTACCTACAGGCTTTTTGTCCTCTCTTCCTCACCCTTTTCCCACTGCTTGAAGTTTTGGGGCCCCCTTCCCACATCAGCTCTGCCTGGCTAACGTCCAGAAATTGGGCTCACGGAGGTGGACCTTAGACACACTTTCGGGGTCCACTTGGGTCTGTCTCAATTTTAACACATTAAACTTGTCAGGACATTTAAGGTTTATAACTTTGTTCAGAACTATAGTTTTGAGTCAAATATGTGTTTCTAAGACAAAATAATATGGGTTTTAATAAACTTTTAATGTCACATGGTAACATCAAGGTCTTCCTATGTGTCTCAACAACAACAGAACCATCAGTGTTGGAACCCTAACTCTCTAGTGAGGATATGAACATCGTCATCAGCCCATAAATTAAGAAATACTCTTGCATAGTTAAGTTCAAATAGTTTTCTTTTCATCTTAGGCATGTTTAATATTTTGTCTTTTAACTTTAAATTTTGAAAATTCACTTACTCCTAAGCATGAAGTTATCCTAAGAATGAAGTGTTTTCTGGCTATGATAACTTCAAATCATTACCAGAAAGTGAATTGAGCAATATTTTTTCACTTGATAATTTAAAATATGACTTTTTAACAAAATATCATCTAAAAACATTTATGCTATTGGATAACATATTCTTGAAATGTGTGCAAAATAAACAATCATTTATTTTGCTCTTTGCTATTTTAAAGCAGTTTTTATTGGTTTGAGAGAGTTTGTTTCAGGATATAAAGTACGTTGCCAAATTCTGTAATCCCTCTTTTTTTTGTTTTTAATGTCATACAGGGTGTGGTGCCTTTAGAAAAATTTTTAAAAGTTGTAGTTCTTGCTGTTTTTTTCCTTCTCTTTTTTCAAAAATAATACAGTAATGTAAACTCCACAGGGAAATTCTCGTTCCTACTGCTGGCTGCTGGTTTTTTCCCCACTGTTAAAAGTCAAATTATCCCTGAAGCTAGTGTTCACTTCCTTGCAAACATTGTTTATGTTCTTAATATTGTAACTCATTATTAGAAATGGAGTCTTGATGAGTACTAATTTAATGCTTAATTTCTTTGCCAAATGAGGCATCGAAATTCAGCTATATCCCTCTTGCGGTGGAACGGTTGTGGAAAATCTCAACAAAACCATCCTCTTCTTGTTTTTCTTTTATTAATCCCTAGTTATTGGGAAGCACTTAACAAAATAAAGATTTAAAATTATTCTTCTGTAATTAAAGTAAAGCCTTGATTTCACAAAGCTGGAATTGTCCTTAGAAAAACAAATTCCCTGTAAATCTTAACTCATCCATCCTACAAAAAGAAATTGTTGGTAAACATTTTTTCAGAGAGACGTCAGCAAAGAAACACCATTTTCAGAACATGACATGCTATGGTGGGATGTATGATTCTGTTTCTGTCTTCATGATTTGAGATAGTTAACGGACAATTCGCTCACAAATGGCTTGGCTTAAATCTCTTTTCTAAATCCCCGCACAGAAACTCTTCTCGTATTTTCATACACCAGTAGAAAAGAGAAGAGTCTCCAGATAGATAGATATTCAGGTAAGCCTATAAGAGCAGGAGTTAAAATATGATAGAATTCCTCTTCTATTTTCCCTTTTCTTGCCTTAGATGTGGCTGTTGGAAGGAAACAGAAATAAAGGACGAACCCCAGGTTTTCCAGCAAGCCCTAATGATTTTTATTTAAAAGCAACTTGGGAAAAACACTCCCCAAAGCAAACTATGACTCCACCCCACCCCCTACGCCGTGATCATGGAGCCAGGTCCCGCTTGGGTACCAATGGGCAGCGGTGGGGGAATGGGAGTTCCCCTTTATCCTTCTCACAGGCCTGCTGCCAGGACGTGACAGGGCTGTGGGTCCCAGGTGCTGGGGAGGAGACGCCCGCCCACCCCTGAAGAGGAGGCGGCTCAGTCTTCGGAGCCGCCCTTCCCGCCCCCGAGAACAAACGGGATATTCAGCCGTGGCCAGCGGCTGCCAACAACTCCTTGGGGAAATGAAACTTCGAGTCAGGCTGCACCGCAATCGCCTTTAAAAGCACCCCCACCCCGCCGGCAGCTCACACCCGGATACCTGGGCTGCCGCGGCTGCGCGCGTGTGTGTGTTTGTGTGCGCGCGCGCGCGGCTTGGAGAGCGCGCACCAGTGTGTCTCCAGTGTGCGCCAGGCTGTGAGCCTGGGGGCGCGAGCCGGCGTGCACAGGGCGGGCGAGCCCTGAGCGTCTCCAGTGGCCATGACCGGCGCGGGCGCCTGGGCTGTGCTCGGCCTGCTGCTGGCGGCCCAGCTGTCGCGGCAGCAGCCCCCGGAGAGGTAACGCGCCCCCGCCTGGCTCCCTTCTTCTTCCCTCGCTCTATCCCTGCAGCCTCGCGCTCAGCTGTACTCAGTTTGCTCCGGGCGCCCTAGGACCTAGCCGTGGGCTGTCTGTCCCCAGGCCCCTGGGCCGCAGGGCTCCCCGCTGTCCCCATCCCTTGCAGCCTGCGGACCGCTCGGCCAGGCCACCACGTGGCGAGGGCGTCATCTGACCTGCGTCTTTCCTTCCCGCGTGTTTCTGCCGGCGGAGGGAAGCGTTAGGGCCCAAATATATGGACTTTGGTTTACTTCTATTTTTTTTTTTTAACTCGGGAGAAAGACGTAAGCTTAGAGAAAATCTCCAGTCGGGTGGCGCCCAGAGAGCTGCTGCCGGGCATTAACTCTTCGCCAGCACCTGGGCCGCGGGACCCACCCATGACCAACTTTGGCATCGTCTCTAACATCTCCTTTCTCAGTGGGAGGCTCTGACAGTGCCCAGCGATTTTCAGAAAAGGGGAGGAGAATAAGGCATCTCTTCAAATCTGGGCAATTAAAACTTTTTTATATTGACTAGTTGCTTGTCTATCTTTAAACCACGCACCTCACACAGCCTTGCCTTCATCTTTTCTCTCACTGCCCGTAGTTAAATATTCCATTTTCTATTTTCCTATAAGATTTACCACTACGTGGAGGACGACTTGGTTACATATGGATGAATGGATGGATGGATGGATGGATGGATGGATGGATGGATGGATGCGTGAGTGGATGGATGACAGAACTATCGATCTTGTGTTATTATGATGGAGACAGGTGGCAGCTAGACGGAATGTTTTTACCAGGCTATAATTGAAATATTCTAAGGGCTGCTAAGCTTTCAGTTCCCTTATATGGTGCAGGCATTTATTAATCAATATTAATTTATCCGTATTAATAGATTACACCTTTCTGAAATTGACACGTTTCAAATTGTTTCCCTTTTATTTCCCAGACCTGTTTTCACATGTGGCGGCGTTTTTACTGGAGAGTCTGGATTTATTGGCAGTGAAGGTTTTCCTGGAGTGTACCCTCCGAATAGCAAATGCACCTGGAAAATCACAGTAAGCATATTTTAAAAGGGTATTCTCTTCAAAATGGGTATTAGAAACAACTGAAGACTGCTGCTTTTTTCCTCTGAGATCAAGATTTGCGTTAGAGGCAAATGCCTGATAATGAAATGTTGGATTTACCTCAACTATTTTGGAGATTTTTATTAATAGAACAAGTGGTGTCCTGCATTAGCAATTGGAAAGGGCACAAGATAAAGCTTGAAGGAATAAATTCTTACAACAGATGTGTTTCTGAAAACCCAGGCTGACTCAATTGACTTTCATGGATTAAAAATTAAATCTATTTTCAGTTTAAGGTCTGTGGTAAGGATTCTTGGAAGCTATTTGTTGCTTGTGTGTTGCATAAATGTCTCCCAGTGGGGAATAGAAGATCAAAGGTAGTGCTTATCCTTGACTACTTTATACCCATTATGGAAAAAGGGGTGGGGGAGAGAGGGGAGAAAAAGAAAAAAAAATCCCAGTTAATGCCCCTGACTTGAAACCATCACCGAAGACAATTTAAGAATAAAAATAGATTTCAGCCCTGGCTGGTGTGGCTCAGTGGACTGAGTACCAACCTGCGAACCAAAGGGTCGTGGGTTCGATCCCCAGTCAGATCACATGCCTGGGTTGCAGGCCAGGTCCCCAGCAGGGGGCACATGAGAGGCAACCACACACTGATGTGTCTCTCCCTCTCTTTCTCTCTCCCTTCCCCTCTCTCTAAAAATAAATACATAAAATTTTTTTTATAAAAAAGAATAGATTTCACTTATATGTGGAATCTAAAGAACAATATAAGTGAAGAAACAAAACAGAAGCAGACCATACAGAAAGAGAAAACAGACTGATGGCTGCCAGAGGGGAGGGGAGTTAGGGGACTGGGTGAAAATGTGAAGGGATTAAGAAGTACAAATTGGTAGTTACAGAATGGTTACAAGGATATAAGGAACAGCATAGGGAATATAGTCAATAATATTGTAATAACTATGTATCGTGCCAGGTAGGCACTGGAAATATCAGGCCTATACTTTGTAAAGTGTATGATTGTCTAACTCCTATGCTGTACACCTGAATCCAATACAAAATAATATTGAATGTAAAAAAATAAATGAGCAAAAATAAGAATAACAGCAACTGGGGACTAAATATCAAACAAAGTCTAATAAATGCCTAGCTGATGAGTAATGGCAAAAATTATGCTGAATCAAGATAAGATGTCAGATTTGCAGCCATGAAGCTTTTTTTAAAAGTCTGGATTTAGACTCAGCTAGATTGAGTCTTCTTTTTATTAGTTATTGATTTGAGAGAGAGAGAGAATGAGAGAAGGAGAAACACTGTTATTGTTCCACTTATTTATGCATTCATTGGTTGCTTGTTGTATGTGTCTCGACTGGGCATTGAACTCACAAGCTTGGTAAATCGGGACTACATTCTAGCCAACTAAGCTACCCAGCCAGGGCAGCAATGACTGTTGGGAAGTTGTTTGGTGATTGAACACATTGGTTCACTGCAACATTCAGATTGTGCCACCCACAGGTTATGATTTTTAGAAATAGCTATCTTTTAAAAACTATTTTTAGAGAGTGACGAAGGAAGGGAGAAGGGAGGGAGAGAAACATCAGTGTGTGGTTGTCTCTTGTGTGTCCCCTATTGGAGATCTAGCCTGGAACGCAAGCATGTGCCCTGACTGGGAATAGAACCAGCAACGCTTTGGTTCGCAGGCTGGCACTCAGTCCACCGAGCCACACAGCCAAGACAAAGGTAGCTATCTCTTATTGAGCCCTTACTATGTGCCAGGCACTGTGCCAAGTAATTAACAAGCACAGTCTTACTGAATACTCCAAATCACTCTAAAGAATAACATTATTACTCCCATTTTATAGATGGGGAAGCCAAGTCCTAGAACAGTTGTATAAAATGACTGGATCAAACATTTGGTAAGTCCAGCTTTATGTACAGTGAAACCTATTTTTCAATGAGGCATTCCCACCAAGGAGGTTATTTGACAGGCAGATAAGAGGGGCCCCCTCCATAATATAAACCATAGTTCTTAGACCTATCAAATATCAACTGTCTGATGAACTGGCACAGATTTCATTATGTTATTGCAACACATGGGACCAGGAAAGCATAAATCATAGACAGGAGTTCTGGAATATTGATATTAGCATAAATGTGAAGTAAGGCTCTGAAACAAACATAAAAACCACCTGGTTTTAATACTATGAGGGGTTTCAATTGGCAGTAAATGGCTATAAGATAAAAATAATCCAAGAAATTTAATGACTGAGAGGTATCACGTGCCTAAAAAGGAGGATTTCACAGTTGGCTGTTTGTTTGGGGTATTATGGGACATTGTTGTGACATCAAACTTTGACTGGGGCTGGGGATGTCTAGTGAAGGTTTTCTTCGGTGGAGAAGCGGTGAGCCTCAGGAGGGGCCTGCCCACCTCGTCCTTTCGTGTGGAGGCAGAGGCAGTGCGGTGGATGCTGCGCTTGGATGCCATGTAAGTCATGGGGGCTTAGCAGTCTGATGTCCCTAGATTCAAATTCTCATTTCTGTCCCTCAAGCTGTGTGACCAGGATTTATCTTCTTTGAAACTCAAGATCGTTGTGAAGATGAAATGAGATGGTCTGTGTAAAGCCCTTTGGCAGTACCTGTGATATAATAAGTGCTCAATGAGTATTAGCCATTAGCATTTGAGCTCTCATTACCCGCCTTATTGCTGGTATTGAGTTGTCATGTCTTCTGCCCCAATATGGCAGATTGCCGCCACCTCCTCACCACAATGGGCTTGGCATCAGCTCAAAACAATGTAGACTTTTAGGGAACTGTCTACATTGTCCTCTATATCTTAATGACTTTATTCTGTGCTTGGGTTCTCCTACAATCTTTCGGGAGCAGTTCTGTGTGAGTTCGGGCTAGGTCAGCTTCCAGTAACAGAGACCTAAAATAACGAGGGCTCAAACAGAGGTTTGGTTCTTTCACATAAAGGATCTGTAGGTAGGCAACCCAGGAGTGGTGTGACAGCTTCTCAGCCATTGGGTCTCTCTCTCTTCCTGCTCTGCCTGCTACCTCCTTGTGCAAGATTACTGCCCAAGTTCCAGCCATCGTGTTCATGTTCCAGCCAGCTAACAGGAAGAGAAGGGCATACATCCTCCCTTTAAGGGCATACATTTCATTGGTTGGTTCTTAGTTACATGGCCTCTTCTAGAAGCAAAGGAGCTGAGAAATTCAGGTCCTCTCTCACTATGGAAAGAGGGAAACAGGCAGATGACATTTATTTATGGCATGAAATTGAGAAACAAATGCCAGACATTTTTTTAAATGTCTTTTGAAAGCAGTTAATGCAGAAGAAATGACTGTACAATTTGCTTTTCTAGTTAAAACCTTTCTAGCTTTAACTCTTACATAGTTGAGTTTATTCCGTTTCAAGGGGCTACCTCTTTTATATTTGCAAATGAGTAGCTACCAAGAACTTCCAGAGGAGCCCAGCACTTTCTCTTGGGTTTAATTACAGCCTCAGTAGAGTGTTCACAAGGCTATGGGTGATCTGAAGGCCTCAATGTAACAACATCTTTATTTATTTTAAAAGGAACAGCACTAATTTGTAAAAATTTTCATGGTCCTCTGGTTTGTCAGGGTAGCAGAAGGGAGCTCCCCAGCTCCTGCAGATTGTAGAGGAGATGAAAGAACAAGAGCTGGTAGCCCTGAGATTTTCCATTCTTTCAACAAATATGTTAAGTGCTGGGTACTGTTGTGGTTATGGCAGCAAACAAGGCAGCCAAGCTCCTTGCCCTCATGCCGCTGGTTTGGGGAGATAAGCAATTAATGTTTAAAAAAACAACTAAACAAGAAAATCAAGTATTGATAAATGTATTGTAAAAATAGGATAGATGTTGCTTCGCAGCCATTAGGAAGGAAATGAAAAAAAAAAAAAAACACACACCGAAAACAGAAAACAAGTTTTGGCAAAGATGTAGAGAAATTGGAATCTTTGTGCATTGCTGGTATGACTGCAAAAATAGTATGGTGGTTTCTCAAGAAATTAAACATAGAATTAATATCCATATTATTTAGCATCTCCACTTCTGGGTATTTTTGCCCAAGAAGGAGAAGCAGGGACTTGATCAGACATCTGTATGTCCATGTCCATGTTCATAACACCATTATTCACAGTAGTTAAAAGGTGGAAGCAGTCCAAATATTTGTCCACAGATGAATGGATAAATAAAATATGGTATAGACATACACAGAACATTATTTAACCTTAAAAAGTAAGGAAATTCTGACACCTGCTACAACACGGATGAAGACATTATGCTCAGTGAAATGAGCCAGTCCCAAAACAGTAAATATTGTAGGATTCCACTCATATGGAGAACCTAGAGTAGTCAAATCATTAAGGCAGAGAGTAGAATGGTAGTTGCCAGGGGCTCAGGGAGGAAGAATGGGTGTTAGTATTTGGTGGGGACAGCATTTCCGTTTGGGGAAAATGGAAAAGTTCTGGAAATGGATGGCGGTGATGGCTGCACAGCAGTATGAATGTACTAATGTCACTGAACCGTCCACTTAAAAATGGTTAAAATGCTAAGTTTTATGTGCATTTTATCACCATAAAAATATATTAAAAATGAAATAAAGTGGTGGAAATAATTATAATTCCATTTACATGAAACGTTCAGGAAAGAAAAATCTGTAGAAATGTAAAGGTAGATCAGTGGTTGCCTAGTAACAGGGGATAATTATGAGATTAACAGTAAATGGTCAGAAAGGATCTTACAGAAAGGACAGAAATGTTTTAAAATTTACTTATAGGGATTATTGTATACCTTGACATACTAAAAGTCATTGAATTGTGCACTTGAGATGGGTTTTATAATTTATAAAGTATACCTTAAGAAAATTGCAAACAAACATACACAGCATAGTGGTAGCGTAGAGAGTGGCTGTGGTGCTGGTTTAGGTAGCAGTGTCTGAGAGGGCCACGTTGGGGAGGTGATGGAGGCCTGAGTGATGAGGAGCTGGTCAGGTGAAAGTCTGGGGGGGACCATGTTAGGCAGAGACATCAGCGAGTACAAAGGTCCTGAGACGTGAAGAAGCTTGATTTGTCTAAAGAACAGCCAGGTCAGTGTGGCTAGGACAGAATGAAGAAGAGGGACAATGGGAGGAGAATTTTAAAAGGTGAGCAGAGCCCTGGTAAGGAGGAGTTTGAATTTCGATTTGAGCCAGAATCCACTGGAGAATCTTAAACAGAGGAATGAGATTACAGTGTAGTTCTCCCAGTGGATGCCTGAAACTGAGGATAATACTGAACCCTATAAATACTACTTTTTCCTGTACATACAAGGTCTGTGGGGAAAAGACCAGTGATTGTTAATATAAACAGGGCAGTTTGCACATCAGTGTAACCTGGCAGCCAAGGAGAGTGGACCAGAATACGCATGCATGAACAATGATAACTTCACTGTACTAGGTAGTGGGCACAGTAGATGTTGTTCATTGAGCATGTGTCCTCTGTGACTGTCACATTCAAAATGACTGAGCAAGTAGAGCAATGAATCTGCATCAGATTTTATGTTGAGCTTGAACATTCCTCTGTAGAAACTATTCAGATGATTCAAAAGGCCATAGCTATGGGCAGCTGGTGACTGGCAGCTTCATCACAGTAATGCACCTGCTCCTGCATCACATCTTGTGCAGGGTTTTTTGGCAAAACATCCAATCACCCAGGTGACTCAGCCCCACTGCAGCCCAGATTTGGTGCCCTGTGACTTCTGGCTTTCCCCAAAACTAAAATCACCTTTGAAAGGGAAGAAGTTTCAGACCACTGATGAAATAGGAAAATGCAACAGGGCAGCTGATGGTGATTGGGAGAACTGTGTGAGGTCCCAAGGTGCTTACTTTCGAAGGGAATGAGGCATCATTATCCTTTGTACAACGTTTCTTGTATCTTGTATCTGCAATAAATGTCTGTTTTTCATATTACTGGCTGGATACCTTCTGGACAGACCTGGTACATACGGTACACACATATGATAAAGTTTGACTTATAAATTAGTCCCAGTAAGAGATTAACAACAACTAATAATAAATTAGAGCAATTATAGCAATATATTGCATTAAAAGTTATGTGAACATGGTCTTTCTCTTTCAAAATATCTTACTGTATTGTATGTACAGTGTGGTTACACTGGACAAATGGATGCATCGCGTTCTGGGTGAGATGGAGTGAGACTTCCTCATGCTACTCAGACAGATGAGCAATTTAAAACTTATGAATTGTGTATGTCTAGAATTTTCCATTTAATATTTTCAGACCACGTTGACCATGGGTAACAGAAGCCATGGAAAGCAAATTCATGGACAGGGTGGGGTGACTGATTTAAAAAAATTATTCTGGTTGCTATGTGGAGGATGAATTATAGGGAGTTAATGGAATCAGGGAGACCAATTGGGAAGCTAATGTGTTGTTGAGGAGAAAGAAGATGGTGGAGTGGACAAGGGTGGTAACAGAGGAAATGAACAGACATGGAACCTTCTGCCTACAGCAGTTGTCTCAGAAGCTCTGAATGCAGTTAGTGGCACCAGCCGAGAGGCTGGATGTGCCTGGCTCTGGACATTTGCTTGCGGCTGCTCCGGATAGGGCTGTGCTCTGGTTTGTCCTCATCCAAGGCTGTCATTTAAAGGCATTCCCAAAGCTGGTCAATCTAGTCTGTTTTTTTTCTCTTTCTCCTGCTCCTGCAGGAAGAAAAACCTAGTCAGTAAACCTAGAATAGCACTCACTTGGTGATTCAATATCACTTTTATTAAAACCTCATAGAGACCCCTCAAGATGAAAGGGTCTCGACATAGCCAGAGAGAAATATCCTGCCTCTCACCGTTCACCTGCCTTCAGTTCAGTTCTTCCAGAGGGGAAGTGTGTCCCAGCAAGGTGGTTTTCACCACCAAATTGTTCTTATTAAACTCTATCTTATCAGTGGGGGATCGGGGAAAGTCTGACTTTAGCATCTGAATGCTTTGAGAAAGATGAGTGCTAGTTGTCACACACAAACTTTCAGCCAATTGTGTTAGACTTTTTGGTATGGAAGAATAGAACACAGACTGGAAATTTAGATTCGTCTGTAGTATATACATAGTACTCTTAAATTTTCATAGTGATTTCTTGGACTGCTATACTGTCTAATACACTATCTACATTGCCTATTTAAATTTAAATTAATTAAAGTTAAAGTAAAAATTAAAAATTCCTTTCCTCAGTCCCACTAGCCACATTTCAAGTGCTCAATAGCTGCATGTGGATAGTGGCTACCATATTAGACAGTGTATATACTATGAATATTTCCATCATCACAAAAATTTCCTTTGGACAGTGCTATCCTAGAGAATTTTGAGGTTAATTTTTACTCATATAAAGATATGTTGAGTATGAAGATGCTCCGTGCTGTTTATTGTACTTCTGCTTTGCAAATGGGGAAGCTGATACTTCTGCATAGTTGTTGGAGCTGTGACTGGAATCAAGCTTCTTGACTCAGCTTTATTTTTCTGGCCACCAATTCTTTTTTAATCCTCATGCAAGGATGTGTTCATTGGTTTTAGAGAGAAAGGAAGGGAGAAAGATAGATGGAGAGAGAGAGAGAGACATTGATTGAGAGAGAGACATTGATTGAGAGAGAGACATTGATTGGTTGCCTCCCATACACACTCCCTACCAGGGATTGAACCCGTAACCGAGGTATGGACCCTGACTGGGAATCGAACCCGTAGCCTTTTGGTGCAACTTTGACACTTCAACTGAGCCACCTGGCCAGGGCTGTCTACCAATTCTTGGTGACCTCATGTAGTCTTAGGTTTTACTCATTAATTTTGCTGAATATGTCCTCAAAAATCAGATAATTTGAGGGTTAAGAAATCATTAAATATTTTGCAGTCCATGATGGAGTTGAGGGTTTCTTACTTTCTCGTTGATTTTCGGGACTGTAACCTAAGTGATTCTGCATAAAATACCTAGTCTACCAACGTAGGCAGCAGTTAAGTATCATTTGACAGCTAATATATATATAATCCTTTAAAAAATGGTGCCTGGTCTTCTTCTAAGAAACTTGCAAAGACAATAGGATTGGGTTGAGGCAGAAGTCACCCCCACCTGATTTAGGATGAGAACCAATAACAACCTATACCCAGCCCTGCAACAAGAAATGAACTCCAAGTACTGGCATACAAACATCTGGACCCCTCCATGACAGGAGCCCTCCAGCTGGGTATACATGCCCAAAGGGGCCGACTGTGTGCACGATGTGCAGAAGACAGTAAGAGATCTCTGAGATCCCCAAAGGAAGTCAGGGAGAGTGGATCACTGTCAGCAAGAACATAGCCAATGTTACATAGTTCACTGCTACAAAGGCAAGGTCCATTTACAGAGAGCCCACTAGGCACCATGTTAGGTGCTGGAGACACACAGATGAGTACGAAGCCTATGGGAGCATGGGGGGCTGCCTGTGATGATGTTTTTCTCCAGGCTCAGAGTGGGAAGTGAGATAAAGCCCGATAGGCTTGCCTTCGTGGCTCCATCGACACCCAGCACCAAGATCGCCATTCCATACGAGAGGTCAAGGAAATTGCCACAGTCATATGGCCATTCATGGGAAAAACTGAAGTTCATCTTGCCACCTGAAAGCTCAAAAATGTTCGAAGGTTATCCATTTCCAAACAAATCAAGTGAAAACTCTGCTATGAGTTGTAATATCCTCTGCAATATGGCCCCATCTAACCTATTTGACATCTTTGCATATCTTTTCCCTACAAGAGCACTTAGTTCCTCACTGTGCTTAGAGCAATGCTGACTACATAGTAAGCGTTCAATAAATGCTCACTTATCGATGGTTTTTAAGGATAAAAACAAGATATCCCCATAGACTATCAATACAATAAAAAATTTGAAAATATTATAAAAATATATGACAATAGTTGAACCTTGAGTAAATATTTAATATTAAGAGATTATTGTTACTATTTTTAGGTGTGATAATGGTATTGTGTTTATGTTTTTAAAAATCCTTGTGTTTTGGACTAAATTGTTGCCCCCCTGTCCCTGACCCGCTACATACATATGTTGAAGCTCTAGCATCTGTGAGACTGTATTTGGAGATAGGGCATTTAAGGAGATAATTAAGATTAAATGAGGTCATTAGGTTGGGGTCCTAATCCAATAGGACTGTTGTTCTTAGAAGAACAGAAAGAGACACAAGGAGTGCTGGAGCACAGAAGGAAGGTCACGTGAAAACACAGAGAGAAGGCAGCCACCTGCAGGTCAGGAAGAAAGGTCTCATCAGAAACCAACACAGATGGCCTATTGATCCTGGATTTTCAGCCTCCAGAATTATATGCCAATAAATTTCTATTGTTTTAAAAAAAAATCAACATTCCATTCATTATAAATTCATTGCAAACTTGGCAAATGACCAAAACTTCTATCCCTTGGTCTTTTCATCCATTACTTGTGCATTTATAATCCCATAGTAGAATTAGAGATTCATATTGATGATTTGGAATGATTTTTCAAAAAAGAAAAATAGTTATTGGTAGCAAAATAATACCTTGTGAAAGCAACTCTATTCAGAGTTTGACTTGGGCTACAAATGGTGTGGCCTACTGAGTAGAACCAGCTGAGCCTTTGTTTATAACAGCTCTGCAAATTAGAGGAAACTTGAAGCTAAGAACCTCTGTAAATTCCCCTCTAATAAGTATATGGGAATTGTTATTTGAAATTGGTTCCGGAAGTTAAAACTAAATATCACATCTGAATGTGTTAGGCAGTTGATGTTATTATCCAGCAGTTAGTATGCTGAGGTTGATGAAAATGATTTTGTTCTTAGATTTAAAGCTGGGCATAACTTCCAAAGCAGTTTTAAAATAAGATAATCCATGTATGTGGTCCTATTGTTAGAAATCATTATTGAAATTACGAGGTATGTATTTATTAATATATCTCAATTTCAGAAGAAGTTTTAGGTAAAGAAATTAGCCAGTTATTGAAGAGTTCATTTATTATTTTCAGCATAAATTGGGCTTGGGGAAATCAGCACACATTTGAGTTTAATATCTGATACTTATTGAGGTCCTTGAACTCTGAAGTAAATAATGTGGAAGGGCCACAAAGACCCAGATCTTCACTATAAATTGCAGGAGAATTATAACAATGAATAGAATGTGTTGCATTTAAGCTCAAAGTATGTGGCAAATTTTTCCTTATTTAGCTAATTCATGCAGAAGTGGGAAACAAAACATAAGTTGTCATATGCAGATCTTTGGATTCCCCCAGGTAATGCATGTGCTATAATTTTGGTAACTACCTACTTTTTTTCTATTCAGCTGGAATTAAATATACTCCTTATTATATACATTATGGATCTAAAATAATAACATGTACGATTTTCAGCATACCTTCTGTCAGCTGGTGGTTTTCGTGCCAAGTGAATGCCAACGGGAATCCCCAATTTGGGGTGTGGTGAAGAAAGAAACTATTCAGTGCCAACCCGTCCAATTGGAAAACAGCACAGCTGTGGAACAGCTCAATGGTGACACAGCACGGCTGTGAACAGAACATGGCTCTGAGGTGGCTCTGGGGCCAGGATTCTCTTGGGCTAGACAGCTCTGCTCGCTTCTTACTGGTTTTATGTGCTCTATGCCAGCCTGCTCTGTGCTCCGATCTGCTCCGATGTTTAATCTTCAGTGTTTCAGCTCCAACTGGGGAAACACAGTCTTCAGACCCGAGTGGAAAGGGAAAGTGCTCTCACGGAACCTGGGGGAGCTGATTTATATAGACAGAAGGTCCCTCCCCTGGTCCCTGATTGGTCTGTCATCATGCAGATGAGGACTCCAAATCCTTGCAACCAGAATGTTTCAAAAGGCACTGTCCTGATTGGTCAGAACAGAGCTGCTTTGATTGGTGGGTAAAGAAGCTGATGGGGGATATAGCTGCACAGCTTTGATCCGGTAGGGAGTCTCAGTCCTATTGGTTGAAACAGGATTCTGGGAACTTCTTCATAAGGGCTGGCTGAGGTGGCAGGAACGCGCAGTGCAGGCTTCTCCTTGAAGTGCATTTTACGTGGGAGATCTCTGTGTAGAAATGGCTGTTAGGCTCTTTGTTTTGTTTTGTTTTGTTTTGTTTTGTTTTGTTTTGAGCCCAGTTAGCCCCTGGGAGCCCTTTTTAGTTGGTATCCTATTTCTCAGATTCCACACTTAAGATATATTGTATCACTTCATTTGCATCCAATTCTGTGAAAATCAGTGGGATACATATTAGTATGCCCATTTCACAGGTGGGGAAACTGAGGTCTAAAGAACTTGTGTCTTGCCAATTATTGTCATACTTGCAAATGGTAGGAAAAGACGAACACAAAATTTCTGGCTAGGTGATACAAATACACTATTATGCACTTAATTAGCAAATAAATATACATGTACTCAATGATAATTGAGTACCTGCTATGTACAAAGTATTGGATTGGGCCCAAGGGGCTAAAAAGACAAGGCATAGTTTCTGTCCTCAGAGAGTTTATAACCTGATAAGGAGTAAACAGGAAAATCAGTACTAGTGTGTGTGTAAATAATTATCATGCCCGTTATAAGTAGTTCTAAGTATTGAAAATTTGAAATTTAAATTATTAAAAGTCAGATTATTTAAGATGAAAATATTTATTTTGCCTCATGCACATAGTAAAAGATATTATGACCCATTTTAACATCTGTACTACTATAAGACTTGAGAAATTGTTTCTATGTTCTTTGATTGATTTCACAGTTATTTACTATCCATTCCTTGATATTTCCAAGTGTGCCTAAAAAACACTTACATACCATTGCCTTGGGAGAAATTTTGTTACTAATGTGTGTTAAAGTCATCATACTGAATCCATGTTCCAAAAACCCTGGTTAAATTTAAATGATACACATATTTAGTTTAAAGAAATAATAGATTAAAATATGATGAGATTTATGTCTTCACAATAACTTTCATACGGTTTCATGAGAAAAAATTCATCAGTAGGGGGACATGGGGTTGTACGAAAATTGAAACATAGGGCATGTTCTAGTAAGAGCAGTACAAGGTGTATAATTTGAGAAAACAGATAGTGAATTTAGACAGGAACCCAATATTTAAGTCAATTATACCTAAGGACCTAGAAGGGGTTCTGTCGCTATTATTTGTCTGGCATAACCACAACAGGAGATATAGGGGAATGGAATTTTGGCCTTAAACACATATTTCCTGGCTTTAAACTACATGCAGGATTTAGAATTATATAGAGACTTAAGTTACAATCTTAGCTATGTGGTTTTTAAAAAAATGCGTTGTTGGATTAGGCTTGGTGAGGTCAGTTGCCTGAATAATCATTTAACCCAATGCTTGAGTTAATATAACTCACATCTGATTCCTTAGTGAAGATGAATGTAATTAACAGAAAAAGCCTGCATACCCAGGCTTGAGGTCTGTGTGATTAGGATAAGAGCAATGTAGCTTTTTTGGTTTTGTTTTGTTTTGTCTTTTTATTAATAGAGTATAATTCAGAGACTTTGTGATCCTTACAACACTTAAACTGTCCCAATTAGGTTTCAGCTGATAAGATACTAGAAGAATTGAAACATTTTTCTTGCTGCCTTGAATCCTTCTGGGAAGCAGGGAGACTATAAATACTAAATAAATAAGCAAGTAGGTGACATTTTCCCACTGGGACCTCAGTCCAATTTTTTCTAAATTTGTTTACTTTTCTCCTTGCTTTTAAAGGGTACTGCTGCTTGTTTTTGTTTTGTTTTTCTTTGCTTTTTCACATGGAAATCAAATGTGTTTTTATTGATTGAGAACCTGATGTTTTATAAATGTGCTTATTTGTACTGCTTCTATTTTTAGTGTGATGTTCAGGCAGATGCCTTAATGAGAAGAGAAGAAAATGAGAAACCATGAAAATGAAGTCTTCATTGAGTATTTCTTTTTTTCTGAAATAGATTCTCTTTCATATATTAATGACCAAAAAATCATTCTTCTCTGAAACATCAGTATAATAACGGAGCACAAATAGAACACATTTAAAATTCCTCTATTACATAAACTGAAAAGGCATTTAACAGGATTTAAAGAATATATTATTAAAAAGACTGATTTTTACTTTCACATCCCTTGCCCACTCAAGTTATGATGAGAAATTACAGGCAAATTTGAATTACTCCATGAATTTGCAGATTTTCCTTTAAAAAAATCTGTCAGGTACTGACAGGACAAAAAAAAAGAGTAGTCTCATGGGTTGGTCGTTTTAAGCTGGAGACCAGAGAAGCATTTAGGGAGCCCCTAATTCTAAGATTTCTCTTCCTTTTTCACATTTTTCTGCTTAGAATGAAGGAAGTACTCCTGCGGATAGTTGTTGCCCCATGTTCCCCACACTCAGAGGTTTTATATGTCTGGATGACTGGCCCTTGGTCCGATGAAGAACCTAACCACTCCCTTCGATGTACACAGTTGCTCTTCATCACTTAGCAGCTTTATCAACAGTGACAACACTGCTTTTAGATACTCTGAAAATTTCTCAGGCTAGGAACTTGGGAAAATAGAAGTATTTTCTTCAGATATATCATTTGTTAGATAATGAGAGTCAGTGTGGCAAGTCTCTGGAAAACCAGTATAAACATCCAGAAATAAATGGAACAGCTTCAGAAAAGTGGGGAGTTGGAATTAAAGCTGCACAAGCCCTGCCACTAAATATCACCTCTCTTTCCACTCACCCCCAGGGCACTCCTGAGTACGGCATATAATAAAACAGTGTTTCCCATAGTGTGGAAGGCGGCAGAGACCATTTGCTCAGCCATGGACCACGCTGATGAGAAGGGCACAGGGAAGTCAGTGGCGATTCCGTTGCTGCTTAATGTTCCTGCAGATGAATTGAGCGGGGTCTGATTGCTAGGTACAAACTTTCGAAAAGACCCGGGCTACCGTTGACCTTTGAAGAAGTCATAATTTATTAATTCATTAAAACTGTGCTGGGTTGGGCACAGAGACTACAGTGATTGGTAAACCACATCCCTGGGCCAGGCTGGAGGAGGCAGGGAGGTACTCACTGGTCAGGGAGATGCCCCAGCAATGAACAATGCCACAGGGTGGCAGGGTTCACAATGGAGGACTGTACCTGTGGCATTGCTCAGGGACTAGGACAACAGTGGGCATTAGTTGTCCTTACTGACATTTCCTAGGAATGCGATGCAATTTCCAGAACTGTCTGAAGTTGGTGTCATGATCAGACCTGCCTTGTAAGGGTGATGTGAGGACTGAAGGCAGTAGTAGGTGAAAGGGCCTTGGCACA
Organism: Pteronotus mesoamericanus; assembly: GCF_021234165.1. Taxonomy (NCBI): domain Eukaryota; kingdom Metazoa; phylum Chordata; class Mammalia; order Chiroptera; family Mormoopidae; genus Pteronotus; species Pteronotus mesoamericanus. The sequence goes on along the minus strand of NW_026555265.1, from coordinate 8,910,996 downwards.
GTGCTTTGTGCAAGCAAGTACTCAATAAATGGTGCTAGTGATGATTTTTTACCTCTCTTCCAGGGCTGTAATAAGCCATCAAAATGTGGTGTTTGTGTAGAACTTGCCTACAAGCCAGCATCCTTCAAGCTGGAGGGTAATCCTTGTAGGGCATGGCTAGTTCCCATTAGAAATACCCGTTCCTCCTCACTGTGTCCCTTCTTCATTTAGACTATGATTTCATAAGACTTTGTCTACAGAAGTGCTTCCAAACCCTCCCTGCTTCTCTGTGAGCCATGTACCCTCAACCTCCCATGCTAGCACCAACTGAGAGTGCCCCTTAACTTTTGAAACAAGTGTGTTTAGAAGCAGAGAAAGGATTGTCAGTTAAAACTGCAAATAGTTTTCTGTCCTTAGAAATGGAATTTAATTCATCTCTGTCCTTAATTCATCTTGGGATCCCCAAATCACCAGAACAATCCCCTCTGGTTATACAAATTAAGTAGTGAATTTATTCATTTATTCCCAATAGAGACACCCCGTGATACAGTGGGTTAGAGCATATAGTTTCTGGAGCTAGACTGAGTCAGTTCAATTACCAGCTCCATCCTTGTGTTGATGAATCTCCAAAGATGATACCCCAATAACTACACCGCCTGGTAGTCACACCTTCTGTGACCAAACATTGAATCTGGGCTGACCTTGTGGAACAGATGGAATAAGGCAGAAGTGGCAGTATATGAGTTCTGGGGCCAGGGCATAAGAAAATTGAAAGGTTTTGCCTTTGTTTCTTAAAATGTGCACTCTGGGTGAAGCTAGCTGCCACGTGAGAACCAGCGTGCTGTGTGGAAGCCCATGCTAGCCACATAGAGAGCATTGTGGAGAGGGACAGATGCTCAGGAAGCATCAGCTAGTCCATTCTTCCCAGATGAGGGGCCAGATGTGTGAGTGAAGAAGTCATCCTGGAAGACCAGCCCAGGTAAGCCTTCAGGCTACTGAAGCCCAGCTAATAAGCCCAGTTTACACTCAGCTGAGACCTGTGAACCGACAGAACCAAAAGAAAGAAGAGTACATTGTTGTTTAAAACCATGACATTTGGGGGTGGTTTGTTAGGCAGCAATAGATTACCAGAACAATTACATACTATCTGCATGACCTTCAGTTTGTTAGTTAGCCTCTCTGTGCCCCAGTTTCCTCAACTATAAAACATGGATAATAATACTCCCTATTTCGTATAATCATTTTGGGTATTAAATTAATTATTACATGTGCAGTATTTAGAGTGGTGCCTAGCATATGGTAAATAACTAAAAAAATAAGTATTATTCACTCATGAAATATTTATTGAATACTATATTTATTGTGTCAGGCCCTGGTTTATATTCTAGGAATGTAATAGTGAAGGTCCTTGAGCTGACGGTGTTTACTTTCTAGGTGTGAAGAGACACAATAAAATAGATCACCAAGGGGTGGGTGGGGAATAGGTGCCATGAAGACAATGAAACAAGATGATGTAATAGAGATTGACACTGATGATGTTGTGTTGGAGCAGGAACATGGATAATGCCAGTATCTCCCCACTAATGGCTCCCTGGAGCAGTTGCGAGGTCCCCACTGCCCTGCATGCAGATGACTTAGTATGTGGTGTTACGCAACCTCTCTGAGGCGTGCTGTCCATTATTTGTGAAATATAAAATATCTTCTGGATGTTAATGTATGGAAAAGCTTTGCTCATGGATGAAGATTAGCTCCTGTGGAGAGGGCAGTGGATTTGGTTTGCACCATTGCCAAATGTATGTTTGATTTGTTTGGGTTTTGACTTTGGGGAAGGGCTTTGGGGGTGTGCAAAGGGGAGAAGCGGAAGGGGCCTCCTTTTGTGAGAAGTGTTGCTGTGGGTCCCAGTGTGATGCAGGGATGGGAGGAAGCTGTTTTCATCATCCCCACTCACAATTCTGCAACCATGGAGGGGCGGGGGGCACAGAATCATAGGAGAATCAGGAAATAGCATCCTTGAACAGACAGAGGCTTCCTCTTCTTGGGCCCATTCGGGGAATTTGGAGGACACACTCATCAATAGGAACATTTCATTTATCCATTCACCTGTTTATGGACACTTGGTTACTTCCACCTTTTGACTATTGTGACTAATGCTGCTGTAAACATTAGTGTACAAGTGTCTGTTTGAGTCCCTGCTCACAGTTCCTTTGGGTATGTACCGAGGAGTGGAATTGCTTGGTCACATGGTAATTCTGTATAGCTTTTCTAGGAGTCACCACCCTGTTTTCCAGGAGTACGAGGGAAAAGACATAGTAAAGCCTGTCACTAGGGAGCGAGGCTGTTTTGTGGCCTGTATAGACGTCCCTTAGAGGTGTTCCAAAACAAACAGGATTTTTGGGGGGATTCTGCGCAGGCATCAAACTAAAAGGACCTTAAATTATTTTTCTTTAGTGATTGCAACTAAGCATGCCTTGTCTGGAGTTACATAAAGCCAGGCAGCTCCACAAGATGCACAAGATACTTCATTATTATTATTCTTATGAGTTAGAGTTCTAATGAAACTGTTTTATTATTCCCCATACATCTTATCTCTATATTTATTTATCACTAGAAATCCTAGCTGTGCATATACAGGGTGGGGCAGCTGTGCGTATGAAAATAATACAATTAATAAACAATAATACAAGAATATACTCTGTGTTTTGTGCACTTACAACTGTAAACCCACTTTTGTCCCACCCTGTATTCTTTCATTGCTCTCTATAAATCTGAGCTATATACACCTGAAAATAATGAAACCATATTTCTTAAAATAGAAATAAATCATAGGACTATAAAGTCAGGAAAGAATTAGCATACAGCCTTCCTGTCCACCTCTCCCCCTCCAGCGACAGTGGGTGTCCCATCTCTCTGTGTCCCCAGAGCATCTGGGAAGCATCTTCATGGCAGCACTGGTCCCTGATTGTATACTCAGGTGTCCTCTACAAAACCGTAAAGCTCTGAGGACAAGGGCCTTGTTATAGTTGTCTGTCTCCTTGGAGCTAACATAATGTTTGACACATGCAATAGTATTTGAGTGAAGGAAAGAATGTGTAAATGAATGAATGAACAAACTAATGAATGGGGCAGTTTCTCCATCACCGACCTCTAGGCAGAACCACACAAAAGCTACAGATCTCAGCAGAAAAGGACCCTCTGATTACCCAGAGCTCTGGAGAAGGAGACTTGTTCTATGACGTTCTGTGGCCTGCAGAATGCGGTAGCCGAAAAAGCTGTTCTCCTGCGTCCCCCTTCCATGTCTCTGGTTGTGCTCCGTGTGTGCTGTGTGCCCCCCACCCCTGGTTGTGCATTGTCAGCCACCATACGGTTGTACTGGGTGACCTCTAGCCAGTCAGCATAACAGCATCAGGGACATGTACGCAGACACTCGCCATTCGGATTTCCTGTCATTATCTGTGTATTTATTGTCCAGTGTAGGTGAACATTCCCGATGCTTCCTAGAGTGAAGCTCTTCTATGCACTGTCAATGCTGACATCTCACTGCTCACTGAAGTATAAGTCTACTTAGTTGCAGTTGTACAATGCTGCGTTATTCACGTTGGCTTTGAAAGCTATTAACTTGATGTATAAAACTATTTTGCATTGGAACTTGTAAACATTTAAACAGGGAAATAGATAAACAATATAAACTAAGAGAGTATATTATATTAGCTAATTAATGTTAGGCAAAATATTAATTTTTTAGAACCAACGTTTATAAAAATGTATGTAATATGAGGCTGAATGATATAGATTAGATTATTATTCTAACATGTGTAGACTTGTTTGGTGAACTAACATTATAACAATATCACATTAAGTATATTTAAGTTTTAGGTGTTTCACTTTATTTAGGTCATAAATCTTTTAGGGAAAATACATCATTCTGGGGGGAATGCTTCACATTTTATAAAGAGGAATTAACAGTAAAATGTCATCCTGCTGATGATGATACCTGGCTCTGGCTGAAGAGCGGTTTTCACGCTTACCAAAGACACATGTTCAGTGACTGGGGGACAGCTCTGAGGAAACAGATTGGTAACTTGTGTTGCAGAGCCATGCAACGGGGGCAAGGGGCAAGATCTCTTCCCCACTTAGAGCTGGTTTGTGAGCTGGGATGAAGACAGAATTGGAGCACTCACTTTGGATGCAGCAAGGAAACATGCTGTGTGGGAAGTCATGAAGTGATTTTATTGGACTGATGCAGTACGTATTTACTGAGCACCTGCCCTGTACCAGGACCACGTAGGCACTTGGGATACAGCAGAGAACCAAGCAGACAGAGACTTGTGCCCTGGAGGAGGTTTCCATGCCTGGCCTATGCTGGGAACAGCAGGAAGGCCTGTAGAGGGAGCAGAGTGGGCAGTAGAAGCTGAGGTCAGACAGGAAAGAGGTAGTGGATCCTACGAAGCCTTCTACGTCAGTGTGTGCTTCAAGGAAACAGACAATGCAGAGAGCAGAAGAGAACTTCAAAATGATTATTATACTCGGAGAGATAAGATAATTATGCACATAAAATAAAAATGGGATGCTAAAAAACATTAAGATAGAAACACTCTTGGAAATGACTTGATATAGAAATGAATTAATAGAAAGGTTGCAAGATAAACTTGAAGAAGACACTCAGAAAATAGAACAGGAGAAGAGGTAAAATATCTGAGAACAAAGATGAGAAAATTCAAGGATATATCCAGGAAGTCTTGATCTAATGAGAGTTCTAGAAAAAGAGAACAGAGAATATGGGGGGAAAAAGGAATTATCAAAGAAATAATACTCAGTACAATCAGTGGAAGAAGACAAACACTAAGGCGCATCTTCAGTTGAGATCTGGCAAGTTTCTGGAGGGGGAAACCGTATGGAAAAGGAAAAGAACATCAGCCTTTTGGAAGCTGGAAGGCCATGCAACAATGCCTTTAAAAATGTAGTGACAATCACACTTTTTTTGTAAAGCTACAATTCTGTACCCTACCAAACTGGCAGACACATGTGAGAACAGAGTAAAGACGTTTTTAGATATGCAAGACCTTAAACTTTTTATCTCTGTGCACCCTTTGTAATAAAAGAACAAAAGGAAAAACTCCAGCAAAATGAGAGAACAAAGCAAGCAAGACAAAAAGATAAAGGAGCCCGCAGGGAATTCCTGACTTGAGGGAAAAGCAAGTCCCAGCCCACCAGCTGTCCTGGAGGGTGGCCAGCCCAGGCTAGATAGAGAGGACCACAGGGTGGAGGTTTGGGAATGGAACGGATAGCAAGCCGGTACGTGTTCATTATAGGGAGCGGTTTTAGTGACAGGCACAGGGCAAACTAAGAAAACTTAAAGAACAAGGCATCTATTAGCCTAGGAAAAACCACAAAAAAAATGAAGGAAAAAAGCGAGCCAGAAAAAAGATAAAAGAACCCTGGGGGGAATTTCTGAGTTGACGGAGAAGCAAGTCCCTGCCCACCAGATTAGCTCAGTAGAGAGTAATATTTTTGTGGTCATAGTAGTGCAAATCCTGAATCTGATATAACCAGAATTTTGACAGAGGAATGAAGGAAATCACGGGAAGCAAAAAGATAAAATTTTAAAGGTATAAATCAAGAAGAAAAAAAGATAGAATTTTAAAGGAATAAATCAAGAATAAATAAAGGAAATAGCAGCACAGCATGTTATTAAGAAACAGGGAGGTAAATTACAAACAAAACAGTCGGAAAGAATAAAACTGGCTGCCCCTGAGGAGTGGGCGTCAGGGATTGGGAGGAGGGGCAAGGACAGCTACTTTCAGTTATAGCCTGGTAGCGCCGTTTTAGATGATAAACTATGGACATTAATTTTTTGATACAAGAATTAGGTTCCTGGTAAAAACAATTTTAGTGCTCTTGTAGAAACCCAGTGCTACCGTATAAACCCTGTTCCTTGAGGCTGGTGGCTCACATTTGCATTTGTGCTCATTTAAATGTGTTTATCGCTTTACTGTGGTTTCCCTCATCCCAGGATGGGAGGGCTTTTTGTTTCCTTCCTAAAAATATATATACTTTGGTGTGTCTGATCCATTACAGATTCCTCAGATGAAATTACAGATTATGGAAGTCTTTTCTTGAAAATGTCACTTCAGAATTTTTCTTAGGCCATTGCATAGACATCCTCTCTGCCCTATAAAAGCTTTCCAAAAATCACACTCATGTGTCCGTAAGAAGACATGAGTGTTGTAAGACAAAAAAGGGTCCTAGCTAGCTAGCCGGCCTTTCTGCCTGTTCTCAAGCTTTGCTGTCAGACAACATGTACACGTGACTTTTTCTCCAAGAATCTCCACCTATCTTGTTTATCCTGTGCTCTATGAACTGATGTTGACAACTTCTCAAGAATTGAAAGAATATCCAAAAATGACTTAAGTACTTTGTTCCATTTTTTAAAGATGAGAAGAGGTTGGCCAGCTTTAATTTCCATGACCTATCTGCAGTCTTCAATCATGAAACACAGCTAAGAAAAGGAAATGAATATCCTTACTTTTGAAATATTATAATCCTTTATACACAGATTGAAAGAGTATGACAGGCAACTACTTTGAACAGACGTTTTTACCAACTTGTGGTGCCATCTCTCATGTGTCTTAGTGTGGCCCCACCTTGTCCTGGGGGGCCGCGAAAGCGGTGCTAGCGGTCCTTGGCACACTTTTGTGTGGACCGTTGAAATCGCAGCATGTACCTCGGTGACACTGGATTTTCTCACTTTTTTGATTGCTCCAAATAGTTTGTGGTCATTCTTGCTATTCACACAGCCTGAGATAGTGTGTACTTTTTGGTGGCCATATTATACTTTTAATTCATGTAGAATTTATAAAGACCAAAAACAATGAAGATATCTCCACAGTTGCCTGTCACAGAGCTGCCGGGTAAAGATTACTGGTGAACGTCACTATCCATTTGTTAATCAGAGAAATTGACACAAAGGGCAAGACAAAGAGCCCCCAAACATCAGTGACCCACGTGACAGATGGTTATTTCTTGCCCGCGTCCGAGCCCAGGGCCGTTGGCTGGCTGTCCTGGGCAGTGCTCCTTGGAGCATTAACTCCTGTGTAGCTTGGGTGTCTCCTAGGACCCCCTTGTCTCCTTCACTGAATCTCCTCCTCAGAACATGAGGAGAACTCCAAAAGGATCGCACAGGACATTTTATGGCTAGGCTCGGAGGTGAGTACATCACTTCTACTTACAGTTTGCTGACCAGGACTTAGTCCCAGGGCCCCAACCTATCTAAAAGGGAGGCTGACTAACTCTGACCTCCTGTGTGCCCAGGGAAAGAGGAGACAAAATTGGCGAGCCTGCCCTCGGTCTCTGCCACAGTCAGGCCGTGGACGACACAGTGGGGTTGAAGTCAGGAGGCAGGACCTATGCCCCTCACTTGCCAGGTGGCTGTCAGTCAGTCATTCTAACCACTCTGAGCTGTTTCTTCCTTCCCATAAGGGCGCTAATGTTGCCTGCCTTGAACCTGTAAGTGAGTTTACGTTGTTTTATAAATGTAGATGTTAGTAACAGGAGTCGTGACCCACACTATTTTTTTTAAAACAAGGATCCTGGTGATTTATTCAATAACTACTTTTGAACCACTGTGACTGCCAGGCATTGGACTAACTACAGCCTAGCCAGCTCTGATCTCTGGGGCTTGTGTTCTGGTGGAGACATGGGTGATGAAGAATATGTGGAGAGATTACATGGTTGTGTGACCTAACACAGCTGAAGGGCTCAGGACAGGCCTCACTAGAAAGGTGACATGTGAGCTGAGACCTACATGGTGAGGTCGAAGCAGACAGGTGAGTATCAGGGGTCGGGTGTGTCAAGCAGAGGAGCCAGACTGCGCAAAGGCCCTGCGATGGAAACCAGCTTGGAGAGTCCTTTGAACAGTCAAATTGTTGTATGAGAGGGAAAGATGAAGTTTGAGAGACGGTCAGGGACCATATCATACAGGGCTTGAGTCTCTCTGTGCTTTAGTTTCCTCACCTGCAAATTCAAACTGGGCTAACAACATCAACTTCCTAAGGTTGCTTCTAAGGGACAAAATGAAATAATATGTGTAAAGTGCTTAGAAAATACCTGGCACCTGATATACACCACCCAAGTGAAGATTTTATTCCAAGTGCAATGGGAGAGTTTTCAGCAGGGGGATGTAACCCAATCTCCACTGGTGCCTCTGGGCTAGGCTTGAGGGTTGGAGGTTTCCTCCCTCCTTCCAGACATGAAGGGTAGAAAGGGCTCCCTCCTTCCCTCCCTCCCTTCCTTCCTTCCTTTCAAAATCCCCCAAAAGTTGAAAACATCACATTATTTCCATTAATCAAAGTGTTTTATTTTCTAAACACAGATTCTATTTTTAAAAAGAGGACTATTTAAATATACACAAATAAGATCTTATAACTTTTTTATTTATCTCCCTCTTAAAGTGCAGTCAAGTATCTATACATAAATTTTTCTGTATTCTATTTTGGGGTATATGTGAGATGACTATGCATTGCCATACCTCTTGAACTTTATGTAAATAAAATGTGCCCTGCATTTTAGAACACGCCTACTTTCCCAAAGATCTCTTTGTAGAAAAGGAAAATCTTAGAAGTTTAAAACAATGGCTTTGAAAATAATCAGATGGGCTATAGAAACATCTTTTTGCTCACATGAGTAAAGGATGTGTTCAGGAGAGCAAACTGCACACACAGAGGAATGTTACCATTTCTATAGAAACCTACTCCTCCCTACAGAGGAAGCTGGCCTCATGTTTACATTTTGCTCATAGTACCCTGAAGACACAAACCATGAGCTCAGAACGCAGCCCCCCGTTTATTCTCTGGCAGCAGCTCTGGCACTGGCTTCAAGGGACTTGGCTCATTAGCCTGTGACAGTAAGGACATCCCAGGGGCTGTGGGGTGAGCTGAGGTCACTGTTGCAGCACACAGGCGTTGGCTCACACAGGACTTGGCTGTCGATTAAGGAAACAAAACATGAACAGAGAATTGCTTTTCTACAGGCAGATAATGAATCCCCTGGTCAATATAGTCTCACAAAACAGTAGCTTTGTCTAATTGCCACCAAAAAGCTTCTTAGTTGAGTTTCTGCATTTAGTGTTAGCATTTACAGGCTGTTTGAAATATGAAGTTTCTCAGAAGATACGTATCTTCCATTTTGTAAGGAATGATTTAGGAAGGCGAGTGGCCTTCTGGAGCTCTGCTGCCAGGCAGGGTCAAGAGCTTTTAGGGCTGCAAGAGTGGAGCCACTGCCTCGTCCAGGATTCGTGCAAAGAAGCTGGTTTTCCATTCAGTTCCTGATGATTCACACATTTAAGAAATCTTCATGATTCACCTTGAGGCCACATACTGTCCAGAGGCTGGGGATGCAACAGGGAACAAGACAGAAGGGATCCTTGTCTCCTAGAGGAAAACATGACAGAGTATAAATGGGTTGAGCCATCCGTGCTCAGAGATCCAAGGGGCAGGCTGCCAACCTTGTAGAGCCCATCTTGGGAGGCAGAGTGGGGGCCAGGAAGAGGTGACATTGAAACGGAGACCCTCAGTGTGAGCGAGGGAAGGGCAGGAGTGGGAGAGTGTGCTGGGCAGAAGGAACATCTTGTGAAGACCCTGTGTGTTTTTGTTTTATTTTCATTTCTCCCCCTTCACCTGGAAAATTCGTGAATGCCCAGGTTATGGAGTGATACAGCATTATCCCATTTTCATTCATTTTTAAAACACACCAAAACACAATATACCTTGCATGGATACACATACATGTGTACCAAAGCACCTTGATTGCTATGGAAGGAAACCCACTAAATTTGTGACAGTGGTTTCTTCTGAGAAAGGAAAGAGAAAGAGGGCCTGGAACAGGACAAAGAAAACCACATTTTATCTGAAAATTTTTATTTTGTTAAACGATACTTTAAAAACATGCTGACAAACTGTTAACAGTAATCAATTCTGGATTGTTGGTGCCCAGGTGTTTGTTACATTGCTCTATATATCTATGTATATTTCTGTATTTTAAAAATATTCTTAATGCCCTGGCCAAAGTGGCTCAGTTGGTTGGGAGTCACCCCATGATCCGAAAGGGCGCCAGTTTGATTCCTGGCCACAGAACATGCCCAGGTTGCAGGTTCGGTCCCTGCAGGGCATCTACAGAAGGCAACCAATCAGTGTTTCTCTCCCTCTCTTTCTTCCCCCACTTTCCCTCTCTCTCAAATCAAAAATAAAAAAGTAATATAAAAATATATCCTTAACAAAGAAAAATCAAGGATACAGACTGTAGATTCTTCAAGTGGAAGGGTCATCTTCAGAGAATATGCTTTCCAAAGTCCTTGAGAGTGACAGTTCAGGGACGGTCAGCGAAGTTCCCATCACGTGGCATCTGACGGTCTTGGCTACTCACGTAAGTGTGAGGAACAGCTGCTGTCTCACAGTGAGGTGCTGCAGTGTGCCTCTCACTTGCTATAGAATTTCTCTTTGGCCTTTAGAGCAAGATAGCATTTGTCTCTGGTTACAACAGACCCACAGCTGGTATAGCTCTCCTCTCCAAACAAAAACTTACTTTTTAAGTTTTGTCACAATCCTTAACTTTTGCGACAGCATGGATGGACCTAGATAGTATCATGCTCAGCAGCTTCTGAAGAAGCGTTTTTTCCAGGGTTGTTGGGACCATCATGTGTTCAAAATTGCAGTGATGTAACCCAGTTTGTATTGCTAAACATACTACGTCTCATTCCCAGAGAAGCTTCACCTTTTCATTGCAGTGAGACCAAGTAAAGAGCTTCTGAGAAGGAATGATTTATCCCAGTAGGCAATAGTACCCAAAGCCTTTATCTATTTCAACAGCCAGACTATAGGAGTGAGTCAACAGAATTTTCTTAGTGTCAAAGAGCTGAGAACTTAACAATGAAATGAGACTGTGCCGCCCTCTGCCCCGCCCCCTTGTTGCAGTCATCTAAAGACCTCAGGAAAGTCTGCCTTCCTTCTTGTAAATTTTAGCTCCTGGCTCACTCTCATTGTCTTCAACATTCTTCCTTGTCATTATTCATAGTAATTTCAATATCAGTGTGGATGATCCTTTTGAGTCTTTAACCTCATCTCCTCCAGTGAGCTTATCCTTCACCCTTCCTCAGCCATCCACTCTGTCACTGTCCTTGCCTCCACCACAGTCTAGGTTAGTTCTATCCTCACCCCACTGCCTCCTGATTTCTGTTACCCAGCTTGAATACAGTGGTCCATCTTTATGGTCATTCTCCTGCCTACATCCTCAACTCTCCTGGTCCTCCCTTCTTCCACCACCTTTAATTAGCAAACGCCCCTCCCTCCTGGCCCCCAACCTACCCCTGCTTAAATCCAACTCTCTACCCGCTCTGCACACCCACCCAGGGAGCGGAATGTGGCACAGCAGCCCTACTGTATTTTCCTCGTCCATTTATACGCCTTCTCCTCTCTTCTCAAATTCCCAAAGCTGCCCTCACGTCCACTCTCACTGCTGATGACCTTGTTTTCTGTTTCACTAAGAAAAGAAAAGAAATCAAAAGAAAAGTTTCACGCGCTCTCACAACCTCATCTACGAACCTGCATGCATCCGCCTGCCCTCCTCCCATGCTCCTGAGGCTGCCCCCTCCATCTGTGCCTCAGGTCACATCTCCCCATGCCGCTCTGCATTTCACGGCAATTCTGCTTCTGCCCTGCTTCATCCGTTCTGCCCTCTCTACAGAATTATTTCTGTTGGATGCAAACATGCCTTAATATAGCCTGTCATAAAATCCTGTCTTGACCTCACATCCCCTTCCAGTAAACCCCCTATTACTCTGCTTATCCTGCCAGAAAACTGCTTGAAAGGTTTGTCTCTATTCGTTATCACTAATTCCTCTCACTCCATTTTCACTTTGATCATTCTCTTACCAGGGTCTGTCCCTGTGCTCCATAAACATGGTGGCATGTGGTTGCTAACTCCAGTGATCATTTCTCAATTCTCATCTTCCTCTGGACCCTCCTCACTTGGCTTCCAGATACCACCTTCGGGTGCCCCAGGACTCGATTCTTTGGCCTCACCCCTTTTATTTATTTTTTTTAAATCTACACTCATCTCTGGGTGGAGAGTCTTACAGCTTTGAATTACCTTCTGTAATGTTTATCAATACATTTATACCGATAGTCATTATTCATGCAAGGACAATCCAAATTAAATTAATTTAGTTCAAAATGTTTTTCTTGGCTGGGAATTTTTCAGTGATTCATAGAGAGCTTGTTTTCATTTAAGGTAACAGATATTTTCCACAACAGAGATTGCATGCAACAAAACAAAACAAAACAAGGAAGTTCTATAACAGATTGCTCAGTGAGACTGTTTAAAAATTAAATTGCATTTGCTGCTATCAGTTTCTTAGATTGTAGCTTTGGAACTTCTGATATTCACACCATTAATATAAGCTCCTAAGCAGTATCTTCAAATAATTAAAAATAGATTTTCCTTATGACCCAGTGATTCCACTTCTGGGAATTTATCTGAAGAAACTGCAAATACTTAATTCGAAAGAATATACGCATCCCTATATTAATTGAAGCATATTTACAATAGCCAAGCTATGGAAACAACCCAAGTGCCCAACAGTAGATGAGTGGGTAACAAAGCTATGGTACATATATACAGTGGAATATTACCTGGCCTTAGAAATAAGGAAATCTTAACTTTTGAGACAGTGTGGATGGACTTAGAAGGTTTTATGCTCAGTGAAATAAGCCAGTCAGAGAATGAGAAATACCATATGATTTCACTTATATGTGGAATCTAAAAACAAAATATACAAAATTGAAACAGACTCATAGACACAGAGAGAAAACTGGTACTTGGCAGAAGAGAGGGAGCTTGAGGGACTGGGTGAACGGGGTAAAGAGATTAAGAAGTACAAATTGGCAGTTACAAAATACTCGCGGTGATGTAAGGTACAGCACAGGGAATATAGTCGATACTATTGCAACAAACACGTATGGTGCCAGTTGGGATACTAGAAATATGGGGGGGGCACTAAGTAAAGTATATGATTGTCTAACCACTATGCTGTACACCTGAAACCAATACAAGATGAAATTGAAAGGGGAAAAAAAGCTCCTAACCATTAGAATGCAACCATGGCAAAGCAAAAATATTCTCCTTCTTGTGACTACTCCGTTACTGCATTGGAAAGAGTGTGTGATTGACACAAAGGTTAAATAGCACTGAAACACTTCCTCTTATCGTAAAATAAATAAGTAAATAAGTAAAATTCATGGCGCTGAACTCACCAACATGGGGAAGCCATATTTATGATAAAGCATCTATTGACTCCTGAGTCTGTGATAGTTAATGAAAATGAATATAAACCAACCAGTGTTGCTTGTAGGTTGTGTGTGTGTGTGTGTGTGTGTGTGTGTGTGTGTTTTAAATCACTGACCTTTGTCATCTGTAAGATTTTAGGGAATGAAATTTTTATTCTATTTAGTGGGGACCTAATCTAGTTGAAAAGGTGGGATAAATCTGATTGAGACTTTATGACTAAACTACTTTAATGAAGAAGTTAAAAGATGGTGTGAACTGGGAAAGAAATGGGGCTTTTGTAAGAATTCTGCCAAATGCTTTTGCAGCCATTTTTTTTCCTACCTATTCAGGAAACAAGGAGGGAAGCATCATAAGAATTATATGGGGAAATTATAGTGAAGAAAGTTTTATGAGAAAGTGAAAATGCATCTTTTTCATCAGGACATTGTGTATAAAAACTACCTGGTATTTAAAGTTTTCACCTAGAAAACAAACAAAAACTTAGTGACTTTAAGGAGAGAATTTTCAACTATTCCCGAGTTAATAGAACCAGCATACATAGTTGAACTGGATTTTTTTAGGATTCAGAGTGAATTATCTCTAAATTAGCTTCACAATTGTCAAATAATCCCTGTGGTTTTCACTTGTTGGAAATACTCTATACGGTGAGATTATTTGTATGACATAAATTAGTAAGACTGGTCCAATATTTTAAAGCATTGTTGAGATAAATTCCCTAGGAGTAACACTGTGTAACCTAGAGAATTGTGGAATTCGTCAAAGATGATTCTCATATTTTATTAAGAGTACCTTTTCTGGCTTAGGTCAGGTTTGAGGGAAGAAGAAGGACTATCTTGAATATTATACTTTTATCTGCTTGCTTTAGTAATTGGCTGACTGTGAAGGCCTCGGGTAGTTTTCATGACATGGTTTCCAACTGGCCTTTTTCTTGACAGGTTCCCAAGGGAAAAGTCGTAGTTCTCAATTTCCGATTCATAGACCTGGAGAGTGACACCCTGTGCCGCTATGACTTTGTGGATGTATACAGTGGCCACAGCAATGGCCAGCGCATCGGGCGCTTCTGCGGCACGTTCCGGCCTGCGGCCCTTGTGTCCAGTGGCAACAAGATGATGGTGCAGATGATTTCTGACGCTAACACAGCTGGGAATGGCTTCATGGCCACGTTCTCGGCCGCCGAACCACATGAAAGAGGTATTGTTTTCACATCATGGCAATAATAGCAGTAAGGGTGGCTCATGATTACTGAAGGCCTACAGGGTGTCAGGCACTGTTCTAGGCACTTGATAGGTATTTGTCCTTTAACTTAAAGTTTAAGGAAGTTCTTCTTACCAGACAGCCACCAAAGCACCAAGAGTATATAAATTCTTTTAAAAATTCATATATATTCTTTTAAAAATTCATATATATTCTTTTAAAAATTCAAATACAGAAATTTATGGAGTAAAAATGTGAAGTTTGCATACATGTATACACATACAGATATAGAAACACGCCCCATCACCCGATTGTAGCCTGCTCTTAGAAATCATCCCGTGGCTGATGGTTCTCATACATTTCTGTGTACACTCTCACACACACACACACACACACACACACACACACACTCTTGCAATAGCTTTTTAAAAATGTAAGGGGGATCAGGCATTCATATTTTTTAACAACTTTCTCTTTTAACACTGTGTTGTGATATTTTCATGTCAGCACATGTGAGCTCCCAAGGGTAGAAACCTCCACTCTAAAGTTAACTGCAGAGGGCAAGATCTGTTGAGTTTGCAGCCTTCTACCTGAGGACACTCCCTAGTCTGCTCTTGCTTTGGCCTATATTGTCCGATTAGTGGTTTGGGATGTCAGAGGACAGAATGTGGGGCTGACAGAGCAGCCACAATATTAGGGAGGAAATCCTGGCTGGGAGTCACAGAGGTATTGAGACACAAAGTATATACGTAAAACCCACCCTAATCTTTGGCTGACAGCTAAATTCTACATGTATAGGGAAGAGCTCAGGTGGCCTGGCACAAAAGTATCAGCTGGAAGGTGACAGGCACTATAGCTGCTGCCTACTGCCAGAGAGACATATTCTTAGCTTGGATCTAACCAAGTTAAATGCCAACTAGAACAAAAATTATTTTTCATAGGAACACAACAGAATCTAGAGTCTCTGTAATGTATCATTCATAATGTCTACTATCCAATAGTGTTATGAAATGAGAAAAGTGTGTCTATATTCAAGAAAAAACAGTCAATAACAAGTGAACCCAAGACAACTCAGATGTTGCAATTATCAGACAGCACTTTATTAAAGCAGCTATTAGAAATATGTTTAAAACTTAAAGGGAAATATAGGTATAATAAATAAACAGATTGAGAATCTCAGAAGAGAAACAGCAACTATGAAAAAGAATAAAATGGTAATTCTAGAACTGAAAAATACAGAACTTGAAATTTTTAAATTTACCTTATGGGTTTACAAGCAAATTGGAAATGATAGAAGAGTCACTGAATTTGAATAGAAATGAGCTAATCTGAAGAACCAGGAGGGAAAATATTAATGAGAATGAGCCCCCAAGACCAGTGAGACAATATCAGGTGGTCTTACACAGGTGTAATTTGTACCCCAGAGAATAAGAGAGTGATAATAATACAGACAAAAATATATGGAGAAACAATGACTTGAAGCTACCAAAATTTAGGGAAGCACGTCAATTTATAGGCCAAGATCAACACATCCCAAATAGGATAAATAAAAATGAAGCCACATCAAGGCATGTCAAAATTAAATGACAGAGATCTAAAGAGAAAGAGAAAATCTTAAAACAAATTAGATAAAAACCAAGTTACACACAAGGGAAAGATGGTATGAATTAGGACTTTCTTTTAGTCAGAAATAATGGAGGCTGGAGACCGTGGAGCAGCAGTGTTAAAATGCTGGGATAAAGCTGTCATTCTAGAATTCAATAGCCAGACTTCAAAAATGAAAGCAAAATAAAGACATTTTCACATAAACTCTGACATCACAAACAATATTAAAAGAAGTTCCTCAAGTTGAAAAGAAATAGCTCCACAGGATAAAATGAAGGTAATGGAAGGATTGAAAGCCACTGGAGGTGGTAAATATAAAAGACTACATATTATTTCCTTTTCTCCTCTTAATTCCTTTGCATGTATCTGTTCAAAACAAAACAAAAACTTTAAACACTGTATTGTGAAAGGTATAATGTATATGTATAACATGTGTCCTATAAATATGTATATGACAACATTAGAACAAAGAATGGAGAGGTAAATGGAACCCTGCTGTTACACATATATAATACATGAAAAATACAATATTGACTTTAGACAGATTGTGATAAATTAAAGATGCATATTATAATCCCCAGAGTAACCATTAAAAATGCAAGTTAGAGCTAAAAGGAAAGATTAAAATATAGTACTGAGATTATTCAATTAATCCAAAGAAGGCAGGAAAAGAAAAACAGATGGAACAACAGAAAGGTAAGCTGGATAGAACAAAATAGTAAATGGTACAGTAAATTCAAGCATATCAATAAATACATTAAAATCAAAGGATTAAATATTTCAATTAGAAGATAATAATTATTAAAACAGAGGAAAGAGGAAATCCCAACACTATGTGCTATACAAGAAAGAGCTTGAAATACAAAGTCAGGAGTTCTTCAGGCAAGATGGAGGCATAGGTAGGCAAGCTTCGCCTCCTTGCACAACCACGGAAAGAATTACAACTACATCTCAAAACAAATAACACCCAGAACTCTCAGAAAATCAAGTTGTATGGAAGTCCAACAACCAAGGATTTAAAGAAGCCACATTCATCAGACAGGTAGGAGGCGTGGAGTTGTGGTGTTGTGCAGAGAGGCAGCGGTGGCAGAATGGATGATCCCACATTCACGTACGGTAGATGAAAATCAGGAAGGTTACCTTGGGATACCTTGGGAGCAAGCAATCCCAGCCTCAGGCCAAACTGCCCAGCCCAGGGTTCTAGTGCTGGGGAGATAAATCCCCATAACTTCTGGCTTTAAAAACCAGTGGCAGTTGGGTAGTGGAAGAAACTGCCAGATTTTCAGGAGGCTTGGTTTATAGGACCCACATAGACTTAGAATGTATGCAAGCCCACCCACTTTGGGATTCACCATCAGGGCAATGGCTGGGAGAGTACCAGTTGCAGAAGTAGTTGGAATGAGTGGAAAAAGGGGGAATGCCAGGCAAACCTCCAGAAGCCAGGCAGTGACACAGTCCCTTCTCTGAGCCCTCTCCCCATGCAGATCCACAAAGCGGTGAGGTCGGTTACCCCACCATGGTGATTACCTAAGGCGCCATCCCACACAATTTACAGGTGCCTTTTCTACAATAGGCCATGCTACCGAGACAGGGAGTCAAAGCAGCTCTACCTAATATACAGAAACAAACACAGGGAGGCTTCCAAAATGAGGAGACAAAGAAATATGGCCCAAATGAAAGAACAGAACAAAACTCCAGAGAAACAACTAAGTGATGAGGAGATAGTCAACCTATCAGATTCAGAGTTCAAAACACTGATATTCAGGATGCTCAAAGAACTAAGTATGGCAACAACATAAAGGAAGAAATAAAGGTTAAACGAAGTGAAATAAAGAAAAATCTACAGGAAGCCACCAGTGGAGTGGAGGAAGCCAGTATTCAATTCAACAATTTGGAACATAAAGAAGAAATAAGCATTCAACCAGAGCAGCAAGAAGAAAAAAGAATTCAAAAAACAAGGATAATATAAGGACCCCCTGGGACATCTCTAAATATACCAACATCCAAATCATAGGGATGCCAGGAGGAGGAGAGGAAGAGCAAGAAATTGAAAACATATTTGAAAAAATGAAAGAAAACTTCCCTAATTTGGCAAAGGAAATAAACATACAAGTATGGAAAGCACAGAGAGTTCCAAACAAGTTGGACCCAAAGAGGACCACACCAAGACACATCATAATTAAAATGTCAAAGTTTAAAGATAAAGAGAGAATCTTAAAAGCATCAAGAGAAAAGCAGAGCTACCTACAAAGGAGTGTCCATCAGATTATAAGATAATTTCTCAAAAGAAACTTTTCAGGCAAGAAGGAACTGGCAAGAAATATTCAAAATGATGAAAAGCAAGGACATACAACCTAGATTACTCTATCCAGCAAAGCTATCATTTAGAATGGAAGAGCAGATAAAGTGCTTCCCAGACAAGGTAAAGCTAAAGGAGTTCATCATCACCAAGCCATTATTACATGAAATGTTCACGGGACTTATTTAAGAAAAAGAAGATCAAAACTATGAACATTAAAATGGCAACAAATTTACAACTATCAACTACTGAATCTAAAAAGCAAACTAAGCAACCAAGCAGAACAGTAACAGAATCATAGATACGGAGATCATTGGCAGGGGCAGATTTTCAGCTGGGAGGGGGAAGAGGGAGAATGGGGTAAAAGTGCAGGGATTAAGAAGCATAATTGGTAGGTACAAAATAGACAGGGGGATGTTAAGAATAGTATGGGAAATGGAGAAGCCAAAGAACTCATATGCACAATCCATGGACTTGAACTAAGGAAGGGGGGTATTGCTGGAGAGAAGGCGAGTACTGGGTGGAACAGGGCAAAGTGGGGAAAAGTTGGGACAACTGTAATAGCATAATCAATAAAATATATTTTTGAAAAAAAGAAATTCAGAGTCAGTGGAGGTTGAATGTTAAAGGATGGAAAAATAGGTACCATGCAAACATCATTAAAATGAAAACCAATACTTACAAAAAGACATTGTTACAAAGATGAATAGGTAACCTACAGAATGGGAGAAAACATTCACAAGAATATCTAATAAGCTACTTTTATTCAGAATAAACAAAAACCTCATACAACTCAACAATAAAAAGATAAAGATCCCAATAAATGTAAAAATGGGCCAACACTTCAACAGACACTTCACAAAGGAAGATCTATGAATAGCTAATAAGTACATAAAAAACTACTCAGCATCATTAGTTAACAGGGAAATGCAAATTAAAACCACATTGAGATACTGGTACATACCCACCAGACTGGCTAAAACATCAAATGGTGACAAGGATGTAATGCAGCCATAGTGTTCTTACCTTGAGAGGTATAAAATGCTACAACCACTTGGGAAAATTTTTCAGTAGTTTCACATGAAGTTAAACATCTACATCTAGAGTTGGGCTAGGAATTGCCCTCTGGGTATTTATGCAAAAGTAATGAAAATACATTCCACAAAGAGATATGTACAATTGTTCCTAGCAGTTTTATCCACTCAAAATGCAAACTGAAAACATCCAAGTGCATATCCACAGGAAAATGGGTAAGCAAACGGTGGTGTTTCCATGCACTGGAACACTGCCCAGCCGTGTAAAGGAACATCATCAGCACACACAGCAGCACGAGTGAATCTCAGGTGGTGTTCTCAGCAGGTAAAACCAGACACAGAATAATACTCACCATATGATTTTATTTACATGGAGGTCTAGAATAAAACTAATGTCAGGTGAAATTGTTCAGAAGAGTGGTGTGGAGAGTCAGCAGACCGATACAAGGAAGGGATACACGAATTTTGTGGGAAATGGACCCTGTATCATCATAGGAACATGGCTTGCATGTACATCCAGTTTTCAGACTGTACAGCCAAGATTTGTGCACTTCAAAGTAGATGGATTTACTTCCCCCAAACCTGTAAATTAGTAGTAATAATAAAGCAGGTGGTGGGGATTGAGGAGCAGTATAGATAACAACAGTAGATTAATGCTAATTAATTGTTGCAGCTGGATGATAGATATGCACAAGTTCATTATATTATATTTACTTTGCATATACTTGAAATATTCCTTGAATAAAGTTTTAGAAATCATTCCAACCCCAATTTCTTAAAACACATTTTCGTAAATTTAGAGATTTCTTTTGAGAATTAATGATCATATTCTGTGCTAAAGAAATATTTCATTAAACCATATTAATCTTTAGTTTCAATTCGGCTTAGTTAAATTTAAGTAAAAATCAAATTTAGAAGTTTGTATTAAAATATCTTTCTAAAATTAGTAGTGTTGACCCATCAACCCATATGCATAGAGATGTCTGAAATAATGTTTGTAAAATATTAACTGTGGTTAGATTTAGGTGGTGGTATTTGGGGTCTTTACTTTCTCCTCTATGCTTTTCTGTAGTGCTGAAACTTTATAAGCGTGTATGGTTTTTACAAGCACACATTATTCTTAAAGTTATTAAAGATGTATATACCATATGTGTTTTTTGTAGTTTTCTATACCAACTAAATCAAATTTTGTCCATTGGCATGGATTTTAACCCTAGTTATAAATACCTCTGCTTTAAGGGTTCTTAAAAAATCTATGTCATTTGTTGAGCCTGCATGGTTTCTGAACAAGCACATCCCCAAATGTTCTGTCTTTGCTTGTCTGAAGAAAAGAAAGAAAAGAAGCTCCGGCCCTGCATCCACTCCTTTACTCTCTTGTGCTGATGCGATCGGTCTGGTAACAGAGATCACTTAGGGGGTGTGCGTGTGTGTGTGCGCAGAGGAAACTGTAACCATTTTTAAGAGAAAATTGAAGAGCTTCCATCGTTGTCTTTACTTACTACACTACCACCAAGGACTCCAAATTCCAGATCTCCTCATGGTTGCATTGTAAGAACCTCTATGAGGATATAACTTGGATTTTTTTCATATTTAATAACTTCAGGGGATCAGTATTGTGGAGGACGCCTTGAAAGACCTTCCGGCTCTTTTAAAACCCCCAACTGGCCAGATCGTGATTACCCTGCAGGAGTCACTTGTTTGTGGCACATTCTAGCCCCAAAGAATCAGGTGAGATTCCCTGCAAATATGAAGAAAGTAGTTGTGTGTGAATTGCCTAGACAGTGTGAGGGGCCCAGTTCTTAAGAGCTACTGACACAGGGCAAGGAAGGCGCTGCTGGACATACAAAGACTCAGATTCAAACTGCTTTGGCACAATTTGACTTGCAAAGTCATGGAGTCAGTTTCCTATTCCATAATTGCAATTTTCAAAACTGGTTTTGAAATACAAATGGTAAGCAAATCTCACGTGAGATCGTTTAACCCTGTGGAAGATGTTATAAGCAGCAGCCACTAATTGTGAGAAGGTGAAAATCCCCAAGTGCATGTATGTACATTGCAGGTTAGCTTTTGCTCACATGGCAAAACCATCATGTCCTAAAAATAGCCACCCAGTCACCAAATCAAGAGCAGTCTGACCGCTTCACTTTGACAAAGCCAGTGCAAACATACATCTTCTCTTCAAAGAACAAGTGGTCTGCTGTAAAAACTAGTCTGCTTTATGGTTGTTTTTTAAAATTGAATTTGTGCAGGTTTTCCACAAATAACTTCATTCATTGCTGTACAACAATCATCAGACAAGGTCTAGGTTCCAGAGCTCAGCAGTTTGTGTTCCCTTTCTGGGACCCACCTTCATATATTGCAGGACAGAACTTAACAGGCCAAGCCTACATTGTGGACTTTCAAAAATCACTTATTCCATACTTTAGTAGCTGTAAGTGAACAGAGCTTCTAAGTTTAAGATCCTAACTGGGCTTGATCTGGGATTGAGATAATATTTTGGAATGATTAAAAATCAAAGTAAAAGAATACCATAGAAGAAATATGAAAATAAGCAAGAATAATTTAAAGAGAATGAATACATTTTCACCAAGGAAAATCATGGTACCCTCCAAATCTGGGGAGAGGAAGAATTCCATTTGAGGATATTCAGCAATGCTATTTTGACCCTTCTAATATTGTCCTTTCACCAAAGCTTATAGAATTAAAGTTTGAGAAGTTTGATGTTGAGCGCGATAACTACTGCCGGTATGATTATGTGGCTGTGTTTAATGGCGGAGAAGTCAACGACGCTAAAAGAATTGGGAAGTATTGCGGTGATAGTCCACCTGCGTAAGTAGCACCTGTCCTATTTCATGAATATTTTAGAGGCCCTAAACTTGTTTCTTATCCAATTGCTCTATTATATTTTATTTTCTGAAAGATTTTATGTTGTTATTTTGTTCACACATTTCTGGGTTCATAACAGTGGAACCAACACAGAGAGTAGGCAATCTTTCCAAGTGTAGAGAGGCCTTGACAACCCAATAGATAAACAGAAGCAGAGTTGGTGATGCTCCAGGGACAGATGCTGAGTAAGATGCGTGGATAGGTCACTGCCCTGCAAAGGTGAGGTCAGGCATCAGAGAGAATGGGAAAATTCTAAGAGAAAAACAGGGCTACCTACTGGGGATCCAGACAAAGAAACCAGGAAGCTTACGACAGATCCAGGTGATTTTACCTGATCCAATCCTGTCCCGGACCTGTTGGAGCCTTGTAGCTCCTCTTCACATTGTTGCTCAAGTTTTTGGTGAGTGAACTTGAAAGGTACTCATCAGAATATTTGTGGATCTAAGAGCTTTGCCACTTACTAGCTGTGTGACACTGGGCACATTACTTAAGTCTTCTATGCTGTATTTTGTTGCAACACATGACTGTTTTGGTGCAAGATATTTCACACCTTCATATACAGTACTGGGCAAAGTGACAGTTGAAATTACTACAATCAGAGTCACCATTCTGCAGAAGTAAATACCCTTTCCTACTCTGTCGCTTAAACATAATAGGATTATATGCATCATCTGCTTTTACATACATTTCTATGGTTTCCACAGACACATCTGAGTTAAAGTTTTTTCTATTTAAATTTATATTTAAGTCTGATAACAATTAAAAACCTTTTATGCATTTAAGTTAGTTATAATTTAAACATTAATATATCCAAATTTGGCTTCATAGATAAATGTATTGGAGAAAGACCCAACCTAACCTAAAGGAGAGTCCTTTGGGTTCTCTTCCTGTGGCTGCTGTAACAAATCACCATAGACAGAGTGGCTGAAAACAACACATTGGTTCTCTCAGTTCTAGAGGTTAGGGGGCTGAAATCAGTCTGACATCAGTGTCAGCAGGGCTGGTTTCTTCTGGACCCTCGAGGGAAGAATTTGTTTCCTGGCCTTTTCAACTTCTAGAGGCTGCCTCCATTCCTCTCCAGGGTTCCTTCCTTGGCTGTGCTCCTTCCTCCGTCTCTGCAGCACATCGCTCCTGTCTGGGCTCAGTCACCATATCCCTCCTCCTCTCTACTCTCAACCTTCCTCTTAAAAGGATGCTCATGGTTACATATAGAGCCTAGGATGCTCTCCCCTTCTCAGGACCCTTCATTTAATGTTCTCTGCAAAGTCCCTTTGAATATAAAGTAACACAGTCACAAATTCCAGGCATTAGAATGTGGCCATTTCAGGGCCCTTAGCCTCCTGAGCTCCTCCTCTTCTCCCTCAAATTCCTCTTTACCCAGTAGTCCTCTTTTTCTCCATCTTTAGCTCTGTCTCCTTTTTTGTTCCTCCACCATAACCTATAGATTTAAGCTCTCCCAAATTAAAAACAAACAGACAAACAAACACACTCCCTTTCAACTCTCTATTGTGCTTTAGCTTTTTCTGCCATGTGTGTTTCTCTTCATATCCAAATATTTTTAAAATAATTTCAAGTTTCATTTTCTAGAAATATGGCAAATAAGCTACCCTTTAAAACCATCCCAGAATAAATACCAAACAATGTTCCTAAAGTTTAAAAAAAGAAGTTAAAGCATTGCTGAATTGGCAAAATTATCCAAGATCGAAAGGATGAGAAGCCCAAATCCAGAGAGATAAACAGGTACTGTACTTGAAGGTGGCAGCTTGCTTCTGGACGTGAGCCAGTTTTTGATGACTTAGAACTTCATTCTTAACAGACCATTTTTGGGAACAGGAGACAAAGCTCAGGGTCCAGGCAAGGGAAAAGATTGAATCAAAGACCACAGCATAAATAAGGGACCTATAGAAAGTGACACCAATGTGACTGAAATAATTTTCCCTATGACCCAGGGTGACAATAAAGGAAATTGGCTTTTTTGGCCTTGGCTTTTGGTAAAATTAAGAAGAGGTAATTTCTTGTGAGAATCCCTAACAAAAAACAATCCACATGTGAGTTTGAGGTTATAATTTACACTACTTGACTGTTCAAAAAAAACAACAACCAAAAACGCAGTCAGGAATTTAGTCTAAAGAGTTTCCAGGTTGGCCCCGGTTGCTGTGGCTGGGTTGGAGCATTGTCCATAACCAAAAGGTTGTGGGTTCATTTCCTAGTCAGAGCAGATGCATAGGTTTGAGGTCTCCATCTTTATTCTGGGCAACCAACCAATGTTTCTCTCCCTTCTCACCTTCCCCTCTCTCTAAAATCAATGAAAAAATGTTGGCAGGTGTGCCCACAGGGGCTGACAGAAGAAAACACAAATTCTCTCTGGAAGAATGCATCTTAACTTAGACTTTAAGAATACCTATAAGTAAAGTTTTAAGAAACATAAGTTCCCAATTAAAAAATCACATAACACAAATGAAAAGCCAACATAAACAAGAATCAGCAGGAAAAAATGAACAGTACAATCAGACCCACAGAGACCATATATAGTGAAATTATGAGATACAGAATGTGAAATATGTATACTTAAAAAATTCATGCAAAATATATTAATGGAGAGCTTACAAAGTACAGGCTACTGTATATATGACAAGAAACAAGGGACTTTCAGAAATGTTCAAAGAGATTTAACAAAAAACATAATAGAATTTCCAGAACTGAGACATATAATAACATAGAATAATTTAAACAAAAAACTTAATATATGTGTTAAATAAATGATAAGACATAGCTCCAGAAAGAATAAGAGAACTGAGAAATAGATGTGAAATAATTAACTGGGATATAGATGGCACAAAGAGACAAATAGATGGAAAATATAAAGGAGAGGCTAAGAGTCACAGAGTCTGGAGTGAAAGGATCTTACACATTTAATACACATTTAATCAGAGTTCCCTAATAAAACAGAATATAGGAAATTTAATGTTTGAAGAAATAAAAGCTGAGATTTTTCAATGTAGATGAATCATCAAATTCAAGAACTCAAATCCTAAGCAACATATATATTAATATATCCATTCCTATGTGTATTATAATAGAACCACAGAACAGCAGAGAGATGTTAAAAACAACCAGAGAGAAAAGACAGATTATCACAAAGGAAAGACAACCTAACAACTGATTTCTCAGATATTCTGAGATATAAGATTCTAACAATGGAAGTTAGAATATCTTAGAAGAATATCTTCAAAGTACTGAGACAAAATAACTGTCAAGCTCAAATTATGAAAAACCCCTCTTTTGTGAGCATGGGTAAAATAAAGACGTTTTCAGTAAAATGAGAGCTGAGAGAGTGTACTACCAACAGACCCTAACCAAAGAAACTTCAGAGAGAAAGATAATGATCGCAGAGTAAAGGACTGAGATGCAGTAAGAAACATTGAACAAAGATATTAGTAATGAGAGTTGAAGGATTCTGAGGTCCTTGTGTTATTTGACAGTAGATATTAAACTTTATAATAAGCTAAAGAAAATATGGATGTTAAATTTAGGGTAACCTCAAGAAAAAGTAAAAGTCTTTAACTTTCAAATTGGTAGAGGAAAATTATGAAATGAGAAAAACGATCCAAAAAGAAAAACATAAGTGGCCAAGATGGAGGCGTATGTTAACGTGGCTTGCCTCCTTGTACAACCACAGAACAATTAAAGCTAAACTGTAGAACAACTACCAGTCAGAACCATCAGGAAATCGAGCTATAAGGAAATCTGACAATTAAAGAATTAAAGAAACCACATTCACCCAGAGGGGTGGAAGGGTAGAGACGTGAAGATGCAGAAGGGGCTGGTCCCAAACCCATGTGTGGTGGATATACCACAGAAGGCTATCTCAGGAGTGAGGGATCCCAGCCCCACCCCAGACCACCAAGCCCAGGGTTTCAGTCACAGGAAAATAAATCCTCACAACTTCTGGCTATAAAAACCAGTCAGGGATGGGGTTGGCAGAAGAAACTGTGGGATTCTCAGGAGTCTCCTCTTGGAGGGCCCTGCACACAGACTTGCTCAGACTTACCCCCTGGGGCTCCAGTAAGAGCGCAGCACCTTGAAGAGCACCGGTGGCAGATGGAGAGGAACTGAAGTGCCTGGCCTCAGGGCAAGAGCTGGAGGAAAGCTTCCAGGAGGACAGAACTGCAGATGGTGACCATTGTTCCTCTTCTGAGCCCTTCCCCACACAGTCACAGTGTGGCAGCCCCAGACCTGAATCTCCATCAACCAGGCTTATACGGTTAGCCCCACCCTATAATTACCTAAGGCTCCACCCCATCCAATTTAAGGACCCACCCAAGCTGGTAATAGGGTCTTTTCCATATGAATGGCTGGGCTAGGCACAGGCTTCAGACCTTCCTAAAGTCACTCAAATAAGCAACAGCTGAGTTCAGCCCCCATCTCTTCTGCTGAGTGGCCCCAGGCCTGGCACCAGCAGCTGTCATCTGCAGATTGCTTTATAGCTTACACCAAGGGGCCCCAGACAGAACACATGTGGTGGTGGACCTTGGCCTGCACCACCCGGGAAACCCCAGAGCCTGCACACCCAGTGGACAGTTAACCACGGTGGAGCACCACCACCCAACCACCTCCCCAAGTCACAGAGGGAGGTGGTTGATGGCCAGTGATCACAGCCAGCCCTACAGCTGTCTGGCCTAGGTAAATCTCTCCCATTGACCTGCTGACAGCAATCAAGGCTCAACTAAAAGAGGAAGGAATACTCAGCCCACAGAGAGGGCATATCATGAGTAGCCAGCTTGGGAGATAGGGGAGGTTGCGCCACTGGACCCTACAGGACACGGAGTCAAAGCAGCTCTACCTAGTACATAGAAACAAACACAGGAAGGCTGCCAAAATGGGAAGACAAAGAAACATGTCCCGAATGAAAGAACAGATCAAAACTCCAGAAAAAGAGCTAAACAAAATGGAGATAAGCAACCTATCAGATGTAGAGTTCAATACACTGCTTATAAGGATGCTCAAGGAACTTAGTGAGGACCTCAACAGCATAAGAAAGATCCAGTCAGAAATGAAGAAGACACTTTTGAAATAAAGAACAATTTACAGGGAATCAACAGCAGAGTGGATGAAGCCAAGAGTCAGATCAATGATTTGGAACATAAGGAAGAGAAAGACATCCAATCAGTCCAGTAAGAAGAAAAAAGAATCCAAAAAAATCAAGGACAGTGTAAGGAGCCCCTGGGACAGCTTCCAATATTCCAACAGCCGCATCATCGGGGTGCCAGAAGGAGGAGAGAAAGAGCAAAGAAATTAGAAATCTATTTGAAAAAATGTTTTAAAAAAAAAATTCCCTAACTTGGTGAAGGATGTACACATACAAGTCCAGGAAGCATAGAGTCTCAAGATGGATGCAAAGAGGACCACACCAAGACACATTGTAGTTCAAATGCCAAAGTTTAAAGATAGCAAAAGCAGGAAAAGAAAAGCTATAATTACCTGCAAAGGAGTTCTCATAAGACTATCAGCTAATCTCTCAAAAGAAACTTTGCAATCTAGAAAGGATTGGCAAAAAGTATTCAAGTTGATGAAAAAAGCAAGGACCTACAACCTAGATTACTCTATCCGGCAAAGGTATCACTTAAAATCGAAGGGCAGATGAACTGCTTCCCAGATAAGGTAAAGCTAAAGGAGTTCATCACCAGACCATTATTGTATGAAATATTAAAGGGGCTAATTTAAGGAAAAAAAGATCAAAACTATGAATACTAAAATGGCAATAAATACATAACTATCAACAATTGAATCTTAAAAAGAAACTAAACAAGCAGAACAGAAACACAATCATAGATATGGAGAACATGGGATGGAGACCAGTGGGGAGGGGCATCTGGGAGAATGGGGGAAAAGGGGAGTGGATTAAGAAGTACAAATTGGTAGGTACAGAATAGGCAGGGGATGTTAAGAGCAAGTATAGGAAATGGAGTTGCCAAAGAACTTACATGCATGACCCATGGACATGAACAAAGGGGGGGGGAATCACGAGGGAGTAGGGGGTGCCAGGTGGCTGGCAAAGGAGGAAAATTAAGCCACCGTAATAGCATAATTAATTAAAAAAATAAAAAAGGCAGGCCAAATAAAAAGTACAAAATAAGATGGTAGAAATATCTAGATGTATCTGTCTGTAATCAGTATAAATACAAATGGATCAAATCATTAGTGGAAAGGTAAAGACTATAAGAATGGATAACAAAGCAAAACCCAGTTATGTGCTGTTTATAAGACACATCTCCAAAAAATAAGAACACAGAGCATCTGAGAATAAAATGATAGAAAAAAATATTGGAAGCAAATGCTAAATGAAAGAAAACTGGCATAGCTTTATTGATATCAAAAAAAGTTGATTTTAGGCAGAAAGCATTACTAGAAATTGTTACTATATAATGATAAAAAATGCAATTTACCATAAAGGCATATTAATTATAAACTTGTATTTACATCAAAAATATATAAGGCAGCCCTGGTTGGTGTGGCTCAGTGGATTGAGCGCCAGCCTGTGAGCCAAAAAGGTCACCGGTTCGATTCCGAGACAGGGCACAAGCCTGGGTTGAGGGCCAGTTCCTGACAGGGACTTGTGAGAGGCAACCAACTGATATTTCTCTTGCACACCAACGTTCCTTTCCCTCTCTTTCTCCCTCCCTTCCCCTCTCTCTGAAAATAAATAAAATCTTTTAAAAAATATATATGTATAAAGCAAAAAAAGAACAAAAAGTAAAAGATTTACAAAGTCCACTATTGTAATAGGAGATTGTAAACACATCTCTTTCAAATAATTGTCAGCTTAATTGTGAATTATAGAAAGATGGGAGATTAGGATGCAGAAGATTTAAGAAACACTTAACAGGCTTGTTCTAATGGGTAGAGAACACTGCATCCAATAATGGGAGAAAGTACATTTTTTTCAAGTAAAAATGGGCACAACTTGGGGTACTGAACACACAGTACAATATACAGGTGATATGTTATAGAGTTGTGCACCTGAAACTTATGTACAGTTATTAACTAATGCCACACCAATAAATTCAATAAATAATTTTTTAAAATAGAGCAATACAAATAGTATGCATATCCAGCCTTCTTGGACCCCCAAATTTGGACACTATACTTAATGGTAAAGGTTAAATTTCATCTCAAATAAAACACAATAGTCAATTTTTAAAAACACAGAAAAAAAGAATAATCCAGAATTGCCAAGTAATTATTAAAGAAATTTGACCCACAGGTAGAAGTTATGAGGGCGGGTGGGGTGGAGGGGGACAGGCCCAGGTTGCGTTTCTCCCTGAGTTCTAACAGACACCTGAGCAGGAGGCAATTTTAACACCATATAGATTCTTCCAGAGAAAAACAGGGATTGTTCCAGACTATTAGACTGGATGTATAATGTTCATATTGCTCATATAAATTGACACCAAAACAAGTTAAGGGCAGTACCAGGAAAGAATATTAAAGACCAACCTCACTCATGAATGTGATAAAAAATAAATCCTAAAAGAAAAAAAATGTTAGCAAGCCAAATCTAACAATGTATAAAAAATACTCTTTGACCAGGAATTCAAGATTGGCTTGAATTTAGAAAATCTATTTCATACATTACCAGATTAAAGTGTGACTTAAGGATTTATGTTTTTATCTGTTGAAAACATTGATTTATTCAAGAATATCTTTTCTTAAATAGCTTAAATTTAAAAGCTTCTATTTCTAAAAAGGTATTTTAATAGCAACAAAAATATAAAAATACCCAAGAATAAATTTAACAAATTGTGTGCAAGCCCTTAAGAGAGAAAAGTATAAAACCTTAAAAGATCTAACTAAATGGAGCTACGTACTCTCCGCATGAATAGGAAGAATCAAAACAATTAAAAAATGTCGACATTGGTTTTCAAGAAAGCTGACAGCCTGACTCTAAAATGTGTAGGGAACTGCAGGGTGGCGGGAGGGAGGTGCTAAGACAGCTTTGAAGAAGGGCCCAGCAGGAGGGTTTGCTCGCCTCCCGGAGCTGTGTCAGAAAGCTGCTGTGCTGAAGACCGCGTGGGTTCCCCAGGGGCATGGCCAGAAACACGGCCAGAAACACTCCACAGATGCCTGCACATTGGGGGCACCGCAGAGACCCACAAGGTCGGCTGGTGCGGGATGCCCCTAATGCAAAATCAGGCAGGGACAACCGTCAGGCACACGGGGAGATGAATGTGTTCCTATCTAATAGCGCACAAAAATTAATTACGGGTGGATTGGAGTCTCAAATGAGAAACTTCAGCGAAAACTTCTACTCATCAAAATGCACCTTAAAGAGAAGGCACAAAACAGAAACACATATTTGTAACATATATTTGACAAAGACCTAGGTTTCAGAATATGAGTACATCTAGAAATCCTAAAGATTAATAAGGAATACAGCACAACTCAATAGAAATAGTGGGCAAAAAGCATTCCCCAAAGAAGAAAGGTACACAGTGAACAATCTGAAAATTCAGAGTGCAAATTGGCACAACCACTTGGGAAATCAGTTTCACATTATCTAATGAAGTTGAAAATGAGCATCTATCCTGTGTCCTTGAGGTACAGCATATACCTCCCCTCCCATGGTGCCCACGAACTGTACTTTTTGCCCATATGCATCACAAGACACATACAAGGATGCTCTGGACAATACTGTTTGTAATTGGCAGGGTGCAGGATGGGGAGGACTAATGAGCCAAATGTTAGTAAGAGAATAGTTACATTGTGTTACAGCACACAACACCAATGAAAACAGTGGATGACTCTCACAGGTATAATGTTGAGAGTGAAAAAAAGTGCAGAAAAATGTACACCATAGCCTTTCATGTATATGAAGTTTAGGAGCATGCTCACTGTACGCTGTATTGTTTAGTAATGTATACATATCTGTAACTACAGATAAAAGCAAGAAAAGGAGAAGCACAAAACTCAGGGTAGTGGGTGCCTCCAGGCGGGGGGAGGGGCTGGGTGGGGACTATGAAAGGGCTGCTGAGCACCAATCACTTCTGAGCACTTAGTCGGGAGTAGCTTGACTGCCTGCCAGCAACTAACAGGCTGACCAGGAGGTTCTCCCATAGTAGAGTACTCGGGTGGGTGGGGCAGCGTGGGAAATGAGCAAACCTGTTCGGGGAGGTTTCCCCTGTGAAAAGCGTGACTGGGAGGAGGAGAGCTGGGGTTGGGGGCGGGGCTAGAAGGAGGAGTGTGTGTGGTGCCGTGCCCTCTCAATACCGTTGAATTCAGTTTGGAAACATTTACTTCACCCCAGAGCGTCTGGCATTATGTCAGGTTCCTGGAACACAAAGATAAATCAGTAGGGGAAGGGAGTGAATCAAGGCAGATGGGTAATTTGGCAAAGGAATGTCCTGGGTGAATTTCTGACAAGTGGCAGGGAGGTCAGGAGGAGATGGTGCCTCTTGAAGGAAGAGCTGAAGTTAGAGGCCAAAGGGAGGGCAGACTCATTCCAGGCAGAGGGAGTTCCGAGAGCGCAGATGTGCAGGAGAGAGACATGCTCTTCTGGAGCCTAAACCTTGAAGTGGGGCCTGGAGAGAGAGAGGAGGCGGGAGGGTTCAGCTTGGTTCCATGTGCTGCAGACACTGGAGCCCTTGAAATGCATTGAGGCAGGAAGAGACAGGACTAGCACCTCTGGACCCCCCCATCTTGATGAGCAGCAAGGCCGATTAGGAGGCCGTGGCCGGGATCCAGGTAAAGCCTAGGAGGTAGGGAGGAGTCGTGGAGATGGAGCAAGGAGCATATAGGAGGCAAAAAAGGCAGGATGTGGTGTTTGATTGACTAGCGATTGAAGAAGAGGAAGACTGTGGATTGACAATGCAGAAAGAGCCCCTGTCTCTGGCTGTCAGAAACGACACCGCCCCCTAGGTCTGTTCCCAGGGTGTGCCAGGGTGGAGTCGGTCCCAGTGAGATTTCTTCTTGCCTTTCTAGTGATTTGTAACATTAATCTGCAGATTCCATACTTGGACCTCAGTACATTTATGGCACCGTGATTCTGTCACATTTATACAAAAGCTCAGTAACAGTATAACAAAAATATGGTTGTTACTAAAATACTCCTCGAGAAAATTCAGTTTCCAATACATGTTTCCAAGATTAGTTCACAGAAAAGGCAGTGAACGATCACTCTAATTACAACATCCTGCCTCAAAGGCCAACGGGGTTGGGTCTTAACGTTTCCTTTGGTGCTTGTAATAGCTGCTTTTTGTAATTTTATCATTTAAACAAAAGTGATGTTGCATTTGTAATTGCAGTTGAGAATTGTGTTTAAGCATCCTGTTTATATTTATTTAATGGAATGTGTTTTCAAAAGCAAGATAGGATATTTCTGTTAAAGGCTTATTTCTAAGAAGCATTATTTAAATCACCTTGGTCACTTTTGTGGCCAGAACCCCAAATATAGGTCACAAAGCTCATTCATGCATTTGCCAGATCCCTTGGCTCAGAAGGTAACAACCTTCAGAGCAGAAAAGATTTTGCAAATTTTTCTTGCTGGTTGGGTCAAGTACAGATCTACCCTCCCCTCGACTCACCCCCACCCAAAGTAGCTGATTGGTGGGAAAATGACCTGCTTCCTTATTTGCTGCCCATGATGCCTAAGAAGTGATTCAGCCGAGAAGATGCCTCAGTAAAGGAATTTAGTCGAACCATCAATTGATTCAATTAAATGACTTGATTATTTTTTCTACTTCTGAATCACTTTTTAAACAGAATTAGCCAAACAACATTTTTTGCCATTGTTTAAATAATAATAGCAAAGGTTAAATGAAACTACTGTCTTGTATAATACAGTTGTCCCCTGAGATTTAAGAGAGATTTTGAGCCTCAGTTATTATTACCACTAAACCTTTAATATCAACTGACCAAGCAAGCCCCTAAATAGTTTTAATACTGGAGTTTTTAATGATGTCATTCATGACCACCAGAACAAAATAATCACTTTTTCTTCTTCAGAACATTTACTACCAATATTATAAACAGAAATGTTTCCACTTCAGGCACGCGGATAAGAATGCTCATTGAACATGAAGCAGAAGTTCTACCACACCCTGCTCAGGCTCCCTTATCTCCAGGTTATGAGCCCTCTGGCTGTGTCTTCACAGGGTCTGGGAACTCATTCAGTTTCTCCATCTGATTCTCTATGGCCAGCATCCCTGGCTCTCCCGGCCACCTAGGACCCAGAGTCCTTCAAAGAAGTCATGCAGTTCCCATGTCTGGTTAAATCCTGAGGTGTTTGTCGGGGACCAGCCACAGCTCAATGTTTATATCGGTCCCCTTGTCTACCACAGTCTCCGGAGACGCCTGGTCCAGGACACAAATCCCATCCCTCCTACACACTAGCTCAAGGGCCTTAGACAAATCACTTGAACTCTCTGAACTTCAGTTGCCTACTCCATAAAAGGGGGATAATAATGGGGTTGTGGTACAAATAGAATTGGAAGTGTTTTCATAAAGCACAGTGCCTAACTTAGCAAACATTCAGTAGATATTAGCTATTAGCATTGATATTAAGCAGGTTAAGACGTTCACTTTTTAAAAGTGTTTTAGCTTTTAAGTATAAACAAGTAGTAATTTGTCAG
Source organism: Pteronotus mesoamericanus (assembly GCF_021234165.1). Taxonomy (NCBI): domain Eukaryota; kingdom Metazoa; phylum Chordata; class Mammalia; order Chiroptera; family Mormoopidae; genus Pteronotus; species Pteronotus mesoamericanus. The sequence goes on along the minus strand of NW_026555265.1, from coordinate 8,877,037 downwards.
AAATTAATGGAAAGTTAGAAAATTATACATTTCAGAGAGGTACCAATTAAACTTTAAAACATATCTATTTTAACATGTTTTTGTTCTTTTAGGCCAATTGTGTCTGAGAAAAATGAGCTTCTCATTCAGTTTTTCTCAGACTTAAGCTTAACTGCAGATGGATTTATTGGTCACTACAAATTCAGGCCAAAAAAATTACCAACGACTACGGCATCACCAATTACCACCACATTCTCTGCGACTACAGGTGAGTTTTTCTGTTTTGAAGTTTGTTCACAAACCTAAGGAATATTAAAAAAAAATCTTTTGAAGTAGAAAAAAAATCAAATAAAAGGAAGATATTTGAAACTAAAGTAAGTTAAATAAGATGAAAACATATGTAAGAGAATAATATGACTCCATTAATGAAAGAAAAGTATATGGTATAAGAATACTAATAAGCTAATAGTTTTTGAATGTCATCTAAGGAAATTATGACCACTTAAAAATTACTAGGAACCCTAGTAACAGATCATTGTAAGACTTATTTTTTCCTTTCCTGGCACTTATAAAATTATGGTTTTCTTTCTATTATTTAGAATTACAGTATTTTAGTTTAAAGTTCTAGGGCCTCGACACCTGCCTGCTTTCATATCTGCCAGTGTTTGAAGGGCTTTTTTTTTTTTTGCTTTGCTTCAGAATGTGTCATACAAAATATATTATTTTTTTCAAATTGGAGTAAGTCAAACAAAAATATGGAAGTCATTTGGGTAAGTCTGGTCTGGGATGTGCTCTAAGATTTGGGGAGGCAGGAGTGGGTCCCTGTACCTAGTCTATGCATCCTGGAAGCTCCATTCACTGGGATTTCAGACCTGTTACCAAAATCTAAATCCAGGGGGGAGGGAAAAGTGAGAAGGAAGGAGCTAAGGTTAAGGAATGAGGCAAGTTGAAATAAGAACAACTTTATGGCCATTTTTCTGATGCTCAAAGTAAGGTTGTTTAAGTACAGGCACATCCTGAAGAGCTGATTTTTCTGAGCACTCCCTCAGTGTGCCCCCTTGTGGTGTGGAAGAGTACTGCCTCACTTTACAGCAGCATTTCTCCCACTTATCTCAGGGGACTGTGGTGTCCTAAGAATTATCAGGTCACACCCACAGTGCTTAGTGGTTCCCCAGCTTTTATCTCCAGTTGTAAACTTTCTCTGAAATTGCAAACATGGATTTGTAATTATCTTCTAGAATTTTGCAACTGCTAGACATTTAAATGAAAACCTATCAAACAACTTTTTTTATCACACTATTTTCTGCCTTGAACCAGCTTCTCTGCCTGTTTACCCAGGCATGGCCTACAGCACCAGAGTCACATGCTTAGGACCACCTTGGACCTCCTCTGTGATACCTCCCCACTGCTTGCCCCCCACCACACACGCAGGACCCACCAAATCATTCTCTACAACTGTACCATCTAATGCATTAGCCACTAATGAATACTTACAATGTGGCCAGTGATACCAAGGAACTGAATTTTTAATTTAATGGAATTTAAAAAGCCTCATGTGGCCAGTGGCTACCAAACAGCACAAGAGCCCAACTCTTTCACATGGTATGTAAGACCTTGCACATTTCATCCCTATTCTCTCTTTCTAGATTCGTCTTTAGTCTCTACCACCTCTCTCCTTATGCTGCTGAGTATTTTGGATTTTATTCTAAGTGTGGGGGAAGTTGTTGATGAATTAAGCAAAGTTCAGGACTAGATTTACACTATGAAGAAGATCACTCTGGCCACTGTGAATAGATTGTAGGGGTTAAGAGCATCAATAGGTACTTGTGGTTGTGCAGAGGAACTGTGCTATGACAAAATGCAGATAGTCAAGAGATGTTGACTGTAGTGACAGCCAGGGACCTTGGGAGATATTGACAGGGCTTGGTGATGAATTGGACTAGGGAGATCAGGGAGGTGTCAAGAATGCCTCCCAGGTCCCTGGCTTGCAAAAGCCGGGAGGCGGGGGGAAACAACCGTTCACTGGAGCTGGGAACCGGGTTTAGGGGTAGGTTCATGAGTTAAGCCTGTTGCATCTAAGGTGTCTGTGAGATACTCAAGTGGAGATGTCATGTGGACAGTTAAATCTATGGCCAGAAGAGAGATTTAAGCAAGCTCTCTGAATTTGAGAGTCATCAACATAGACATTGTTGATACCATGATCCAGAGTGAGATTGGCCAGGGAGAGGTTAGGGGTGAAAGGAGAGGGCTGGAATTAAATCTCTGGGAATGCCAGCGTATTAAAGGGCAGCATATGGAGGTTAAGGAGACAAAGAGGAGAAGCTAGGGAGGAGGGAGGAAGCAGCAGCCCGGGTCACGGAGGCCACACAAGGGAGTGCTTCAAGAAGGAAGTAGTCAGTAGAGCCAAGGATTAACAGATTTCAAAAGAGGGAAGGATTCAAATGTTTCCATTTGATTCCTTGGCGTGGTGGCTGCTGCAGACCCTAGCAGGACTTGTGTGAGTGCAGCTATGCAGGCAGAAGCCAGACTCAGTGGGCTGAGGCGTGTGGAACACAGTGAAAAAAATTGAGACAGCGAGTTCGGCAACTTATTCCACAAGTGTGGCCCTCGGAGGGCAGAGAGGCTTTGAGTGTCTGGAGCAACTTAAAGCTACTGGGAAGTAGCCAGCAAAGGAGCACATGTTGGCAGACAGAAGGAATGAACTGAAGAGGAAATTTCTATAAAGATGGGAGGTTGTGGCCTCCAGAAGGTTGGCAGGACAAACCTTCGACTAGAGGTGGGGCAACTGCCTTTCCCAGGGGAGAAAAGGAAGGCAGAGGCTATAGATAAAGACAGCTCGAAGGTTTGGTGGGGATCTGAAGGACATTTTCCTCTATGATTTCTATTCTCTCTAGGAAATAGGCAGGCTCACCTGCTGAGGATGAGAAGGGAGGAGGGAGAACCGCAGGTTAGTGTAAAAGAATTTGAACAAGAGCTGTGGAAATTAGACAGCGAGTTGATCTATCAAACAGCTTGTCACCTTGATGAGGGTCTGTTTATGCACCCACTGATGGCACTGCTTTTTGATTCAGGGAATTAGGTAAATTTCGGCCTCCAACCTTTGGAACAATGTTCCCCCTAACACGGGCCTCCAGCCTTTTGGCGTCTCTGGGCCACCCTGGAAGAAGAATTGTCTTCTGCCACACGTTAAATACACAAACACTAATGAAAACTAATAAGAAAAAAAAAAAAGTGGTTTTACGTAAATTTACGGTTTTGTGACATTCACAGCCATCCTGGTTTGCATGCAGCTGCAGGCCGTGGGTTGGACACCCCTGCGTATTTACTGAACTCTTCCTTTCACAAAGAAATGTGTGTTTAAAATTTTATATATATTTAACATCAAATTGTATATATTTTAATACTGTAATTCATTTCAGTTCCCTTTTGGAGTTAAGCAGGGATACAAATTAGGAATAAATAAATAAATAATAAATTCACAAAAGAGTTGCAGAACCTATTAAAAGGGCAATATTCCAATTGCAGATTTTTACCTAACAAGTACAATTTTGTTACAGTTTTACTTAAAATAGTCTTTCTAGATTTAAATAATCTAGGTATTCTAATTTAAAATTATATTTTTAAATACTTATCTATTTAATATATAATAGATTTATATATTTATAGTATACAATATATTAAATGTTTAAATAATTAATATTTAAATGATTAGCAAGTATTTGTGAAACCTTTTAAATGATGGTGATGGGGATTAAATATGTTCATTTTACTAACTCATGGTTTCTCAGTGTTGGCACTTTTAACATTTTGGGCCACCTAACTCATTGCTGCCGGTCACTGTCCAGTGTAAGCTATCTAGCAACATCCTTCCCCACTAGATGCTAGAAGCACCTAACTGTGACAACCAAAAATATCCCCAGACAGGCAGTGACAGGCTCAACATAAATGTTCTGTAGTTGGTTGCATCTAATTGCAGATATAACACATTTTACACATGAGCAGTGTTTCTGAAGAAACCTTTGCCAGTCACATTTAGGCAATTGCCTATTTTAAATGCACCGAGAAAGCTCCCTCCATCTTCAGGGGGAGCATCGTAGGATCCCTTGTGTAAAGTGAAGGATTAACCTATATTATCTAAGTTTATATTTGTTGTACTAGATTTTTCTAAGCAGGGCAGTGGGAGACCATATCTGTTTTTGGTTATAGTGCTAGTTTTATGTAAAGGAAGAAGAGAATAGGGCTAAATGTGGGTTATCTTTTATCACAAATTTAAAATTCAGCAAAGGCTATTCAGTTACACCAAGGAAATTGGTGCAGTAGTTGGTAACATAAAGAATTTCTTTTGCACGCTTCTTAATTAGTTCTTTGCAATGAGGTATTGGTTGCTCAGGGAAATAAATGGGAATTGTAAATTGATAGATTCGTATCGAAATACCAATTATATTTGAATTCATTTTCCTGAATCTAATGACTTTCTTTTTTGAATTAAGGTTTAAAACCCACAGTGGCCATGTGTCAGCAAAAGTGCAGATGGACGGGTACCCTGGAAAGCAATTACTGTTCAAGTAATTTTGGTAAGAAGTAAAACTAGCCTTTTCTCTTCAGTAAGAACTTTGAGACTGCGTGCTTAGTCTCAAAGGAATTGCTATGAATGTGATGGTAAAGGGTAAGTTACACTCTTGATTTACTCAAGAAAATATTTCCCCATGCACCAAGGTGTGTTGACTTGTGTTCTTCAAAGTGCTGGATTTCACAGCTGAGAAAATCATGTGTATAGAAAATATACTTTTTCACATGAACTTAATTTGACTCCTGGTACATGATACTGTTATTCTATGTAGTCTGGCTGCTCAGTATTCCTGGGAAAAAACCTGTGTACTTTTTGTTCTCACATATTTTTTTATGTGTTGATTATTTTTTCACACATCTGTAATTCAACTTAAGTAAATGAGAAGCATAGCCAATCTGGCCCCTCTCACAAGAAATTCAAGCATTTCCTCTGTGGGGTCCTTCTAGAGTTCTCAGTTAAAGCCTGGAAATCAGAAAGCCATTTGGAAATATTTATAAAGTGGAACCAGAGGCGACATTACCTATTAATGTCTTAGACTTATAAGAGCTTTTTACACTAAAAAATAATTGCACTTTTTTGTGAAAGACACTCAAGAGCAAAAGATACCAAATTTAATTATGTTGATTATTTTCCAAAAGATTATTTAAGAAAAGTCTTACCAGGAGAAGAAAGTGGCTGTAGCCTAAAAGGTCACCCTAAACCCAGGGCCCCCCGGAAGAGGCCCCAGCCGCAGCACAGCATGCTGTGTTCTAGTGAAAGAAGGTGCTGAGCAGTCTGGGCCCTAAACCCAGCCGGAGGGGACACGCTGGCATCTTCAAGTAACCGGTGTAAAATGGAAACAAGCGGCCCCAGGTGTCATGGCCAGCACAGCCAGCCTAGTCTCCCGTAGGAGGTGCCTAAGGAAATCTCCCTGCCTGTCCTTTGGAGCCTGTCCCCGTGGCTACAGACTGCCATTTTGCAGTGAGCACTTATCTCCAGGAACCAAAGTAAGGCAGGGGGAGAATTCTGATTTCATGAGCTTTGCACCCTATGTAAGCAGTAAGTTCTCACTTTACCCCGAAAAGCTCATATCAGCCAAGTCCAAACCTTGATTTATTCCGCTGTGACTCAGTTACATGGCAAAATGAGCAAATACTACCCCCGGGGGCTCATCGGTTCTTAACCAGCATTGGTGACACTCCTCTCGTGGCAGTTTGGTTTGTCATGGCAACCAAGCAGCTCCTGGTTTTTTCAGGCAGGGACAGGGCGCATGTAAAAGTCATTCAGTGCAAGTCCTGTACCACATGGACCTGCCTCCACTCAAGTGCCCAAAGCCTGCCTTTGAGAAACACAGCATAATTCCTTCTATGACTCAGAAATAAGACTCCTTTCTTTGAGGGTCATAATGGAAAAATGAGAATTACACAATGAAAAGCAACTGAATTTTGCTAGAGATTTTTTTTTTTTTTAAGCAAGAAAATGTTTTGTTATACGTCAGTTCTCTACTTGACTTGTTAAGTAAGATAAGTAGGATGGATAAGAAAGAGAATACCAAAGACCCAGAAAAAGACAGGTATTTGCTGATTATTAGAGAGAGATGGGGACCCATGGGATGAACCAAAGTTCTAGGAGAAAGGACAGCTAAAGAGAGGGGTCGGGGGAGACACAGAGAGGTAGGCTGCCACCCGTCCTCATGGCCCCAACCCCCTCATACTGTGTTGCCTCTACAGATTCAAGGTCCTGTTGCTCATGCCCAGGTAGAGGTACCTTCACTGTCACATTGTTTCCAAAACGTTTTCTTCCGCAGTGGTCGCTGGCACTGTCATCACAACAGCCCCTCGAGGGGGGAGCCTGCACGCCACCGTCTCACTCATCAACATCTATAAAGAGGGAAACCTGGCGATTCAACAGGCCGGCAAGAACATGAGCGCCAAGATCACCGTGGTCTGCAAGCAGTGCCCTGTCCTCAGAAGAGGTAAACGTGGGGAAAAGCTTGAGCCTTTGCTCTAGGGGAGTGCAGGGGCAGAGGGGAAGCGAAGAAGCCTCTCTGAGCCACTCGTGGGTCTGTCCATGCCATGGCTGCTTGAGGGAAGTCAAGTCAGGGCTTCTGGTAGAAAAGGAAAGCCATGGAGTCAGGCAGAATTGGGCTCTAGTCCCAGTTCTTGTAACATGGACAAGGACAAGGTGGTGGAAATGATGAATGAGTCCAATAAGCATTTGAAGCTGGATCAATATGGAACAGACACAGAGGAGCAGTTCAGGAGAAAATGTTCAATTACTGCACTTACGGCATCAGCACTATGGTTAGAGGAAAATATGCATCAAGGAAAAGGCATTTCAGAGCTGAAGTTCAGAAGAGAGAGGGGCATATATGGGCTAGAATTAAAGATTTGGGAATCATTTTCAGATATAGGATCAGTCAATCCACAGATGGGAATGAGTTTATTAAGAGAAATTATGGAAAAGGGATAGTTACTCCAGAGCCAGAGGCACATAATTTTTAAACAAGCTCTTTAACTTATAAAAGTAACCTATGTTCCATGTTTTTTAAGAAGTTTAAATACGTAGAAAGGATATAAAAAAAAAATGTGAAGCCCTTTCCCTTTCAAATTGAAAGGTACTATGAATACTTCCAGAAAGTTTCTATCCACATACCCACTTAGACAAATGGGATCATACTATACATATTCTATTGCCACTTCCCCCTATATGATATATATGTAGATGTCTTTCTGTAAACAGCAAATCTAGAACCCTCTCTTTGGAATGGTAGTAATTCCTGCTGTCCCACTGTGTGATATTGCATGATTTCTCCATCCAATCTCAAATCATTCCTTTCCTCAGACTTGTAACAAAACCAAAACCAAAACAAAACAAACTAGAGGGAAAGAGACACAGAGAAATACAGAATATTCACTTCAAGGAAGCTTTAGTATGAACTCAGATTGTCAGAAAAGTCAGGAAGGCAGCAATCTCACATTGATTTTTCAGAGGAGATAGCAAAGGCTCTGTAAAAGATAACACTTCTCTTCAGAACTGCCAGGAGCGGCAAATAATGCACATCTAAATGCTCGAAGATCTCATAATGACACTAGCCTTGAGGTGGCAGTGCCAGCCCCACCTGGCCAGCTTTCCCAGGCGTAGGACTTCTGTGATGACATTGTTAGCCCACGGAAGAAGGATTTGCAAGGGAAAAAGGAAACATATCTCTCTGGGGATGCACTGGCGAAGAGGGAGGAAAAAAGGTCATGATACGTATAGCCTTTATGATGTTTTTCTGAGGCAACATAAATCCTCAGAGTCGAACCCAACATACTACAGCATAGGCCCCAGTCTAGGCCTAACTTAGCCAAACATACTAACATCATTTTTAAAAAGGTAACATATATAAGTATTTTTTTTAGTACCTATTTCTGAAAAGGACTAAAAGGATGCAAAGAAGTATATGATGCAACCATGCCCTGAAGAAACTTTCATAGTATAGATGCTTGGATGTTGGAAAGTGGTTCAAGACAACAGCTGAAGACAGTGAGTCATTCATTGCCAGATGCCTGGAAAATCCAGGAGCACTATTGGAATCTGAGACGCCATCTGAGGATGGCATGTCAGGGAGCAGTAGAGGTACCCTGAGGAATGAGAGCCTTTCACATGAACACAGGGCATCCTTCTTGGAAGACACTCAGTATGGACACAAGACCTACAACATGACAGAGCAGGGCATGCCTGGGTCTAGTTATTCCATCTAGCCTCCTAGTGTTAGCATACCTGGAATGTGTTACACAGTTTAATTTAGATTTTTGCTAATGAGAATATTTTTAAATTATATTTTATTGTTTATGCTATTACAGTTGTCCCAATTTTCCCCCTTCCCCCCCCCCCGCACACCCTCAAGCAATCCCCACATCATTGTCCATGTCCATGGGTCATGCGTGCATGTTCTTTGACTACTATATTCCCTATGCTGTACTTTACATCCTTATGACTATTCTGTAACAACCAATTTGTACTTCTTAATGCCTTCACCTTTTTTGCCCATATCCCTGACCCCCTTCCCATCAGACAATCATCAAAATGTTCTCTGTAACTGTGATTCTGATTCTGTTTTGCTTGTTTGTTTATTTTGTTTTTTAGACTCGATTGTTGATGATATGTATTTATTGCTATTTTATTGTTCATATTTTTGATATTCTTAAAAAAGACCTTTTACATTTCATATAATACTGGTTTGGTGGTGATGAACTCCTTTAGCTTTTTCTTGCCTGGGAAACTCTTTATCTGTCTTCAATTCTAAATGATAGCTTTGCTGGGTCAAGCAATCTTGGTTGTAGGCCCTTGCTTTTCATCATTTTGAATATTTCTTGCCAATCTCTTCTAGCCTGAAAAGTTTCTTTTGAGAAATCAGCTGACTCTCTATGGGAGCTCCCTTGTAGGTAACTAACTGCTTTTGTATTGTGGCTTTTAAGATTTTCTCTTTGTCTTTAAACTTTGGCATTTTAGTTATGGTGTGTTTTGGTACAGGCCTCGTTGGGTTCATTTTGTTTGGAACTTTGTGCACTTCCTGGATTTGTATGTCTATGTTCTTCACCAAGTTAGGGAAGTTTCCTGTCATTATTTTTTCAAATAAGATTTCAATTTCTTGCTCTCTCTCTTCCTCCAAGAACCCCCATGATGCGAATGTTGGTATACTTGAAGTTGTCCCAGAAACTCCTTACACTATCCTCATAATTTTGGATCCATTTTTCTCCTTGCTGTTCTGATTGGGTGTTTTTGCTTCCTTATATTCCAAATCGTTGATTTGATTTTTGGCTTCATTCACTCTACTACTGATTCCCTGTTAAGTGTTCTTTATTTTGATTAGTGTATTCTTTGTTTCTGGCTGCATCTTTTTTATGCTGTTGAGATTCCCACTAAGTTCCTTGAGCATCCTTATAAGCAGTGTTTTGAACTCTGCATCTACTAGGTTGCTTGTCTCCATTTTTTCTTAGTTATTTTTCTAGTTTTGTTCTGTTCTTTCATTTGAGCCATGTTTCTTCATCTGCTCATTTTGGCAGTCTCCTTGTTTTTGTTTCTATGTATTAGATAGAGCTTTGTAGGGTGGTCTAATATAGCAGATGTCCTCTAGGGTCCAGTGGCACAGCCTCCCCTATCACCCAAGCTGGGTACTCAAGGTGTGCCCACCAAGTGGGCTGCATATACCCTCCTCTTGTAGTTGAGCCTTGATTGCTGTTGGCGTGTCCCAGATCAGCCACCACCTGTGTTCTGTCTGGGACCATCTGGCATAGGCTAGAGTGACCTGCAAATGGCTGCTACTTACGCTGGGCTTGGAGGAGCCCAGGCAAGGCCAAGCTGTTTACCAAGGCCAGCTGCTGCTAGTACTGGGTCTGTGGCCACTTAGCAAGAGGTTACTGAGTGTGGTCACTGAGGCTATATGCTGCTTGTTTGAGAGAATTTGGGAAAATCTGAAACATGAGCCATACAAGCCATTCATATGGTAAAGTCACTGGAAACAGCTTGGGTGAACCCCAAAGTTGGGTAGGGTGGAACCTTAGGAAATCAAAGTGAGATGAACTGTGTTAGCCAAGTTGGTGGAGACTCGGATATTGCACCCACTTGCCAGTTCTGTGCGGGGGGAGGGTTCAGAAAAGGAACAATGGCCTTTGCCATCACTTCTGTCAGGGAGAAAACTGGCCCCTAGCTCTTGTCCTAATGTTAGATAATTCAGTTTCTCCCCATAAATTTCTGGTGCGTTTCAAGCTGCTGTCCCCATGCTGGAGCTCAGAGGGAGTAAGTGTGAGTAAGTCTGTGCATGGGCCCTTTAAGAAGAATTGCATGGGACTCCAACAGTTTCTGTCTTCCACAGCCTTGATCCCGACTGGATTTTACAGCCAGAAGTTACAGGAACCTATCTTCCTGGCATTGGAAACTTGGGCTTGGAGGCCTGGTATAGGGCTGGGACCTCTTGCTCCTAAGATATTCCTCCTGATTTTTATCTGCCATATGTGGGTGTAGGACCAACCTATTCCATGTCTCTGGCCATCCTACCAGTCTTGATGAGGTTTCTTCTTTAATTCCATAGGTATAGGACTGCTATTCAGTGGTTCTGGAGGATGGTTGTTCTGCAGTTTAGTTGTAACTTTGATGTGGTTGTGTGAGGAGGCAAGCCGTGTTTACCTACACTGCCATCTTGACTGGAAGCTTTCTGATGAGAGTCTTAAACCAGCTCTTATCCTAGATAGAATAAACATATAATTGGTATTTACAGAACATTTATCTAGAGATAAATTATAGTCTCAGTTGTTTCAAACAAGCACACGTAGAAAAAAATTTAATTTACTTTTTTTTAGGTCAAAATTACATTATTATGGGCCAAGTGGGTGAAGATGGGCAAGCCAAAATCATGCCAAACAGCTTCGTCATGATGTTCAAGACCAAGAATCAGAAGTTCTTGAATGCCTTGGAAAACAAGCGATGTTAACAGAGAACTGTGTCAATTGAAGCTACATTCTGTCATTGCCTTTGAAAGATCTATTTTTCTCAGTAGAAAAACAATCTTATATTAAATATTAAGCATTCAGAAAGGTTTACTCTTCACATGATGTAGGTGCGAGGCCTCCAGCATCGCTGATGGAAGTCCCGTGCCTACACCTGGAGAAGCAGGTATCTCAGTGTGGTCGTAGGAAATTAATGGTACCAAGTGTTGACAGTTTGGAAGCAGTTTATTTATACATCTCTGTAGAAGGGTATTTTAGAAATGAATTTTGTGAAGATGTAAAAAAAAGAAATAAGTGCAATATTTGCTCCAAGGTGTTATATTCTTTTCTTGCATTTTTTAAAATCAATGCTTAATAAAATATTTTTAAATGATTATACAACAGCCATTGAATGGCTTTTATATATGAGTGGGGCCCTGTAAAAAAGAATATCCCCTGCTATTTACACAGAAGGCTGTCTTTGTAACAATCTACACTTTGCTAAAAGACTTAGTGTTCTGAGAACTTTGGGGACTGAATGGATCTAGTAATATAAACAGACTATAATTCTTCTCTGCAGAACCAAGAAATGTTAGTGCCTAAATGGTGTCCCTCAGAGATCTAGTTCAGCTTCAGTTTCTATTTTGTAATTTCCTATTACAAAATAGAAATTGAAGCTCAGGTATATTTAGTGACTTTTCCGAACACACATCTCCCATGAGAAAGAGCAGGCTATTGGCACGGAAGTCATCATGGCAAACCCAGTGCCTTTACCACCACTGGAAGAGACCCTCACCAGCCAGAGAACAGCCCTCTTATCCTGACTTAGAGAGCTCAGTTCTTGTTTTCCTAGCCTAAATCATAATTGGTCGTGTTATAAGACTTGAAATTAGAAGTGAGTCTGATACCCCTATCCTGCTCGTTCCTGATAACTAGGTCGGGCTGTGTCAGCAAGGATGCACTCTGCCTTTGAAAAATCTAGTTTCACTCGGTAGTGGGAGAACTATGGAAGGACTTTCCCATCATTCACACAGAGCTGCTTAAAATGCCACTGTACCTACAATGGGTGTGGCCACTAGCCCTCAGGAGGTTGCCAGCCAGGAGCTGCAGAAAAGGGGACACTCATCCCTATCCAAAGAAGGTAGAAAGAACATTAGGGATGAACAAAGACTTGAGTCACAAGGTATCCCATAGTAGAAGCAAAGTTTTAGAAACAAAAGAAATACTTTATGGGATGAAAATCCAAGTATGTGCTACTTGAAACAGAGACCTAAAATAAGGCCACAGAAAAGTTGAGAAGAAAAGGACAGAAAAAGATAACTATACCAGGAAAATATTAACAAAACTGATATGGCTTTAATAATATTAGGAAAAAAATAGACTTTAAGGCATTACTCAAGATGAAGAAGGTTACAAGGAGATATAACAACTCTAAAATTTGCATGCAGCTAATAACACCTTTCAAAATGTATAACTAAACTTGGTATTGTATAAATGGAAAAATCATAGTGGGAAAAATTTTAACACATTTTTTTCTCAGTAATTGGCAGATTTAAAAGAAAAAACAGTAAAGATATAGAAGATTTGGACCATACAGTTCACTAGATTCACCTGATAGGTATATATTGAACAGTACCAAAAGGACATTTCTGATCTTAGTATGGAACAATTTCAAAACTTGCCTACTTAATGTACCATGAGACAAATCCCAACAAATTTCAAACAGACTTCCTTCAACAACAATGAATAATTAGAAATTAATAACAAAAAGTAAAATATAGTAAAAAAAATATTTAAAAACCCGATGTTGGAAATTGAGAAATGTACTGTTAAATAACTCATGATCAAAAGAAAATTATAATGGAAAATAGAAAAACATTAAAAATGAAACATAAAGTTGCTAAATTTAAAATTTTTTAAAGATGGGGAGTGCAGCTTAAATAACACTTTAAAATTTATAACCTTACATGTTTGCATTATTTTAAAAAGGGTGAAAAATAATTTGTGAATGATACAAATTAGGAAGTAAAAGGACAACAGAATAAAGTTTAAACAAATTTTTTTATTGTTTCTTTTTTTAATCCTCACCCGAGGATATATTCATTGATTTTAGAGAGAAAGGAAGGGAGAAAGAGAGAGAGCAATATCTATGTCAGAGAGAATCATTCATTGGAATGTTTCCCACATGCACCCCAACCGGGGATTGAACCTGCAACCTAGGTAGGGGCCCTGACTGGAGAGCGAACCTGCAAGCTTCTGATGCACAGGATGACACTCCAACCAAGTGAGTCACCCAGCCAAGGCAGAATAAACTTTTAAAAGGTAGGAGGAAATATGTAGAGGAGCAGAAATTGAGTAAAATAGTCATCATAAATAACAGAGAAAATTAACGAAGCCAAAAGTTGGTTCTTTAAAATGACTAATATAATAGACAAAACTGAGAAAATGAAGCAAGAAGTGAAAAAGGACAAGAAAATAAGTTAGGACTGAAAAGGGAGCCTACATACAGCTGTCACAGAATCTTAAAAGGTAATAAAAGGATATTCTGCACCACTCTGTGTCAGTAGGTTTGAAAGCTTAGATACAGAGAACAAATACCTAAGCGGGGGAATTTATCAAGTAGAAATAGAATACTTAAATAATCCAATAGCCATTAAAGAAATTTAGTCAATAAGTGACGCTAATTGTATATGAGCGCGAGCAGCAGGCTCTTGGGTCTTTTTTAGCGCCATCTGCTCACGGTGCCACCTCCTGCTCCTCTTGCTGCCACCCTGAGCCACTGACTGCACAGCTCTGGCTGCTCCTCGTGCTAGACATCGATATTTGGAGTACTTACAACATGGCAGACACTGACCACAAAGAACAGTCTGAACTTGATCAAGATTTGGATGATGTTGAAGAAGTAGAATAGGAAGAAACTGGTGAAGAAACAAAAATCAAAGTGTGTCAGCTGACTGTTCAGATGATGCAAAATCCTCAGATTCTTGCAGCCCTCCAAGAAAGACTTGATGGTCTGGTAGAAACACCAACAGGACACACTGAAAGCTTGCCTAAGGTAGTTAAAAGACGAGTGAATGCTCTCAAAAACCTTCCAGTTAAATGTGCACAGACAGAAGCCAAGTTCTGTGAGGAAGTTCATGATCTTGAAAGAAAGTATGCTGTTCCCTAGCAACCTTTATTTGATAAGCAATTCGAGATCATTAATGCAATTTATGAACCTACAGAAGAAGAACGTGACTGGAAACCAGATGAGGAAGATGAAATTTCAGAGGAGCTGAAAGAAAAGGCCAAGATTGAAGATGAGAAAAAGGATGAAGAAAAACAAGACCCCAAGGGAATCCCTGAATTTTGGCTGACTGTTTTTAAGAATGTGGACTTGCTCAGTGATATGGTTCAGGAACATGATGAGCCTATTCTGAAGCACTTGAAAGATATTAACATGAAGTTCTCAGGTGCTGGCCAGCCTATGAGCTTTGTTTTAGAATTTCACTTTGAACCCAATGAATATTTCACAAATGAAGTATTAACAAAGACGTATAGGATGAGGTCAGAACCAGATGATTCTGATCCCTTTTCTTTTGATGCACCAAAAATTATGGGTTGTACAGGGTGCCAGATAGATTGGAAGAAAGGGAAGAATGTCACTCTGAAAACCATTAAAAAGAAGCAGAAACACAAAGGACGTGGGACAGTTCATACTGTGACCAAAACAGTTTCCAATGATTCTTTAATTTTTTTGCCCCTCCTAAAGTTCCGGAAATTGGCCGTCTGGATGATGACGCTGAAGTTATCCTTGCTGCAGATTTTGAAATTGGTCACTTTTTATGTGAGCGTATAATCCCAAGATCAGTGCTGTACTTGACTGGAGAAGCTATTGAAGAAGAAGAAGAAGAAGAAGATGATGATGATGATGATGAAGGTGAAGAAGCAGATGAGGAAGGGGAAGAAGAAGATGAGGAAAATGATCCAGACTATGACTCAAAGAAGGATCAAAACCCAGCAGAGTGTAGGCAGCAGTGAAGCAGGATGGTCTACCTTCTGCTTCCCTGGGAAGGATGAATTTTCATCATTTGACAAGTTCAAGTATTTGTTGTTGATTGTTTGCTTGCTTGCTTTTGTTTTTGCAGCCTATAATAAAAATGTTATATATAAAAAAAAGAAATTGAATCAATAATTTAAAATCTTTCTTCAAATAAAACTCCAGGCCCAGAGAAAGTCTGCCAAACATCTAAAGGCCAAATACTGCTGGTCTAACATATACTATTCCAGAGTGTAAATGAAGAAGTAACACTCTGCAATTTTTTTATGAGACTAATATAATCTCTTTTAAAATTATATTTTATTGATTATGCTGTTACAGTTGTCGCAATTTTCCCCCTTTGCCCCCTCCACCCTGCTCCCCCTACCCCCCCAGGCAGTCCCCCCACCTTTGTTGATGTCCATGGGTCATACATACAAGTTCTTTGGCTACTCAGTTTCCTATATTGTACCTTACTGTGGTAGCCCCGGTCCCGCAGAGTCTTCTGTTTCACCACAGATGAAACAACAAGTTGTTCCACACACCAAGTGCTGTGAAGAAAAGGGGAAGGCGATTCCCTCTAGAGGAGAATGCCCTGAACCCTTCTCTGAAGTGGCTTTTATTGAGAACAATACCTCAGGGGAATACAGCATGCATGCAAAGCTTATCAATCAATGCCTAAAGGCTATATTTAGAGAAAACAGATAGAGATCATAGATAACAATTGTAGGAACACAGAGATTTGCCTCAGGTCAGGGTCTGTAAAACATGCTGACCTCAGATGGTCGTTCAGGTGTGGCTCCTGAATTCAAAAATGCTCTCCTTCTGTCTGAAGCTTAAACATCAGGTTTTTCCTTATCAGGACAGTGCAAAGCAGAGCAAGCTTCAGTGGATACAATGCATTCTTTAGGCCAGATTTCCCATGGGAACCCTTGGTATTAGCATTGGATCATGTCTGCACCCCAGCATTCCCAGTTTTCTGGTCAAGACTTACAGGCCCTGTTTCAAGGCCTGGCTTGCCGGGGGCTACAATTCCTAATACCATACAAAGTGGTCCCCCATACCTTACATCCCCATGGCTATACTGTAACTACCTATTTGTACTTTTTAGTTCCCTCAAAACTTTAGCAGACGATAGGCTCTAGGAACACCACCAGTCTGATTTCACTCAGGAATATAGGTCCAAAAACCCTAAACAAAATATTATCAAACGAAATCCAGCAAACAAAATAGGTCATGACCAATTTGGATTTATCCCAGATTGATAATCTGGGAAAACATGATTGATTTAACATTAGGAAATCAATGATCATACTTCGCTGCATTAATAGATTTGCAATGCCAAGTGGGAAGTGTTTGTGCAACTAAACATTCAGACTCATAAGAGTACTTAGAATCCCTTGGTACCGGTATCCTCAGAAAGATACAGCACAGGAACCAGACCCTGACAGGACCATGTCAGACTTGCTTCTTCTGTGGGGTCTCTGCAGCCTGGCAGCAGTTTGTACAGCCATCGCTGATGGGTTTTCTTTGGCCTCCCCAGATGATGTCTCAGATTCAGGTCTGGTGGGTGCAAACACTCCAGCTTAAAGTTTACATCCCCTCAGAAACCAGTTATCTCTTTTAAGAATCACATAGGCATAATTTCCAGACTTCTCATAGATGACATGCCTAGTTATAAGTGGTACACACTCAGAAAAGCCCAAACCTATGGCTCCCCTACCACTTATATATAGTTAAATGATAATCCCACCCCACTTAGCATACTTTCAGCGTTCATCTGTTATTGCATGCATCAGTAGTTTCTGTGTCAACGTGGCTAGGCTGAATCATGTCTCCCAGAATTCTCTTCCTTGTATGTTTCCAGTAGGGTGGGCAGCAAGAGTGGTTCAGGTGCAATTTGGAGCTCAGAAGTGCAGCAGCAGCCGTTTTGTTTTTCACGGAGGCACTCTTGCAGATCACATATATAAGGAATTTACTTGTTGGTTCAGTCTGTTGGTGTGGGGCAGACTGGCCTACAGTGTCCCGCTGTGCTTTGGATCCTCCTTCAGCTTCTGATTCCTGGGCCAAGTATGTGTTTTTGCAACCTGGCAAAGTGAAACTTATCCTACCAGATACCCACTATCAAATTAGAGACTGTGAGAACTGACATTGGGCTCAGTGCGACCTCATGGCTTCCAGCTTGTCCTTGTTTCTTCCACTTTACATGGCCCTTCCTGTCCAAACTGCCTACTCTATGAACTCCAAGCTCCAGCACTAGTTGCAGAAACAACTTCAGGGAAAATGCTTCACTAATTTCAATTGTGTAATGTTAAATTCCTGTAAAGAAATCACTACGCACATACACATGGTGCCTGCAAATATCCTAAATGTTTCGTTTCTCTGATTGACTCTGACTGATAGGGTTCCCTTTTATTACTGAAAAGATTTCCATTGGATAGATGTACAATTTGTTTGTTTATTCACTAGTTGAAGGACATTTCATTCTGAGTTTGGGATGACATTCTCATACAGGTCTTTGTGTGAACATATTATTTCAAAATATGGTATTTATAAAAATAGCTAAAAACATTAAATGTGGACTTTTCTGATCAACCAAAGAGCTAATGGGAGATGGGGGGCAACCAGGGTTGCACTGGAAGTTTAAATTGGGCAAAGGTTAGACATCGTTTTAGATAGGTGCTCTTGAACACCACTGACAACATGGTTCTAACAGTATTTCATTACAATAGATGGTTACAGTTCTCAGCATGTGCTTCTCACCTAGGAGTTTCTGCAGACCACATTGGAGGAAGTCATTATGTTATGCAGCCTCACGATGGTACTGATGGCAGTATGAATGATCGAAACACGAACCTTTCAAAAGAAAGTTTCAGAGAACAAGATATGTATTTTCCAATTGTAAATGTGGCAAGGATAATGAAAAATACCATATCTCAAACAGAAAAGATTGCAAAAGATGACTGTGAACTCATCAGCTTTATAACATCTGAAGCCAGTGAAAGATGCTATCAAGGGAAACGGAAGACAATCAGTGAAGATATCCTCTTTGCCTTGTGTACCTTAGGCTTTGACAGTTATGTAGAACCTTTAAAATTATACCTTCAGAAATGCAGAGGCTATGAAAGGAAAGGAATTGGTAGAACAACCACAGCTATAGATGAAGAGCTAACAGAGGAGGCATTTACTAACCAGTTACCAGCTGGCTTAATAACTGCAGATGGTCAATAAAATGCTACATTTACACATCATAGCAGCAGATTTCAGGTGTTCAACGAATTCAGTTTTCAGGATCAGAAGAAAGGATGGAGTGGGGAGTATAGAGAAGCAAGAGAACCTGTAAGATTCTGAAGCAGAGAGGTTACAAGGAAATGACTGGTGAAAGGATGTCTCCTTGTACATTAAATAGCTGTAATGCAGGTTCTGATGCTTGATTGAGGTGTTAATTCTGATTTGAGAATCCTTTTCATGAGTGATTTTAAAGACAAATTTGGATTTTAAAGTTATTAAAATATTTTTTATAAGGATTTGTTGCTCTGTATGACCTCTCTATGCACTGTACATTGCAATTAATTACTGTCAGAGATTTGTAGACAGTTTATTTTCATATCTTCATGTTACTTTTGTAATTCAAGGATGCAGCTGGTTTAATTCCTGTTTGTCCTTTTTAATAAATTATAAGGGTAAAGTTAAAAAAATGTTACAGGAAATTGCCACTGGAGGTTGGAAGTGGAACAAAGGCATCTTAAGTTGATGTTTTGTATTTTAGGCCTTTTTAAACCATGAGTTAAAAAACAAAACAATCAGTTGTATACTTTAAAAGAGTGAATTTGAGAGAATCAAGATGGCAGAGGAGTGAGTGAAAGTCACACTGACCTCCTCCCAGGACCGGCCTGGAATTACAACTAAATTGGGGAGAAATCACCTGGAACAAACAACTGAACAATAGTGAGAGAGGACCCTAGTAACCTCGGAGACAGAAGAATAGGCTTTAGTGCACTCTAACTGGTAAGGAGTGCCACAGGTGGCAGCGCCAGAAGGATATTGAAACGGCCAGTTGGATCCCCCTGAGAAGAGTGGGGTCTAAACCAAAAGTGGGGATCTCTAGCCCACAGCACCAGAGCCCAAAAAGTACACAGATAACAGCCAGCTGCGAAAAGCGGCAGGGTTGCTCTCTGCCAGAGACAGGCGGCTGGAGACACAAAGAATCGTTTAAAGGGCCAACGCATAAATTTCTATTTGCAGCCACTTACCCTGGTCTCCGGCAAAGGCGGGGGCAGAGTGAGCTAGAGACCCTGAGGAGAGACTGGGGAAGGAGGCTTTGGGGAGAGAACTGAGAGAGTAGCCAGCTGGATCTCAGTGCTGACTCATCCCCCATGCAGCAGCGGCCATCTTGCTCAGGCAGAGACCACTCCCTCGGACTGGCACCAGCATCAAAGGACCCAATAGCCCCAGCCCCAGGTGGGATTCCACCCCACCCTGTGCTGTCTAAACTGCCTGCTGAGTGCAGAGTGGCAGCCACAGACGGTAGATCCCTGGCTAAAGGGGCGCAAAGAGGTCTGGAGACACTTGAGGAGAGACTGGGGAAGGAGGCTTTAGGGAGAGAACAGAGAGAGTAGCCGGCGGGATCCCAGTGCAGACTCCTCCCCCATACAGCAGCAGTGTGAGAGGACCCAATAACCCCGCCCCCAGGAAGGACCCCACCCTGCCCTGAGCTGTCTAAGGCGGCCTGCTGAGTGCAGAGTGAATAGATTGAGACAGCCACAAACAGTAGATTACTGGAAGTCTCAAATAGACTGCCTAAGGTCAGACAGGGTCAACATCTGACATCATCAGAGGCAGATCCAGAAAGTAAAAACAGCGATCTCCAACCATAGTGGTTCATAACACAAAGTCAGGAAATCAAGACAGATCAACTTAAGATTCAGAAGCAAAATAGAAGAGTCTCACAAATAATGGGAAGACAAAGAAATATGCTGCACTTGAAGGGAAAGGAGGAATCGCCACAAAGAGAACTAAATGAAATAGAAGCAAGTAAACTATCAGATATTGAGTTCCAAACAATGGTTCTAAGGAAGCTCAATGAGCTCAGTGAGCTCAGAGATAATTATGAAAAATTACAGGGAAACTACGAGGAACTTACTGCAAACTATATCACCATGAAAAAGGACATAGAAACTATCAATAAGAGACAAGAGGAAATGAAAAATACAATTTCTGAATTGAAGAACACAGAAGGAATCAAAAGCAAGCTAGATGAAGCTGAGGACTGAATCAGCAAGCTGGAGGACAAGGTAGAAAAAAGCTCCCAGAAAGAGCAAGAAAATGAAAAAAGACTCAAAAAGAATGAAGAGGCATTGAGGGAAATGAAGGACAACCTGAAACGTAATAATATCCATTTAATAGTGATACCAGGAGAAGAGGATGAGGAAAGGATAGAGAACCTGTTTGAAAAAATCATGATGGGAAACTTCACTAATTGGAGGAGAGAAAAGTCACACAAGTCCAGGAAGCACAGAGTCCCATTCAAGAGGAACCCAATGAGGCCCACTCCAAGACACATCATCATTAAAATGGCAGATAGCAAAGACAGAGATTCCTAAAGGAAGCAAGGGAGAAAGAAGTAGTAACATATAAGCGAGCCTCAATATGGCTAGCAGCTTACTTCTCAACAGAAACACTGCAAGCCAGAAGGAAATGGCAAGAAATATTCCAAGTCATGAAAAGAAAAGGTCTGCAACCAAGGCTGCTCTACTCAGCAAGGCTCTCAATTAAAATGGAAGGTGAAATAAGGAGTTTCCCAGACAAAAGAAGGCTAAAATACACCTCTATCAAACCAGCACTGCAAAATTTGCTAAAGGGACTGCTTTAAGATGAAGAAAAAGTTTCTATGAATACCCAGTTCCTTTCAGAGTTGCCAACACTTGATATTACCAATATTTTTAATACTCATTAATCTGTGACGATGTTATTTCAATTGTTTACTATTTGTTGAAACTAAACCTGTTTTAGTATATTTCTTGCCTATTTCTATTATTTTTTTAAAAAAGCTTTAAATGACTTTTTGGTATTCTTTATCCATTTATTGATTAAATGTTCGTAGAACTTTTTCCCTAAAAAAACCAAAACATAAAAACCAAAAAAACCTATTAACCATGTTTTAGGTGTGTTGCAAATACTTTTCTATTCTATTCCTTGTCCTTTAACTTTTTTTTATATGTATATTACTATATAGTTAAATGTTTAATATAGTCATATTGTCAATCTTTACTTTATACCTTCTGGGTCTGAATATTTTACTTCAGGTCATGAAAAATATTCTATTTTCTTCTCAAATTCCTTAGATTCTACATATTGATTTTTAACTCACCTGAATATTTCTTGTAAAATGTGTGAAATAAGGCTCTATATTTGTTTTATTTCAAGTAATAGTGGTCCATGCACCTTATTTGTTGAATAAGCCTTACTTTACCCATTGATTTGAAATATCAACTTAATCATATATTATATTGTTAGACAGATGTATACATTTGTCTCTAAAATGCTCATTATATTTCATTGATCTACTTGATTATTTCTGTGCTGGTGTCATATTGGTTTAATTGCTGAGACTTTATAATGGTTTAAATTTTTTAAGTATTTTTTAATTGACATTTAAAAAAACAAATAAAATCAATCTGCATTTAAGAAAGAAAGAAAAAGAGATGGCACTCCTACATTTTGCAACAACATGGATGGAACCGGAGAATATTAGGCTGAGTGAAATAAGCCAGTCGATGAAAGACAAATATTATATCATCTCACCTATAAGTGGACTCTATTCAACAAAATAAACTAATGAACAAAATAAACCACAGGCACGGAAACATGGAGCAGCCTGAAAGTGACCAGAGAGGATGGGGAAGGAGTACAATGGTGGAAAGAAGAAGAGACTAGACAGAGAACATGTTTGAATGACCCATTGGACATGGACCGCAGAGTGGAATTGACTGTGGGAGCAGGAGGCAGGATGCGATAGGTGGAGGAAGGCAAAGGGGGGAAAATTGAGACAATTGTAATAGAATAAACATGATTTATAAATTAAAAAAATAAAATAAAAGTGAATTTGATGACAAATTATATCTCAGAAAAATTATTAGAATGCAGTGAACACACTGTCAATTTACAATCTAATGTCAAGTTTTATTCACCCTTCTTCTAACAATATGCTGTCATTCAACATATAACTTGTAAATTATCTATGCACACAGTAGGTACTCCATAAATATTTTTATTTAATAATTAGCTACTTTTTAGAATGACTAAAAATCCTGATGTAAAATCCCTATTGGGAAGTGCATAATCCCATTTTAGACAAAATATATAAGTTTACAATAAACATTTTTACAGGAATTTGCCCCAAAGAGGGAACACTTAAATTTTGGAAATTAAAAAGCAAAAAAGTAAAAAGATGAAACACAATACTCATAGATTCAGACAATGATTCCTGGATCAGTGGAACTTGGAGACCAAGGGCTCCCGTTACCCCATGGCCTTAAGGCCATCTGACATTCGGTTAAGAAGGTAATTATATATCTAATAACCTCTTACAGGGAACTGTTGCAAGAATATGTAAGCAATAGCCAATGAAAAAATTTTAACTGCATCCTTTGCATGAATATAGGAAAAAAATTTAATATATATTTTATTGTCCAATTTAAAAAATCAACACTTTTCATTTTAAGCAGCAAGAATGATGTACAGAAAAGCATGAAGTCACTTTTATAGAAGCTATGTTAAATTCTAAGGAAAACACTTCAGGAGAAAAGCCCAAGAACCTTAGTCCAAATATAAAACAAATCCTTGCATTAAATGGTCCTCCAATGTTTACAAAAATAAAATAATCTGTGACCACACATGATAAACAAATACCTTCTAAATTTATTTTGGGTTAGCTTTATAACTATGAACATTCACTCCAACTTGAAAAAAAAAGTAGCACTATTATAAGGAAAAATTTAAAACCACCAAATACCTAACCTTAGAGAAGTACATAAACAATACTTTATAGCTATAAATAAAAAGTCTACTAACTATATTTTTCAAAAATTATTTAATTCTATAAAAATTAAATATATGGACTATATCAATACATGGACATGTATATATAAAATACTATTAAAGTGGAAAAAAAGCAAAATTAAAAATCTAGTGATTACAACCATGTAAAAGTAAATACATTACAGTAACAAAACTGAATGTAAATTTAAAGAGACATAAATAGATTCAAATATTCACTAAGGTTGTTTCTTTGTTACTTGGGGTTATAATAAAATAATAAAAAAAAAATGGACTTGTTTTAGATGAAACTGTACTCCTAAATGATATACATGAAGTCCTAAAACAGAGATTTTAAAAACCATGACTTCGATATTTTATGGACAAGATCAGCCCACATTTACTGGTCTTCATTTACAGAACTTTCTGGCAATGTGTACAATAACTGCCCTTCTTACACATAGAAAAAATGTTAGCACTGTTCAGATTAGAAAACCAAGCAGCATGCTTACAAAATCAACTTACTAATTTGTTTTGCTTCTTCAACTAGTTTTTAAAAAACTAATTCTATATACATATTTTACATAACAGATTTATGCTATAAATATTTTAAAGAATGGCTTTTACATAATTCTTTTCTTGGTACATATCTTACTGATTTAATGCAAGTTATATAAACAGCCTTTCAGATTTACCATTATTATTGAAAATTATTCTCTACATAATTTAGAAAATGGTTAATTTCTTGGATAAAACATAGCATATTTAGAAGTCCGAAAGCCAAGTAAATCCCTTATTTCATTTCGGAATTTTGACAGATCTTGGCGCAGTTCATTGAGATTTTCCACAGTTGCCTGATCCGTGCTTTGCATCTTCTGTCTCATGGAAGTCAAGTAACGATGCACCAAGCAACACATCACTTTTTGGTAGTTTTCATCTCTCTTTTGTTTCAAATTTCTCCATTCCTTCAAAGCAAGCAATAATATGGTATTATCAATGGGCATAAACAATATTTAAATGAGGTAGATTTAAAAAAGTATTCACAGATACAAACACATATTTTCTAATGCTTTATTAGATTATACTTTTGCCACTCTGTTATAACATTTAACGCTTTTTTCAAACACAGCCTACATATTTGTCTCATTCATTCACCTTTATCCTTATTTTGATTAAAAAAAAAAGTCATAGGAATCCTCAGTCTATGGGAAGAATTAACAAACCATGACCCACAGGTCAAATCTGACCCACTACATGGTTTTTATGGCCTGTGGGCTAAGAATGATATTTAAAGATGAACATTTGTTATTAGTTTGATGATAGTGAACAGCAATTTTGAACACTAATTAAACAAAATGTTATCTGCCCTATCCACTCCCAAAATGGAATTCATTCTTTTCATTAGTTTCATCAATGAAAATTTAGTAGAAATTTATGTTCTTCCTTGTTATACTACTACTCACATAAAGTTTTAAATTTGTTTCAGCCTGTGACATATCAATTACTTACTATCTGGCCCTCAGGAAAAGTTTGCCAACTTCTGGTTTATAGCAACATGTATTGAATTATTCATGTATTAAATAACCTTCAAGAAGAACTGAAAAAACATGAGCTGACTATAGTAGTCAACCTTTATGCTCACAGAATTGGGATTCTGACTATTTCCCATGTTTTAAAACAGACAAAATTTCATGAAAAAATTGCAGCGCTCTCTCTCATTCTAAATAAACATTTATTCACTCCTTATTTTACATTATACCTATGCCATGTATTACGGATATGGGAGTAAAAAAAGTCAGACAGTCTCAGGCCTGAAAAAGCCTACTTATTTATGTCTTAGGAAACATCGAAATTAGCAATTGTTAAAACTTCTATGTTGCATTTCTAATTTCTTACCTTTAAACTGTTTTGCCGTTTAACCTTGCCTTTTGATGTATGAGAGCAAATCCACTTACTGAGGCTACTAATCATATAACAGATAGTCTTTGGTGAAGGAATGATATTAAAAGGTGGGGGTAATGTACACTTGTCATCAAAGTAGCTAAGCCACAACTTTGCTCGAGCAAACTTCCATTCTTTGTCTTCATGATTCTATAAAAGGCAAATGAAAAGCAGTATAGAAAATTAACACGTGAGCGCACGTGCGTGCACACACACACACAACAGGGGGACCACCCCCAAAAAGAACTGTCTTCTGGAGGCCGGGCCCCTTGTAGTACAGGCTTTCCCTACTAGGTGAGTGTTCTAGGAACCCATCTGTCTCAGTCAGTGTACCAGCTGGCGTTGTTGTGAGAGCCTGCATTCGGCCTCAGGGAATTTTTTTTGGAAGACTCTTTCAACCATTTTCCCGTTTCATGATGGGTGATTTATGAGCACACCTGCCCACACTGCACTGAGTGTTCAGCAGTTTTTGACCAAAACCGGAATGACACCCACGCCTCACCCTCCCTATTCACCCAATCTCACCCTGAGCGGCATTTTTTTTTTGTCTCCCTAGATGAAAAAAAGTCCTCAAAGGGAAATGTTTTGCCAATGTGGAAGAGGTGAAACAAAAAAATGGCAGAAGTACTAAAAGGCATCAAAACCGATGAGTTCAAAATCTGTTTTGAGGAGTGGAGAAAATGTCTCGATAGGTGTACTGCATCAAATGGAGAGTACTCTGAAGGTGACTGAGGTTTAAACATATAAGAATAAATACACAATTTTTTATAAATAAATTGCATGTTTTGGGGGGTCCCCCTCATACATGAGGGTGGGAGAGAAAAAGAGATCATTTTAAACTGTCCAAATGTCTCCACATCTTGTAGGGAAAAATTTGGCTCAAGATTTGCTATAAATATATATTACTTGCATTAAAAAAATCTAATTTTAAAACGATACTGATTCTTAATTATAATAACTGGTTGACTTATCTACTGCATACATTCGGTATGATCTGAGGAGGATGTAAAGTTTTGAGAAGAATGAATACTTACTGCTATTAACTGAAAGCTTTTATGAAGCATTGCCACCAGTAGCTTGGTGAGCACAATCACAACCACCACGTTGTATATCCCAACAATAACAGCTCCAACAAAGGACTGCAATTCTTCCCCGTAGTTAAATCTTGTGACAAAGATTGCCACATGTGCTAAGGAGAAAATATACCAGAACAAAGCAAAGCAAGTGCCAATGAACCTGTAAAGACGATTACATTTTTGTTTAAAAGAAAATTAAACGAATTAGCAAAAATGAAGAATTCATTTACATCAACATTACAAAGAGAAAACACTGCTAATCCAAGGATGATACTTTATAAATGAGGTGAACACAACAGCACAGATATGCTTTACTTTACACCAAGAAGTAGACCCAAAAGGAAATTATTCCTGTTTAATTTCTTACTTTCTGTCCATTCTTCATAGAGCAGCATTTATGATCCCATTAATGCCTGATTAGATTTTGTCACTACTCTGAATAAAATCTCAAATGGCTACCTCAACAGCCCAAAGTCCTTACAAAGCCCAACAAGCTCCTACAGGATCCCCATTACCTTTCTGACCTCCTCTCCTGCAACTCCCCCTTGGATTCACTGCATCACACCCGCACCAGCCTCCCGGGTTTTCCCTGAACATGCAGCCGGCACTCCCGTCTCTGGGCATGTGCCTTTGTCATTCCCTCAATCTGCAAACGCTCTTTCTCCAGATACCTCCTCCACTGCTTGACCCTTCACCAGCTTTACATCTTTACTTGGAGGTCCTCTCTAGTGGGGTCTTCCCTCACCTCCTGTCTAAAGCTGCGCCCTCTCACACACACACCTCCCCCTCCCACCCCGGGCCCAAGCTTTGTCTCTTCAGCCCCTTTCACTGCGTAATACACCACATATTCTATTTCTCTTATTTTATTTCTTTTTATTCTCTGTGTCTTCTCATTAGAATGAATATAAGCTCCATGAGGTGGCTTTGTCCCCTGATACTTCATTCCCTCAGCACTTAGAACAGTGTTTGGTAAACAGAAGGTGCTAGATGAATATATATTATTCATTTAATCTTATTCCTTAAATAAGATGACATGAAAGTGACTGAAGAATAGTTGGTACATAGCAGGAATACAAGAGATATGCAATTCAACACCCTTTTTTCATTTTTTCATTTAAGAATAAGGGGCAATATTTTGTTTGCCTCACAATTGGTTGTTCAATTCCTTATGGTATATATAACCATATTATATAATAAAATTGTTCATGAAGCTCTAATAACTTTCCACTCTAATAACTTCCTAACAAGTGTTAAAAGTGTGAGAGACTGTTCTGGTTGTAACAATGGCTGAGCAGCAGATACGTTGAACATCTTGCAATACACACAACCGACAAAAACTGTCCTGCCCCAAATGCCAGCAGTGCGCAGGATGTCCCGAGTTCCCCTGTCCAGACAGACTGCAGTAGGGGAGACAATGAAATAACTTGGGCCTACTAATTATTTAACATTCTATAGGTAAAGATAACTATAGAATGATTCACAAAAATAAGTATTTCTTATTAAAATGGAATTTCTTAAAGAAAATTTGGAGTTCTATTTCTGTAGGTACTAATTCATACATAGCATATAGAACAGCGATTTTCAACTGGTGTGCCACAAGAATTTTTCAAACATGCAATACCTAACTATTTAGTCAGGGGCACTGACCCCTTCTCCCTTATACTGTCAAATAAAACAATGACAGCAGCCAACACAACAGCTCTCTGGTGTGAATGAATCAAAGTTATACCTACTATTTATTGTCAGAGTGCAAAAAATATAATCCATTTTTGGGTGTTTCACAGAATTTTAGTAATTAGTTTATGTGTGTCATGAGATGAAAAGGGTTGAAAATCACTGCAATAGAAATGTATTTACTAAAAATTTTAAAACACACTCACGAATGGAAGGTATCATTGCTTTGCTGTTCACAGAAGATGCCCACACAGTCCTTCTGTTCTTTTGGAGTATAGCCTTTATCATACAGTTGTGTCAATCCAATTGTGAAAGAAAACAAAACTAGAAGGAACATCCCAAGAAACTTTCCAAATTCTTGAAGCATCTGTCCCATTGAAATCTGTGGAATATATTTCACAGGTGTTTATTATTAGGAAAACAAAATGTTAAACATTAAATGGCAAGGAAATAAAAGATGACAAAACAAATGAGCCATAAAGTACTGCTTTTGTTCCATCTGTTGGAGATAGTTTAGCACTTAGAAAACATCAAAACTCAAACTGCCTAACAAGAAGCCATTCTATTCATACCAAGTCTGCAGAGGACGTCGTTGCTATGATAGTAAAGGTTGAGGAATGGAGATTTAAGAAAGAACCTAATTTGCAAGGGATGAAATCTAAAGGGAAATAAATGCTTATATTTATAGCTTCTTAAAATTTATGAATATATAAGCAATATGAAAAGGCACTTCATTTAATATTTGCAACCAATCCTAAACCAACTCCCCAAGGACAGCATGTCCCCCTCTAGGACTGCCCTAATCTCTTCTGTTGAAGTAACTGATTTGCTTTCATTTGGGGTCCATTATAAGAAAATATCATGTGTGCAATCCAAATGAGAGGCCCTACTATTAGTAAGAATATCTTTTGTAATGTGGACATGTGTAGTGCATCTGGAAGCTTTACCCAGCCCTATTTCATTCTTCAAATCTGGGGAATTGGTACTTTTCACAAATTCTTGACGTTTAAATTGACATGCAAATTTGGAGAATAATTGATATTACTCTTTGACACAGCAATTCTTTCCCTACAAATATAGCCAATATATAGGAAATACAGAAATATGCATGTGTCCACAAGGATTTTCATTGCAGCAGTGTTAGAGGCAGCAAAATAATGAAAACATCCCGTTGTTTGGTAAATAGAATGACACAGCTGTGTGTGCTGGCATAGAAAGGTGTCCGTGAAGTATTATGTCAAAAGGGGTATAAAATAGTATTATAACTGCTGCCACTTCTATTTTTTTAAAGGGTATGTCAAATATATATTTCCATAGAGATGAAGTTTAATATGCACAGGAAACCTCTAAAAGTTTATACATGAAACTGTTAATAATGCTTATCTGTAGGTAGGGCAAGGAGTTGGAAGGCAGACTTTCTCACTTTGCATTTTCTTTACTTTATGAATTTATTACTTTTAAAGCACACACATTAGTGTTTAAAAATAATCCTTCCTCAAATTTAACCAGGTCAAATTGATATAATTAAATCCAGCTTCAAATAAAATTCCTACTTACCTCAAGCCTGCCAAAATAACATGTGCCACTCACCAATGATACAAAATGGTAACAGCAGGCAGGTGGCCAAGCCCTTCTAGCCCACTAAAGTGAGCCAGCTAATTAAGTATAAGAAGCATGTTAAATTTTTTAAGCACACCACAAGCTAGTAACCCGGGCTCTGCAATAATGACAGGGCCAAGATGCCTGGCTTGCACATGTAACCAAACCATGTGGTACTTTTCAAAATCTTACGCTTACCTCACTTGGCCCCCGTGCAAAATTCTGACAAAAGAAACAGGGAGCTTTAGAATCAGAAAGCTCAAAATGTGTGAGTCACCTTGGAAAAGAAATCATTTATTCAAACCGTGAGTGCTTAGAATAAAGCCATACCATATTAGTAGAGAACTTGACAGTAAGAATATAGTAATTGCTTTAAGTAACTTTAGAAAAGATTGCCTTTGAAGAAAATATAGATGCTGTAAACTTATATATAGGCTTTCCAAGAGCGACCATGTATGATGTTATAACTTTAATTTTAAAAGTTTAGTCCCAAAATGCAGTAGAAGCTTAATTTAATATTACTAAGTTTTAAAGAGTAATTCAGTTTTAATATCAAGATAAGCAATATTTAATAAGAAAACCACAAACTTTATGAGTTGTTCTTTAAAAGCACGACATTAGTTCTTGTGAATATGGACAACCCAAAGCAACCCCGGTGGAAATCACGCATTGACTCACACCTGAGGCACTGACCATTGACGGGAAAGGCAAACAGGAAAAACAGTGCAGTTATTTTAGTCTGAGAAAGATTATAAGGCTTATTTATTTGTAAAAATAATAACAATGCTCTCTTAAATGGTTACTTATGTAAAACTTATTAGCAATTTTACTTGAGAAATATGAGAATTAAGAATTAAATGGAAAGATAAAGGTAATTAAAATATCAATACCAAAATTTATACAGAAGTTAACAGTAAAACACAGAGAAAAATATATGCATCTTTTCTAGTAATCAGAAAAATGGAAATTATAGCAAACTACTAAGATAGGTAGCACCAAATGCTATTAATGTGGTGAAAACAGTGCTTTTACACTGCTTCTGTGATTGAAAATGAACACATCCTTTTGGGAAGAAACAGGGATACTAAGGCACTATAAGAATCATTTCTTTTGATATCTTAATGCCACTGAAGACTTATCCTTAGAAAATAATTTAACAGAGGCAAAAAGCCTCATACAGAGAGCACTGTGTAGAGCCAAGAAAACATTGACAAAAGCAGGAACAACAACCTCTAGTCATTCTTCCAAATCTTTCTCCAGAAAAAGCTATCATTACCTATCTAAAAGTTCCCCAAAGAGTCATTCATGCTTAAAACCTCCTTTCCATGTGTGATAATATTCAAATTCCTGGCACAAAGACCTTCAGAGCACAGCCCAGCCCTACCTTTTACAGCCTCACCTTCCCAAATGCAATGTATAGTCCAAGTACAAAGAACAGCCTGTCTTCTAAGCACGCACTGCTTTTGTGACTCCACGTTTCTGTTCATACTACTCTCCCTTTGTTCTTTGCCAGGCAAGCATCTCATCCCTTCAAGGCTCAGATCAAATTTCACTCCTCTAAGCAGCTTTCCTGACTCTCTCCAGGCATCCCCTGAGGCATGCTCCAAAGTACTCTGTACATAATCTCTAAAATACTATTTTTTACTTTATACTAATATTTATGTTTGTCTCTCCTAGCAGTGTTTAAGGGCAGGACTATGTCAGCAAGCTCCAGAGCCTGACATATTAGTTAAAATGTTGAATACAGAACTTTTTATATGCTTTCTAAATCTTACTCGACCATTTTCTAAGAAGTATCACATATTTTTAGTAAGCCTGCAAGGGGGGAAAGGTTAGTATTACTTCTGTTTTTCCAAGTGACAAACTGAAGCTCAGAGGGATTCAATGACCTGCTCAAGGTAACAGAACTAATAGATGGCAGAGGTAGAAGTGAATTCTTGCTTCTAACTCCTTGCAAGTGCTTCTCTAAAACATCACTTTGTGGTTTTATCTTAGTTCTCCCATTAACAATTTGGGACTGGGTACAATTAAGGATTTAGTTCTCACATAACAGCTCCCCCATACAGCAGGGCTTGCTGAATTAATACATGAATAAACATAAAAAACAATGTAATTGTTAACAATTTACCCCAAGTCTTTTTTCTAACATTGTGTGAGTCGAGACTTAGTTTCCTGATATATAAAAGGGATGGCCAAATGCTGCGTGACTCACTCACTTACATGCTGTTAACACTTTGCCAGAGTTAGCCCCATCTATTCAGTCAGTATCTGTGAGGACAGGACTCGAGAATGCAGAGGACTCTGCAGCAGCCTCACCAGTTGGGAACCCCTAGACTACATGGTCTCTAAGTTTTCCTCTAGCTCTAACATTCTACACTTCTTAAAAGAAAAATATCCATTCCCAAAATACAAAACACCTGAAATCACTTTTTTACTCATTACAAAGGACAACAACATGTCAGTTGTGCTATAGAGGCCACTATATTGAACCTAATAATTATCCAGTAAAGCCAAATTTAATAATTCGCTAGGAATAAAGTATGTACTCAGGAGTCAGACACTACATTAACTTTTCCAATTTTTTTGTATTATTTTTCAGGTCTGCTACAGCTATCTCCCGCGACTATAGTGGGAGTGGAGGAATGTCTAACCATTTACAGAAAGCCCTTCATGTGTCAGGTGCTCTGCTATGCATCGTGTACACATTGTCACATTTAGTCTTCATGACACAGGTCCCTTGACTCACAGAGATGAAGTAAAAGTAAGTTATAGAGCAAGATTATGATGAAATCTTTGTGGTTTTCTCTTTCTTTTCTGTCTAATCAACTAAGCAGTGTTAAAGCTTGTTTAATTCATTGGAAACACATGGATAAACAAGGGGACTTTTAAAAATCTATAACCTATTAATGCCTGTTCACAGAAGTATTGGACAATAAAAGTTAATGAGGGAATTGTATTACCCTGCAGCATAGAAATAGAAGCAACTTTGCAGAGTGGTTAAAACCAACAGCTTTGGAGTCAAATCTCCCGGGTGGGAATCCAAGTTCTGCTACTTAACAGCTGTGTGACTTTGTTTAAGTTACTTAATGTGTCTATACCTTTTTTTCTTCCTCTGTAACATGGAAATAAAAGGGCCTGCCTCTTAGAATGGTTGTGAGGGTTAAATGAGGTAATAAACATAAATAAAGGACTTAGAACAGTTTGGGTAGCAATCACACAATGCGGTGTACAGATGATGTGTTGTGACATTGTGCACCCGAGGCCTATATAATTTTGTTAATCGACGTCACCCCAATAAATTCAGTAAAAAGGAAAAAAAAAGATCCACTTTAAAGACACAAATGTTCACTGCTATTATTACTATGACAACCACTATTCAAGATTCTATCTTCATGTCTTTATTTGTTAAAGCATATACCAGTACTGATTTATGCCCAACCACGACTCTTACATCTGGGGAGGTGTATTAGCAGCATCCTTCATAAAAGCAGGGGAGAGAACATCAAAGAGCAGGTTGGTCTCTGAGTCAGACTCAGGTTCAACTCTTGACTCCATGTATAAGTTCTAAGAACTGTTTAACCTCTCTAATTTCTTAGATTTGACATTTTAAAAATGGAAATAAAAATAACAAGTGTTGTGATGAGGATTAAATAAGTGGAAAAGACTTAGTACGGTGCTCAGTGCACACAAAATGTCCAGGAAATGTTAGTTGCTGTTACTATTTTGATTAAGGTAGCTATAGCAACAGCTAGGCGAGTCCTATTTCTCCATCAGCTGTTTTCTCATACCAATCAGCACCAGGTTTTCAATTCAACGAACTTTCCTTAAGTAACTGTTATGGAAAGCAGTGAGTAAAGTGCAAATGAGAAAATGCCCCTATCCTTAAGGAATTTTTAATTTAGTAGAAACATAACTTACAATTTTAGACAAACTAAATTTAAATTGGCTTACAATTAAGACATGCTTTAGGACGTGTTCATTAAAGGTTCAAAGTATGAAGTTCATTGAATGGAGTATTCCTTTCGCATGGAGTAGAAGTGCAGGGATCGATTTCCTAGTGGAGAGGACACTAAGGCTGGCACAGGTTCCCTCTCCTGGAACGCCCTACACCCACCTCCTTCCTGCTCAGCTTTCAGTGCTTAATCCCAATGTCATGTCTTCTGGGAAGTCTTCTCTGATGCCTTGGACTGAAGCTCTGTATTTCAGCATCTACCACGCTAAATGCTGTTGGCTTATCACCTTCAGTGAACTATGAGCTCCTTTAAGAGATATTGCAGTTTATTATCCATTTTAGTATCCTCAGAGTCCAGTACCTACCAGGTATTCAATAAATATTTATTAAACAAATCAGTAAAATTTCAACAAGCAGAGGACATGGCTGGAGCATTTTAAACAGGGTAATTACATAAGCAATGACATGGAAGCAGGAAAGCATTGGACATGTGTGGGATTAGTGACTGGTCTTAACCCAGATGGAGAACTATTTCAGAAAGAGGCAAAGAGATGAGTATAGTAAGAGGTGGCTAGAAAGTAAGTAGGGCAAGATAGTAGAAGGCCACCTTTCAATGTCTACCTACAATCAAAGCCACACATTTAATAAATACAATCATAAAAATGTTAAGTGCTAGGCAAAAGGATTCAATCACTGCTCAATACAGGATTGTTTTATATATTCCACCATAGGATAGTCCTAGGACCTTGATTTGCCTAGGACAATCCCAGTTTATAGTTATTGCCTCAACTTAGCATAATTAATGGCATCCCTTTCATTCCCCAAAGTGTCTCCATTTGGATGATAAAATATTGTCATATCCTAACAAAGGGAGAGTTCTGTACCTTTACTATAGGTTATATAACTAGTTAAAATAAAATCTGTCAACTTCTAAATCTGCAAAGATTTGAACAGAAAAAACAGTAGTAAATGCAGATAAATTTAACAAACAACTGCAGTAATTACATAAAAACAGTCTGAAATAGTAAATTATGTACATAAAGGGAAAAAGTTGCACTTTTGCTAAAATAGTTAACATTGTCAATTTCCTTTTCATATTTATTTTAGTTTTATATTTGTAACTGGAATACTCATAAGTGGATTAATTTAGTTCCTTATGATGAACAAAATATATTTTTAAAAAGGCATTATAAATGTACAAAAAATTTTCTAGACTATTTTGGCACTGTTATGTAAAATAAATCTATAATGTTGATAAGACTACAGTAGAAAACAATCGTCTTCATTTGAAAGCTTCTTTTTAAAAAGCCTGGAAATATGTCTCTACATTTTCCTATTCAATATCTATTTTTTGCCCTCTTCCTAACTAATCAGTTCCTGAGGGACAATAAGCTCAATAAGTACTTTTAAGTACTTATCTCTCCAGATTTTCTTGTAGCTACAAATAGCCACGTGCGCAGATTCTGGACAATGAGTTTACAAGTGGAAGTATTTGGAAAATAATTGTTCTCTTGATGAAAAGAGAAAGACAGCAAGCCCAGGCTCCTCACCTTTTACCCTCTGCTTTTCCCTTTGATGTGATCACTTGGAGCAAGGAGCCTGCAACCATGAGAACCAGTCAGGCTCTAAAGATGGAGATGACCTTCTGTCTGGAATATTTGCTTTGTAACACCACATTCATTCTACTTGTACTTTCAAATCTTTCAGTTCTGAGACTAGCCTATACTTGATAACCACACGCATATAATCAATGGTTGCCTGGGACAAGGGGAGGGGAAATATTGGATTGGCCAAAAAGTCTGTTTAGTTTTTTTTCATAAAAGACACATTTTTCATTTTCACCAATAACTTTATTGATTTGGATATTTTGAGTATGTCAGCTATCTCCTGCTACTGGCTTCTAGTGGGCAGAGGCCACAGGTGCTGCTAACGTTTTCTAATGCATAACACAGCCCCACAGCAAAGAATTACTTGGCCAAAATGTCAATAGTACCAAGAAACTTCACAAATCACTTTTGATATGATCAGTCACAGGACCTTCTTCACACACTGCACAAATCTTTTTTTGCATTTCAGTTGTGTGTTTACCTTTCTTGAAATAATAAAGCATAATATGCCAAAAATGTTACATATCTTCTTCCATCTTCAATATTAAAATGGCTGCATAAAAATTCACCAATTTTGGTAAATTTTTTTTAAATGCACACTAATATAACAGCTGTCACTATACAATCTAACAAAATTGTTTTGAATGAAGTTAAAGACAACTAAGCACTACTAGAGCCATTGTACAGAAAAAAACCAAACTAACTTTTTGGCCAACCTAATACTAAATACAAAAAGGCATCAAGAAGCTTTTTGGAGGAATGTAAATGTTCTATATCTTGATTACAATGGTAATTAAACAAGTTTATGCATTTGCAAAACTCACCAAATTATACAGTTAAGATGGGTACATTTTATTCTATGCAAATTATAACCTTAATAAGATAATTTTTAAAAAATCATTTGCTGAACTAAATCATAATATTTAAACATATATTATGATTAACCTGAAGATATTTTAAAAAATAGGAACACAATAAATATTTGTTGGCCTGACAAACTATCTGCTAGTTCTATGGTTATTAGAACTCCATAATCATCCTGCTGAGAGAGAAAACACACACAACAGCTGAAATGATAAATGCAGTTTTTGTGTAGATATCTATAGTTCCTTCGGGGAAAGATGTTTGCCAGGAAGACAAACAGATAATTTGAAATAGATAAGAAAAAAAAAAGGTTATTCAGCAAGAAATAATATACTTTCTTCTTTTTAGCTCTGTAGAAACTTAGAAATTTCTAGTATATGAATTTAGTGGTACCATCAGTTTTTAGCTTAAAAAAATCAATGTGCATATAAAAATACTGTTGACTCTTGCTTAAAATATTCATAAAAGATATCAGTGGCAAAATTAAATAAAAAAATGGTTTAAATCAGTGTTTTATGTACTATATTTTGGAGGAAAACAAAGACCTTAGCATATTTCATGAAAGATGGATATGGCATTAAATGAATATAAGTAATGATAGTTTGAATAAGGTTAAACAAGTTTCTTTACTTCTTTCTCACAGACTTTACTGTAATAATGTGAACTGTGAATTCCCAAAAGTATATGGAATGCAGTGTGTCCCAAACTTATTTCAATCAGACCTGGTTAAAGGGGTCACACTTCAGGAAACAATGTTGAGGATGATAGCACAAACCAAATCAACTCAGGTTTTCCCTACACATTTTATTTTCGTATCTCTGGAAAGGGTAATTTTTGCCCTTTATTTAAATGTGAGACTACTGTAATTGAACAATAAAAAAATTTACAGAATTATGATAAAAATAAGTTCCACCTTAGTTTCCAAAAAAAAACTCCTTTAAAAATATAAAAGAGAACCTAAAATTGTTAGTAAATCTTGATTTATCAAGAAATAATAAATATTACTCAGATTTTCAGATTTATAACTGAAAGAGTATATGTAGAGCCAATCACCTAGCAGAATTAATCCCACTTTCTAAAAAAAAAATCAACTACTAAAATCTGTGGGGTAAATTCAACCAATTCTGAGTCCTTTCTTACTGTAAAGAAAACTTAAGCATTTAGTCCTGGACACTCATGCATAATAATCACATAA
This sequence comes from Pteronotus mesoamericanus, assembly GCF_021234165.1. Lineage (NCBI taxonomy): Eukaryota > Metazoa > Chordata > Mammalia > Chiroptera > Mormoopidae > Pteronotus > Pteronotus mesoamericanus. The sequence goes on along the minus strand of NW_026555265.1, from coordinate 8,840,076 downwards.
CATCTCAAAAGCTCAATTTCTTTATCTATAACATACTATATATAAAACTGGACTACATGAACTCTGTGAAATTTTTTAGCTCTAAATATGCTATTTTCCAACTTATTACATTTAATACTTACTAAAGTGAAAGAATATTTTTTAAAATATAGCTTACATATTTTCAAAATCATGTAGTGTAAGTTCTTTCTCCACAATACCTTCCTTATATTTATCCCTTAAAACTTTAAATGCGAGATTCATTTTGGTAAGAAGCAGATTGTTATGTTCCTCTAATGTCTAAAGTATAACTATGTTTAAAATGCATCTGTGTCTGTGGACTGGGGAGAAAAGGACAATGGACCGCAGTTTAGTAAACTTTGAATATCTGAGAGCTGAGGATTATCATTAAGCCAGCAGCAAAGTAGGTGAACACACTGTGTCCTTTCAATTGTTAATTATTTTCAAAAACAAAGATTAGCTTTCACATCATGTGAGAACAATGCTCCAGTGGACAAGGGAAAAATATTAATAATGATGACATCTAACAAATAGTCTTTAAGAAATTTTATTTATTTACCTGTAATGGACCCAAGATAGAGCTTGTTGTATACATGAAAAAGAGACGAAGATAACTCAGCACATTTGCAAATGCAAAAAGCCCTTCTGCCACCAGTGTAGGATGAAATGCATCCCAGTCTTTCCGATCAGCAAAGTCATGAAACTAAGGTTAGGAAGAAAAACCAAAGGTAAATAGATCTCTCAATTTAGGAAAATAAAAATATACTCAATTCTTGAGAATAAAAACCTATTTTAATTGTGTCTCCTTCTGGGAGATCACGATTTATGTTTTATAAAGTTTCTCTTCTTTTAATAGAAATAATATGGTTTTAACTAAATAAAAGATTTCTGCATAGATAAGGCAATATCATTACTCTATATGAGGATTCCTCAGAAACTGTTAGGTTTTAAAAAAATTAAACAATTTTAAAAACTGTCCTTGAACTTTTTACAAATGAAATGTTTGCTAGTATTTCTTAAATTCCATAACACAAATTTAAAGTAGGTTTACATGTTAATTTACTAGCATCATATTAAATTTGCCTAGCCCCTTGACTCTTCAAGATTCTAAAATGAGCTATAGAAGGTCTCCTTCATTCTAAATATCAAGGCAAAAAGGGTGCATTGTTTGTGACCAGACATAGAGTGGCCACATGTTCCAAATGCCTGGGATAGTCTCAAGTTATAAACCAGTTTTCCTGGCATAATTATTGACAGTATTTGTCTCCTTTAATTCTCAAAATGTCCTAGTTTTGTTAATATATGGTCTGGGCACCCTACTTCTAGAACTAAAGAGATCAGTCCAAAAAAACAATGACCCTCAAGTCTTTATTGAACCACATATCTATGTATGACCAATTTTTATTTCTTAGTAATTTCACAACTCTGGTCATTGAACATACCTAACAAACATGTTTCATGCTACTGATTACTTAAAGGAACAGAGATTTTAATAAAGTAAAATGATGTTAGATAACCAGTTCACTTTTTCTATAGTCTATAAATTAGTCAAAAAATCCAGAAAATACTATATCTTTAGTTAACATAAAATCTATTACCTTTTCTGGGCTAGGGAAAGCATAAATCTTTATAAAAGTAAAATTATAAGATGTCAATAAGGCTAGATATTTGTCAGTTTCTAAATTTAATAACATAGACATCACAAAAATAATTACATATATATTATTTTTTAAGCTATGTAAAATAAATCATAATTTGGAATGTGTGAAACACTATATACATGAATTGTGTTCATGTAAGTTTTTTTCTGGCAGATGCGAAGATATCTAACACTAATTAATTTAAGTAACTTTGTGTTTTCATTTTAAGTACAAACAGATTAATGAGATAAATAAACCTAGCTCAGATAGAAGGAATCAGCATTTGGTAGAAAGAAAATGTCTAGACAGACCTGGATTTAAATCCAGTCTTGGTTTCTTACTGTGTGGTCTTGGACAAGTTACTTAATATTTCTGAGCTTCCTTTTCCTTATTTGAAAAATGGGGATAAGGGCATCTGTCTCATAGAGTCCCTGTGAGGATAAAATGAGATAAAGTATAGAAAGTATCAACCATGATGCCTGACATATAATAGGTAACCAACATTTAAAGGTAATTAACATCCTTTAAACTATTGGATAGGAGTGAAGTAATGTGCTGTATTCACTTGCACAGGGATAGGTTTAAAATGAAAACACATCAGATACAGATTTGAGCCAATGTAACTATGAATTAGGTAGTTAAATATCTCAGGCTTTTCTTAAATAAACTTCATTTGTGTCTCCAATTGACATAGTTAATAGTCACCTTGTTGTGAGCAACCACTTTAAGGGCAAAGGTTGCCAAATAAAGTGAATTCATGACAAAACTGAGTTGATTACGAGATTCTTCTAAAAAGTCTTCCAACCCTTCATACCAGAGCCTTTTAATGTCTGACCAAATCATCCCTAAAAAAAAAAGGAATACAAAAATCAGATAATGCTCTCTTAATTCAATAATAAACTGAAAAATACTTTTAAGACTCAAAGTATTAAATACATAACAATTTGCATCAGCTATAGCCTCATTAAGAAAAAAATAACTGTTCAGTAAAAATTCTCAAAATTTGAAACAAAATAATCTTAAATTCCTATCATAATATCTTTCACAGAGAGGGAGTAAGGTCAAACAAGCACAAGAAAACAAATAAACCGATGCCACACAGACACATATCTCAAAGGCTCAGTTCCGATCCTTATTCCATCTACACTCACTCTTTCAGTGACTTCATCCAGTCTAGTCTAATGGCTTTAAATACCATATGCGGCAGAATTTCAAATTTATATGTCTAAACTCAACCTGTATTTCTATAATAATATCTCTAAACCTCTCTTGAATTCCACTTGTTTAGATAACTTGGCTGCTATGTGTTTCCACCTGGATGTCTTGCACGTCTGAATTGAACTCCTAATCTCTCCCCCCAAATTCACTGCACTTGAAGATTTCCCATTTCATTGGATGGCAAATCCATCCTTCCGGTTGTTCCACCCAACTGCCCTTGAAATCAGCCTTGAATTATATTTCTGTCAAACCACACATTCAGTGCAGGAGCAAAATCTTTTTATTCTACTTTCAAAATAGACTTAAGATCTCGCTCTCCTCATTACCACTTCTACTCCAAGCCACCATCGTCTCTTGCCTGGATTGCTTTAATAGCCTGCCTGGTCTCTCTTCTTTTACTCAGAGCGCCCTAAAATCTATTCTCAACACAGCAACCAGAGTAGTCATTTTAAAATGCCAAGTGTTAACTTTTCTCCTCAAATCCAGTAGTAACTCCCAAAGCAGAAAGGACAGCTGCAGGTCAGAGCTCTTTCTCCATGGAAAAACATAACCTCCTGCTATCATCTATTAAAGTGATTTCCCTGGAAACATACTATGTTAAGGAAAATATGGAAGGACACCTGTGTTCAACATCACAGAAATAACCACTGATTGGAAAACCATCTGGACCAGGAATACTACGAGCGAACTCACAGACCCTGAAGGTATACACAGCAAGTATATAAAAATGTGGAGAAACACAGGCCTCAGCTTCTCTGTGTGATGTCTCTTTTAACTTAAGAGTGTGCCTGTCATGGGAGCTACAGTCTTGGGCTTTTTAAGATACAGTTCCTACTAGGTTTGAGGCTTCTCTAGCTGGAGTAGTCCACACCCATCCAGATGGCCACATCCCATACAACTGCATGTGCCCACTATGAGGTTTTGAAGCAGCCCCAACCTTCTGTAAGAACTGCTAACAAAGATGTATTTGAAGCTGCCATGCTGTACTTCCAGTTTGTATCCTACAAAGCTAAGTATACCTGGTACCAGGCTTCTGCATACTGTGTCCTATCAGTGTGAATGTGAACCCCAAATCACTGCTGCTGATCCAGCAGAGTGGGCATTGCACCTTCCTTATATCATTTCATTCAGAGTCAGAACCAAATTCTTACAAGGGCCTATATTACCTCTTCTCTGTGACCTCCTCCCCTATTGATCTTTCCTTCTATTACTCTAGTTGCGCTGGCCTCCTTGATTCCTTGCTGTTCTTTGAACACACAGACTCCTGCCTTCAGGCATTTACATTGGCACTTCCCTCTGGTCTGAAGCTCCTCACCCACATATCCATTTGGCTAACTCCCTCATTCATGTCTTTGCCACCACCTACTCTTATCGCTCTATTTAAAGTTGCAAACTCCATGCTCCTCACTCCCAATCCCCTACCTCCGCTTCTATCTTCTTTTCCCCTTGGTACTATTTTTAAACATTGGATACAGTTTACTTAGTATGTCTACTATTAACTATCTTCCCCTCACTTTGGGTAAGCTCTTCAAGGGTAGGAATCTTTGTTTTATTAACCAGTATTCTAAATAGTGCCTGATACATAGTGGGTGCTCAAAAAATATGTTAAGTGACTAAATATACACAGATTCAAATCAAACAAACAAACAAAACTTCCCCATTTTTGGCCAGAGGTACCTCTATAGTTACATATTCCTAGGAGTGCCAGAGAACAATAATGTAATCTGAGATAGTTTTATGATACATTCCTACATTGATATTTTTAAAAGATTATAGTGTTGTAATATGACATATGAGTAAAGATCAAGTTAAGTCAGTCAGAATCATTCTCTAGCTTCCCAGTAGGAAGAATAACTCCCCTGGGAAACACATGACGCATTCTTGAAAAACTTTGTTCGTAACATCTTAATTATACAGTACCCATATTTTATATAGAAAAACATTTAAAAATATTTGCAGATCTGACAAGAAAAACACTTTGAAAAATTCCACTTGGATGAGCTACTATTTAAAATGAAGGGGTGACAGGAGGGATAAAAATTATCTGAAAATGTTAAACCAAAGTCTACATTTTATTAACTCAAATACTGTGACACTAAAACACTAAACCAAAAAAAAAAAAATGCTGACAGAAATAAGTAGAATTGCATTCTGTAGGATGCAATATTATACCTAAAAGGAACTCTTGACTAAAATCAGAATATGAATTGGAGAAGATTTGGTCAAAACGTCAGAAACATATGAAAGAATAGTAAGTACCACTGTCAGGTAGTTTCCCATCTCTTGGGCAACGCCCCACACCATAAATGAAGCTAATACACGACATATTTCGTACTTCTGAATTGGATTGGAAGAATAAAGTAACTTTAAACTATTACAAGCAATGCAATCACTACATAATCAATGTACTATATTTTAGGGTCCTTCTTGTTTTTGTTTTTTAGAATTAGTAGCTAACACTAGTTAACTCTAATTCCATGATTTGGGGATTCCTCATGGCTTGGTCCTAGGTCCTCTCTCCTTCTAATTTTATACTTTCTCCAGTGTCACATCCATGACCATAGTTTATTCACAGATTGCTAATTGAAGCTTAGACATCCTCTTCAGCTCCCAACTAAGATGTCTGACCGACAGCTCTTTGGGATATCTTGAAGCCTTTTCAATTCATCCCATTCAGAACCATGCGATAGATATACCCACTCACAAATCTCCAAACCTAGTACTCTTCCAAAATATCTATGTGTTTTAATAACCTCCCTAACCCCCTACATAATATGTGTTTCCACATCGTATTGGCTATACTTTTTAAATACCTCTCGAATCTGTTCTCTCTTCCTATCATAGCATCCCCAAATCCAAGGCACCACCCCATTCTGCTGGGGCACCACAGCAGTCTCCTATTGGTCCCCCTCCATCTACTCCTGCTACAGGCCTATCTTCCCAACCCATTCTCCACACTGTAGCCAGATGATCTTGCAAAAGGTAAATCTAATCGTGTCACTCACCTACTTAAACCTGGCAATGGCTTTCTGTTGTCCTTATAGAGTCAGAATTACTTAACAGAGTCTACAAGTCTCCATGGTCTGGAGCACACCAGTCTCTACATCTTCCCTTTGAATTCCACTTCTCTTGCTCCACTTTCCTCAATCCCTTCTTTGTACCATGCTTCCTCTTGTCACAGGGCCTCTGAATTTAACTTTGTATCGCCTAGAATGCTTTTCCCAATTCTCCTGGTTGACTCCTATTTACCCTTTCGATTTTAGATCATTTAACACAACCTTCCCAACTCCCTGACTAGGTAAAACACCCTGGTAATATGCTTGCTCTCCTAGCCCCATGACCTTTATTTAGTTGCACTTAACTCATTTGCTTACTTCTCATTTGAGACTTTAAATTTGTATGTGTGATTCTCAAGTTATTCTGTTTTGTTTTGTTTGTTTTTGCCTCAATTAGACCACAAGCTCCATGAGTGCTGGGTCCTATGTGTTTCTGCCCATGCTTAGACAAAGTAGGTATACCATTTCTTAAAGTACAATTTTATAGTAGTTGTTTTATTACATTTTAGCAGTAAAAAGTTAAGTAAAAGGATACCATTATTAATATTCTGTGCACTCACCAACAGTTTCTATTTTCCCTACATTAATTTTTATAATTTAACCCTACCTTTTCTGGGGAGCTAAGAAAACAAACAGGAAACAAATGTACAAAAGTCAATCACCATGAGTCAAAACTCCCTGTGCATATAGTGTGAGATAAATTGAGCCCAGGAGTGACTTTAGACAAGCAGGCAAACAATTCGTACATGTTTTCTCAGAGTACATTCAGGTTATATATTTAAGAAAGCCCAGAGCAGGGCCTTCCATAGCAGGCTTAGACAACATCCTTGGTTTATTGAGACCTAAATCTTTAAAGCAGAAGCTGTGCTGAGAAAAGTAAAATAATTCCAAGAATTTTACTCACTTACCTCACATTTTACTGTTCTGAGGCAGACTATAATTAGAGAATAAGCTATATTGTGTGTGTGTGTGCGTGTGTGTAATAATGTTATTGAAAACAGAGTCATCCATGATTAAAAAGAAGTAGCCATAGATTTACATTATCAAATTCAGTGACAGCAGCATATTTACGCTATCCAAAGAGTGGTATGACTCCTTGAATTAAGTGAGTGTTTAACTGCTGCTAGGAAATATAACTCTAACAGATTCTTACACAGACTTGGGTAAACTGAATCTTAAAGACAAAATATATTTTCTATCTTTCTCACTACCATTTAAACAATAGGTAATAAATACACAATATAAAATTTCCTTTCTTTATGACTAAGGTATATGCAACAATCTTGTAGAAATAGTTTAAAATTTAACTATGTGGCCCAGGATGGCTACTAAAATTTTTTTTTTCTCATCAGTTTTCGTTAGTGTTTGTGCATTTAACGTGTGGCCCAAGAAAAACTCTTCTTCCAGTGTGGCCCAAAGATGCCACAAGGTTGGACACCCGAATGAATAGAGGGAATGTTTCTTAAGAGATTTCTTTCAGCCCAGTATTTTTTAACTTACTCAAGTAAGAATACACACAAATTGCACATTGAAAAGATCTATAACAACACAATTTGGAACTATATATGATAAACTATAAAATATTCCCTAAATTAAAACATACCACTTTTAAAAAAGCAGAAAAAGGAAATATTAATAATGATTTAATAGTCTTTAACCTAACGTTCAGATGTGTATTATTTTTACTCCATACACCTAATTTTATTTTTAATAGCTTTTATTTTTCAGTTACAGCTGAAGGACACTACTACATTACTTTCAGTTGTACACACAATGATTAGATATTTATATTGTATAACTTAGGAAATGATCACCCTTATAAGTCTAGTACACATCTGGCACCATACCTAGTCACTGCAATATTACTGACCATATTCCCTGTATTGTACTTTTTATACACCCCTATGACTGTTTTTATAACTGGCAATTTGCACATCTTAATCCCTTCCCGCTTTTAACATGCTACCCTAACCTCCTCCCATCCAGTAGCCATCCAAACATTCTCTGTATCTATGAGTTTGCTTCTGCCTTGCCTGTTCATTTAGCATTTTTTAGATTCTACATGTAAGTGAAATCATACAGCATTTGTCTTTGTTCAACTCACCCGACCCAGCACAACACCCCCCCATCCATCCATGTTAGTACAAATGGCAAGATTTCATTGTTAATATTTTTTATCTTTCTCTTCTCCCTCTTTCTCCTTCTTCTTCCCTCCCCCTCCTCCTCCTTTTTCTTCAAGAAGACCCTTTAACATTTCTTGTAATACTGGTTTGGTGGTGATGAACTTCTTTAGCTCTTTCTTATCTAGGAAGCCCTTTATCTCTCCTTTGATTCTAAATAATAGCTTTGCTGGGTAGAGTAGTCTTGGTCTGTAGACCTTGCTTTTCATTGCTGAGAACATTTTGGGCCAATCTCTTATGGCCTGCAAAGTTTCTTTTGAGAAATCAGCTGACAGTCTTACAGGTGCTCCCTTGTAGGTAACTAACTGCTTTTCCCTTGCTGTTTTTAAAATTATTTGTCTTTAACCTTTCATATTTTACTTAAAATGTGTCTTGGTGTGGGCCTTTTGGGGTTTATTCTGTTTGGGATTCTCTGCTTCCTGAACTAGCATGTCTCCTTCTTTTACCAGGTTAGGAAAGTTTTCTGTCATTAGTTCCTCAATTAGGTTTTTAATTCCTTTCTCTCTTTCCTCTCCTTCAGGTACCTGCATGGTGCTGATGTTGTATGCCTAATGTTGTCCCATAGCCCTCTTAAACTACCTTCATTTTTTAATATTATTTTTTCTTTTTGCTGTTTTTATTGGGTATATTCTGCTACCTTGCCTTCCAAATTGCTGATTTGATTCTCTGCTTCATTTATTCTACTGTTGATTCCCTGTTACGTATTCTTCATTTCACTGATTCTTTCTTATATTCTCTACCTCTATTTTATCTCCATTTTATTTTTGAAGTACTCACTGAGTTGATCTACATTCCCCCTAGATTCATTCACTAACGTTGTAACCTGTGTTTTGAAATCTGCATCTGTTAGGTTGCCTGTCCATTTTTTTTAAGTTCTCTTCTAGAGTTTTGTTCTTTCATTTGCAACACGTTTCTTTGTCTTCTCAATGTGGCTGCTTCCCTGTTTGTTTCTATGCATTATGTAGAGTTGCTATGCCTCTTGGTCTTGGTAGGGTGCCCTTATATAGTAGGTGTCCTAAGGGGCCCAGTGGTAAATTCTCCGTGATCACCTGGCTGTGCTCCAAGCGTATCCCTTGTGAGGATTGTGTGTTTCCTCCTGTTGCAGTTGAGCTTTGATTGCTGTTGGCATATAAATGGAAAGGACTGACCATCGGGCTGTTTGATTATGAGGGCTGGCTATGACTCCAGTGGAGTGGCTGTTGTGTGGGGGCAGAATCTACAGAGCAGGATTCACTCTAATGAGGCCCTGGTGCGTTCTGATGATGGCCATTGCGTGTGTTGATTCTGGAGCCTCTTGGGAGGGGTTCTGATGCAGGCTGCTGCCTGTAACATGCCTGGAGTCACTTGGTATAAGCTACAAAGTGATCTGTAGATGTTACCACTTGTGCTGGGCTTGGAGGTGCCTGAGAAAGGTTAATCTGTGAACCAAGGTTGGCTGCCACTAGTGCCAGGCTTGAGGCTGTTTAGCAAGAGGTACATTACACACCAGGGCCAGATGCTGCTTGTCTCAGTTTTGTGAAGCTTTGAAAAAAGTCAGCAGCGTGAGCCAAGACAGGCCCTTTGTATGGAAAAGCCATGAGAAGAGACATGGGTAGACCTTCCAGTTTTGTGAGGCAGGGACTTAGGGAATCACTAGGACAGGGTAAACAGTGCTATTCAGGTTGATTACCTGCAGCTGGGTGGGGGAGGGCTCAACAAAGGAACAATGGCTTCTGCCAGCACTTCTGTCTAGAAGAAAGCTGCCTTTCCAGCCTTCGTCCTGAAGCCAGATAATTCAGTTTCTCCAAGTATGCCCCTGACTGTTACTCCCGCACTGGGGTTAGAGCCAGTGAATCAATCAGAAAGTTAAGTCCTTGGATGGACCCTTTACAAGCAATGCCTGGGACTCCAGAAGCCACCCTTCTCACTCAACCATAACCCCCTTAGTAACAAGCCCTGCGGGCCTTCACAACCAGAAGTTAGGGCAACTTCTCTTCCCAGTACTAGAGCCCCAGGTTAAGGCATGTGATGTGGGGCTGGGACCCTTCACTCCTCAGGGGGAACCTCCATAGCCTTCCAATTCTCAACTGCCACAGTGTGTGGGACCAGCCTGTATTGCATCTCCATCCCTCCTATGGGTCTCAGTGTGGTTCCTTTCTTACATCCTTAATTATAAGTGTTCTTTTCAGCTAGACTTCAGGTGATTCTCAATAATGGCTGTTGTGTAGGTTAGTTGTAGTCTTGATGTGGTCATGAGAGGCGGTGAACACATGGTATATACCTACTCTGCCATCTGACTGGAAGTCTGTTTTATCTACCTAATTTTAAACATTAATGCATCATGGATTGAACAGTACTAAAAGTAAAACTGACTGAAATTAACTTATTTAAGATTAATTAATTTCCAAATAAAAATTAGTCCCAAATATGCAAATTACTTTTATAGGTGAAGAATGAAAAGTGAACATTTTACATTAACTGTTCTCAAATTATGTAATCAAAAGCATATTAATTGGTATTTTATACCATACAAGAGACTAAATTTCAATATCTTTTTACTCTATAGCAAATAGTAGAACAGACAAGTCAGGAATGCTTAGGTTAAAAACAAGGATGAAGATATAGAGAGAAATAAAGGAGAAGTCATTAAAAACCTATAAATAGACAAAATGATTATACCTGAACTCCTTATCTCTCACCCCCATCAAAAAAAGGGCAAGGGCAGCAGAAAGTCATTTAAAATATTCATTATGTATGGCAAGATGGTGAAGGAGTGAAGGGAAGTCACACTGACCTCTAACCAGGACCAATCTGGAATTACAACTAAATTGTGGAGAAATCACCCAGAACAAACAACTGAACAATAGCAAGAGAGAAGCCTTATAATCTTAGACAGACAGAAGAATGAGCTTTGGCACGGCCTGACTGGTAAGGAGTGCGGTGGAGACTTGAGAAAGCTGGCTGGGTGCCCATAGACAGCAGCGCCAGAGGGATATTTAAAACAGCTAGTTGGATCCCCCTGATAAAAGTGGGGTCTAAACCGTAAGTGGGGATCGCCAGCCTACAGCACCAGAGTACACAGATAACAGCCAGCTGTGAAAATTGGCAGAGTTGCTGTCTGCCAGAGACAGGTGGCTGGAGATGCAAAAAGATGTTTAAAGGGCCAATGGATAAATTTTTATTTGCAGCCACTTACTCTGTGCTCTGGCAAAGGCAGGGGCAGAGTGGACTAGAGATACCTGAGGAGAGACTAGGGACAGAGGCTTTGGGGAAAGAACTAAGAGAGTGGCCACCAGGATCCCGGTGCTGAGTCATCCCCCATATGGCAGGAGTCATCTTGCTCGGGCAGACCATTCCCCTGAGCGGCCACAGCTTGAGAGGAAATAACAGCCCTGCTGCCAGGAGGGACTTTGCCCTGACCCATGGTGCCTAAGCCTGACTTCTGAGTGCAGAGTGACTAGATTAACAACTGAAGGAGACAGCCACAGACAGTAGATTCCTGGAAGTCTCATACAGACTGCCTAAGGTCAGACAGGTTCAACATCTGACATCACCAGAGGCAGATCCAGAAAGAAAAAACAGTGGTAAATACTAGAGGTTACTGAGATGAAATCCACTATGGTCTTCATGACTTGCGATATTTTCTTTACTGCATAGCTTTTTAATATTCATTTTGGGTCCATCGAGTTTGTGCATATTAAGCCATTATATTTTATACAAATAGTTTATTTCTCTCCTTTCTTATAATAGTCTTAATTGCTTTACAGTCTTACTAATACTGGTTCATTTACTGTTGATAGTAGAATTGTGGGGGCAGTTATTTTTGTGGATGTGGATGTTTCTTCATCTTTGTGGTTTTGTTCTGGCAGCACCTGCACAAAACGCACAAGATGTGGTGGTCAGAATGACCCTCAGTCAACCAGCTGGAGGGAAGGACCCACCAAAGAATGACCAAACAACAATCAAAACCCAATTACTTCCAGAGAGCCAACATAAATGGCATAAAAGGCATCCAAAAAGCAACAAGTTCAGGAGATCAAGGAGACTGCACCACTGAATCTCACAGGTCTCCTACCATAGAAGTTTACACCACAAAGTCAGGAAGTCAAAACAGATCAATTTAAGAAGCAGAAGCAAAAAAGAAGAGTCTCACAAATCATAGGAAGAAAAAGAAACACCCGCCCCAAGCCCCCCACAATAAAAAGAAAAGGAGGAATCCCCAGAAAGACAACTAAATGAAATAGAAGCAAGTAAGCTATCAGATGTTCAGTTCAAAACAATGGTTATAAGGAAGCTCAATGAGCTCAGTGGGCTCAGACAGAATTACAAAAAACTACAGGGAAACTACAAGGAACTTACTGCAAACTATATCACCATGAAAAAGGACATAGAAACTATCAACAAGAGGCAAGAGGAAATGAAGAATACAATTTTTGAATTGAGGAACACAGTAGAAGTAATCAAAATCAGACTAGATGAAGCAGAGGATTGAATCAGCAAGCTGGAGGATAAAGTAGAAAAAGGCTCCCAGAAAGAGCAAGAGAATTTAAAAAGACTCAGAAAGAATGAAGAGGCCTTTAGGGAAAGGCAGGACAACCTGAAATGTAATAATATCCTTATAATAGGGATACCAGAAGGAGAAGAGGAGGAGCAAGGGATAGAGAACCTGTTCAAAAAAGCAATTATGGAAAACTTCACTAATTGGAGGAGAGAAAAAGTCACACAAGTCCAGGAAGCACAGAGTCCCATTCAAGAGGAACCCAATGAGGCCCTCTCCAAGACACATCATCATTAAAATGGCAAATATGAAAGACAAACAGAGAATCTTAAAGGCAGCAGGGGAGAAACAGGTAGTAACATACAAGGGGGCCCTGATACGGCTAGCAGCTTACTTCTCAACAGAAACACTGCAAGCCAGAAAGGAATGGCAAGAAATATTCCAAGTCATGAAAAGTAAAGCTCTGCAACCAAGACTGCTCTACCCAGCGAGGCTCTCAATTAAAATGGAAGGTGAAATAAGGAGTTTCCCAGACAAAAGAAGGCTAAAAGAATACACTTCCACCAAACCAACATTACAAGATATGTTAAAGGGACTGCTTTAAGAAGATGAAGAGAAAGAGTGAGAAAGAGAGGAACACAGGTACAAAGGGAAAAAATGAATACGTGCCTATCAATAATAACTTTAAATGTAAATGGATTAAATATTCCAATCAAAAGACAAAGGGTAGCTGAATGGATAAGAAAACATGACCTGCACATGTGCTGCCTAAAAGAGACCCACCTCAGAACAAAGGAGATACACAGACTGAAAGTAAAGGGATGAAAAAAAATATTCCAAGCAAATGGACAGGGAAAAAATTCTGGGATAGCAACAGTTATATAAAACAAAATAGATTTCAAAACAAAGACCATAAAAAGAGACACAGAAGGACACTTCATAATACTCAAGGGAAGAATTCATCAAGAAGACATAAACATTGTAAACATATATGCACCCAACATAGGAGCACCCAAATATATAAGAAAAATCTTTGAGGACTTCAAGAAAGATACAGACAGCAACACACTGATAGTAGGGATTTTAACAACCCATTGTCAACAATGGATAGATATTCCAAACAAAATATCAATGCCTTAGATCAAATGGTCTTAAACTGATATATATATATAAACTTTCATCTCAAGGAAGCAAAATACACATTCTTTTCAAATGCACATGGAACATTTCCAAAGATAGACTACATGATATAACACAAAACAAGCCTTGACAAACTCAAGAAAACTGAAATCATAACAAGCATTTTCTTGGACCACAAGGCCTTGAAACTAGAAACCAACCTCAAGGAAAAAACTCAAAAACATTCAAACTCATGGAGACTGAATAGCATGCTATTAAACAATGAATGGGTCAACAATGAGATTAAAGAAGAAATCAAAAAGTTTCTGGAAACAAATGAAAATGAACACACAACAGTCCAAAACCTCTGAGAGACAGCAAAGTCCGTCCTCTCAGGACGATCAGAACTGATTGCTATCAGTTCATAGCAATACAGGTCTACCTAAAAAAGATAAAAATATTTCAAATAAAGAACCTAACACTACATCTTCAAAAACTGGAGAAACAACAACAAACAAAGCCCAGAGTGAATAGAAGGAAGGAAATAATCAAGATCAGAGCAGAAGTGAATGACACAGAGACTAAAAGAACAATTCAAACGATCAATAAATCCAGGAGCTGGTGTCTTGAAAAGATAAACAAAATCGGCAAGCCTTTAAGCAGATTCATCAAGAAAAAAAAGGGAGAAGATCCAAATAAATAACATCAGAAATGAAAGAGGAGAGATTACAACTGACACCACAGAAATACAAAGGATTGTTAGGAATTACTATGAACAATTATATGCCGAGAAATTTGAAAACCTCAATGAAATGGACAAATTTCTAGAAAAATATAACTTTCCAACACCGAATGAAGAAGAAGCAGAAAGCTTGAACAGACTGATAACAGCTGCTGAAATTGAAGCAGTAATCAAAAGCTTTTTTGTGTGTGTCAAAAGCCCTGGACCAGACGGTTTCACAGGAGAATTTTACAAAACATTTAAGGTAGAGCTAACCCCTGTCCTTCTCAGACTACTCCAAAAAATTCAAGAAGAGGGAAGACTCCCAAACTCTTTTTATGAGGCCAGCATCATCCTAATTCCAAAACCAGATAAACACACAACCAAGAAAGAAAACTAGAGGGCAATATCGCTGATGAACATAGACGCTAAAATCCTCAACAAAATATTGGCAAACCACATCCAGCAATACATTAAAAAGATCATCCACCATGATCAAGTGGGATTCATCCCAGGGATGCAAGGATGCTACGATATTTGCAAATCAATAAATGTAATACATCACATAAACAGAAAGAAAGATAAAAATTACATGATCATATCAACAGATGCAGAAAAAGTATTTGATAAGGTACAGCTTCCATTTATGATAAAAACACTCAGCAAAATGAGAGTAAAGGGGGCATACCTCAACAGAATAAAGGCCATATATGAAAAACCTACAGACTACATCATATTTAACAGGCAAAAACTAAAAGCTTTCCCACTAAGATTGGGAACAAGACAAGGTGGTCTGCTTTCACCACTTCTTTCAATACAGCATTGAAGTCCTAGCCACAGTGATCAGACAAGAAAAGGTAAAAAAGGCATCCAAACTGGAAAGGAGGAAGTAAAACTGTCATTGTTTGTAGATGACATGATAGTGTACATAGAAAACCCTATAAACTCCAGCTCTAGCTGGTGTGGCTCAGTGGATTGAGTGCCGGCCTGTGAATCAAAGGGTTGCCAGTACAATTTCTAGTGTAGGGTACATGCCTAGGTTGCAGGCCAGGTCCCCAGTAGGGGGCGCATGAGATGCAACCACAGATTGATGTTTCTCTCCCTTTCTTCCTCCCTTCCCTAAAAATAAATAAATAAAATCTTAAAGAAAAAAAAAAACCTATAGACTCCACCAGAAACCCACTTGACCTAATAAGTGAATTTGGCAAAAGAGCAGAATACAAAGTCAATATTCAGAAATTGAAGGCATTTTTGTACACCAACAATGAAATATCAGAATCAGAAATCAGGAAAAAAAATCCCATTCGCTATAGCAACAAGAAACTTAAAGTACCTAGGAATAAACTTAACCATGGAGGCAAAAGACCTGTACTCAGAAAACTATACAACACAGAAGACACCAATAAATGGAAACATATACTGTGTTCATGGATTGGAAGAATTAACATCATCAAAATGTCCATACTACCCAAAGCAATTTATAGATTCAACGCAATCCCTATTAAAATACCAATGACACATTTCACAGATATAGAACAAACATTTCAAAAATGTATATAAAACCATAAACAACCCCAAATAGCTGCAGCAATTTTGAGAAAGAAGAATAAAGTAGGAGGGATCACAATACCTGACATCAAACTATATTACAAGGCCACTGTAATCAAAACAGTCTGGTACTGGCATAAGAACAGACACATAGATCAATGGAACAGAATAGAGAGCCCAGAAATAAACCCATGTCCCTACAGTCAATTAATATTTGACAAAGAGGGTAGGAGCATAAAATGGAGTAAAAATAGCCTCTTCAAAAAAATGGTGTTGGGAAATCTGAACGGCTACATGCAAAAAAAGGAAATTCAACCATCAACTTATACCATACACAAAAATAAACTCAAGATGGATACAGGACTTAAATATAAGTTGCGACACCATAAAAGTCCTAGAGGAGAACATAGGCAGGAAACTCTCAGATATTCCACGCAGCAATATTTTCATCAATACGTCCCCTAGAGCAAGGGACATAAAGGAAAGAATAAACAAATGGGACTTCATCCAAATAAGAAGCTTCTGCATGGCTAAAGGAAACATCAGCAAAAGGAAAAGGGAACCAACCGTATGAGAAAATATATTTGCCAATGATAACCTGGACAAGGGTTTGATCTCCAAAATATATAAAGAACTCACAACTCCACTCCAGGAAGACAAACAATCCAATTTAAAAAATGGGCAAAGGGCCTGAACAGGCACTTCTCCAAGAAGGACATACATAGGGCCCAGAGACATATGAAAGGATGCCCATCATCACTAGTCATCAGAGAAATGCAAATTAAAACCACAGTGAGATACCTCTTCACAGCAGTCAGAATGGCCATCACAAGCAAATCAACAAACAAGTGCTGGCAAGGCAGTGGAGAAAAGGGAACCCTGGTATACTTTGGTGGGAATGCAGACTGGTGCAGCCACTGTGGAAACAGTTTGGAATTTCCTCGAAAAGCTAAAAATGGAACTGCCTTTTGACCCAGCAATTCCACTGCTAGGATTATACCCTAAGAATCCTGAAACACCAATTCAAAAGAACCTATGCACCCCAATGTTCATAGCAGCACAATTTATAATAACCAAGTGCTGCAAGCAATCTAAGTGCCAATCAATAAATGAGTAGATCAAAAAACTATGGTACATTTACACAATGGAATATTACGCAGCAGAAAGAAAGAACTCCTATCCTTCACGACAGCATGGATGGAAATGGAGAGCATTATGCTCAGCAAAATAAGCCAGGGGTAAAAGACAAATACCATATGGTCTCACCTAAAAGTGGAACCTAATCAACAAAACAAACAAACAAGAAAAATGCAACCAGCAACTTCGAAAGAAAAAAACAAACTGACAGTAACCAGCAGGGAAGAGGGAAGGGGTAATAGGGAAAAGAAGAGCGAGGGTCAAGTCAAGGAACATGTATAACGGACCAATGGACAAAGCCAGAGTGGGAAAGTGGTGGCGGGAAAATGGAGACGAATGTATTTGAACAATAAAACAATAAAAAAACACAAAAAATTCATTATATAGCATTAATACTTATAAAAAACAATTTCACAGAACAAAATGTTATACATATTTTAAAACCCTGTAATTTCTAAAGAGATCTGGCTATCAATACAAAGAACTGATTTATTGGGTGAGTCACCAGGAAAATATAAGTACAAAGATTCATAGGTTCTTAAAAGGAAAATTAATGATATAATAAAACAAAATACTTAACTCTTCAAATTCAACCAAGTATAAAATACATTACACTTCAAAATATTTAAGACTAGGTTCACCACCTCATACCAAAAACATCATTCACCAGCAACATTTGTTTTCAATAATCATAAACAATTTTAGAGACTGAAGATAAAAAATTTTAACTTCCATGTAATTAATAAGAGCTCTGTTCCCTTATCATCAAGTAAAGGAACAGTTATTTTTATAAAAATGTTAGTTAAGTCTTCAATGATCATAGAAGTGTTCAAATTCTTGATGTGTAAGCAGTATAAAATTACAAACCGAACATAGATATTTACAATGCCACTAAGCAAAGGAGAATTAATGGGCCAAACCTTCCAAATGAACTTGATACTTACCAATAATCCACAGGATAAGAAGATAGTCTATCCTTTCAAGGGCTGGTCCCATAGTGTTTTTCTTATCCTCATTGTAGACAAGAGAGTATAGGTTTAGTAATAGCAAGAATGTGAAATATGATGCTCCATGAATAATGAATTTCATAAAAGGTGTATGAATGATTCTGCCAAACTGAGATTTGGGAGCTATCAAATAACAAAGTGACAGAAGTGGCCAAAAGATGCCAACTGTTAAAACAGTCATTATCTTCTTGCAGGTGGGCTTACGTCGATAACCTGACATCTGTCCAAACCAAACAGTGTTCAGAAACTGCTGGCAGTTAGACTGGGAGACAAACTGAAAAAGAATTTATTAATTTATTAATTTATTAATTTATAAATACTCTTATAGTAGTGTTTATGAAATTTCAAAGTTAACAAGTAAAATCCATAGAAAGAGACTTCGGTCTATAAAAATTAATGATTTTTGTTAAAAGAAACAGAGAAGCCAAGCTACCAAGGCAATCAAAGTATAAGTATCAGACATATGTATAAAAACAGAAAATTTAAAGTGCAATAAAGATAGTCTTTAATCTGTTTAAGATTGAATTCTGTGTGGAAGGAAAAATATTCCCAAATAAGAAGAAAATCCTAGTGTAAGTACAGAAAATAATTTACCAAAGTTTATAAAGCTTTTCAGTTTGCAAATTCCAGAAGCAGTATTTCCCCAATATAATGTTCACAGTGTGAAGTTAACTGAAGGATTCTGGTAACTCTACATGCAGTGATGTGAGCAGGTTTGAAATTACCAAACTAAAGTACAAATGACCAGAATATTATTCAGATACCTAAATTATATTTAGTCAATCTTCTATTTTAAAATGATTTATCCTGAGGTAGAATTTGTAGGAAAAAAAGTTTCTGTTGTTGTTTATTGTGTTTATCAAGAAATTTCCTAATATATTGGGTTGGCCAAAAAGTTCATTTAGTTTTTTCCATATGAAGGC
Source organism: Pteronotus mesoamericanus (assembly GCF_021234165.1). Lineage (NCBI taxonomy): Eukaryota > Metazoa > Chordata > Mammalia > Chiroptera > Mormoopidae > Pteronotus > Pteronotus mesoamericanus. The sequence goes on along the minus strand of NW_026555265.1, from coordinate 8,821,050 downwards.
TCTAGTAGTGCTTACTTGTCTCTAATTTCATTCAAAACAATTTTGTTAGATTGTATTGTGACAGCTGTCATATCAACATGCATTAAAGAAATCAAAACTGGTGAATTTTTTTTGCAGCTATTTTAATATTGAAGAAAAAATAGTCCAGAAAAATATCCAACCATTGTTAATATAACAAGAATGGTCTGTATGACATTGATGTAACCTGGCAGCCTAGGAGAGTGGACTGGAATGCTCATACATGAACAATGATGTCTTCCCTGTTACTAGTCAGTGGGGGCAGTATACGCCATTGAATGAGCATGTGTACTGAGTGGCTATCACATTAAAAATGACTGAGCATGTAGAGCAACAAAAAATTGTGCACAAAACTGCATCAAATTTTGTGTTAAGCTTAAACATTCCTCTATGAAAACTACCTGGATGATTCAGAAGGCCACAGCTATGGCCAACTGGTGATTGGCAGCTTCATAACACAACATGCCTGCTCATGCATCATGTCTCATGCAGAGTTTTTTGGTAAAACATCAAATCACCCAGGTTACTCAGCCTCTGTACAGACCAGATTTGGCATGCCCTGTGACTTCTAGCTTTTCCAAAAACTAGAATCACCTTTGAAAGGGAAGAGATTTCGGACCATCAATGAGATTCAGGAAAATACAACAGGGCAACTGATGGAGATTGGGAGAAACGTGTGAGGTCCCAAGGTGCTTACTTTGAAGGGGACCACAGCATCATTGTCCTATGCACAATGTTTCTTGTATCTTGTATCTTCCTCAATAAATGTCTATTTTTCATATTACATGGCTGGATACCTTCTGGACAGATCTCATATATGAGGCTCAAATTTTCAACCAAAATTTTAAAAAATTCTGTTTCTGGTGTCAAAGGTCCTGCATTTTGCCTTCTGCCATTATCTATTTCAGACTCCATTTTTATATTAAAATGAATCTGATAAACAAGTTTAATTCCAACACCTATGTTGATAATAAAAATAATGGGTCTTAGCAGCAATATCTTTAAAGTGCCATTTATTAGTACTCCATACTGTCAACTGGATATCATTGTCTACATATAAAATGTTCAGTAAATTATCCTTAAAATAAAATATGAAATTCATACCTTCCTCCTTCAAGTTCCTGAACTATGTGTATGTATGTGTATGGGGAGGAGAAATAGGTATTTCCCTTAATAGGAAGGGATGATGTCAGAAGAATCATATTCAACTTAGTTATCTTATCATGTGCTTCTCTGCCTTTGGATTTCACAATAAATTAACAAATAAGAATCAGGAAACATAATACCTGATACTTTATTTTTAAACAGAAAGACACTATTACTATAAAAAGGACTATTATAACCAGATCAATAAAAGAAACTATGACAAAGAAAACATGAGATAGAAACTTCATTGTGAGGTCACAACACAAGATCTTACCTGTGTAGCTACAATTCTGCAAAAATTTTAAGTTCATTTACATATTATTACTCTAAGTAAAATTAACTATTAAAAATAATAGCAACTACCCCTGAATCCTTGCTTAATGCTGGTACTCATTATAATAAACTCTTAACCACATATATTAATTCTTTAAAGCTCTGACAGATTCAATAACTTTCCCAAGCACACATGTTTTTATGAAGCAGAACTAGGATCTTAATCTATATGTGCTGCTCAAAGCCTTTGCTCTGAGCCACTAGACTACTGTGGACGAAGTAATTTAAATATACCACAGAAACCCTCATACCTCCTTTTGGTTATATTTAATAGCAAGTTTTAGACGACTTAAATTCATTCTTTCTTCTAGTAATCCCCGTTTGTCAAGAGGCTCATCACTAGATGTATGGTTTAGAATAACTTCTAATTCGCGTGAATTCCGGGCTTGTGCAAGCAAATCTTTAGCGAACATTTTACATTGCCGGGCTAGCTCTTCGTAATCAGTCCTGCAAAATGCAATGATCGATTATTAGAAATGTCACTTCCACTTTCTAACTAAGCTAATTTCACTAGAAAACTTTTACTCAGTAAAATTTTAGTTCTGATAGTGGTACACAAAATCTGAAGTCATTTCGTGCTGACAGTCGAAGGAAACTACTGGTACATTAATGCTCCACAGCTTTGGGGAAACTGTAACACAATTACATTTCTGGTGTTCGCACTGATAATCTTAGATAAGCACAATGTTTCCTTATATATATACTGATATTCCTAAAAATTCTAATAATATTTGTCAACCAGTTCTTCACTTAACCCATTTGCCCTTATTCTCCATGTTTAGTATAAAACTTCCTTTTATATTACTTAACAATAGAAAATCATATGTCAATGGTATCTAATACATATGTCTCCACCTTCCCAGCACCACTTTCCCCTGTCCCCCCTCCCCTTATATAATTTTTTAAAAAGATTTTATTTATTTGTTTTTAGAGAGGGGAAGGGAGAAGGGAAGAGAGGGACAGAAACATCAATGTGTGGTTGCCTCTCATGCACCCCCTACTGGCGACCTGGCTCACAAGCCAGGCATGTGCCATGAATAGGAATTGAACTGTTGAGCCTTTGGTTTGCAGGTTGGCACTCAATTCACTGAGCCACGCCAGCCAGGGCTATTATGTAGTTTTTAACAAAACCTTTTTTCAATAATAGTCTACAACATATTTATTCTACTTCTGATATTAAAATAGTATTTTGATTAAAGTGCTCATTGGAACAAAAATCAAGTTAGAAAAATACTGAAACATGCCTAGTAAAGAGTTCTTCTTTTGAATCGCTATTCCTTGAAACTTAGAATTTAACTGTTTGTTAAAGGTAGGCCCAAATCAATTTGTAAGGAATTAAGAAGTTATAGCAGATAATCCTTTTTAAAATTGTCAGTTATATTAAACATGTCTGAGTATAACAATTTAAGAAAAAAGTTAGAAATGAACAATTATGAATCAATTGAACTTCAGAATTTTTTTTCCTTTTTTTCCTTAAAGTGAAAAGAAGGGAAAATAGGAAGATTTCCCATTGATTGACATTTCTATACAATGGGGTCTTCCATGAAATGGCTGCATAAAATTACAACTCGAAAAGTTAAAAACTCTTTCTTAGGAGTTAACATTTTTGTCATCCATTCTTTGCATTTACTATGTAACCAAAATACCTAAGAATAAATAGTTTGATTTCTTTAACAAATGAAGTATTACCTGCTTCTTAGTCTAGGAATCTAATTGCAGATGGGAACATTCATCAAAAGTGTATGTTTTTACAAAGATACCTCACCTTTAGATAAAGACTGTAAAACCACTAGGTTCAAAGGTAACATCAACATATTTTATATACATAATTTGTTTAATCTCTAATACATTACTGTAAAACTAACAAGTGACAGTTTAGATAGTAAACGGGAAGCAAGGAGTCTTCCTTCCGTCCTAGCAACAACTCTCCTCCTATTTTCAATGTCAACTCTGTTCCTGATTAGCTGTTGATATCAGTAAAACATCTAACCTCTACAGATCACATACCCTGTCTAGAAAAACAAGAGACTATAGAAATGATTCTATGACCACTTCAAAATCTAACTTTATTAGTCTATGATTACAATATAATCACAGTGGTTGTTTCCATTTTGAAAGGAGTTGAATAAATTCTATTTAACATGGTAACTCAGAACTCCAATTATGAGATGATAATAGAAAGTTAATCATATTTAAGAGGAATAATTTATTAACAGCCTCATGTGCTAATAAAATTAAAAGCATCAACAAGTTACATTTTAACCATCTTATCTCCTCATCCAAATATATACTTTATGTTATTTCAAGTTGAAAAAATTTTAGTTTATGCAAATTAAAATATCGTAGTTCCAAACTTGAAAACTTATAAACAGGTATTTTTTTAAAAGTTCTATATACACTATATATACTACTGTAAAGGCAAAAGAAAATTGCAAGCTTCTTTTTGCCCTTCCATCCAGTAAGTAGAAGTTTGAATTTTCCCAATCTTATCAAACCACTGGAGGAGAGCAATGTAAGACATGGGCTTCACCATCACAGGGATGTGAAAGGAAAGGTGGAGACTGGCAAGAAATCTTGATCAAGTCTTTCTTCCTTGGAGGGCACCAGGGATACTTTAATATAAGAGAAAGACTCACAGCTTTTCCTAAAGTTTACAAATGTAATTTTCTAAAAAAAAACTGTTTACATGTCTAAGTTAGTAGTTTAGGAGGCTGCTTTTTCCAAGTCTTTTACCCTCCAACTTAACTCTCTAGGAGAAATGGTAGCAGTGATTCCTTGGGTATGCAAAATGCCAGAACTACATGTAACTCTTCATTTCAGAAAAGATGTCTAAATGTTATGCTTCTCCTAATAGAAACTCTCACCAAACAGTGAACAAACAGTGAAAAAGGACTAGGTCTCTATGTGTGGAATAGGCCCAACATACAAAAAGAATCCTCTTTGTTTCTGAGAGTTATGAAGAATCATACTTCAAGGATAATTATAGAATGTGGGGATGAGGGGAGATAGGACCAAGAACAGTTATAATTTTATTCTTGCTTAAGGATGCCACCCCCACTACTCTTCACACTGCTGTAGGATTCCTTTGGCAATGTTGAACAAGCAGGGATTTAAGGATGGTGCAAATAGGGGCAGAAAGCAGATGGGCAGGAGTGACCTAAATCATACCAGGGTCTATTTGCTAAGGGAGAAGGAAAATCCCAAGAAGGTGGCAGCAAGGCCTGGTCGTCTTGGATCAAATGTAAATAAATATTCTGAAAAAAATAAGATATAATTTATAATTTTCATTCATTCCCACCTGAATTCCACCTCCACAAGGCTTAGTTCCTTTAAATCAGCACTAAGTTCAAATGCTCTCAGAATTGGATCCTCCTCTGTTAACATTATTAGAGCTGGACTGGCCAAACAACGATATATATCAAGACGAAACCTGTGATAAAATTTGATTCCATAACGTAAAAGAAAATTATTACATACGTGAGATAAGTATTGTTAACTCACAATTTTCATAAACTTAAAATTATAGTATTATAAAATCAATAGAAAGTAAAAAATATACTTATTAAAAGATAATTTGCATAACCAGAAGAAGATTTAAATATTTTGAGATAAGAATATTGGAAAATTTTATATGTATTGCTTTTAAGGAAATTGTTTTAATATTTCTCTTCATAGATTCAAAACATTGCATTCTTCAATACAATTAAACATTTTTCTATTCCTAAATCCAACATTATTTTAAGTAAAATGCTAATAATTTTGATTATTAAATTTTTCCTTCTCCAATAATAAGACTAATGTGCTAAGTATATATGAAACATGACTCATTCAACCAGGTTATTTTTTAAAGATGTTTCAAATCTTAATGAACAAACTGAACTAACAAGCAAAATAGAGACAGGCTCATAGAAAGCAGGATGCCAGCTATTGGGAGGGGGAGGTGAGGGAGTGGAGGGATCAAGCAAAAAGGAAAAAGGACTCATGGACATTAACAACAGTGTGGTGATTGTGGGGGGAGGTGGATATAATAGGGTTAATTGGTAATGGAAAAAATAGAGTAATAAAAATTAAACGAAAAAATGAAGTCATGTATTTATACTTAATCTAGCAAATAGTTTACTCCCTTCACCTTTTGTTAACCAATGTTCATTTTCAATATCTAAATAGAAACCAATTCAGAAAAATTCTGCTGTAATTCTTTCATTTATAAATATACAACGCTTAATATGTAAATTTTGTAGATGATAATGTATATTTTTCTTTTAAATATAAATTTAATACATGCTTGTTTTTTTAAGAAAGCAAGTAGTTTAGAAAGAGGATGCTCTAATTACTTGAGTGATAATAATCTGTCAATGTTTGTTCATCTGTTATAACAAATGCACTACACTAGTGAGAGGTAAGTAGCAAGTATGGGGAAACTCTCTGTACTTTCTGCTCAATTTTGTTAAGCCTAAAACTGTTCTAAAAATACAGTTCATTAATAATTAAGAAACCATCCACCAAAGAAGAAGTTACAAGAGAAATTAGAAAATATCTTAAGTACACTTACTAGAAAGGAAGCAAAATCTAAAATCAATAAGATAAATTTCTAACTTAAAAAGCTAGAAAAAGAACAAATCAGAAGATGGCAGCAGAGTAGGTGGAAGTTACACTCATTTTCTTCCAGACCTAAACTGGATTTTACAAATAAATTATAGAACAATCAACCTAAATAACCAACTGAAGACTAGCTAAGCAGAAGTCTTATAACCAAGGATTTACAGAAGAAGCCACATCAAGACTGGTAGGAAGGGTGAAGATGCAAAAAAGTGATGCCCCCAGTTTGGTAGGTGAGAATCTGGAGGGATATCTCAGTTGCAAATGTTCCCCATGAGACACATGGGGTCCCCATCCCACATTGGGCTCCCCAGCCTGGAGCAACAGAGCCAAGAAGAGGTGCCCATTAACACTGGCTGTAAAAATCAATGGGGATCCTGTCCACCAGGGAGAGATGGGATACTGATAGAAACTCAAGTGCCCTCTAAAAGGGTTAGCACACAAAATCTCATTCACAGCCACTCACACTGGGCTCCAGCAGAGGGAGTGTGGATCAGAACAAACTTGAGTCTTGCAAGGACAGACTGGACTGTGTGGCTCCAGAAAGAGAGCTAAGAGGACAGCCACCAGAGTCCCTCACCTGCACTGTCCACAGACACCATCATTCCTGCGGCAAACACCCTTCTCCAATTTGCACTGGCCTAGCAGGACTGTACAACCCCACCATCTTGGTACCCCTGTAGCCCAGCCTACCTCACTACCTCCAAAAAAGTTTGATGCCTAAGCCTGTGGTATAGACTTTCATGAAGAGATATTGAGGGCACATTCAAAGACAATCAGAGATAGAGTTGTGAGGCTCTGCATCAGAGACTATTTTCCCTCTCCACCTAGTGCAGGCCAGAAGTCAGTTCCATATCAGCCTGGACTGCCCTGCTTATCACAGCCATAGTAGTCCCATGGTTCACATCCTATTACCATAGCCAGGTACCAGCCTAGGGTTCCCCCGACAGCTTCCCACACAGCCAGAGTAGCCTCTTCTGGTCCCTCATAGGAGATCTACTAACCCCATCAATAGAGAACCATTAGCTCCACCACCATGACTCCTGGTGGCCCTGCCCTGCTGATCATGTCATCCACAGTACCGTCAGCCTGCCATAACCAACTTGGTTCCTTGGGGCAGAAGACTCTCCACTAGATCCAGGCAGACTACAGAAGGAACTGAGTTGTTTGGCTTTTGGGTGAGACCATTTTTTCTTGAGGACACCATTCTTCCCCAGCTCATACCAGATCAGCATACCATTCCTGTGCAGAGCTCTCCCTTCACACAACCAAACCTTGATCTATATAGGACTGATGAACACTGCTGGCCATACCTTGGTCTGCGTAGGACTGATAAATGCTGCTGGCCACATCTTGAAGAATCCCTGAGACATGGTCCTTCCACAAAGGTCCATGGGCACAAAGCAGCTGGTAGCTAATTTTGGTGTGCCCGGAGACTGTTGCTGGGTGACTTCAAACCCAACACTGGCACCAAGTTTGAATCTCTATCAATCTGATGAACACTGCTCACCCCCGTCTACCTGTTAACTCACTGAGAGCCTCCTTCAAGCTACTAGTGTACCGCCAGAGGCCCTTTCAGTATCTGAGCTTACCAGACAGCTAATGGATGAGGGCAGATCTCATGGAGCTTTGGGCCTTTTGCTGATCTGCCCTCAAGTTTGGTACTGGTGGAAATGGGCCTTGTTGTGCAGTGAGGCTCCTCCCATGAACACTGAGACCCTGCAGAGGCAGCTACAAACTGTGGGTCATGTTGTATCTCCAAACATGTAGCCCAGAGTTTGTCACTGGCAGTGCCTGCCATCTACCAGCACTGGAACCCCTCTCAATGGGCCCCAGAAACAACACAATCAGTGGTTCAGACCACATCAGGGCACCATAAGCAGCACACACAAAGGAAGATCTCAGAAGACATTTGACCCTGTTGGGGCAAATTCAGCTTTGTGAAGCCAGTCCCTGCACAGCACCTATGCACTGCATTCTGGATTGATCCTCATAGCCAGCTGAAGGAGCAACCTCAACCATGGATGAGCCAAGAGCAATCAGTACTCAACTACTGATACAACAGGACAGCTCACATAACCTACACAAAAAAATGGCAGCACTTATTTGGGAAATTAGAAAGATCACTCTTCTGAGCCCCACAACACACCTACTACATAAGACCACCATACCAAGGCATGGAACATCTACCTAATACCTATAAACAAACAGAGAAAAACAGCCTAAGTGGGGAGAGAAAGAAACACACCCCAAATGAAAGACAGGAGAAATTCCCAAAAAACAACTAACTGAAATAGAGGCAAGCAAGCTACAAGATACATAGTTCAAAACAATGGTTATGAAGATGCTCAAAAAACATAGTGAGAACTTCAAGAGCATGAAAAACAACACAGAAACCATAAAAAAGAACCAGCCAGAAATGAAGAATACAATATCTCAAATAAGGAATACACTAGAAGGGATCAATGGCAGACTACGTGAAACAGAGTACCAAATCAGTGTTTTGGAAAACAAGGTAGTAAAAACCACCCAAACAGATCAGGAAAAAAAAAAAGGATTTATAAAAACTGAGGATAGTCTAAAGGACCCCTGGGACAATATGAAGCATAACAACATCTGCATCATAGGGGTTCCAGAAAAAGAAGAGGAAAAGCAAAGAATCAAGAACATATTTGAAGAAATAATGGGTGAAAACTACCCTAACCTGATGAAAGAAAAAGACACAAAGGTCCAGGCGCACAGAATCCCAAACAAGATGAACACAAAGAGGCCCACAACAAGACCCATCATAATTAAAATTAAAAAGGATAAAGATAAAGAGAGAATCTTAAAAGCAGCAAGAGAAAGACAGTTACCTACAAGGGAGCTCCCAAATGGTTCTCAACTGACTTCTCAACAGAAACATTCGGACCAGAAGGAATTGGCATGAAATATACAAAGTGATAGAAAGCAAGGACAAACAACTAAGAATATTATACCCAGCTAGGCTATCATTCAATTTGAAGGTAAAATAAATAGCTTCCCAGACAAAAAACAAATTAAAAAAACCCCTAAAATTCATTACCACCAAACCTATATCCTAATAAATGTTAAAGGGACTTCTTTAAGAAAAAAAAAGGAGGAACATAGCTACACATAATAAAATGACAATATATACATACCTATCAAAAATCAATAATTACGTTAAATATAAATGATTTAAATGCTCCAATTAAAAGACAATGGATAGTTGAATGGATAAGAAAACAAGACCCATATATATATATATACTGTCTACAAGAGACCCACTTCAGAATGAAAAATACACACCAACTGAAAGTAAAGAGATGATAAAGGATGTATCATGAAAATGAAAACACGAAAAGCTGGAGTAGCAGTAATTACATCAGACAAAATAAATTTTAAAAAGAAGTATATAAAACGAGATAAAGAAGGACATTACATAATGATAAAGGGATCAATCCAACAAGATGATATAATCCTTGTAAACATTTAAGCCCAACATAGAAGCACCTAAATATACAAAGCATATCTTGATGGACATTGAGGGACTAAGTATGTAAAGCAAATTTTGATGGACATTGAGTGAGAGATCAACAGTAATATCATCAGAGTAGGAGATGTAAGCACTCCATTGACATCAATGGATAGATCATCGAGGTAGAAATGAACAAGGAAACAGCAGTCCTAAACAACAAACTAGACAGGTGGATTTAAGTCATATCTTCAGAGCATTTTACCCCAAAGCAGCAGAATATACATTCTTTTCAAGTGTACATGGAATATTCTTTAGGATAGACCACAAGTTAGGACACAAAATAAGGAATGGTAGTAAACCAGAAATCAACTACAAGAAAAAAACTGAAAAACACACAAACACAGATAGGCTAAATAACAAGTTAATATACAATGAGTGGGTCAACAATGAGATCAAAGAAGAAATTATTTTCCCTTTCATTGATACTAATGAAAATGAACATGCAAAGACCCAAAAACTATGGGACACAGCAAAAGCAGTCCTAAGAGGAAAATTCTTAGCAATACAGGCCTACCTCACCAGGCAAAGAAAAAAAATCTCTATCAGTCTAACCTTACACCTGAAAGATGTAGAAAAAGAACAACAAAGCTGTGATAAGGAAGGAAGTAATAAAGGTTAGATTAAAAATAAATGACTAATTTAATAAATACAGACTAAAAAATTACACCTGAAAGATCTAGAAAAAGAACAACAAAGCTGTGAGAAGGAAGGAAGTAATAAAGGTTAGATTAAAAATAAATGACTAATTTAATAAATACAGACTAAAAAATTACAAAAGACAAATGAAACCAAGAGCTAGTTCTCTGAGAAGATAAACAATTGACAGACCCTTAACCAGACTCATCAAGAAAAAAAAGGACCCAAATAGATTCAATCAGAAATGAAAGGAGAAAAGTAACAACTGACACTACAAAAATACAAAGGATTATAAGAAAATACTATGAACAAGTATATGCCAACAAATTGGATAATCTGGAAAAAATGGATAAATCCTAGTAACATACAATCTTCCAAAACTGAATCAGAAAGAGTAAGAGAATATGAATAGACAGATTTCAACTAATGAAATGGAATCAGTAATGAAAAAACTCCCAAAAGCCCAAGGTGGTGTGGTTCAATTGATTGGAACATTGTCCTGTACACCCAAAGGTTGCAAGTTCAATGTCCAGTCAGGACACATACCCAGGTTGTGGGTTCGATCCCCGGTTGGGATGTGTGTTGAGAAGGCAATCAGTTGATGTTTCTCTCTCACATTGATGTTTTTCTCTCTCCCTCTATCTCTCCCCTTCATCTTCTCTCTCAATGAAGAATGTTCTCAGGTAAGGATAAAAAAAAAACCATCCAAACAAATAAAAACTCTGGATGGCTTCACAGGGGAATTTTACCAAATATTCAGAGAAGAACTGACACCTCTCCTTCTCAAACTATTCAAAAAAATTTCTAGAGGATACAAGGCTCCTGAGCTCATTTTACAAGGCCAGCATTATCCTAATTAATTCCAAAACCAGATAAAGACACTATAGAGAAGAAAATTATAGGCCAAAATCACTGATGAGCATAGATTCTAAAAATTTCAATAAAATATTAACAAACTGTACCTAGTAATACATTAGAAAGATTCTACACCATTATGAAGTAGGATTTATTCCAGGAATGCAAGCTTGGTACAATATTCACAAATCAATAAATGTGATATACCACATAAACAAAATGAAGGATAAAAACCACATGAGCATATCAATAGAGGTAGAAAAAGCATTTTATAAAATCCAGCACCCACTTATGGTAAAAACTTTTAGCAAGGTGGGCACAGAGGGAACATAACTCAACATAATAAAGGCCATACATGACACACCCACAGCCAACATCATACTCAATGTGTAAAAACTAAAAGCATTTCCCGTAAGATCAGGAACAAGACAGGGACGTCTGTTTTCAACACTGTTATTCAACATACTACTGGAAGTCCTAGTTACAGCAATCAGATAAGAAAAAGAAATAAAAGGCATCCAAATTGGATAGGAGGAAGTAAAACTGTCATTATTTGCAGATGACATACAGAAAAAACACTTGATAAAATCCATCACCAAATTAGGATAAAACTCTCAGCAAAGTGGGAATAGAGAGAACATACCTTAAAACAATCATAGCCATATATTACAAACCAATAGCTAACCTTAAGAATAACTGGAGTGGATGAGGAAAGACTAATAACACACAGGCAATATTAATGAAACAGGAGAATGCAATCTTCATAGGCAGAAACTGGGAGGTGAAATTTCTAACTTCAACTTGTAACTGACAGCCATTGGTGAGACTTCAGTTTCCAACCTAACAGTCACATTTCATTTTTTAAAATTCACTGGGTGACACTGGTTAATAAAATTATCTAGATTTCAGGGGTAAAATTCTATAATACATCATCTGTATATTGTACTGTGTGTTTACCACCCCAGGTCAAGTCTCCTTCCATCAACATTTATCCCCTTTACCTTCTTCTACATCCCCCTATCTCCCTTTCCCTCTGGTAATCACCATATTATTGTCTATGTGTATGAGGATTTTTTTGTTTGTTTAATCCCCTCTCCTTCTTCACCCAGCCCCTCATCCCCCTTCCCTTCTGACAGCTGTCAGTCTGTTCTCTGTATCTATGAGCCTAGTCTCTATTTTATTTATTTTGTTCAGTATATTCCACATAAAAGTGAAATCATAAGGCACTTGTCTTCCTCTGACTGGCTTATTTCACTTAGCATAATTCTCTCTAGATCCATCCATGCTGTTCCAAGAGGTAAGATTTCCTTCTTTTTTATGGCCGACCAGTATTCCATTGTGTAGATGTACCACAGCTTTTTTGTCCACTCATCTACTAATGGACACATGGGCTGCTTCCAAATCTTGGCTATTGTAAATAATGCTGCAATGAACACGGTGGTGCATATATTCTTTCATATTAGTGTTTTGGGTTTCTTAGGATATATTCCCAGAAGTGGAGTCATTCGGTCTTAGGCAGTTCCATTTTTAATTTTTTGAAGTAACTCCATACTGCTTCCACAATGGCTGCACCAATCCGCATTCCCAGCAATAGTGGATGAGGGTCCCCTTTTCTCTATATCCTCTCTATATCCTCACCAACTTATTGCTTGTTGATTTATTGATGACAGCCATTCTGACAGGTGTGAGGTGATATCTCATTGTGGTTTTAATTTGCATTTCTCTGATGATTAGTGATGTTAAGCATGTTTTCATATGTCCATTGGTAATCTGAATATTCTGTTTGGAGAAGTGTCTATTCAGGTCCTTTGGCCATTTTTTAACTGGATTATTTTTTCTTTGATGTTGAACTTTATGAGTTCTTTATAAATTTTGGAATTTCAACCCCTTATCAGATGTATCATTGGCAAATATGTTCTCCCTTTGGGGGGGGGCTGTTTTTTCATTTTGTTGATGGCTTTCTTTGCTGTGCAAAACCTTTTTAGTTTGATGTAGTCTAATTTGTTTATTTTTTCTTTTTTTCCCCTTGCCCAAGGAGATACATCAAAAAATATATATATTGCTACAAGAAATGTGTGAGATTTTACTGCCTATGTTCTCTTCTAAGACTTATATAGTTTGAAATCAACCATTTAAGTCTTTAATCCCTTTTGAGTTTATTCTTATGTATGGTGTAAGAAGGTGGTCTAGTTTAATTTTTTTGTATGTATCTGTCTAATTCCCCAACACTATTTATAGAATAGACTCTCTTTACTCCATTGTATGTTCTTGCCTCCTTTGTCAAAATTAATTGACCATAAAGGTGTGGGTTTATTTCTGGTCTCTCTATCCTGTTCCATTGATCTATAAGTCTATTTTTATGCCAGTATCATGATGTTTTCATTAAGGCATCACATTTCTAACCAATGAGAATATTGGCCATTAAGAAGCAGAGGTAGAACATCAAACTGATTTTTATTAGTTCTTTAGAGAGGAGGAGGATTAGAACTGGTCAAGAGACTTCCTACCAAAATTAAAGTTAGAAGTTATACAAGGATTTTAACATTTATTCACACATTATTTGTATAACTAAAATAAATATAAAGAGCATATTTATTAAAAGTATCTTTATCAAAAAGATAAAAGAATTTCATATTCTTAATATTACTCTCAATGCCAATATCCTATGTGTCTTGGTAGATATGTACTAGATTTTATAAATTCAATTGCTTTCAGGGGTGAACTGGGTAATAATATGAGTAAAACTGAGTGTACATGAGGCTTACAGGCATTCAAATTCAAAATTATAAAAAAAACATTGTGCAGATTAAACAAAGCACTTCTGCAAATTAAATTTAACTGGCTGTCCCTTACTTTGCTATCTCTCTCAATTTCAGTGTTTCTCAACACTTTAAATTTGCCTTCCTTTAAATAAGATATCAAATCTTCCTTAAAGTTATTTGAGATTTCACATCAAATAAAATTTTGATACTAAAACCAAATCACAGCAATTATATCACTGAAAATATTTTTCTAAACTCAAAGACCCACTACTCTTCCCTAAGCCATTTAACATTATTGCACCTAGACCTTATCCTCACCTGAAATTGCACTCTCTCTGAAATTTAAAAACCAATGTCTTATAAACAGAGATTGCCTTACTTTCTTAATGCTATCATTGGCTCTTCCACTTCACTGATCCCATAGCTATTTTTATTCCTTTTGTTAGCCTCCTTTTCTTCTGCAGGTCTACTTAGCAATTCCTGAAAATGACTTCAGCTCAGGCCCTTGACCTTTCCTATAACTGCTTTCTCAAACATCAATAGCAAACCCTCAAACTCTTCTACAAATACGTCAAACCATTTGCAGTTCTCCAAATAAACCACAATCACATTTTCTACTCTCCGCATAAAATGTCTTTCACCTTTTAATTCTCATTCATATTTAAAAACTGAGCCCAAACCACAGCTCCTCCAAAAGCTTTCAGAACAAGTGTTTTCCTCACCTCAAACACTTAGTGTTTTTCTGTTAGTTAGTAGGTAGTGTTTTTCTGGCCCCAATCCGCCACCCCAGCTGCTTCAACTACAACCATTTAACAGGCATACTATTTGGAAAATATTTATAGTTAATATTGAGAAAGGATTTTTAAACTAAAGAAGTCTTAAAGTCATTTTACAGACTAGTCATTTTAAAACTACAAAGGTAAATGATATAGTCAGCTGTTAATCAGATCTTACCAAAGAGAAACATAGATCTCATTGTAAAATAAACTTGAAAATATAAAAAAATTTCCAATTCAACCTCTGCAAATTAATATTAAATCAATTTCCAAAAGACTCCCAATTTATGGATTCATGACTGTCAACTAATCAAAGATCTGTTCTTAAGGTGAAGAATGAGAGTGTGGCTATTTTACAGTTTTTTATTAATTGATTTAGAGAAAGAGGAAGGGAGTGAGAGAGAAACATCGATTGGCTCCGTCCCATACATGCCACAGTGAAGGATCGAACCTGCAACCTAGGCATCTGCACTGACCGGGAATGAACCAGCAACCCTTTGATGCATGGGACTATACTCCAACCAACTGAACACCCAGCTAGGTGATATTTTACAGTTTTAAAGCTAATTTCATGTACACTGTACAACAATCCTTAACTAAAAAACAGCTTGTCAATAATCTGCCTGTGGACTTCCAGACCACATTTTCCATAGTTAATGTTATACTTGATACGATATGGGGGGCGGGGGTAAAGAGAGAGAAGATGAAGGAAGAAGGAAGAAGCAGCAGCAGCAGCAGCTGATGCTGAAAATTGAAAATTAGAATCTCAAGCCTGGCCTAGAACCATATAGGTCATTCAACATGTACGATCTTACTCAGCCTGTCTAGGATAAGGTACTTTCTTATTTAAGTCACTCAGGTTGTTAATACTATTTTCAACTGGGGAGAATGTGAAGAGAAATAGACTTAAACATGTATTGTGTGAGAGAGAAATTCAGAGAGATAACCCATTAATATTTAGTTAGATGGAAAACAATTTCTGTTATAAGAAGAAAGGAGGTGGTATCTCTACCCTTTCTACTACTTGGAAATTCTCTCAGACTAATAGACTCTGCTTCGAAAATGCAAATAGTGCCTCCAGCACCCACCAATAGGAATATGAAATAAACCTTATTCATAACTTGAATAAGTTTCCTAATTATTCATCATTTAGTAATTACGCATTTCTTAAAAAATGCAGAACTCACTGTATTAAGCAAAGTAGCTAGGAGTTTGGCTTTCATAAGTATTGTATTTCTTAAAAACTACAAAGAAAGAACAATAATTAAAAAAATGTCACTGGCGTGTATCTTACTGCATCACACATTTATCAAAAAATCTTAATTTTCTAACCTTGAATGTCGGAGGCTGTCCTTTTTGTTTTTTGCTGAACACAATGTGCATTCACAGCCAACAGCATGGGGCTTGGGTAGAGATACATCCTGTTTTAATAGCATTGTAAGAATTTCATAGTTGTTACGATGAGCAGCTAAAATGACAGGTGCAATGTCCATAGTTGTTGAATACTCAGGGTTCTGAATTCGTTCCATTAGTTTCTGAAAAATATTTATATAAACCGTCAAGTTATTTGTGACTTCAAAAAAACAATTATCTGAATAAAGTAAAAAAAAAATGGAAGCACAAAGAAACTATTAATTTAAGAAATATAAACATTTTTCCAGGATAAAATTTTTTATGAAACCTCAAAACTTTAATTAATAAATGTTGATATAATCACAACAAACTCTTCAATAGGAAACATTCATAGAACTAAATTTCTGTTTTCCTAACAAAGAAGGAAAATATCTAGAAAAATACATTAGGAAAAAGTTTTTAATTTTCAAAAGATTATGGAAATATGCATGACAAGGATAAAGAACAAGAATTGTAGAAAAAGAGTATATTGAAAAAACAGAAATGGTAAAAACAGACAAAGGCATAAATAAATGCATGAGAAAAACTTTAAAAATCCCACCTCTGTGGAAAACCTTGTCACACTGATAGCAATGAAGCTACTTGAAAATGATAAGTAAATAAGAAGCATTCTTTATTTTGTATAATTCTCTGCATATTCTCAATCATTACCTATATTATTTTCCATTACAAATGTACAAAAATCACCAATCATACGTACTATAGGCACTCTATACTTGTTATCTCATTTATCCCCACAATACCCTGCAAGTTAGAGCATTATAATCCCCATGAAGAAACTGAGGCTCAGAGAATGTGCCTGAAGTACACAATAAAGTGGCAAATTGCAGATCATAACCCAAATTTCTATTACTCCAGAGCCTGGGCTCTTTTCACTATATAGTCTCATGGGTCTGATGATGGCACGACACGAAGGAAAAGACAACAAGAATCAGGGTTAAACAAAACAGGTTGGCTATTTTATGATTATTGCATACTCTTTCCACTAGTTCTCACTTTTTTTTCCACAGAGGTTTTCCTGAGAGTTGTTTCATTCCACAGTATATGCTGATTAAATTCATGGTTTATACTGTAATTTTTATTAGCACTGTACAAGTAGTGCATACACATTATAAAATATCTGAAAAATACAGAAAAGCATAAAGAATACAAATACCCATATTCCTACTAACTAAAAACCATTTTACAGTATCTCTTTCTGATCATTTCCCTAACACACCTCCTTTTAAGGACATCTTTGGCATAAATAATATGGCACCAATAAATAAAAATAATGGTCCCTAATATTTTGATGGTCAAGAATACTTTTAATGATCTCATAAAGCTAAAGCCTAGAATCTTCTGAAAAATATTTACATACAAAATTCTGCATACAATGTAAGGAATTTCATAGACTGTGTTTTCAAGCTATTTTCTTTCAATAATTTAAATAACACTACTACAAACATCTTCATGAATACAGCTTTTTAAAAAAAAATTTAAGGTTATCTCATGAACACAGAACCCCTGAAGTGGAACTATCACGTCAAAAGATCAAAAGGCCATAAATAGTTTTAAAGCTCCTGATAAATTATTATCAAAGTCCTTTAATAGCTTATATTACCAATAATATAGGGAGGCATCCATTTCACCCTAAGGTTCACTCACCAGCAGTGGGCATGACTGCTCCCAATTTATGAATGAAAAAAAAAACTATCATGAAATATCTACTTTCCTTTGATTACTGGTAAATTTTAATATTTTCTAACTTGCTAAACTTTTTTGGCCCTTTTATAAATAGTTTGTTTATATACTTCCCACTTAGTTACAAGGAATTTCAAATTAATATATTTAAAATTACAGAAAAATCTAAAAATGTAATCCTTTCCCCCCTTATTATTGGTTATACAGAGGAGAAAATTGTATGCAATCTCTTCATAGAAAAATGGTCCTCATTTTTCCTATGACACATTCTTAACTATACAAAAACACTATTAAACACAGATAAAAGTTCATGATTTCATTGTTAATAGTATAATCTATGTGCCAAAAAAACTTATTTGGAAGTCAAAATTTCTTAAAAGACAATTCTGATAACCCAAGAATACAGAATGTATTTACCGAAATAGTTAAAGAAGTATATAAAATATTTGAGATTGCCTGTCTAGAAGTAATAAGGCTGTTAAAATGTGATCTTGCTGTTGCTGACAGAATTCAAACAAAAGGCTTTTTGTTACCAATAAAGTAGAAAGTGTTCTTTCACTGAGCAAGTGAAGACTACCATGGCCTTAAACCGAAGATTCAATTGGTAGTGGTAATGGAGATGAAATAAAAGCAATCAGCTGCTTTAGTACCCTGGTACACCCAACCCTCCCCGCCAAGAAAGTAAATGGGTTTAAAGGCTAGAAGGTGGAGTAGGTATACCAAAATATAATAGTAACTGCAGGATAGGTGACAGAAAGTTGAGCAGGATAGTAGATACATCTGATCATTTGGACAGGAGCTATATTCTTAACTCTTTGTTTCTGTTCCTGTTGGTTTCTTACCACCAGTTAAACTAGTTGGTATCATCCTCAGGAGAAATTTAAACTTACACAAACTTTTTAATAGTTCAAATTTGAGTAAAGTATTTCAGTTAATACATGATAAAGTATGCAGATAATGCCAGATTATCTACAACCAATTTATAATTCTTAAGCAGTTCTTTTCTTCTGAGTATAGCCAGTTTACTACTCTCCAGCAGTTATTGAAACTGCTTGTTTTACTACATTCTCATCAATAATTAATATTTTAAAAAATTTTATATATGACAAATATCTCATCTTACTATACATTTATCTGATTATTAATAAATATCTTCCTAATTACAAAAGCAATAAAGAAAAAACAGTACGGAAAAAATCCTTAATTTGGCAATGAGATGGCTGCTACTAAGTAACATTTTGCTACATTTCCATACAGTTCCTTTTTTATGCATATTTTTAACCTTGGATCGTATTACATATACAGTTTACTATTCTTATTTTTTTCACTTCTTATATCATATTTTTCCATGTTCTTAAATATTCTTTAAAAATGCCATGTTCATATATATGTAATTATTTATATTTCCAATCTTCTATTCTGAGATGTTTAAGCTTTTTCACTGCTACACGCAAGATTACAATTAACATTTTTATCCATTATTTCTGACCATTTTCTAGGCAAACTCCTAGAGTTTGAAGCACTAGGTGAAAAAATATGAAAATCTTTCTTTTTTCTGATACATCCTGCTAAAGTGCTATCCAAAATACCCCCTAACTAATGGGGTAGGAGACTATACTACTCCCTTGCCATCAGTGATTATTTTTTTAAATTTTGGCTAATTTGATAAACAAATATTAGTATCTCATCTATGATTATCAGTAAAGTTTAATATTTTATGTTTTCTAAGACTTTTTTCCCATGTCTTTTTCTGATTTTGGCATTTTTCAATTTGTCTAACATAAAGATAATGAACTTGTGATATATGCTGCAAATACCTTTTGCCAGTTATCCATCTGCTTTCTACATTTTGTTTGATATCTGAATTCTAGTCATTTAACTTCTATACAGCCAAAGGCTGTGCCACTGTGATTTCTGTCCATTACTTTTATGGTTAGAAAGTCCTCCCACTCTCAAAATTAAACATTCACCTAGTTTTATAATTTCATTGTTTATATTTAATTCTTAATTTAATGTGGAAACTAGTATCTTCAACTTAATCTACAGAATGTTGCAAACTAAAATACTCATCCACACTGACAAAATTGTAGAAATATGATTAATTTTAAAAAGGTTTCCTGAAAGCAATATTACTCTTGCAAGTGTCAACTTACTTTAAAGCAATATTTTACAGACTAAAATAAATCTATTTTCTTAAGACAAATAAATTTGGGGGAAGAAAAAGATGGAAATGGGGCAGGAGATCTATTTTGGTTTGAAAATCCAAATTAATAAACATTTAAAAGTACTAACTACTATAGTTGGTCGTGATGATCGTTTTGGTCGATGATTAAGTAGTATATCAACAGCTCCCACTACTTCAGAGTCGATTGCCACCAAAAGTGCATCTGTGGACTTTAAAAAAAAAAAAAAGTTAAAAATGAAAATGGAGAATAAAAAAGGTAAACTATTTATTTTACTAATTCGTAAATAAAACTTTTTAAAATTTTAAACTGTATTATATACAGTAATTCTGAATTTTAAAAAATTTAGACTGTCCAAACAGTACATTTCCTTGCCTTAGCTGTACTTATATGTAGCACAATACACATACTTCCATCTTGGTTTTACCAGATGAGTTGGTAAAATAGTGAATGCTTGATAGAAAGGTTTATCAATGGAACAGTGCTAACCTTTTCAGTAAAGCTGAAAATATTTTTCAAGATCTTTACTCTTGAACTTTGGGCCAAAAGAATCTTAACATTCCAAATCTATAAAAGAAATTGCCAAGAACTAGCACTACAGATAAAAAATTGTGTTCCGTCTAATAAAAATGATCATCAATACAACCATGAAGATAGGAGACAATGGAAAATACATAAATAGAGGGGGCGCCCTCTGTTCTCATCTTGAAAACATACATGGCTTACTTAAATGGTACAAGTTTGAAATTGTATCATTTTACAATTACTTGATTTAATCGAGTAAAACCACAAAGAACTAGGCTACCAATGTCCTTAGACATAGAATGGAAGTGTCTTTACAGTTTTACCCCCAAACTACAGCTCATTTTGAAGCTTCAATATTGACAGGAGAAGAACGTAATTAGAGGCTGAGGAAGTGGGGATTTTCAACTCTCTGTAACAAAGTCTTCATATAGTTTTATTATGATACTTGGAAGCTGTGACATCAGGTTTTGGGATTTCTTTTAGTGTTTTGTTTTGTTTTTTAAAGGAAAACTATAAAGGCAACATGGGGATAAATAATGATTTAATCTAAGAAAATACCCTGATTATTTCAACCTGTATATTTTTAAACTGTTATAATCTTTATCAACTATTTAAATCAATGTTCTCTTAAAAATGAAAATACCATATATTTAATACTCTTCATAGTTGAAAGGAATAAAGCTCTCATTACTTTATCTAGTCAAAAAATAGGACTAAAAATTACAGACTGGATGTCTAAAAATAGGACTGGGCATACCCAACTGGGAACCACCACCTATGTGTTCTCACAGAAAAAACTCCCCACCCTGATAGGAAACTTAATTCATTATTTTATTCCCTAAAACTTTTAGGGTTCATTGGACTGTAGCCTATTCTTTAAAGTCTAGTGTTATTAGTCTTCTGCTTTGCAAACATTTCTCTTAGGTTTTTAGTTTTTACTGCATTTGCTCAGGTGAAGCAAAAAAAACAAACAAAAAAAAAAACCCCATGTGTTCGTTACTACTTAATATTTAATTTCTGATTTTAAATTTTAACCAACAAAGTTAATTATAGTAATGCCGCTGCTCTCAAAGTCAAAACACCAGGCAACTCCAACCATTTGAAATATAACCATGGGTCCAGCAGCAAATTCTACACACCCCTGCCACCCAAAAACCATACTGTGTGATCACAAACTAACTTCATGGGTATCATATCCCAGAAGGAACTGCCTCAACCACACTTAGAGTTGTCTATGAATGACGGATATCTGGTTTTCCCAAGTACCCTTCAGGGGTATTGAAGAGAACAGCTAGATTAAAAGCAGCAAAATAGGGAGGAAGAAAATAATTGCTAAAAGTTAACATGAAAAGAGAAAATATCAGTATAGCAAAATCATTATCAACACACAGCAATCCGAAGCCATTTAATGTAAGGATAAATGTGTTTAGTTTCAGACTAAATGAAGCAAAGTAAAATGATTACATTCTCAATGATTCCTTCTTACGATAGTAAAGTTAAATTATATTCAGGTACACTATTTAGTAAAGAATAAAGAAAGATTCATGTTTAATATGTCAATTCTTAAAAGGATAAGCTTCAGGTATAAAATATTTATTTATGTAAAAGGAGCCATGTAAATAAGGAGTTACCATTGACTTATTCTGTACAAACAGTATGTTATTTGATAAATCAAAGGTATTTCTGTAAAGAATGTTTTATTTAAAAATACCTATAGGTATACAAAATGTCCTCATTAGTTTTGCTTCCCATTTCTCACAGATATCTGACCACTGCTTACTAAAATCTATTCAATTATATACTTATGTATTAATGAGGCTATCTTTCTTCTCACCTCAGAATTTTCAATAGCTCCCATACTCTCCTTTAAGCTCAGAGTAAGAAGCTACTTACTTCCTTTCTGAAACTAAATAGTCCACCGTGGAATTCCATATAATGCTCTCCTGTTTTGGGCCTTCATTCACAGACATACCAGTCCTAGTCCCCACCTCCCAAAACATGAAATACCTCCTCACTCTTTGCTAACTTGACTTGATCCTATCTTCTTACCACTCAAGTTTTCTTCCTCTCACTTTGCCAAACTTCTCAAATCCATGCATGTCATTTTCTTAATTCTACTGATGCAAATCTCAAAACCCAATGGCCTTCCCTGCCTCCTCCTTTTCCTTGATTTCTAAGCATCATATTAAAACTGTTTCTTTGGCTTTCACAATGCTGTGCTATTCTAACTCCTTCAATGACACCGTCCATTCTAGTGGCCTTTGTTAATATAGATGTTCCCTGAGAAAGAACGGGTACTGGTCCTCTACTCCTCTCTGTGCTTTCACTCACCCTCCCTATGTCAGGGGTCATCCCCACAGCCATGTGTGCTGCATCTCTCCAGCCTGAGGGCTCCCTGTAGATGAAATTGTTTGTAACTGTCCACTAGAGACTGCTTGATATCCCCAAAATAAATAAGGCTAAAACCAGAATTCACATTTCTCTGCCCCAAACTTGACTTCTATTCTAACTTCCTAATTTTTTTCGTCCTCCCAGTCACCCATTTTTAAGATTTCCACTTCATCTTGGGACTCCGCAATTCTCCCCTCCAAATTTACATGCTCACTAAATTCTATCTATTCTTCCTCTTAACATCTCTCACATCTGCCACCTCCCTCCCATATTTATAGCCATTATTCCAGGTTAGGCTTTAACCTCTTCATATCTGAATTACAATCTATAGCCTTCCCCATCTTCCATTTTCTGTATACTGAACACAGCCACTAGTTTTTCCAAAATATCATTGGTCAGATCACATCCTTTCTCAAGATCATTTCATGATCCCACTATCTTTCATATAAAGTCCAAATTCCTTAGCCTGACAATCAGGCCATTTTCATCAGTTTTCTTTTAGTTGTTTTTCCAGATACTTCCCACGACTATCCACCCCAAATATTTTGTTTAAAAGGGCTAAACCAATTAATTGACTGTCTCAAGGATACACATTGAACATCCCTTTGTTTCCATCCTTCTCCACATCCCATTCCCAGCCCATCTACACATCATTGAGAGTAGTTTTGGGTACTGGGCAAAAGCATGGACTCTGGAGCCAGAATCTCCAGGCCTGGAATATGCGTTCATACTCCAGGTCTGCAATTTATACAGTGACTTTGGACAAGTTTCTTAACTTTTCTGTACTTCGGTTTCCTCCTCTATAAAATATAGATAATATTAGTACCTATTTCATAGGGGGGCTATTGTTAGGATTAAGGAAGTCAAATATATTTAAAGTTCTTGGCACATAGTAGTACTATACACTTATTAGCAATTATCAAGATTTCAAAGCTCAACTGACACTCTCCCATGAAACCTTTTTTGATATCTCTAATCCAGAGTGATCTTTTCTTTTTTATGTTTCCAAATATGTATTGTAAACCACAAAAGTTTAAGTATAAAACAGGGTTTCTCAATAGTAGTGCCACTATTTTAGGCCAGATAAGTCTGTGTTGTGGGGGGTGCCCTGGGCATTTGTTGTAGGGTATTTAGCAGCATCTGTGGCCTCTACTCATCAGGTGCACCCCCCAGTTGCAACACCAAATATGTGTCTAGACATTGCCAAATATCCCCTGGGTGGTGGAGGGGAATTGTCCAGCTGAGAGCCATAAGCATAACACAAGATAAAATACATTAACATACTCAAAGTAATATACAAGGGTCAAGTATTGTAGTATTACCACTCAGCACTTATCAAATATACTTTTTTTTAAATGATTTGAAATTCATGTGTATTTCCATTGTCCAATTAGTTTTAATATCCTGTTTTATTTATTCATTTCCACAACCACACCCAAATGAAGTCCTTGGACATTTGTTGACAGATACATAGAACACAAGTAGCCTGAGACAGAATACAGTGAATTGGAAAAAGCATGAAATCTGCAGTGAGAAGATCAAGATCAAATCTTAGGTTTGCCCTTAGTTTAGAACTTTGAGCAATTCATTAATGTCTATGAGCCTCAGTTTTCTGATCTGTAAAATGTAACATCTATATAGGCTAGCTATGATGTTCAGATGTAATGAGCTATGTGAAAGAATCATGTATATATTACAGATAATAGACATAGAATCATATGTGTAAAACAAAAATGATTATTATACCATAATACCTCCTTATCCAGAATCATCCGGGACTTCCCATATAACCTTATTTTCTATGTAACTGAAGCTTATACCTTTAAGTGTTTAACTTTGAAATTTAAACTATTTTGATGGAAGTTTTCTGCTTTTAAAAGTTCTCTATATATTCTTCTTTCTTCTAAGATAATAGGTACTGAATATAATTTAATTTTTCTTTATTGACTCTGGGCCATTGTTACAAACATTAATTACCATTCTATCATATAGCCCCTCTGAGATTGTCATATATGCAATGCTGCCAACATCTTTATTAAATCGTCAGGAGTACCGTGCCTCACTTTGTTCTAGTATGGTCCTCATGCCCCTCTGCTGTACTTCTTTCTATGGATTAAAAACCTAAGTAACTAAGTTTATTAAAGTGGAATATAAATGAGCAAACATAGACTTTGAAGGAGGCTCCAGAAATGCTCCTCTGACTGAAGTTCCTAGGTGGGAAACTTCTAGGCATCGACTTCGGCTGGCTGCTCAGAGGTATTTTTTACTTACTGTCTGTGTCTCATTGATATTCTGCATAACTGAAATTGCTAGGAAAGCAATTTATTTTTCTACTCTGAATATGTATAGAGACAGTGCCATATGTCGTACATATAACTAACCCATTTACATTTTTAAAATCTTCTGAGTGCTTCCTGATGCCACCCAGGTACACACACACACACACACACACACACGCCTTATCAAAGCTACAACAGAGCGAACAATCATATAATGTGAAAAAAAAGAGCCAGAATTCATGTGCTAAATCCCATCATAAGAAAACTTAAAAAAAGGAAAATATTATTAAATTTCCTTCAGAATCTCTTGACTGAATTCTTTCAAGATTTATACTCATGTCTGTTCTTTTACCTGAACTGATAAAGATATGAAAGCTCAGTATTTTCCAGTTTAAAAATTCATTAGTTATAAGCGACCATTAAAATTCAGGCCAAAAGGAAAATTTAAAAATTTAAGAGAAAATCAAAGTCAAAATTAAAGTTGCTTTGTGAGTCAGTAGCATTAGTTCTTATGCTTGTAAATTGTATGGGTCACAGAAAAATCTTTCCTCCTGTCACTTCTAGAACACTTATATATTTTTAAATATATAATATTATGTAATATATTATTATAATAACAAATAATAAAACCAAAGTCATCTTTAAAAAATCATGACAATTTACCTCTGTCAGATATTACAAAACATGTAAGATTGGGGGTGGGGGGAGTGAAGTTGTGAGAAAAAAATAAATCAAAATCAAGTTTTAAAAAAAGGCTTTTGATTTATTTTTAGAACTTTCTTTGGCTCAAACCAAATAAAAAATGAAAGAGAAGAAAGAGAGAAAGGCAGGAAGGAAAGAAACAAGATAGAAGAGGGCGGCAGGGAGAGAGGAAACTAGAAGAAGAAAACATGGCATATTTAACAGTACTTAGAAGCTACTAATAAAATTATCTAGCCTTGTTGTACCTGACAACCGTAGTCCAAAAGAAGCTGCAGTATATCCAAATTTTCGTTTTCAATAGTTATTGTAACAGCATTTCTCCCAAGCACATCTACGCAATTTATGTTCAAGTCACCTGAACTGCTTTCCTCCAAAATCTTTTTAACCATATAATAGTCACCTAAATAACAAATACAAACATAATTTAATATTCATGGCATATTAAATATGAATGACTGTAAAGAAAGCTTAGTCTGTTGATTTAAAGGATTAAAAAAACCTAAGCTAATTTTTGTATATGGAAATGTGCAAAGAAAATATGAATATTTCCTTTCTGAAAACATATATCCCAATAAAATATCAGCTGCAAACATAAAAAGTAAAAGAAAAAATTTAAATGTGCAGGTTGAAATAAAAGTTGCTAGTTTAAAATTCATAACTGAATGGTAAGGAGAGAAATTTTTAGAAGATACTTAAAGCAATAAAGAATGTCCAAAAATACAAACTGGAGGTTAGAAAAATTATAAGCTTCAAGTTTCATATCTCAAATACATATATACATTTTCTCATACATCATAATGGTTAAAGATGAGACCTTCTCATAAGTGGAGGGTATTATGAAGAGGTTTTACATACTTTGGAAAAGCAGTGTGAATGTGTATATGCTTGACAAAAGAATGCCTGAAATTCCTCACCTCTCCTCCTTACTCTCCCAACACACACACACATAGACACACACACAGACACACACCTTACCTCATAAATGAATCTGTTTAGCTTAAATGGCCAGGAAACACCTAACTCACAAAACTCTAAGGCAGGACTGGATGAATGCTCGTAGAAGCCAAAGTAAGAATATTTCAAAGTAGATTTTTAACCTGTCAGGAGCATGCAGATTTTCTTCTGCCTAACTCTAGCGCACATCAAAAGAGTTGGCCCATGGGGAAAAAAATGAGAATAATTATGGAGGTAACCTTTTTAACGGGGGGCCCACTATAATTGTCTGCTGACCAGCTGGTGCAGTAATAAGGGGAATAAATCAAAAGAGAAACACTAATTAACTAGACAAAGAAAGCAAAGTGGGTTTTGTTTATTTCCATTTTACTTTTTAAACATAACATGAATAAAACATTCTAATTGACTTGCAAGTACAGTTGTTCTTTCAGACACCTATGAATGAAAAGGACAGAAAAAAAAACAGAGGAAAAAGAAATGAATGATTTCATGATATAGAAAGAGTAAATTCTAAAACCTGACTACATAAGTGAATGAGAAAGGTAACATATTTTTTAAAAAATTTTTGGTAAAATTTCAAATAAATCTGCTATTATTTTTAATCAATGACTTTAAAGTCTCCCACACATTTTGGAAATAGTTGACTCCTATTTTTCTTTTCTTTTTTTTGAAAATCAAAACTTTTTTATATTGCTGCACCAGTAAACTTGACCTACAATTTGGAAGAGATGGTATCCTTAGTACAATACCCACCATCAAAGCAAATTGAAGTACAAAAAGATATCTGAAATGACTAGACAGTGACATGATGCCTTAATAAGTTAAGGAAACTGAGTCTAACTAATTGCTTTCTCATTTCGTATTCTTTACAAACTCTTCTCCTTTCTTGATTGAGCCTTTTGGCTGAAGAATGGCCTCAGCTATCATCTTCTCTTCGAAGGGGGAGACGTTGCCAATGCCTAGATTCTTCTTGATGCCTTTTTCCTCCGTAGCAATGGTTTTGAGAAACAAGGACTGTCGGTTTCTTGGGACTTGGAACATTCAACAACTCCTTCCTTTTTACTAACTGCATGCACAAGGGAAAAGACAAACCAGGCTCCAGCATATGCCATGGACAGGGTGGCAGAGCCTGCTCCAGTGTTAGCCTTGACTACCTTCCATGCCAGCCCCCTGGATCTGCCCAGTACGGATTATCAGCTAGTCCTGGGGAACGTTCACCTTGGGAGTGCACAGAGAGATCCGGAGGATGACAGTCTTCCCAGCATGGTTACCAATGACAGGAACCTTGACTTGAGCTGGATCCAAACCATTCAGTTCTACAATGAAAGTGTTGGCACTGACAAATTCGATGCGTGTCACCCCAAAGATCTTATTGGGGTTGTACATTCCTTCTTGAAAACCATCACATCTTGAAAACTTCAGATGTGATTGGGACAGCGGGGTGAACGGGATTGGAAATGATGCAGATCATGGTCTCAGGGCAATGCTGGTCACGGGCAGCAGTTCAGGGTGGCCACAATTGCAGCATTGGTGTTGAGCAGGTCATCCTGTATCATGCCTGGTTTTCTTGGGGCTCCAACTGGAATAACTACCAAATCACAAGCTTTCAGGCAATATGGCCACTGCTCAGATCCTAGTAGCCTTTCCCAGTGGCTCTGGTCTCAGTGTGGCTCAGATCTGTGTCCACTCCAGGTGTATGAGCAATATCTTAGAGGGTCAGGTGGCTCACCAAAGGGCTGTTCTTCAAAAGCAAAAGGGACTGTCCAATTCCTCCAGAAGTCCCAAGCATGGCTACATTAGCACAGCTCTGGGCCAACGTGCAGAAACTGCAAGAGAGAGCAGTGTAGGTCAGGCGACCGTGGAGAGCATGGCTAGGGTAGACAGGGAGAGGACAGCAAGCCAAGGAGCTGCTGGGGCGGAGAGGAGGGAAGAGCCAAGGTACTCCAGCAACCTCCACGCTGCTCAGAGCCTCCTGCCTCCGCTGCTGAACCCTAACTTTCTTGATGGCCCATTTCTTTTGTTCCCTCAAGAAAAAAAACTAATCACAAAAAGAAGTATTTTTCTCATAGCACTACTAATTAATAGACACTAACATTCCATGGCAAAAACTTACCAAACACTTTACAAAATAAAACTCTTTTTCACAGGTTGAACTGATAGTGAGCACATAGAACAGTGAAAATTTATCAGTATTACTGGAATATTTAAAATCTTATTTCAACATCTTAGTAGAATATTACCCATAAAAATTGCCATATTTTCTTTGGTTTCATAATGTGTCTGAGAATTTTTAATTTATCCTGGTTGTGACCCATTAGGCTTTCTGAATCTAAGGACTCCTGCTCCTCATTAATTCTTTAATATTTTGCTATTATCTGTTCAAATATTACTTTATCCTCATATTCTTTTTTCTTCTATTGAAATTTCTGTTAGACATGTTGGATCACCTCATCCAATTTCTGTGTCTCCAAGGATTGCTTATTTTCCTCTTTTTCTCTCCTTCCTGCATTCTGGATAATTTCTTCAGATCTCTCTTCTAGCCATTTATTCCTCCTTCAACTATTTCTGCTGATTAATCAATTCACTGATTTTTTTTATTTTAATGACTTTTTTCTGTAAGTTTTATTGGATCCCTTTCCAAATTTTTTTATTTATATTTTTATTTCCTTATTTTAAACTTTTAATCATTTCAAGCATACTTATTTTATGGTCTCTGTATGACAACTACCTGCAGGTCTAGGGACTTAATTCTCTTTGTTGGGTCCACTGATTTGTGATGATAGATGACTGTCCTCTGAATTTTTAAATTGGGTATTGCAAACTCATCTTCGTGCAGCTTACCTGTGGGAATCCTGGCAGCCTAGTTTGAAAACTTGTCCCACTAAGGATGTTTGGCACTTGCTTCTTCCAGGTAACTCAAGAAGTTTTGCTGCCCTACAATTCTTTTTTTTTTTTAATATTCATTTCTCAGTTTAGGTTTTCCCAAACCAAAGAAGTAGTATTAATTTAAACTCCAAGTCAACATAAGGCAATTCCATAGTTACAAATTCTTAGGGGAGTCTTATTTACAAGCTTCTTTGTAGTTTCCCTGTGCTGGTAGATGGGTTCTTTTCCTCATCTAACCCCTTGCTAAAGGTACAGTCCTTTAAGCCTCTGGTTTTATGTTTGGAGTACGTTCCAATTCCCCACTTGATAGAGCCTGAAGACCTTGTAACCTAGCCTGTTCCCATATGAACATTAAAATTCAAATCCTACAATGTCTGGATTAGTAACTCTCAGCCCAAACCATGGAGCAGGCAAAATGCCAGTTTACACACTCTTCCAATTTTCAATCTTCTTTCCATTTTTGGATCTTCAGTGTTTCCCTTAGTTTCCTGAAAGCTCAGTTATTCATTTAAATGGATGTTTGTTATATTTTAGCCAGCATGTCTAAGTGATTTGAAGCAGAAGGGTTTTGTACATTATCTAGTCAGTCATATTGCTAGAGACAGAAAAGTATAAGGAACTATATAAATACAGTTCTTACAAAATTTTATGAATTTCAAGAAGAGCACATATAGTTCTTATAAAATTTTATAAATTTCAGGTATAGGAAAAACAACTGCTATGCATTTTAAAGGTTTAGGTTGCTGTTTAAAAAGTAATTGTATTGTAAATATCACATATTCCAGCATTATTAAGGTTTCAAAGACTATTTCTATTATAGACAGAAGCTATACGAGAGGAAAAACTTAAAAATTGAAACCTAATAAATAACTTGCATTCCTAAAAATAATAAAAGTTAAACCCTGTCACAGCTGACACAGTCATGCGAATGAAAAATTACAGGCTACATTCAAAGGGCCAATGGGAAACCTAGAGTGCCTCCTAAGCATTCAGCCAAAATTTGTATTTGCAAGCCATTTAAAACAATATACTATATTCAAAAATTACAGAAGAGTCTTAATATTTAGGATGAGTGTATGTTAAAAAGAGGTTAGGAAATTTAAAAATACATAGCAAGAAGCTATAGAGCAAGGATTACAATTCTAAATGCCTTCATATGTCGGACAAATATATGTTTTCCATTATATATTGAAGTTGCTTTTAAGAGTTAACATACATCTTTTTCTTTTTTAAAAGATTTTATGTATTTATATTTAGAGAGGGGAAGAGATAGGGGAAGAGAGAGAAACATCAATTTGTGATTGCCTCTCACACACCCTCTACTGGGGACCTGGCCGGCAA
This sequence comes from Pteronotus mesoamericanus, assembly GCF_021234165.1. Taxonomy (NCBI): domain Eukaryota; kingdom Metazoa; phylum Chordata; class Mammalia; order Chiroptera; family Mormoopidae; genus Pteronotus; species Pteronotus mesoamericanus. The sequence goes on along the minus strand of NW_026555265.1, from coordinate 8,790,030 downwards.
CCCAGGCATGTGCCCGACACCTGGAATCGAACCAGTGACCCTTTGGTTCACAGGCTGCCACTCAGTCCACTGAGCCATATCAGCCAGGGTTCTTTCTCTTTTAAAATATAACATAGAGAAAGAAATGCAAGATAATCTATTTACTTTTTTTGGCTAGCTAGTTCTTTTTTCAGTGAAGGAAAAAGAATATTTTTCAATCAATTCCACCAGTCTACCAATTCAACAGCAAGTCTTTTCAGCCCTCTCTCCAAAATTATCTCCCATACTCATCCGCTTGTATCCATGTGTACTGCTACCTGCATCTAAGCCACCATCATCTGTCTGCTGGACTTTGCAACAGCCTCCTTACTGATATATCTATTTATAATCTAGTAAAGGGATCAACAAATATTTTCTGTAAAGGGCCACAGAGTAAATATTTTAGGCTTTGCAGGGCATACTATCTCGGCCACAAATATTCATCTCTGCCCTTTGAAGCACAAAAAAGGTACACAAATGTGCTCCAATGTGGTCCACTAAAACTTTATTTATGGGCACTAAAGTTTCAATTTCATATAATTTTCACATTATAAAATATTACCCTTCTTTTGATTTATTCCCAACCATTTGAAATGTAAAAACCATTCCTAGCTTGCAGGCCTTACAAAAACAGGTGGCGTACAGTTTTGACTTGTGGGCCATAGTTTGCCCACCCCTGCTCCGGTCCCACCGCTTTAATGCATTCTCCACCCGGCAGTCAGAGCTTTTCAAAACTCAAATCATATCAAGCTTATAATCCTCAAGGTTTTCCATCACATTTAAAATAAACGCCAAAATCTTTATTGTGGTTTACTAATTTGGGATCTGGGCTTTGCTACTATTCTGAATTTACTTTGTATCACTATCCTCCTCTTCGAGTATGATCTTTCTAGACCAACTATGATGTTCCTTGAACCAGCAATTTTCGACTGCTGTGCCATGGCACACTAGTGTGCTGCAAAAAATTTTAAAACATGCAGTACCTGACTATTTAGTCGGGGGCAATGATGTCTTTTCCGTTAGATTGTCAAATTAAAAAAAAAAAAATGACAACAGCCAACACAACAATCGCTGTCTGGTGTGAATGAATTAAAATTATGCCTATTTTTTCCTTCAGACCAGCAAAAAATTTATTTATTTTTTGGTGTGGCACAGAATTTTAGTAATTAATATATGTGAAAAAGGTTGAAAATCACTGTCCAAGACCAATGTTTTCCAAACTGTAGGTTATAACCCATTAGCAGTTATAAAATCAATGTAGTGAGTGCTTAGTTTTAAAAAATGAAACAGTATGTAAAATACCAGGCTAATCTCATGGATCCTCAGCAACAAATTCACTCTCAGCAACTGTGACAAAGCCTTGAGAAAACAGTGGAGAAACACTGCACTATCAGTTAAGAACACTTGATTACATCTTTTCTTCATTAGCATCTAGTTTTGTTTTTTGGCATATGAAGGCAAATTTCAACATAGCTGACATGGGAGCATTAATGTTGATCAGTTTAACTTTGTAGTAACCAAATTTTCCTAAATATTCCCATAGTTGTGAACTATGGGATAATTAATCTGTCAAAAAATCTGTAAAGCTTTTCAAACCAAGTTTATGTAACACACTTTTTGAATGTGGCAAGTTCAACATCTAATCAAACTATTACTAAAGACACTTAAAACAGAAGATTTTATTAAGAGGAAAAAGAAGAATGAAGTAAAAAAAATACAAAAATGTAACTAGGAATAGTGATAATACTAATTAAAATGTTAATTCTACAGCAAACTTCAAATTAACTTGAACCAAATTCCAGAAAGAAAAAAAATACATGCAGGATTTTTACAGGGAAGATGATTTACAATGTGATTTTACTAAATGTGTAAAACCCATAGGCCCCAATGTTTTTGTAATCACATTGCTGTGAAAGAAACCTTCAAAGTAAAAGATACTCAGAAACATGGTATGCTGAACTGTCCATAGTACTTTGAATATTTTTGAAAAAACATAGTTACTACCATCATTTCTTAGCCATTTATGACTATTAGTGATAATGAATGTCAACTGACAAAAGAGCAAAGATTCATTCACATTGTTTCAGGAAAAACTATACTCACAGCATGGAAGGTAATGCTGACTTTTTTTTTACAGTAAATTAGTTAATAAATTAAAAATTATCAACAGCATATTTCTTTAATCCATTAGAAGGACAATCAGAAACAACATTTGCTTTGTAGTTAGAGTCTGATATATGACTTGAGATTCAATTCACAATGATGTTGCAAGTTGAATAAAACTTTAGTTTATCTCAGGTATGTAGTAATACAGTTTCATAAAGGATTCATTGTGCTGCTTAAATTTAATCTCTTAATACATCTGAATTATATATATTCAGAGAACCAAAAAAGTATACTATTGGGTCAATATAAACTAAGCTAAAAAAATATAAAAGAATTAGTGATAGAGCAACAAATATGACCAGAAAATAAACTTTTTTTTTTTTAATTAACAGAAGCTATCATTAACAGTGCTGAGCACCACTTTATTTATCACAAAATTTTGGCATCCAAAGAAATTCCACTGCATCTCATACCTACAATATATTGCTATGGCACTGGAACTCTTTTAGTCCTGATATTTAATCCATTCGGTCTCTTCAAAGTCACTACTTATCACCTCTTACAGATAGCTTTTGAGCTGCTCCTTACATATTATTAAACTACTAATCCTAGATCTTAAACTTCTTGGAATCATTAAATTTGGTGGAGTCACTTATGAAGAGTTATTTATAGCACTGGAAGCAGTGAAGAAGAGGAATTATTCTTAGGTGGCAATGACACCCATACAATAAAATTTAATCCCTAACACCCTTCCCCAAAGTCTATAATACACAAGGTAAAGGGGTTTGGCTTAAGCTACATTTTTTTTAACTGCTCATATAAAAGATTGTGTACTAAGAATACCCTGTCTTCCAAAACATAAATAGGCCACTTACATTAACTAGAGCATTTGTTTCTTCCCTACAGACAGATCAGGCACAAACATATTTTTTTTTATTTTTACTTGCTTATTTATTTATTCATTCATTCATTCACACTCACTCACTCATTCATTCATTCATTCATTCACTTAATCCTCACCTCAGGATATTTACTGCTTTTAGAGAGACAAAGGAAGAGAGAGAAATATCGTTGTGAAAGAGACATCGGCTGCCTCCCATATGCACCCAACATGGGGGGAATTGAACTTTCAACCAAGGTATGCACTGTCCTGACAGGGGATCAAACCTGCAACCCAGGTTATGTGCCCTGACTGAAGATCAAACCCCGCAACCTAGGCATAAACCCTAACTGGGAATAAAACCCGAAACCTTTTGGGGTACCAGATGATGCTCCAACCAACTGAACCACCTGGCCAGAGCAAACATACTTTTTTTTTCCCTTACTGCTTCTCACAGGAGCACAGGAGAGCACCTCCATTACAGAAGAAGCTCCTAAAGGACAGGGTTGTAGTCAGTTATTTCTTGGTGAAGTATCCTTCCAGAACCTACAAATACTGTGGGATGATGACTTATAAAAAAGAGCAACAAATTAAAATGAAATAAAAACACTTGTGGATTCCTGACTGGGAGGCTCAGATGATTGGAGCATTGTCCCATACACCATAAAGTTGCCAGTTTGATCCCCAGTCAGGGTGCTGGGGTAGGCAACTGCGGATGTTTCTTTTCTCACATCGATGTTTCTCTCTCTCACTCGCTTGCTCTCACTTTCTCCCCCCTCCCCGCCCCCCAGCCTTCTCTCCCTTTCTCTCTCTCTAAAAGTCAATAAACATATCCTTGGGTGAGGATAAAAAAAAAAAAACACTTGTGGGATCACTATAAAGAAATTCAAATATTACAGTTCTTGAAGTAGCTAACTGCTTAATGTTGAGTGTGTTATAGATAAACTATCCATTAAGATTTTGGTGATTAATTTTCTTGTTGTTAAAACAGCGACAAACCATATATTATGCGGCATTGGTGACCTGAAAAATTCTCCTGCACAAATTAATTAAACGCTACGCTTAATGACAATTTGTGAAATGTTTGTAGAATTTTGTCTACAGTACAGTCCTTACCCCTCCTTTCTGAAAAGTGTTCTTCCCTCACAACACATACTTTATTAACCCCTTGTCAACATAAAACTTCCTAGTACTCAGAAAGTAGTCAACCTAATCAGCCTAAACTGCCCAGCACTCTGCACTTTTTCTTCCCACTGCCATCCTCTCCGATCCCTTCAAACACTTCAAAATCTCTTCTCAAATAGATTTTTTAGAAAAGTCCTATGAAATACAAGAATATTAAATAAGTTGTTATTAAAAGAGCAGCTATGTATTACTTCTCCCAGAAATGTTGCCCACTTTAAAAGTATGCTTAGCCCAAAGGTTGCAAAATTTATGTAGGAATTCAGACATCAAAGCATCCTGCCTCACAATGTAGCAAATCATGTCACAAAGGTGACACAAAACTCTAAAGGAGACTGAGCCAAAAGATAAAGATGAAATTTAGCTCTCTCCATTCCTTCTCTGACCTCATGCTGAAATTTCAAGAGGACCTCCTGACTCATTAATTGCAAATCAAATTCCCTAAAATGCTCTTCATGGGAAGTTGGCAGAGACTGAATCCTGGATTGAATTCTTTTATCATCTCCTTTTTCTGCACAAGAACTGATTATTGATTGTCAGCAACTTAAGGGGTTTATATACTTTTAGTTCATGAAAGTATATAAAAGATACCATCCACTCAACAGTGACTGTAAAAGAGGTGAATGAACATGAACTATATTTACTTTAAATGCTCCCTAAAAAAACCTATTAACCCTTTCTCCAGCCAGCAGGCCTGAAGTAAACCATAGGCTTCCACAAAAAAAAAGTGGTTCATTACCATATCAACTTGCAATGAGAGAGGAAAAGACATGGGTGGTTAAGAATTACTGCTTAATATTTCATAAAACAACACATTTGCCATCTCTCGTTTCAATTAACCGTTACCTTTGAACTGCAACATTCTATGTTTAAACAGAATGTGTGTACTTTCTGAGAATTTTACTTGAGCAGGCCCAAACTTAACTTTCTATCACTGGCACAAGAACTTTCAATTCACTTTTTCTTTTAAATATTTTACAAAGAAAGGAACCAGTGTTGAATTTGAGATGATTTTCTGATCCATTTTCAAACTCAATAACAGACATTATTACGTGGCCACTACCTGGATTAGCACTTATCTAGGCCTACTGAACTCATTTATATAAAATTTACCTATACAAACTATAAAATAAAACTATAAAATCTTTTTTTTCCTAGTTTTTTTCTTTACTTTTTAATTTGTGCTAAGCTTTCAAAGGCCTACCCATCCACTAATGTACACAAAACCACCTCATCTCCACAATGTTTGCTTTAGAAATTCTTTCTCATTGTACTATATTATGAATATTTTGTACATGTAGAGTAAGACTGCAAAATGAAAAGGATGAGAAACATAGATGTTTTACAGTAGATTTGCTCTGGCACTATTAAAGCTTTTTGCTTTTATTGGATAAATTTAATCCACAGAAATCAAGCTTTATAAAGCATTTATAGGTACCAAGTTTAATGTTCAACTCCTAAGTCCAAATGTAAATGTGTCTTTTCTAACACAAATGACTTTCATTCACTCATATAAAACTAGATCAATATAACTTAATAGTTAAGAGTACACGCTTGCCCTGACTGGGGTGGCTCAGTGCTGGGCTTCAGTCCACAAAGCGAATTGCTGCTAGTTCAACTCCTGATTCCCAGTGAGGGCACATGCCGGAGCTGCAGGTTCCATCCCCCACAGGGGCATGTACTGAAGGCAACCAAGGTGATGTTTCTCTCTCACATATATGTTTCCCTCCCTTTCATTCTCCCTCCCTTCGCTTCTCTCTAAAAATAAAAAAAATTAAAAAAAATAAAAAGTGCATGCTCAAGCCCTGGCTGGTGTGGCTCAGTAGTTGGAGCATCCTCCCGTAATGAAAGGGTCACCAGTTCAATTCCCAGTCAGGGCACATGCCCAGGTTGCGGGCTTGATACCTGGTTGGGGCGCTTGCAGGAGGCACCCAATCAGTGTTTCTTTCTCTCCCTCTTTCCCTCTCTCTGGAATGAGAATAAAATAAACCTTAAAAAAAAAAGTGCAGGCTCAAGATAGATCCAAGTTCTACTACTTCCTAATTAATGTACTTGGGCAAAGTAGTTTTAAAATTCTACTAAGCCTCATTTTCTTCATTTGTTCAATGGGATAACAACAGATATAGATACGGAGTTGTGAGGATTAAATGAAATCATCTATGAAAAGTATATGAACTCTACCCCAAATAGCTGTTTTAGTAATGAGTTATCATTTGATTTTTATGAAAACTCCAATGTAATAGGGGAAACTATGACTACTTAAGGAAATTTTCACTTTTAGATTTGGTTTGGGTAACACTAAAAAAGGTTTAACAGTATTAGTGAATATAAAAAGGTAAAAAAAAATACTGCTGTAACTCATATCTATTTTTTCCATGTAAAAGGATACCACAGTGTAAGAAATAAGCCATTTTTCCCTAGTCTAACCCAAAATCTCATTTTACCATACCTGAAACAGAAAATACCTATTTATGCTATAGGGGGAAAAAAAGCATGCATAATTACCAAAGCCAAAGCTCTCCAAGGATCTTAATGATGTTATAAAATGGGAAAGTGACAGAGGATGCCAAACTATTTCAACTGGCACTACTGCATGGGCTACAAAACTGTCATATATTAAAATTTTCCTTTGAAATATGTCATGCAATAATCTTAAATATACACATGACACCGGTACTTAAACAATATTCCTCAGTTTGACAGGAATATTAAATTCCCTTTCTTGACATACTTTCTGTGTGCTTGAAAGTAACCACAGCTCAGTAAGCTGGGGGAGATGCAGCAGTGTTTTACTCCTAGTACAATACAATCTTTTCTTTTCCCCTCTCAGGGAATTTTTTTAGGGAAAAGAACTAATACAACCCACTCCAGTAATAATAAACAATTTTACATAACCCACAGACAACTATTTTTGTGTGGTTATAGACATACAGTCTACACTTCTTTACACTTCCAAGACTATTCAAAGTTGCGTCCATGGTGGAGTTTAACAAATACTTTCATAATATAATTTAATACTATAAGAACATAAAAGTGGCTGACATAGGTGGACTTTGTCAATGTTTTGTAAAAGGCTGTATAAATAAAATCCTATTACAAAAGCAGTAAGAGAGGTTAGAGAGACTGTCACTTATTTTTTTTAAAAAAGTACTCGCAGAAACAAACAAAAAATCCTCTGTAGCTAATTTCACAGTGTAAGGTTCCCTTTGGGCTTATGTTCCGGAAGTCTGCATGATGCTAAACAGTGTGTTCCTAAGTGAGCATGGCCATGGTAAGGCATGAAAATTAATAACGGGAAACCTCATTTGAAATGGTGTCAGGAGGCCAGAAGGGGGTGCTCACATGCAGTACCAGGGGATGTCAGAGGAAGGATTTCTTAATCAATTACAGACCTCCACAGGTAAATGCTCAACAGAAAAGAATCCTCAATGGTAGGCCCCAACATAAAAGACGTGCATTGCCTCTCCTAGAAGAAATCCACCACCCCCGCAACTCGGCCAATGAAAAACCATCATTACCCGTAACTCTCCATTTTCTCCAGTTAACTTTTGTTCAAAACTACCCTTCCCAACATCCTTCTCCATAAAATAACTTTCCTTCTTTGCTTGTTGGATTTGCCAATGGCTTTTGCTGTAGCTTGCTTGTCCTGAATTGCAATTCTTCACTGTCCCCAAATAAGCCCATTTTTCCTGGTAAAATAACTTGTATTTTTAAGGCCAACAAAGGCAAGCTGAATAGATTTTTTTAAAAAGAAATTTTACAGCACTTATTTACACACAGGAAATAGAAGTAGTCTTAGAACAACCATTTCCCATCCCTTTTATTATATGCAACAGAAGAAAGCATGCTTAAGTGAAGAGACTTTATATGGCCATAAAAGTGATGGACCTCTTGTTTTGTTTTTAAGAAAAACATATTTCACATTTTTGCCCTGTAATTATTTTGCACGACCTTTAGTTCTCAAAGAAGGTTCAGGAGCAATAAACCGTCCTCCCCAATAAAAAGCACGAACAAAGCTGTTCTGTAAATTTGGAGAAAGTCTGGGACTATTTCTTCAATCCAGTCTTTGTCTCCACCTAAGACACTGATACACCTAATTCCAGTCAACAGTTACGGAACAGCAGGACACTGGGGCGCTCACTTAAATACTGTAATACAAGCAAGATTTTAAGTAAAAGGAGAAAAAAAAAAAACAACAGGTGAGAGTCCATACACACGAGGCATCTTAAGCAAGGTCATGGATTTCTCTTATTAGACAAGCCCTTTGGGCTTCCAAAAAGGAAGAACAGAAGACCCCAAAGGGAGACTAAGTCACTCAGGTAGTCGGTAGCAGCGGTAAGGTCCGCGCCCGCACACCGCCACCCAAACACAGGACGTCACCAAGGGAGACTGCGCCCTGCTCCCGCACTGGGAGGGCAAAGAACGCGAGGCGTCCCCGGGGCATCCCAGGAGGGGCCGCGGGTGAGGCGGGCAGACACCCGCGCGCGGGAAAGAGGGAGGGGCGGCCCAAAGTTGAGGCTGCGAAGAGCATAAGGGTGTGGAGGGCAAGGGTATCCGGAGCGGAGGAAGGGGCTGAGGTCTCACCCTTGTCGCAAGCCAGCAAGAACAGCTTCTCATTCAGAGTGTTCTCCTCCTTCACCTCCCGCATATCCTTTAGCGCCATCACCTCGTTCGGCGAGGAAGAGGAAGATGGGGAAGAAAGCAGGGAGGAGGAGGAGGCGCCCGAAGGATCCGTGCTCGGATACAGGGCCGCCATCATCGCGTCCCATGCCGGGGGGAGGCCAGGAGACGGGGGCGCAGCACCCCGCGACCCCAGCCCCACCCCAGGGCTGGAAAAGGGATGGGTCGTTCCCAGGGCTGCCTCCGCTCCCGGCCCGTTGGCCCCGAAGGGCGTCGCGTCCCCCGGGAGCCAGCACTCGCCCTCCACGGACAGCCCCAGGTTGGTGGCAGCGCTTGCGCGGCCTCGGGGCCAGCGCCCCCTCCCCAGCCGCCTGCGCCCCGGCCGAGCGGGTCCGCGCCGGTCCGGGGACGACAGAGTGGCGGGCGCCAGGGCGGTGGCCGAGCGCGGGGCCGTGCCAGGAGCCGCAGGGGCCGCGTGATGGCGGCCCGGTCCAGGCAGAGGAAAGGAGAGCAGTGGGTGACAAGCTCCGGGAGGCGACTCTGCGAACGTCGGGGTCCAGAGCTGCGAGAACTGCCAGCCGAGCTGGGTCCCCAAGAGAGATGCTCACAGATCCATCTCTTCCCGTCACCTTCCGCTACGCGTCAGCGCTGACACGGGGCGGAGCCTGCTGCGGGCCGAATTGGGCTTTGGGCGGGGGCCTGTAGATGGGGCGTGGTCTCGGGGCGCCCAGCTCCCGCTCCCAGAGAGCTGCCTGGCGCGGGACAGCTCCAGCTGAGCCGGAGGCGCTCAGCCGCGGCTCCTTCTCCCTAGAGTTGGGGCTGGAGGAGATCTCCTCACCGTCCCCTGCAGCACAGAAGTAAATACGCAGAAAAAAAAGCGGTGTGGTTCGTCGAGCTGCTGACAACGTACGTTCAGTAGAACCCTCTTGTAGAATCGTCAGATTATTTCACATTCCCGTGTCCTCTGCATCGCCAAGAGGCCAGGCGAGTTTGGTGTACTTACACTGGGCTAGCCACCCGCATTTCAGAAGACTCCGGTTTTAGCAACTCGTTTGTGATAGAGGACCGGCGTCGTATTCCTGATGCCATACATTTATTCGCATGTAATTAAGGGGTACTGATATGTATCCATGGGCAAGCACTTTTTTAGGATGGACTCTGCATCACAGCCCTTCAATGGTTTCTTCTTCACATTTATAAATCTGATTTTAAAAGATGAGTACTATTTAGGCAAAAGCTAGCTCAAGCACAGAAGGGCTACTTTCTTGAATAATTTATTTTCTTACTCAGGCTTTCATTTAAAGCTGATTCCTTCGCCTTTAAAACCTGGGGCGGGGGAGGAGGGAGGCTGGCAATTATTTGGCTTGAATAATTATTATTGCTTCCCACAAGCAGCCACACAAAAATCTAAATTGTGCCCTCAAGGCTTTAGGCTTGTAAGGCAACACATAAATTTACTTCCAAGTATCTTGTATTTGAGGGAAATAACATCCTGTTCTGTTCAGATTGTTTTGTTCCAACCTGTCCCTGCCAACACCAACTCCCAAATTTCTTAAATACATCTTTCTCATCAAAGTCCTCCTAAGAGGAATTGCTAGGCAAGATTGTCCACCTTTCCAAAGATTTTCGTGTGTTCACTTCAAAATAGTAGTTATCTATTGAATCATTTTAGCCTTTTTATCTGTAATAGATCATAAGTCTCCCCCATTCTATAATGGAATTCAGTTCCAAGTTTGTGTATTTGTTGGAATGTTAAAGTTGCTCCTTGCAAATTTTGGGCCTGTGAACACAGCACTACATATTTGAGTTTTGTGTGTGTGAGCTTAAAACTTTCACTCAGTAAGTAGAACCACACTAACCATGACCCATTCCCAAGCTGGAGTGTTTGAGGGTAAAAACTTCAAATGGCACAGAATTATATATTCCACTTTTAAGTCTATGCAAGTTTCTGGGTTTAGGTGATTCCCATAGAACTTCAATGGTGCTGGGTTGATACCTTAGATTCAGGGGAATTTCAACCTACATTAACAGATAGACTTTGGAGGCATTCCAAAGTATTAGAGGGATTTTCTTTCTTCCAAGTAAGCATGTGTTGCAACTGCATCCTGTTCCTCAGAAGTCTTGGAATCAACTCAGATGCAGATGATTCTCTCTTGCCTCTCTAGCACATTCTTTATCTAGCACAAAGTGGGAGTATTTTAAGGTCTCCAGATCTTGTTTATTTTGCATCTGTAATGTGCAGACCAGTAGTGGAGTTATAATGAACGATGGAATGCAAGATTCAAAAGTAGCACATTACTCAGAGCAACTTACCAAACCAAAGGATACAAAAGAAGAGCCATCTCCAACTCCAGTTGGAGAGAAAATCCGGATTCCAATCTAGTCCTATAAGTAGAATAGACTTTACCTACCTTTCCAAACTCTCTACCTCTTCTTCACTACTCCTAGGCTGTATTTGCCTAGTTATTTTCCTAAAATTCCTACAAGACTCTTCCTGTTTGAGCCTTTGCACTTTTTCCCTTGGCTGAATACTTACGACCTAGCTCATCATCATTCATATTGTCCAAATAGCACATCCTTAAGGAGATCTTCCCTGACCAACCCAAACTAAAATAATCTTTACCCCAGTTCCCAAGTCAGTCTCTATGACATTAGTTTTATTTCTCCTACTGCAATGATCACTATATAAAATTCCCATTTGTTTATCATCTCTCTCCCTTTGCAAGGATAGAAGATTCATGAGGTCAAGAAACTGTCTATATTTTTTCACTGCTGAATCTCCAGGGTCTAACATCATACCTGGATCATAATAGACAAATTTATGTTAGTGAATTGGTTGATGCAACAAAATTACTTCAGCACAAACTAAATGTGCAGTAATATGCAGTTGGTCTTTACTAAAGTTGTTCATGTTAAAAGACCAGAGAACTGTCCTGTGCGGGTGATTCAGCTAGCTGGAGCATTGTACAGTATACCAAAGGGTTGCAAGTTTCCATCCCCAGTTGGGGCACATGTGGGAGGCAACCGATTGATGTTTCTCTCACTCACTTCTTCTCTTTCTAAAATAAAAAAAATGTATCCTCAGGTGAGAATTTTTTTAAAAAGACCCAAAGAACAACCTTTTCTCCCCAACTGTATTTTGCCACGTATAACGCACACACTTTCGGCAAAACTTTAGAGGGAAAAGTAAGGATGCACATTATACATGGGTAGTACTAATTCCGTATCTATATAAATGTTTTTAATTCTTTAATTTGTACTTGTGCATTAAAAGTGTAGCTCTAGAAAGCAAAAATTCTTGTATCATATGTGTTCAAAAATAAATGCTAAAATTCCTTTATAATATAAAAAGCAAGTATCTAAATATACATAATTATAAAATTAAAACAAAAGATTTTTTTGCCAGAAAGTTTGGGCCAAAAACATGGGTGAGCATTATACATGACAAAGTATGGTAATAAATTTTTTTTTGTTTTAATAATTAGTTTAGCAATTAGTTTTACTAACTAGTAATTAGGAATTTTGTTTTACTAATTATTTTAGTTTCTCTTTTTTGGAAAATTATCTTATGAGATAACTTCTCACAGTTATATTTTTCTTTAAATGAAATACATACCAACACATTTGTACATACACAGAATTTTTATTAAACATACATTGTGAGAAAAAGAACATGCTAAAGTGCTAAATTTCATGTAAATTAGATAACTTAATAAATACAATGGTGAAAAAATGAAAAGGAAAAACATGATTTAAATAATCTCACAAAAGGGCAGGAACATATCTTAATTGTCATATAAGAACACAATCATCAAAATATAAAAGGAAAAGAAATCTCTCTAGTAGAAGAATATATTTCATAGTTCCACCTGTTGATAATTTCAGTTAAAAATTCTATTCTAAACACATGAGCAGTCTTACTCTTAACCAACATATACATTTTAATCAGTGGTAAAAAGGGGAGTTCCACTTCTCATTCACACTGACAAAGTGACAGCATTTTTGTTACACAGCAGTTTCACTGGCACTAGCAGTGGAAGATGAAGGAAGTAGATTTCTGAATTCAATTGTTAGCAAAGAATCTCTCTACTGATAAAGATTCAGACAAAAATACATCTCAGGTAACACAAGCATTAACCAAACATTGCTGTCTTGTCGGAGGCTGTGAAAAAAACATGTGAAAATACTCTATGTTAAATAGTAGTTTTCTGCTAAAGAAATTCAGTGGGCATGTTCTAAATTATTTAGGGCTTCAGTATAAATCAAAATTAGCATCTGTAATATGAAGCTAACGTTACAGTGTCAACATGTCTTGAAATCCTGTAGCCAATATTTGGCTATAAATATTTGGAGAAGTCGGTCAAAAAATATATGCACATCAAAAATGAATATTTCTTAAAGAAACTTTCATGTATCAAATATCTACAAACTGAAAAGTACCCATGGAGTGTGGGGTCACAATAAATACTTGGCTGACTTACCAATTATACATGCTGTTTAAGAAAGCCCAGGGAATTCAGGTGAAAGTACATATATGCATACACACATTCCTCTAATAACACCCTACCAACATATATATGCTGCCTGTCATTACCAAATTAGCATATGCAAAGTATCAATGCAGTTAAAATTAAGTTTTAAGTAAAAAGCTCTGGCTTCTTAGATAAGAGAATGAACTTTGGGGTTTATTCAAGAGTTCTCATGTGTAAAATATTTTATGTTAATAGAACAATACTTGTCACTTAATAGTTTTAGACAATACAGAAATTTACAGAGAAGTTAAAGCTTTATACCATTGCACAGAGGGAAAAAAGAGGGATTAAACCAGATTATGACTTTGAATACATTTATGATCAAAATTAACACATACACACAAATCAAAACATATTTCGCAGTAGGACTTGGAAAAAAATTTTTGTATTGGTCTTTTTTGAACCATGAAAAAGAAGAAATTAGTCTTGTTTTGAGACTTTCAGGAAATGAAATTAATTTTATCATGAAATATCAGTTTGATGATGAACATGTTCCATCATCAGTATCTACTAGTAAAGTAATTGTGTTATCCAAAAAGGTCAACAAACTCTAATGGAATGAACAGGATATTGAACTCATTAATGAATTTTACAACTGTTTTAAGCATATAAATAATCTCTGGTTTTATACCCACTACATTTCAGAATTCTGTAAACTGTGAAGCATTCAATATGTTTAATGTGGCAGAAAATACGTTTAATGTTTATTTTATTCTGTTCAGTCCTTTTCCCATTAAGCATGCAAACACCGTCATAACCATCTTTGGTTTCACTTCTACGAGGTCATCAGGTAAGGCATATATCCGGGCACCAATCTTTCGAGCAACTGAAATGGCATATCTGAAAAGACAAGAAAGATATCTTGGTATTTTTTATCTACTGTGTTTTCACTCAATATATACTGACAAAAGAATGAAATATTTTGGTAAGTCTTAACTTTACAAAAAGGTTAAGTTTATGAGTCTTTAAATCATATTCCTTATACAAATTGTACTTAAAAATGTGAATTTTAAGAACATAGAAACCTTACTTGTAAGGATTTAAGAAATTAAAAAACCACTATGTTCTAACGTAAACCATAAAAGCTTACTTAGCATTGTTCAGCTTGTCCTCATCAGAAAGGTCTTCTCTCCTTATCATTTCTTGACGAACTGCATTTGGTGCAATGGCATCTATTAAGTCTAGGACAGGTAAACTAGTGCTAATAGATTTGTCCTAAAAAATAAAGAGTATATGAACATTCGTATCAGACCAGAAGGTCATAACCACGTAACTGAGAGCAATTGATAAATTTTCTTTATACTTAACGTTCAGGTTTTCTTCAACGAGCACAAATCACAAACCATTTAAAATACACTTCTGCCCTGGCAGGGTGGCTCAGTTGGTTGGAGGGTCGTCCCACACACCAACAGTTTGTGGGTTTGATTCCTGGTCAGGGCATTTACGTAGGTTTTGGGTTTGATCCCTGGTCGGGGCATATACTGGAGGTAACCAATCAAAGTTCCTTTCTCTCTCTCTCTCCCCCGCACCGACCTCCCTTGACTCCCCCCCTTCTCTTTCCCCTCTTCCTACCTCTCTACAATCAATTAGCATATTTATTTAAAAATAAATGAATAAAATATACTTTTCCTTCCATCTTTCCATCTTTACAGAGCTTACAGTGTAGAGAGTCGTCACCATACCTAAGATTTGTGGATGTGACAATTCCTAAAGTATGCTAACTATAGCATTTATCCTATAAAAAAAACCAACTTTTGAAAGGGAATAGAAGGTAACTTTTAAATTAATAGTTTTGCAATTCTAGTAATAATATATTTTTTAAGAGCATGGATTCCTAAGCCTTCACTTAATATTTTTCAGAAAGAAAAATGATAGTGGAAAGGAACTAACATCTACAAAGGCATTATTCTTGTCGCTTTACATTTTCAGTTTTTTTAATCCCTAAAGATGAAGAATATAAAGTTCACAATACTCAAGTGATTTGGTCATACAACCAGCAAGTATGGAATCACTATTTGAACCCATAACTGTTCCACTCCAAGATTCTCTCCATTTTTTTAAGTTACCTCCAAGTCAAACTAAAAATGGACAACTAAATTCTAGTGGATAGAGCATTGCCCTTGAAGTCCTAAATCCTGGTCTGAAGTGATTTTACCACTTACCAGTACTTGAGCAAATTATTCTGTCTCTCAGCTTGAATAGTGGCCACTGTTGGTTGCCTATCCAGAATCTACTCCTTATGGAATACTTTCTCCAACCTAACAAAACTCGTATTTTTGCTCTGTATCTATACTTCCAACATAGGGATATGTGCTCCAAGGAAAGCTGACCCCCTCCACAGCTACAGGGCTGTCCTGAATTAGTCCTAGGCCATGCATTATGAGGGTGGGGTGGTCAAGTTACTCTTTTTAGGTATACAGCAAACATACAGTAACATCTATGTTATTAAAATTTCATGGGGGAGAATGTTTAGGAAGAAAATGTCTAAAAAGACTTCTTGGGTGAATAATAATGAAAAAAAGTTTGAAAAACTCTAGTCTAAGCCAAATAGAGGCTAAGCCATATTGATTTAATTTGGGCCTAATTTAATTTAATGCAAGGTCCTTCCTATTCAGGAAGAGTTATGGAAAGCCAGCAATCCCTCCCCCTAGATGTGAATGACACTATAAAACCTCTGTAACCAGGAGCTATCCAGTAACCAAGAGGAGAGCCAGCTTTAGGGTGAAGTTGGCAGTTTAGATGGCAAAGCAGAGACGGGCAAAAACCTGAGTCCTGAATGACATACTTTAATTACTAGCTCAACCGATCCTGAAGTCTGTCCTACAGCTCTGGATTTCTGCTACTGTACCTTCTCTTTTGGTTTAAACCATTTTAAGTGGTGTTTCTGTTACTTGAAGCCAAAATACTCTTTCCTAATCACTATAATGGAAATGTCATAGGATTCCTAAGAATATTAAGATAATATAAATGAAAGCATCCAATACAGTTCCTGGCCGAATGTTGTTCTTAATAAATGTTTGATAAAATATGAGGCCTGTGAAACAGAGTAACAGGTTGCTCTCTTGGGGCCATGATCTATGAGCCACTGCATTTATTAATCTTAGAAAAATTTATATTCTTCATTTTCAGGAATGTTCATTCTATGAAACATTTGAGGAGGGGAGAAGTAGAGGGGTACAAATAATTAGAGTCCTTCGGTCTGTCTCATGCTGGTAATTGAGATCTGTTTTTTTGGCATCTTCTCTATTTCTGAAAAATTCTCACAGCTGTTTTGTCAATGTGTCGTCTACAGACCACCTACATGAAAATTATCTGAGATGCTTGTTCAAAGTACAAATTTATCCCTATACTCGAATTAATGAGTCTGCGGATGGGGCTAGGAATCCACATTTTTAATAAGCATTCTAGATGTACACCATTATATTTTCTAAAATTAAACTTAATGTAATTCTATAATAAATTTATAATTTCTATGTGCTT
Organism: Pteronotus mesoamericanus; assembly: GCF_021234165.1. Classification (NCBI taxonomy): domain Eukaryota; kingdom Metazoa; phylum Chordata; class Mammalia; order Chiroptera; family Mormoopidae; genus Pteronotus; species Pteronotus mesoamericanus. Next base: position 8,773,212 of record NW_026555265.1, on the reverse strand, counting down.
GCTTTTCATAATATTTCTGTAGTGATTAAAAAACAGACAAGTGGCTTAATTGTACTGTATTTTGATTACTTATTGACATATTTGTGAGGGTTTTTTTTTAAAGTTTGGGGAAAATTGTTGATGTGTTTTGGTTTTCAGCTTCGCTGAGGTCTGAGGTAAAACTGGCAAATAAAGTTGTGAGATATTTACAGTGTACGTCTTTATACATTGTGAGAGACTCCTAGTCTTTCTAGTTAATGAACACAACCATCACCTCATATATGTATATATTTATTTTTATATATGATGAAAATATGTAAGTTCTACTGTTAGCAAATTTCAATTATACAATATAGTGTTAACAGTGGCCATCATTTTATACATTAGATCCTCAGACTGTATTCATCTTATAGCTGAAAGTTTATACCCTTTGTGCTATTTTAAATATTTCTTCACTTAAATATAGGAAGTAAGGATTTTTCCACCTATCTCTCTATGATTCATTTTAGGAAAAACTTTTATTGAGTTGCATGAAAATTTGAGTTTTAAAGGTCATATCAGATCCCTTATCTCCCTATTTCCAAGAAAACAGGCCTATCTTCCAACTCCTCTGATTTGTGTATTATCAGTGAAAAACTTTACTTCTGCAAAGGGAATAGGGGTTACAGTAAAACCCTTAGTTTAGTATATAAATGTATTTTCATCATTTTCCTTCCACATCTGTTAACTTACTCATAAAGAAACTACTTAAACAAAATGAATTTGTAGAATCTTAAAGACAGTCAAGAGTTTGGCTTGATTTTCAAGATAACAAATTATACCATCTCTTTTTCTTAATTTCTTTTGGGAATATTTGATACATATTCCTATTAGAACCTTCCATTCCATTGTTCTTCCAGTCATTTCTGAAGGGGAAAAAATGATGTGGCTGCCAGAATTCCCAAAAAAGCTTGACAGGAACCCTTCCGCATGTGATGCTCTTTATATATACTGGCAGTACCAATAGCTTAGGAAGTCCCATTTATTGAGCCCTTACTATATGCCGCGTACTATTGAGCACTTTGTATTTGTTAACTCATTTAGTGTGACAACAAACTCAGAAGACAGGTACTATTAATATCTCCATTTTAAACATGGGAAAACTGAGGCATAGAGAAATTAATAATTTTCTCAAGGTCACACAATACTAAATGGTAAGCAACAAATAAATTCAGCTTTATTTGTCAAGAGATGTAGACCAGCTGCTAGTATCAACTGCTAAGGTTTCTATATAACACATGCCCTTCTCATGTGCTTCCTATTTCACTTAGCTGATTTCTATAGTATCACTGACACCCCATAGGATTCCAGTTTTCTTATTTGTCTCCTTCCCTGAGGAGTGAGCTCTTTGAGGGCATTACGTAACTACAGTGACTAGCAAAGCACCTGACACAGGGTAAGCTTTGAACACAGGGGATGGCAAAAGTAGGTTTACAGTTGTGTGTATAGACAAAGACATGCAGATTATGATTATTACAGTAGCTGTACCAACTCAGAAGAATGTCACAATACGACTGTATACCTACTTTTGATCACCCTTGTATTTATGGAATGAATGAGCAGTATGCCACACAGTTAATAAGTGGCTGAGCTGAAGTCAGACCCAGGGCCATAAATTCCATGGTCTGGTTTTCATCCTGCAGTTAGACATATCTGGATGCGAAATTCAGCTATTCTGCTTCATAGCTCTATGGTGGTAGAAAAGTTACCTAATTCTTCTAATGCTTTTTTTTTTTTTTTTTTTTTTGCTTATAGAATTGAGAGGGAAAAAGAAACAATACTGTATAAAATACTTAGCACAGTGACACACAAGACTCAATAAATGGCTATCATGATTATCATTATTGGCTGATATACCACTTCCTTATATTCTTGGTGAGGAAAATTGCTTTGCCACTAAAAGGGTAAGTTTGTCTTTTCTAAAATATCTAGGTATAGCCTGCCTTAATTATGATCAATCGGTTCTTACTACTACCATTTATAGCTTTCAAATATAATGCCTTCTTACAGTTGGAAAAAACCTCCCCACTCCAACTATTTTTCAACATTCACTGCCACACTTCTTAACTATTTATAAAGGTTTTATTATCAAGCACCTACTAAATGCCAAGTGCTTCTGCAGTATATGTCTGCCACCTCAGTTTTAAGTAAGATCACACTCTCCAGTCTACTTTTCCTGGTGAGTTCTCTCCCTTTAAAGGGTTTGTGTACTCCCATTTTTCAACCGTCCCTTCTATTCAACTGATCACCAAGTCTGTATTCTGTTTTATATCTCCTTCCATCCAACTCTTCACTTTCTGAAAATCACCTTGAATACAAGCTTGAAATTGAATCCATCTTCATTCCTGAAGGCAGCTGCACCTCAAGACAACCTTATTTTTGTTATCATGTTTTCCATTTATCCAGGCCCCAAATCAAGAGTTTTCACTCCTCTCTCTCCTGTGCATCCCAAACTCAAGCGGCCAAAGCCTACTACTTCTTTTACAACAGCAAAAAACTCTTCATTCTTAACATTCTCACTTCCCTACCCCTAAAACTCCAGATTCTTCGCTTCACACCTTGAGTTCAGCCTCTGCTTCTTAGGTACTGTTCTTGAATTTAAACCATTCTTCTTCCAACCCATCCTGCTCACCACATTCAGAACAGTATTCCGAAAATAGTCACTCTTCCTACATTAATGCCCTTACCAATATCCTGTATTAAGGCCAGATTCCTCCATAATATTGGCCCAAGCTGTATCTTGTATTATGTCCCTTAGGAACCATCCTCTCTAGCCAAACTACCTCTCGTCTTCTCGGACTTGCCTTCATTCAAGATGGATCCCTTATAGCTTGTTACACGCCTCTTACTCTCCACAAATTCAAATCCTTCCTCTCTATGGTGGTCAAATCAAATTCAACTTTCTCCATTACTCTTTATTGACAATTCACTTGGAAACAATCAATTAGAATTATCCATAATATTAGTTGCACTAATTCTTTGGATTTTATCATTTATTCTGTAGTATTATTACCTTCTCAGTTATACAAATTTGTCTTTCAAATAAATGGTGAACACTCTGAAGGCCAAATTAATTTCTTGTATTCTATATCTTCTTATTTGCCTAGAAATGTAACTAGTAGTAAGAGCTCAATAAATACGTATTAATTTGTTTCTAAATATTTTCTCACTGTATTTAATTACACACATGCTAAAAATTTTTCATAAATATGCAAATGCATATAACTGCAGTAAAACAATTTTAATGAATGACTGTCAATTAGAGAACTTTATGTGTTCCCTTTCCTGTTGTACATTTTTAGTTGTGTTTTATGTCTAAAATATATAAAGACATATCATGGACTGATATGTACATATTTTTTTAATAAGTAACATTAAAAAATCAATGTTATTAGTTCCTTCCAAGATGTTAAAGAAAAAACACACCTGAACTAGGACACGGGCAACACCTCTGCCAACATCCAGAGATGTTCTGTTAAGACAACTTGGGGCTCAGTTTTTGGTAAAGATGAGAAGATAGAATTTATCAATTTCTGATATTTCTTCTGCTCTACATGTTGTTAAATATATGAGCAAAGGCAAAGAAGAGAATAAAGGTGGGTAGATAACTCTTGGGAGAACTTAGGGATTCATCTGTTTGCATTCCTTCATTTCACTAAAAAAACTAATTGCTGATTTTTCACTTATAATAAAATCACAAACACAAGGCTCACTGAATGAATGTGTATAAGCAGACATGCTTTGTTGTAGCTAACATCGGCTTGCATGCAAAAGCAAAACAATGAAGATGCATGAAAATTAGTGGGTATGTATGTACACATTACATTTTGAATGCTTTATGAATCATCCACAAATGCTTGGAAGTGAGTGTTAAGTGCCATTATGAAGCCACATGACAAGATTTTTTTTTTCCTACCAGTTTTCTCAATTCCCACTCGAATCCGTTTGGCTGGCTCTGTTATGTCTTGGAAATGATGTCAATACAATTCTGAAATTGCCGCTAGGGAGCACAAAACATTATAGGTCTTATAGAAACAATGGGTTTTTAGCTTTCTTTTTCATCTGACAATTGAATTTTTTGGCTCTATTCTATTATTTTTAAAAATTAGATTATCAGAGTCTGATAATATTAACCTGCATTTATACTCAATAAGACAACCAATCAAAAACCTAAGAATTCAAATTGTATGCTTTTGATTTATACATACCAAAAAACTAGTATGCCTAAGCTCACAAATTATGTTCTTGAGATATAAATTAATGTAATTCTGAACCTAAACCAATGTAATTCCCAATAAAAAATTTCTTCCTAGACTTAATTTCTTACCAAACAAAAAAATTTTTAAGTAGCTTTTGATTACCTTGAAGCTAGAAATAGAAGTATTTTTGTTTGCATTTTTAAGAGTCTGATTGACCCATTTAATTATAATTTCATCATTTACTTTTTCACCTTCTCCAAGATCTGATAACACATTCAATGTGTACCTGTAACAGAAAAGATGTATATTTGAAATTGAAAGGGGTGAAATTTGCTCCCAAACCATTTGTATCAATATTTAGGTAAATATTTAAGAAATATTTCAGTTCTAATAAATATTTCTAATTTTAGTCTGGTATTTGCACTTAGTTACATTCCAAAGTTACAAAGCTCAGTAATCAGAAACAAAAACTACTATATGGCATTTAAAAAAACTTAAAACAACTCCTTACAAAGCAGTTTTCAAGAGACATTAAGAACTGTGATTGTTCCTAGAGATTTACCCCCTTTTAAAATAAAGATTTATTTACAAAGAAATATTTTCATAGTATATTTCTTCCGTGTTTGTTATTCTGCAGAATGAAAACCTTAGTTCAGATGATTTTCTGAAGGAAACTCACAGTGTTGCTATGAACATAGCCCTTACCTTCTCATTAGCTGCCATACCAATGCCAGAGTAAGTGTTGCATTCCCTTCATTTAGGTCCTGCCCAGCAATGCCAACCAGGGAGAAGTTGGCCTTATTCTTCCCAAGGTCCACTGCATAGTTACAGTTTTCAATCTACAAATAAGTAAAAGTATTGGTATAAAAAATATATCTCTTGAATCTGCAAGCTTAATTCAGTCATCTGTAACATAACTATGGTGACACCTTAAATTTATATTACAGAATTTCATTTCATAATAACACAGTGGAATTAAGAAAATTATTATTCCAATTTTATAGTTGAAGATGTACAACGCACTGAGGCGTTAACCTAGATAAACAACTGGCTGGGAAGTTTTTTTGTTTGTTGTTGTTTTTTTCCTTTTTTTTTTTTAGAATTTTATTTTAATTTATTTTTTCAAATACATTTGTCTCTGCTGGGAAGTTTTAAGATCCTCTTACCTTAAAAGTCTTGACTGTCCAAGACTACACAGCTTATCAGTGGCAAATCTGTGATTCAAAACCAAGGTTCCCTGAATTCCATTAATAGAGGTAATAAATAGAGTTTTGCCTAAACTCAAAATTAAGGAATAGAGGAAAAATTGTTTCATTAACAATTTAACTTACTCTCCAATATTTTTGGTCTAGATCTTACCCATTCTCTGAAATTCCACATTTAGCCCACTTTCTTCAACAAAGGTTTAACCTTGACTGTACCAGCTGATAATAATCTATCCCTTCCTTGAACTCCCAATAATACTTATTTTGTAATGCTTATCCACCATCATATATTTATACTTTGCATTTTATATACTCTCTTTTGCCGACCATAGCAAAGCTCCTTTTAAAGGGCAAAAACTATAATATGTACAAATCTGTGTCACACTCTCCCCACCCTGGCCTAGCACCCAGCATAGCACCCTGCCTACAGTAAGAATCTGATGAATGAACACCAAGTAAACTACTTACATATACACATAATTTACCTATATACACATATAAATTCAATGTATTTGAGTATTTTATCTCACTGAAATTATCAACTCCTGTAATCTTGTAATATATCACCAGTAGTAAAAAGTACTTAATAAATACTTTAGAATAAAGTAAACTTTAGTTAAGAAAATAGTATAACTGGTTTCTCCTGATCTTCTTTCCCAAGTTAGTTGAGGCCTCATTACAAAACAATTAAATCTAGGATACGGACACATTTTTCTAAGAGTAAAAACATATTTCCAGAAAAGGTGAGAAAGGGCCATACAATAACAGAATTTACACAAAGAAATGGGTATTGTTCTTTAAAAGAGAGAATTCAAATTCCCAAAGGGCAGTGTGTAACAAATAAAAATGCAAAAAGATGTTTTGAACTTGTTGTAATATCTGCTTGGTTCCCTTAATAAGTTAAAATCTTTCATATGTATTCATTTTCTTAAAATACAAGGAAATATTCCAATATTCTTTATTTTTCCTAGTAGTCACATTACGTTATCAATTTAGTCTGCTTACTAAAAGTATATGCTATAGAAATGCACAGATTTGAAAAAATGGAACAGATTCCTAATTTATGGAAAATAGCATCAGAGCTCTGATTATGTAACAGTGTGAACAGGAGGGATAAAACCCAGCGTGCTTTCCAACGACACCCTTTTCATTAGGAAGATTTTCTAGCAAATCATAATAATCACTTAAATATAAAATGTGTTTCTTTGAAAAGCCATTTGTTTTATAGTTTGACCAAAATTCCTGAGGGGCATAATGGTTAGAAAGGAAAGCTGAGTTGCTAGCCTAGAGATCTGGCGTAGAGATCTAAGATACTAGCACGCACTGAAAGGAAAAAGGGAAATGAATGCTAGCGTAAGGGAAAGATGTGTTCTAGGTGGGGGCGGGGCGGGAGAGGAAGGGAGAGGACGGGAGAGGAAGGGAGAGGAAGGGAGAGGAAGGGAAGGAGGGAGGAGAGGAAGGAAAGGAGGGAGAAAGGGAGGGAAGGAGAGAGAAAGAAAGAGAAGTCTATGTGGGAGAGAAACACGGACTGGTTGTCTCCCCCACACGTCAACCAGGGATCAAACGTGCAACCTAGGTATTTGCTTTGACCTGGAATGGAACCCTCAACCTTTTGGTGTATGGGACAATGTCCCAACCAATTTAGTCACCCAACCAGGACTTTTTGGCAACATTTGATTCCAAATTTGGCAAGCTTAAACTCTGAAAAGACACAAAACTAAAGGAAGAATAAGAAATCAGGTTCCTAGAGGTAAGCCATGTTTATAGTAGTACTTAACACTCTAAAAATGAATCTACTCCCTGAAAATGTAAATGCACAAAGTTCAGAGCACTGGACAAGAACTGGGCCTTAGAAATTCCTAAAGCTGTCAGGCTAAAAGACTAGGAGCCTGTAGAAGATAAGAATGAATACAATAAAAGGAAAAAAATGGAGGGTGCAGTCTCACAGTGTTAATGGAAGAAATGATTACCAAGCACTTGAAGTATTTTGAACAAAAGTAAAGCTTAGATCATTTGGAAAATGAGAAAAATCATGTAATGGGATACAGGGTTCCAAGTGGGGGAAAAAAAAAACTGAAGAGATAATGAAGAAAGACTATTTAAGTGGTGCAGCCTTTATACATGTGAAGCAAAGTGATATCTGGTGGTGAATGTACAAAATCCATAAAATAAGTCCCTGTGATACTGGGCCATGAAAGTAGCACTTATTTTTCAAACATCTTGAAGTTATTTCAAGCTTATGCTTCATTCTATAAATAGCTGGTATTTGTTAAAAGGAAGCACTCTACCTATGACTCATTTGTGACATCTTATAATTAACATAAAAATTCCAGGTATAACGATTGTTTAATTTTTGTTTTTCTGTTACAGTTTGCATCTGAAAATTTAAAAACCTTACATGAAATTAGTTAACAAATTTTTCTGAATTCTACTTCCATGACTAGAATTGTAGACAAATAAAATTTAAAATGTAGGCATGTCCAACCATTAGGTATACTGAAAAATATCAATATAAGTCTCAAAAAATCATACTAATCCTTTAACTAATTTTAATATTATGATGCATTTCCTTTTATTTTTTAAAACAGTTTTTTGAAGTATAAAGTCTATAATGCATATTTAGTCTAGAGATCTGAAGAATAAAAGTCCTTTCTGAATGCATGTCTCTTTTTGTGCATTTTAAACAAATTAGATTCATATGCATATATGCCATTTTGTACCCTGCTCATTTCCAAGTCATTATTAGTAAAATACTTAAAATGCTATTTTTAAAAGATTGTATTTATCTTTAGAGCCGGGGGGAGGGAGAAAGAGAGGGAGAGAATGTCAATGTGTGGTTGCCTCCAGTTCCCTGCTTTTCATGACTTTGAATATTTCTTGCCAATCCCTTCTAGCCTGCAGTTTCTTTTGAGAAATCAGCTGACACTCTTATGGGAATTCCCCTGTAGGTAACTAACTGCTTTTCTTTTGTTGCTTTTAAGATTCTCTCTTTATCTTTAACCTTTGGCATTTTAATTATGATGGGCCTTGGAATGGGCATCCATCTTGTTTGGGACTCTCTGTGCTTCCTGGACTTGCATGTCTATTTCCTTCACCAAATTAGGGAGGTCTTTTTTTCATTACTTTTTCAAAAAGATTTCCAATATCTTGCTTCCCTCTCCTTCTAGTGCCCCTATGATGCAAATGTTGGACCTTTTGAAGTTCTTAGAAGTTCCTTATACTATCCTTGTTCTTTTGGATTCTTTTTTCTTCTTATTCTGATTGGTTGTTTTTTCCTTCCTTATTTTCCATATCATTGATTTGATTATCAGTTTCATCTACTCTATTGTTTTCCTATAAATTGTTCTTTATTTCAATTAGTATATCCTTTATTTCTGATTGAATCTTTTTTATGTTGCTGAGAGCCTCACTAAGTTCCTTGAGCATCCTTATAGCCAGTGTTCTAAATTCTGAATCTGTTATATTGCTTTTCTCCATTTTGTTGAGCTCTTTTTCTGGAATTTTGATCTGTTCTTTCATTTGGGCCATTTTCTTTGTCTCCTCGTTTTGGCAGCCTCCCTGTGTTTATTTATATGTATTAGGTAGAGCTGCTTTGACTCTGTGTCTTGGTAGTGTGGCCAATTGTAGTAGGTGTCCTGTAGGGTCCAGTGGTACAGGCTTCCCTATCACCCAAGCTCAGTATTCAAGGTACACCCTTTTTGTGCGGGGGTGCGTATACCTTCCTCCTGTAGTTGAGCCTTGGTTGTTGCTGGCAGGTCAATGGGAGGGATTTACCCAGGCCAGTTAGTTGCAAGAATTGTATGACCACTGACCACCAACCTCTGCCCTCTGTGGAGGATCAGCTGTGCAGGGGCGGGGTGATGGTGCTCCGACGTGGTCTGTAGCTTTCCACTGAGTGTGCTGGCCCTAGGGTTTCCTGGGTGGTAGAGGCCAAGGTCAGCCCCCACCTGTGTTTGCCCAGGGTCACCCTGCCTGAGCTATAAAGCAATCTGAAATGGCTGCTACTTGTGCTGGGCTTGGAGATTACCAGACAAAGCCAAACTGTGAATCTAGGCTGGCTGCTGCTAGTGCTGGGCTGGGGCTTACTGAGGCCAGCTGTTGCTTGTTTGAGAGGATTCAAGAAGTTGTGCAGCATGAGCCATTAATATGAAAAAGCAGCCTGAGTGGGCTGGTAAGTTGGGTGGGAGAAGAGTCTCTGGGGATCTCCAAGGTGGGTCAAATAGTGTTAGCCAGGTTGATGGAGTGGCAGATATGGCACCAGTTTGCTGGCTCTTTGCGGGGAGGATTTAGTAAAAGGACAATGACCTCGGATCATTTTGATGCCAGATGCTTCAGTTTCTTCCTCTATGTCATTGGTGACTTTCAAGCTGCTACCCCACTCCTGGGGCTCAGAGGGAGTGAGTCTGAGTAGGTGAGTCCATGTGTGGGGTCTCGAAGAGGAACTGCTTGGAGCTCCAGCAGTTTCTTCCACCAAATCAACCCCCACTGGCTTTTGCAGCCAGAAAATGTGGGGACTTACCTTCCTGGCACTGGAACCCTGGGCTGGGGCACCTAGTATGGAGCTGGGACTCCTCACTCCAGAGACATCCCTTCCAAATTTTTCTCTGCCACACATGGGTGTGGGACCAGCCCATTCTGTGTCTGTGTCCCTCCTACCAGTCTGGCTGTATGTGGTTTCTTTAATTCTGTAGTTGTCAGACTTCCATTCAGCTCAATTTCTGAGGGTTCTGAGTGATGGTTGCTCTATATTTTAGTTGTAATTTTGATGCGGCTGTGCAAAGAGGTGAGCCAAATGTCTGCCTACACTGCCATCTTGATGAGAAGTCCCAATAAGTGAAATTATTAAAGGACTTTCTGAAGATTACTGACATGTATTACCAAACTGAATCTAGAAAGGATATACAAATGAACATTTCCTCTAACAGTGAATGCAGTACAATCCGATTGCTTCTTATTTTAAATTGTACCTCTTTATTTTCATGTGTATGTATTATCCATTGTTCTTTTTCTGTAAATTATTCACTCATATTGTCTGCTTTACTATTTTACTATTATAATTTTAGTAACAGCAACCACATTTTAAAAGTTGATTTGTATGAGCTATTCATAAGGTAAGGATATTAACTCTTTGCCATATATATATTGCTAATATGTCTCCAAGTTTATTGTTTTTGTTTGCCTTTTAATTTTGCTTATGGTATTTATTTTTGTTTACATAAGTTTAAAAGTCTCCAGACAAAATTCTATCATTTCTCAAAGGCTAACTAAAAAAATCTCCTCCTCCATAAACCCTCTCATGACATGTGCAGCCTGTAACCTTTTCTTTTTTAGAAATCATAATATTCACTTTTGTGTATACTGTGTTGTATTGTAGTTATGTACATATCTCCCTAACTTCCTTAGGGCTTCCTGAGGACCAACTCCATGCCTTGTACTATTTTATATCTTGCATTTCCCTGTACAAGTAATCAATAAATATATATTGAAAAATGTGAACAAAAAAACAGTAAAGATTTGGCAAATACTGGCAATTATAAAATAGTAATGCATTTATGATGCATCTCAAAGAACATTAAGTACTACGACTTCCTAAAGACAAAAATGGGTACATAGATTGTCTCTGACTAGGGAAACTGCCTCCATCTTTCCAAACATTTATTAAGGCAAACTTATAAAAAGGCTAGTTAGCTTAACACATTTGGTTTGAATCAGAACCATGGGAAGAGATCACACTTTACTAAGCTTTGAAAAAACTCTTAACTCTTCTGTTTTATATCAGAACAATAACAACATTATTTCATTCACCTTCTTCATGTTCCCTCCAAGGGCAGGATAAGGAGGTTTGTTAACATGGCTCCAGTTGACTGGCACGCGGATCATTTCGTAGAGCTGGAAGATCACTAAAGCATCTGCGAGATCACTAGAACAGGGGGAAAAGAAGGTGAGGGCTGAGGAAATGTTGGCATTACCTAATTTTATTAAGCACAATGGAAATGGGCTTAAGTCTTTAAAAATACAAAACAGTCATTTAATGCTTAAAGGAGGATAGGATACATCATTTGACCCAGAATTTCTAATCTAGAAATCTGTCCAAAATTTTTTCAAAAATGTTTACAAACCTATACATGCACAAGGACATTCATTGCCTTAGTATTTATAAACTTCTAAATGACTTATAGACCAGGCAGTAGAGGGCTGTTGAAAAAACTATTCATACCTTGGACTTCTGGGTCACCATAAGACATAATAAGGCAGATTTCTATGTACTAGCATAAAAGGCTTTATAAGACATATTATGATTCTAAACGCAACTGGCAGGACACTGCATAGTTTATTATTTCTCATGTTGACTTTCAAAATTAAGAGTATTTAAATACCTATATGTGCTACAGGCTGTTAGCAGTGACTATCTCTGGGCCAGAAACAGGAATATGGGAATGGTTAGGGGCAGATTATCATGTTTTATTTTAGTCTACATACTTATTTCTTGAAACTTGTACATTGGGAATGGAGTTCATATACTGCCTATGTATTATGATTTTTGAAACTTTTAAAAAATGATTAAATAAAAATCACAATAACTACATAATAGGCAGCTGTCCGTGTTAAATAACGAGGGTTAAATGGAAGGAATTTATGAGCAAGTAGGAAATACTGAAGTGAGAACAGTACTACTTTCGATTCAGAAAAACATGTTCTCCTGAGGTGCTCAAATTATGTCTATTGAGTCTGTTTTCAATTCTGTATGCTAAAGACACAAAAAAATAGCAATTGATCTTAAACTCGCTATATGCGGCTATATAATGTAGCTTTTCTCTCTCAACAGCTTGTTCACTGAGTTATCTTTAGCTAAGATTCATATTAAAGCTACTTTGCATCTCTGAGCACAAACCATATGCCAGTGAAGGGGGCTTGGCCCTCGCTGAGCAATGGAGGGAGAAAGTCTATTTTGAAGGTAATTGAGAGCTGACTAGGTTACCCAAAAGCACATGGAAAATTTTGCCTTAAAAAAAAAAATCACTAAAGTATTTGTATAGTTTCTGGAATCTCATCTATTTCATGAATTTTTCTTTTTTACTTTAAATGAATTTACTCTTATTTTTATGTAGTATGATATTATTATTTATGTTTTGCAAATTGAGAAACTGAAACCAAGAGAGTTAAAGTGATTTCCAAAGAATTCAAGATGTGTTCCAGAACCAACTTGTCATAGAAAAATTCTAGGGCTAATAGTTCTTAAAATACATTTAACAACTTGTTTAGATGAGAAAACTTTCAGTTAAAATCAATCTAAATTATTCTAATGCTTTGGTTTGGTTCACATTTCATATACTGTAGGTGAGGAGCTAAAATCACTTGTTGAGTTTAGGAATATGATTCAGGCACAAATTCATGGACATATGGTTCTGGTGGCAACTAAACCCTAGCTAATGTTTTTCTATATACACTGGTTCTCTTTCAGGTCATATTACTTTTGAGAATTTTCTGAATTCCCTTTCCCAAGAAAAAGTTACATATGCCTAGAAGCCCTGTGTTAGCATTTCAAAATCTAACTACAAATAATCTTTAACTAAAAATTTGGTCAATTCTCTTCACTACTGTCAATCATAGAGAACTCTAGAGTTCTTAACATTTATGAACAAGTTACCATGAATTTCAATAAATCTTAATCCCCTAGTTTTAAATTTACTTTTTAATCAAAATAGAAATGCATGCTCATTGTAAAACAAAACAAAATACCATAATTAAGTTACTAAGATTAAAAATAAAAGTCTCCTCACTACTTTCAAATGCTACCCTCCAGGTTGCATACAGTTTGGTATTTATCCCTCCAGATTTATAAAGAAAATTCACAAATAAATATGTATACACTCAATTTTAAAATAAAAATAGGACCATACTAGACTTGTTATTCTTTTCTATCAATTAAATATAAGACATTCTTTCAAATGTCCATAAAGATCTAGTTGCTCCTCACTTCCAGTATTTGAGTCCTTTACTGCCCTGCTACTATGTTAGGAGTTCCAGTATAAATGACATATATCTCTTGTCATTTAGCTGTAATTTACATAGCCTTGAGTTTATCAAATATGAGCCTATCACATCAAAGCCAGTTACCATAATAAGGCACTACTGGTTTTAGGTTTTAAATAATATTTTGAATATACATCAACAAGCAGAACTTATTCCATCATAAATCCTCAATTAGCCAGTGAATTTAGTCTTTGGTGGCATTAATCTTCAGTTCAGATTTAAATAATAATATAGTTTATGTTCATTAAGGCATTTCCTTGGCTGTGCAAAGTATTAATATGTTTAGTTAATTAGGCCTTTTTTCTTAAAAATATATAATTAGCTGAAGTTTAGTTCTTTTGCATTTTTGAAGCCAGGCTGGTAGATCCTAAAATAAAGAAAGTAGAAAGGTTTTCTTTTCAACCATACTTAGAAAAACACATTTTCATTAGCACTATCAGAGAGGACAAGAAATGATTCAACAAAATATTTTCTTAGTCCTACCAATGTTAATAATGTATTGTAATTTTTAAGAAAGAAACAATAAGATAAATTATAACAATGAGGGAAAGTAAGTTATTTCTACAAATTAGAAAAAATATACATAACAAAATATGGTATAATTGTGCTTTTGGCAAAAATAAATAGAATGTGACTTATAATGAAAAATATCGATATAATAAGAACTATTTATAAATTACTACTATTCTACTCTGTTAAATGGAAATAATTTATTTTCCTGGTTAATAATTATAAAAGAGTAAGATGGATTATCTTAACCAAATTGTTTATATCATCAAAAATTATAACTATTATTACCATATTATCATTTAAAAAATACTATACTTTTAAAATAAATCCATTCCATTGCCAATTCCCACCATTCTGTGATTTTTATAAAATGTTCTCATGTAAACATACCTATAGTTTGAAACTAAAAAAGTTGGACATTTGTCTTGAAGCTGAAATACAATAAAATATTTACCTGTACAAATGATTAATGTATGGGTTGACGCCCAAGGAATTCATCCAGTTTCGAAATGTCCTCTCTTCTTTGCTCTCTCCTAGAGTAGATACAAGTTCACACTGATGATTCAGATCAAAAGGAATCAAGAACTGCATTTTAAACCATTCAGACAGGTACAAACTGGCCATACATACTTTGCCATGGTTCCTACAACACTATGAAATTTTTAGGGAAAAAAAATCTCTTATTGCCAAAGTCTCTTTTTCTCCCCTCTGTCTAGAAAGCTTCTATTTGCTCTAAATTTTTCCATCTAGAATTCCTTACTTTATGTGTGTGAATTGAGCCATGGGTTTCTCTGTCCAGAAAAGTAACAAATACACCTGTATAGTCATATATGTAGTTAGAATTGCATGCAAAGGGATTGGCTAGAAATTAATAAAAGGAAATCTTTTAGCCCTCAAGGTACAATGTGCACATTAAACAGAAATAGAAAAGCTAAACCTTTTCCAAAGCAGTATTACTAAATTTGTACAGATAGGGTTTTAAACAGAAAAGTTGCTGGGCATACAGAACTACATTTTAACTACACCAAATAGCAATGAAAGAGGCAGGATTGCAGGTTAATATAAAAATAAGCAATGAGGGAATAAAACTATTTTACAGTCTTCTTGAGTTATTTTAGATTGTCATTATTGAAAATACATACGGACACAGCCCTCACACAGGGTGCTAAGAGAAAGACATATTTCACCATAGTAAGCCCCAGACCTCAAAGATCACCTTAAGAAATTCCTGTAGGCACTATTATTTAACCTACGATCACTTAAACTCCCTGAGTATTCCCTTTGTAGCAGTGCTTATTTCATTTATACGGTAAACATGGGCTATCCTGTTATACAAAGTGAGCAGAGAGAGATGTGAGCTCTCCTTGCCATTTCTGCCTTCCAGTCATCCCCCCCCACCCCGTATTGCAAATAGTCCCAAGTCACTATAATACTATTGTTTATTTTTCAGCAAAGTTAGGGGATGACAGAATGGCCTAGCCTGCATCTCATCACCAGACTCCTGAAAATATGAAACATTTATAGTATACCTCTCATCACTTCTAAACCAGAGGCAAGTTCAAGTTCCTCTCTAGACTTTGTCTCATGTGAGATTCCCAGGGCAATTTGGCCTATAAATCTACAACCGTCCGAGTTCCAGGAGCCCATTCGGACCGAGCCATCGCTGCAGTCATCTTCAGACTCAGTGCCGCAGATACTACAAAGCTGCACACCCAGGAGAGAAGCCAAAACCTTGCAAGATCTAAAGGATTCTGTTTTCTGTGCCACTGTTCAGGAAACAATCTGCCAGCTGGACTTTCATGTGGTTTTCAGTGCCATTACTTAACAGCTTTCCCAAACTGTTGAAATCTTGCTCTATTAAATTATATCACCATATAATTTCTTTCTTAAATTTTGTCAGCTCATGTCTACATAATCTGTTTTATCTGCCACTACCCCTTCGTAATAAATAACCTATTTAAAAACCTTTTTTTAAAAGAACCAAGTTAAACTAAATATTTCTAGAAACCATGCTTGCCTTATTTTACAGGAGTTATTAAACAGGTACAAATTAAATGTCTGAATTTTCCCCAAAGTGACATAAATATAAACATATTATAATCCATAGCTTGATGCATGTGACTTGGGTTTACTTTTTAGTTGTTTCTCTATTACAATCTGTTATTTTGCTTTATATAAATTTTTTCCAGTAATAAGAGAATTTTTACATTATTTCCATTTCTGAAAATCCAAATTATGTTTTAAAATTACAAACACTAATAGCATAACAATTGTTCATTTTAATTATAATATTTAAAGTCTGTTGAACCTGATAATATAGTGAATAATATTTAAAAGGACACTAAACTTGTACCTTGAACTGTGTTTGGTAAGTTTCAGAGGTTCTCATTTCTTCCTATTCTCAACTAATTATACATTATTTTAATTTTTAATACCTGGTAAGTAAAATAAATTTTATAAATTGGGCATTTATTTATCTAATGCCATCTCAAGTTGTCTTAGTAAACAGGTGCTCAAAGCCAGCAGCACTATTCATTTGTGCAAGAGCCATGGTAAAGCATTACAAAAACATACGTATTCCAGGTTGGAAATGTTGTCTGCATTGCAGACAATGAAAGCAATCTTAGAAGTAAAATATTAGTTGCTGATATAAAAGAAAAAAACTACAAAACATTCTTTTCATTTTCAGGGTCAAACTGACATCTGCAATTAAAAAGTTTCATGAAAGGTGACAAATTTATTAAAAATAGTCTACTGAGAAGAAAAGGAACTAACATATTTGACACTAACTAAATCTGTTAAGTGATATAACGTATTTTCTTCCTCTATCTGACTGTTACTGAGCACATACTGTATACTCTTTCATTCATCAAAGGTCTTTTTAACTCACTTTGTATTACTTCAAAATAAGTATTATTAGTCTTGTTTTATATATGAGAAAACCAAGGCTCACAGAGGTTATTCAGATATTTAATGGTGGAACCATGATTGAACAAAGTATAATTCCACGGCCTATGTGTCTTCCATCACCACAAATTAATTCTGACATGGTCTCTTTATACATAGCCTATATATTTGGCTCAATTTCATATGAAGGTTTAATACTTAGTTGGGTTTTTTATTTTCTTTAATTCCATATAGATAAAATTATTTGCCAATGAGGACATACTAATATATGAATATGGGATGTGATGAGGTCAAGCTTCAAACTTCATAAGGATCTATAAACACAAATTTACAGAGGAAAAAAAATCCAATGACAGTCAGAGTCAAATACATTTTGGCAGATGTATCAGGACATACATATGTTCTAAATAAAGATGATTGATAAATATTTCCCATGGTATCTTATATAAATATAGTAAATACTAATGGAAATATTTAGCAATCTGATTCACACTGAAAAATTCCAAAAGCATGCTGAACACTAGCAAAAGAATTCAAACGTTAAAAATAGGAGAACGAGCAAGTTGGAAAAGATATCTAGCAAGAATTTGGTGACTATAAAAAGCAGATCATTTTTAATATGCCACTCTAAACAATGCCTTCTAATGTAAGACGGAGGGATTTTGAAATTTTCCAGACTCATAAAAACTGAGCAGTCTTTCTTTTTTTTCAATTTTTTTAAAGTTCTAATTTCTCATCCTAAATTTCTCTGCTGAAAAATCTATTATCTATCTTCCCTCTTAGTTATCTAAGTAGAAAATATAGTCCTTACTTTATTTTACTGGATCTCAGGAAGAGTGAACTGAATTAATCATGTTCCTCAAAGACCATATTTGTTAACTCTGAAACTTCTTTCACTAATTTAAAAAAAAACTGTAATTATAAAGTGACAGAGACATTGGAACTCTGGTTGTGGCAAAGAGAGAAAGACCATGAAACTGACTTCCCATTCTGTCTCACTAGGGAAGAAGGGAGTAAGTAGTGTGGGTGATGTGAGCAAATGAACACCAAATCATCAAACTCTCCCCTCCAAGAAGAACCCCTACTTGAGAACTACCTTCTCCAAACCAGGGAAACTAGTGGGAATATTTTAGGATTGGCTCCTGCCTCTGACAACTGCCACCACCGCTGCCACAGTTTTGACTTTTAGTTGATACTAATGTGGGTTTTGGTATGAATGTGAGTCAGAGGGTGAGAATGGGAGAAGAAAGAAGAGGCCAGAAAAACAGATCAGGAGAAAGTCCTAGATACTGAGAATGTAACTGTCATTATGATGATTCATATATTGTAAGCTCCCAGTAAGTGAAACCTAGCTAAATAGCACAAAATATTTGTGTTTATTTCAAGATTACTTGTGATAAAAGATGAGTTTGTTTATTTATAGGGGAGGCATAAAGGCTTAACATCAAATCCTGAAGTCCCATTGTCAATATTGATTTCTAATGTGTTTACAACTACACTATTCCATCATTACAGAAGGCAAATTAGGTAGAAAATTACATAATCAAGCCTTGCTCTGCTATTCTAATTAAGTTTCATTTGTGTTTCTTGCTTGTCATCATGCATTCTTTAGGCATATTAAGACTGAAAAAAAAAAACACAGCATGAACAATGCAAAAAATAAATATCAACCAGATAGAAAGAATAAATGGCACTAATAAAAAGAACATTCAGAATGAATATATTTATAGAGTATAGGAAAGTACTAAATACAGTACCTACATTAGGAGGGGTCAAATCTGCATTTCATGGAGCAAAATAGGAAAGTATTATAAATTATGAGACAGATAACAATAGCCCACACACAAGACAAGTATGAATATTGTAAATTTTTTCATGTATACTAAAAACATTAAAAAGAGAACATTACTAGAGTCAAACTGTAGCTTTCAAAGGAGAAAAGCTACAAATAATTATTTTTTTCCAATAGATAATTCATTGTCCATATTCGTGGTGGAGTTATGTTATGTGGTCATTAAAGAGAATATTTTTAATGTATGATAGTTTTCACTGACATCTTACAGAGAAGCGACAGACAAGTACAAGATTTATCCCAGCACTCTCTTTAAACCAAAACCAACAACCACTTTCTTTAATTTGAACTTTTTCATGGATGCACATGCCTACACACAGTAAATTATGTCTCCTACCACACTCCCCCTCCTCTGACAGTGAAGTAGGACAATAACATAAGAAGATACATACAGTGAATCAATTAAAGCCAGAAAGAACATACCTTCCAATAAATCCATATCGATGTCATTATTATCAGGCTTGTGTAGGCATGGGTATGTGTTAAACAGATTAGCTACAAAAGCTAAATTAAGTTTAGGATTGCCTGAAACCACATCTGCAGGAGTAACGAACTGTCTGCAGCCCAGTTTATCTGCCTCTTGAAGCATGAATCCAGCACGCTTCAGGTCATTTTTCTCCTAAACAATGATATAAATAAAAATGGTCAAGATTAAACTTTTGATTGGCATAGCTGTTCATAGATATATACAGGGTCTGGCAGAAGTAATGCCTGCTTGAGTGTGGTCGGTAGGGTAATAGTATGGGTGTAACAATTTATAGTTTTAATTTGACCATTTTGCCTAAAATGTCATATGGTGTGCTTGAGTGTGATGTTGTTATGTTACAGAATTACATGCTTATGATTATGTAATAAAAGATTTTGTAATAAAAAGGGGGCATTATTTGTGCCAGACCCTGTATATTTATATGCACTCTTCTGGAAACATATCTAATAATAGCTCAAAATAAGGTCAGAACATGGAGGAATTCCAAATCAACTTCCTCTTTTCTTTTAAGGCAATAAAAATAAGTCTCTGAGTTTTCTTGCTGGGACCAGAGTAATATTTAGCCCTCATTGCCAAAATATTCAACAAAACTTTCAAATAACTGTATTAGGAAACTCCTATTGATCAAATTATAGATAACTTAATCAATGCCAAAGATCAGAGTGCCTTCTGGTTAAGAGGCTTAGTTGTCTCACCCGTGTCTTAATGATAATTTCAGTAGACTCTTTTTCAATGAAAACAAGTTGGGATATTATATTTTAATAAAAAATATTAAAATCAGAAGGAATATCACTTTTCACAATTGCAAAAACCCCAGAAACAACCCAAATGCTTGTCAGAAGAGAGCAAACAAACAAACAGTTATATTCACACAGTGACATACAACAATATGAGAGGCTTAGGAATACAACATTTTTAAAATAAGTACTGGAAATTTAAGTACAACATGATAAACTTTACATGAAGTTAAAAAGCAAAATAATTTAATTTTGTAGTGAATATATTTGGTTGAAAGAAAAGAATATAAAAAGAAAAGCAAAAGAACAATGAACATAAGATTCGAGGTGGTTATTATCACATCAGAGAGAAGGGATCAGGAAGAACTGCAGAGCAAGATGTAAATTACTTTCAGGGTCTTAGCTTTCTTGTTGAATTGAGAGTTCATAAGGGCTTGTTACAATTTCAAAAGAAGCAACTATGAAAATATTTAGTTCTCATGTTTCCTTGGGCTCTTCCAATTAAGGGTAGTTCCTAAGACTTATTTTTTACTTTCATGATCTTGACACTTGAGATATGCTGGCATTCTCTTTACCGGTTATTTTCTAGAATGTCCTTCAATTGAATTTGTTTAATGTCCTTTCATGATTGATGATATGCATTTTTAATATTTTCATTGAGATATAATGCATATCCCATAAAATTAACCATTTTCCAGTGTACAATTAAGTGATTTTTCAGTGTACTTACAAAGTTGTAAAACCATCACCATTATATAATTCTGGAACATTCTCATTATCCCTCCTCATTCCCCGTCCCAAAATGAGCAAATAAATGAATAAACAGATGACAGTAGATCATAAAAGAAATATGATTTATCTAATTCTGTGCACCAGACTTGCAGAAAAGTAGAAATGCAAATAAAATCAGAGAAAGTGATAAGTTTAATGCTATTAAATAACAGTGAAATGTTACTAAAGTAGACATCAACAAATCACAATATGTAGACTTTATATAGATCTTAATTCAAATAAACTTTCAAGGGAAAATCTGACATTGTAAGCCAATTGGAAATGTCAATGTTGACTAAGTATTCAAATAACATTACAGATTATTGTTAATAATTTCAGGTAAGGTGTTATGGTTATATTTTATGTCTTTATCTTTTAGAAATACATATTGAAATACTTACTGATAAAAAGCTATGATATCTAGGATTTGCTTCAAAATAATATGGAAGAGGAAGGAAATAGGCAGGTGATCAAAGTGAAAAAAGACTGACCACGAGTTGACAGTTGTTGAAGCTGAGGGATGAACACATGGTAGCTGAGTATACTAAGTCTGTTCACTTTTGAATATGTTTGAAATTTTACATGTTTTTTTAAGTTCCTAATTTTTGACTCTAACTAATTTGCAAATTTGCACAATTCTGCAACACTAAATTTCTTAGAAACATTAAGCTTCATTTTAATAATATGAAATATAATTAAATAATGACTTAAGTTGCCTTTAAAACTAAATATTATGTACTTTAAGTACTTAATAGATTTTCATATCAGCTATAGTCTGACCACATTTTAATGTTTAGATAGAACCATCCCTGATATTTACAACTTATGCTAAAAGAACTGGCTTCCTAGGAATTATGTTAGATGGATCAGGATCTGTATCAGCACTTCCTACACCCATAAATACTAGGAATTGTCATCTTTTATTTTGTGTATTTTCAAATGTAAGTTGGAAGAACTTATAGTCAATTGCTTAACAATCTCATAATAGCTTGTTTCTACCTTTCCTAGTACACAGTGATAGTCACAAAAACACCCTGTGAGTTCCAGCTATGTTGCACCAGGGAAAGTAGATGCAGGGTTGATTCCACACATACTCAAGGTTGGAATTCTGTAGTTCCCTTTCTTCATTGAAACCAGATGACTTAGCATGGAGATTTGGAGCTTCAGCCATGAAAAACCTTCTGAAAACCAAACTTTAAGGACGGGCTAAGGACTCCACAGGGAATGCTGCCTGTTGAGAATTGCACTCTAAATTTGACTGCACTCACTAGTCAAATTCAGGGATTTGGGGCAAAAGGAATGGGGAATCATTATTGGGGACAGATTTCACTATGGGCTGATAAAAACGTTCCAGATATGGATAGTAGTGATGACTGCACACCAAGAAAATATACTTAATGCCACTGCACTATACATTTAAAAATGATAAAAATAGTAAATTTTATTTTACCAAAACTTAAAAAATTTTAATTAAAAACCACTCACATTAAATCCTGAAAGATCAATGGCAATAGCAGGTCCATCATCCCGGTCACCTTTAGGTGCAATCTGATTAAGCAGATGAAAATAAGCTCTTGAATCCTTCAAGGAAAGAAATGAAACAGATTTTTTAAAATGAATAAAATCATCATAGGAAAAAAAGTGCTCAAACTGAGGAAATAGCCCCCATCTCAAAGAATGCAATAATAGCCACTAATTACTTATTATAGGCTCCTGAATGCACTATGCTATTTTGCACTTCAGAGCTTCTAGCAACACTGTTCTCTATACTGGCATACCCTTCTTCACCTTTTTCATTTGTTTACACTGCCAAGCATCAGCATCAGTTAAAATCAGGATAAAGTATTAATCTTTCGGAAGTGTTCCCTGGATTCTCTAACATGATCACACTGTAATAAATCATCCAATGAAATCATATCCAAAGATGGCTATCATAATTCTTCCCTGTACATTCACATAGCTTCTCCCATTAAAAGCCAGTCTATTTGCTCTCCTCTTTTACTTAGACTGGACTTGTGACTTGCTTTGACCAATAGAATGCAGTTAAAGTGGTGTTCTGGGGACTCTAAGCATAAGCCTTAAGAGCTTTTGTTTCAGTCATTTTGAACACAGCTTCCATATAAGTCCAACCATCTGAAACTGTCATGCTGTGAGGACACCTAAGCCAGCCATGTATAAAGGCCTCCTGAAGAAGCAGTGAGTCACTAGACATGTGATCGATGCCCTTGCCCACATTCCACACCAGCAAAACTCAAAACTGAATGCAGAGTTAGGGATCCCAATTCCTGAAGCGGAATCACTCAACCAAGCTGCATTAACCCACAGAATCCTGAGAAACAACAAGTCGTTATTTCAGTTATTCAATTTTTCAATGGCTTGTTATCCTGCAACGGATAACTGTAATATCCATTTACTGCTAGATGTGTTCTCTCACTGTGTAAACTTCTCAAGAGCTAGGTCACTGCATCCCCCAGCCCCGGCATAATGTCCCA